>NC_134022.1:5180116-5826505 GCF_040712315.1 Castanea sativa
GAGTGCTTCCCCCGGGAAAGCACAGACACAACAATTTTCCTGTCATGCCTGTGTTGAACATGTATGGGACACAGCAGACAGGGCTGCATGTGTGTCCTTCCCTTTTTAAAAGAAAAAAATAATTGAGCATGGAAGGGACATGGTTGGGACACACCTCATGTGAAAAAAAAAAAAAAAAAGAACTAACAAACCGATTTTGGCCAGTTTCAGGTTGTGTCACCTGTTACAGCCGGCATGCACTTTGGGTTTTTTCCAGATCTGGAACAGTGGAACCAAATGATTTGTGGGAAAAAAACAGAGAAGAAGACGAAGAAGAAGAAAGCACAAATTCAAGCCTTGGACCTCTTGGTGGATGAACCTGTAGCAGCCATTTGTGTCTTTGGAACTTCAAAGAGATAAAGTGGAATTTTTATGAGACTTGAAAATGAAAAAGAGTTTTGGAATGTGATATAAAGAGTGAAAGCATGTGGATAGTTGGTGGGAGTGGAGCTTCCTAGAAGCTTCATGACTATAAACATCCTAACATATTCATTTTATTTACAAAAGAACCCAAATTTGAATTTTTTTTAAATAACCAATCTAATCTCCTTTATTATGATTTTCTTCTTAAGCCACTATATTTAACTCATATTAATTTATATCACTTGCCTTCTCCTATGCTCACTAGGCACTTTCTCTTATTCAAAAGGCTTCTCAACCATCCTACACTCACATCACCCAAGCACTTCCAAAACTTCAGGGGGAATTTACTCAATCCCACAACCTGTTTTTTTTTTCCCTTTTTTTTTTTGATAATTCAATATTTGCAACAATGGGAGAGGGGAATTTGAAGTTTTGAACCATGGACATCTCGATTGGAAATACCAAGCGATGCCAATTGAACTACAAGGCTCTAGGACATGGCTTATCCTCAATGCACCATTTACCTCTATGAACAAAACTATGTTTTCTATCCTCAATAAGGTTACTCAGTTCGTTCCAATCTTTTGTATGACTTTCATGAAACAATCTATCAAAATAACATTTCCATCTTTCTTTAACCCTTCTTCCTTTACTAACATTATTTGATCTTCATCTTTGATGTACTTCACACAATTCAAGTCTCTTATTTTCATTTCCCGAGTTTATAAATATTCCTTTCACCATCCTTCATCCCCCAACTTGCTATATTATTCGTCCTAGCTTGCAATATAATTCATCATACACCTTAAATCTAGCATCTTAGACAGCCTTTTCGGTTCCTCTTTGTCACTATAATTTTCATAAACAATATTGTCTCTACATCTAGGTAGGCTTCTATAACTCTCCCTTTAATCTAAAATCTACTTAAACCATCTCATTCCACCAACAAGTCTCCATAGTTGGTCACCCACATCCATTGGATTCTCTAAGTGCTTTTTTTGCCACTCTTTTAATATAATTAGCCATTGCGGTCCCCTCCTTGTCAAACAAAGTCTAAGTCAAAGCCACCACTATCACAACAAAAAAGCCTTAGTCTCAAAATTTTAGGGGGTCGGTTATGGATCCTCAACATATTAATTAGGGTCAGCTACAAAAGATAACCATAAAAGCTCAATATTTTTTTTTTTAGGAATTGCTCGATATTACTTCACAACCTATATTAAGGAACAAATACAAGATATTTGAAGAAAAGGTAAAAATGATGTGGACCAAAAACTATGTATGACAACAAGAAACCAAAATAATAATAAAGAAAAACTCCAACATATCCCTCTGTTCCTTCTTTGAGTGGACAGCAGCTTGGGTAAAATTCTTACGCTTGAGAACCTTCTAAAGAGGGGTTATTTTATTGTGAATTGGTATTGTATGTGCCAAAATAGTGGGGAGACAATGAACCATTTTTTGATAACGTAGCTTCTGAGTTAAGGAGCTTTGTATTTAGGTCTGTTGGGATTCAATGGATAACCATTTTTCGATAATGTGGCTTTTGAGTTGTGGAGCTTTGTATTTAGGTCTGTTGGGATTCAATGGGTATAACAGGGTAAGTTTCTTGATCTATTATGTTAGTGGTGGAATGGGGGAGCTAAATATTCTTCAAAAATCTAGAACCTTGTTCCTTTTCCAGTAACTCTTAACTGATTGGACCATACGAAAAACCATGAGAGCTTTATATCGGATGTCACACATTGGTTGCACCTATAAATCCTCATAATCACAGAATCACCAAAACTGGAAATCATATAGAAACTAGCAGGTTTCCCTATTATAATGAATGCAACAATTCCAAACCATCAAAAGTTTCCAACAGAGATAAATATGGGAAAATAAAAAAGGAATAGATCAAGAAGGGTTCATGGAAAAGGATGATCCTCCAATGCACCAACACCCTGAATTGTGTTGATCCAACAATTCTGATACCCACACAACCTAAAAAGATATTTGAGACACCACCCCAAAATGCTCAATGAATCAGATGCAGCAACATGTTCACCCAGGGTATTATCATAGTAAAAGAGAAAATCAACACTAAACAAACTATTTTTTCTTCCCTCATTATGGAGTTAAAAAGCGGATCACTGTCAAAGAAATTTTAAACATACAAGTAAACAAGCAGCATTCACCAACAAATGAGAAGGGCTCTAAGGAGTCATCTTGTCTTGCAAAGACATATGTAATATAACCTCATTAGCAATGGGATAAGTTCCAGAATGTTATCAGACAAAACAAGCAAACAAGAATTACTTTATGTTCACAATGATGAACACAAAGTATCTAAAAGAATTACAAAGGATCAACCAGAAAAACTAAGAGAGTTGTAAAACTCAAAAAATGAAGCTATATTGTGTAGATCCCCAATTCCAATCCCACTCAAACAAGGTAAATATGAATAAGGATTTCAATTTCTCTAAAGACCTTCTGGTGTCTTCAAACGTGCGAGAATTTCATTCCTTCCACACTAGCCGCATAAAACATGACAGCACCTAATTCCACACTATGCCTTTTCTAATAAGTTTTACAGATATCTTGTGATCAACACTCCACCTACCAATTAGGATATGGGGATTATTTGTGCTGGCATTTTTGTTACTCCACTATCATATATTGTACATTTCTTATCTTTACAAATAAAGACACCCAGGCAGCATATTGAACATCAGGACAAACATTTGAAGATGACAAATACTTTTTTTTTTATAGATAATAAAAGTTTTATTGATAACAAAAATGCAATGTGTTTACGATTGTAAACACACAGAAAAGAAAGAATACAAACAAATCAAACAGTGGATCAAAAAGAAATAAGGACATCAGACAAGGAAATACAATGCGTGAGGCCCCAAATACAAGACCACTCAAACAAAGTCATAGCTAGCAATGTCTTCAACAATCCAATAGGCCTCTCAATGCCCTCAAAAGTGCGGGCATTGCATTCCTTCCATGCTAACCACATAAGACACGCCGGTACCATATGACAAATATCCATAGATGTCATTAAAAAGACGAAAGTTTGGACCTTTCTTATATTCTTTCTTTCAAAATGATTCATGTGGATTTTTTACACACTAGAGGAGAGATGGATATACAATAAGGCCTCTTCAACATCCATTTTGAAATATGAAAAAAGGAAGGAGGGGCATCAAAAACCAACCATCAAAAGTAAGACTTATCTCCCAAACAAGTAGATAAAGACAATAGTTTGACTCCTAATACATAGTGAACAACTGTATAAGGACCAATCCAAGAGATCTAAGAGAAAAATTTTAGAGGGAATAATAAGGCTTTTTAGTAAACGATGTGATACTGTGTTTTGTTTCACAAAAAAAAACTCATTGTTCAAGACTTGCAAGATTGAAAATGGCCTTGGAAACATGTTTGCTTGGGTGTGTTCCGAGTTTTACACTGGAGTTTCCAGCAAACCATGATCTGTCACAAAAAGCAGCAATAATAATCAAAATGGTCCCATTTTTAGAAACTTGGGACTTGGACAATTAAAGATGGCTGGTGAATTCTCACAGTTTTATATCTCTCATTGTCAAGATTTAAGGCAATCCCCAAAGACCCCCATAGCTACAACCTAAACTTGTCGTAAAAAATCTTACAGTCCCAATGCTGGATCTCAAAAATGTTTTCCTTCTCTTTTTTTTTGGGGGGGGGGGGGGGGAAGAGAGAGAATCTGCGTGATCTCAAAACTTAAAAGGAATAAATCATCCCAGTTCCCTTTTGTTTAATCCTCTCTCAAGTCTCAAACATCCCCTCTATTAAGTTACACTTCCTAGAGGGTTAGTGGCATGGACCTCACACATTCTTGACCCAAATTTCTTATCACAACCTTGAAATCAAATTTATTCCAATGTCCAAGTAATCGAAGAATCCTGATCCGAAAAAACTTTTTAGAGACAACCCAATCACATTCCACACATTTTTCTAAATCTATAAGCATAATTGGATAAAACTTGGGTTCAGTTCCTTAGGTGCAATACCTTAGGCTCCCCAATTGAATTCAACCACATAGTTATATTAACTAATGCAATAGTTCAAGCACAATTAAATTCAACCATGAGCTTCACTGATCAATGCAACCACATGATTGAATTTAATTGGGGAACATAAATTTAACCACATAGTTATATTAACTAATGCAATAGTATTATCCTTTTCAAACACAATTAAATTCAACAATGAGCTTCGCTGATCAATGCAACCACATGATTGAATTTAATAGGGGAACATAATGTGCAGCACCTAAGGAACTATCCCTATGTTTTGCCCAACATAAGTAGTCACACTAAATGCATTTAACAGATTAAAAGGCAGACTATTACTACCATTATATCTTCATTCCTCTCGATTTAACAACAAACTTAAGAATCTTTTATCTAACTTTAGCTAATCTACTGCAAAGGCAACAGCTATAACTTCTTATACCACGATTACAAACATAACAGAAAGAAAAGGTGTGGTAATTCATAGCTGAATCAGATAAAGAAAACCCCAAATCAGCTTCTTGAAGCCCAAAAACAAACAAATATTCAAAGAACAGAGAAAACCCAGTTGAGATTAAGACCTGACAAAGCTGATGTGAACGCCAAGGCTACGATGCACGGCCGAGCAATCGATGCAGAGGAAGATCCCGTAAGTCACAGAAGCCCAAGTTGGGTTCTTTGCATTACAATCGAAGCACATCTGAAAAAATTAACAACACAAACACCCAAACAAACAGACAAAAAACTCAAAACCCATTACGGAATTCCCAGATCTGAATCAGATCCATACTTCAAAAAAACAAAAAAAAAAACCCCCAAGAAGGAAAAGATTACTGGAAAACGATAAAAGCAAAAGACAGACCTTGTTTTCTGACTTGGCTTTCAGTTTTCTGAAAACAGCATTCTTGTCTGAGAAAGGATCGGACGCCATGGCAGAGAAAATATTCACAGAGATTTTAAGAGAGAGAGAGAGAGAGAGAGAGAGACTCAGGGAGTGAACGATAATGAAAATCGAACACTTCCTGAGAGGAAAGGAGGAGAGAAATATAAGTGAAACCGCAAAATGATTTTATTTTTATTGGCGTGTGAAGAATTTTAAGGTGAATTGACGAAATTGACCTTGGGGTAATAACCCCCCCCCCCCCAAAAAAAAAAAAAAAAAAAAAAAAACATTAGGCCTTGCCAGTTGCCGCCTTGGTGGTATCTTTCGGTTTCGGTTTTGGAGTCGGTGGGGACGGACGGTGAGTTGTTGCTGTCTTTGGAGTTAAGAGGGAATAGTGCCCACTAATTATTGTTTTGATTGTTAAGTTATGGTCCTCGTGGCTGGTGATGGTTTTTAAACAACCAACCCAAGTCCTAATAAACATTTCTTCAACCTTAATTCACTTACTTTCTTCCAGCATTACTTTAAGAATATGTTTTTGTTACAAGTTTTTAATTTGAATTTATCACTAAAATTACTTTCTTGTCCATCACTAACAGCTTGTAACAACTTGACACTCGTGAAAATATTGTGTACATAGCGTTTCTTTAACAATATACACTGCTAGATCTTAACTAAAACAACTGCAATAACTTCTTAACCCGTTATCAAACAACCATAGTGACTATAAGCAAGTATTCTACAGAAAACAACAGAAATTTCCTTTGAAGTCCCGCAAGTGAGGCTACTAGAGTTGGCTTCTAAATGTTAAAAAGCATAGATTGGCTAGGGAAGTAGGCCAGGCCATGGATTGGAGAGCTTTGGCGAGCTTCATTTCCCTTGCTCCAAATCATCCATCTAGTTGTAAAGAATATTGGGGTCTCTATTGGACACATTCCAATGGATCATATGATTAGAACTTGAAACACTCAAATGTTGAACTTCAAAATGAGGGAAAAGATCACACCATTCTTAATTAGCTATCCCACAGTTACGTCTAACATACACCATGTGAATTTGAGCACCTTTGAAACATGTCCCTTAATCTGCAATCATCCAACAGCTCATGAAAATTTGCCTTCTGTCACTTGCTTCTCGGTTCCCCCTCCTTGTCTTTCATTTGTAGAAAGTATCTCGTTAAAATCTCCAATACATATCCAAGGCAACTTGGCTTGTTTATGGAGTAGGCACATCAAATTCTGTCTCCACATATATGCTTCAATGTTTCAGGGTGTTTATAGATACCAGTTAATTGCCATGAAACTGCATTCTTTTCAGTCATGATTGCATTTATATGGCTCTTTCATAAAGACTTCAATTACACATGCAATCAAGTCTTTCACCCTCTCCAACTGACATAATCTTGAGACGATACTTTACAAAACACAAGATCACCAACTATGTTGTTGGATTATTAATTTGAAACCACAAAGACAAGTAAAATCTTCAAGAAGCCTTGAACTAGCCAAGATATTGGTCTAGCGATCGGTGTGTCTGACTAGCAACGTCGAATAGTTGTAAAGACACAAGGTTATGGAGTCGGTAGTTGCAAATATGAACAAAGAGCTCGGGGAGCCCAATGTCTCTTTACAAGTATGAGAAGTCTTGTATGTGAGTTTGTATCACAACCATTTTTATAAGGGGTTTGATGGTTTTGGCTATGAGTTATTTGTGTAATTGTTATTTATTTGTTTTATCCATGTTGCACTTGAGATTGATTAAATAACTACCCCAACATATTATTTGCAAAATTAATAAAATTAGTAGTAAGCAAACTTAGAGGTCTAAACAGTTTTTTTTTTTTTTTTTTGAATTCTATATGGTTCTCTTCATCTTATTATTATTATTATTATTATTATTATTATTTAGAATTTATAAATTATATATGTGAGTGTGAAAACTTCCTTTGATCGATCTATCCTCCCACGTATATAACCTATAAATTCCTGCAAAAGAGAAGACGAAGACAGCCATACAATTCACAAAAGTATATATCAATATATTAATTTCCCATCAACATTGAGAAGAACTTGACAAATTCTTCAAAGTTTAATAAAGTAGCACAATTGGATCATTAAATTAGGGGGAAAAAAGGGGAGGAATTATAGGGATCAAAGTGAACGACTCTCTCAAATGTGTGATATAACTCTTCAAAACCCATTGATGTTTTGATTATTTCAAGCTTGATATCAATTGTGGAGGAAAAGAAAATGGAGCGAGGCCATTAAGGTAGAGAGGGTAATATAGATATTAGCAAAATTGAATATTAGTTTGCAACTTTGTTTCTCCGAGGCTTCTTTTTATTTATTTTTAACAGTGAAAATATATGAACACAAAAAAAATATAATAATATCATTGATTTTAGTTGCCATGAATCTCAATTTAATATTTTATTTTGACCTATGAGAGATTGTCACATCAATTGTTGTGTCTTGTGAAGATGTTATAACAATCTATTTTGTTTACTAAACAACTCCATTGAATAATCATGTATAATAATGAAAGGAAGGAATGGCACCAAACTTGAATAATCTGCCATGATTAGGGATGTGCAGAAAACTCGCCAAACCCAACTCAACCCCACCCAACCCGCCAGGTTGGGTCGGTATTTAGGGTTTGGTGGGTTGGGTTGGGTTATAATTTTTTTTTTGGTAGCGGGTTGGGTTGGGTTGGGTTTAGGTCATAAAATTACAAACTCGCTAAACCCGACCCACCCACCCATATTTTAATATATATTTAAAATATATTATTTATTTAATAAATATATTTTTTTAAAGTTAAAACTCATCTGGTGAAGCAGAAGTTCGTCAGTCGTTATGAGTTCGTCCAAATAATGCCAGTCACACTCCAGCGACACGATGGAAGCAAGAACTCACTCAAATGGTCACCGGTGTGGTGCCTGCCACAATGCCTCCGATGCCAAAGTTAGTGTGGAAGAAGATAACAATCAAAATATCAAAAAATAGCTCAGTATATCTTGTGATGATGTCTGTACCTTGTATTGGTGTTGTGAGGGCTTTATGTATATATCCCTCTGGACTATAGCCGTTGTGGTGTTAATGGCTCCCTTGATAACGTCTCTAGTGGAGTAATGGGATTTAATACGTTTAAAACGGTTCGTCCAGCTAGTCTTGTAACGGTCTGGGACATTATTGGCAGCATTGAATGGTCTTAATGTTCTCGTTAGTGATGCCGGTCAATCGGTCAGGTTCGTCTGTGGAGGTGATCTCGTCTGTGTTTAACTTTGTCAGTCCTATCACCAGCTGTAGAGCACTTCATCAATTCCTACAAACATATATTATATAAAATCCTATTACTTTCTTTAATATATATTTAAATATATTATATAATTACTTCTGCAATCTCTCCTTTTTTGCCTCATACTTTTCCTTGATCTGCCCTATTGCCAATTTCGAGTCACTCTGAATAAGCAAGTTCTTAATCCCAAGTGATTTCTCGAGTCTCAATCCCGTCAGTATCCCTTCGTACTCGGCCTCGTTGTTGGTTGCTGGGAATTTCAATTGGACTCCATATCTAAGTTTTTCTCCATCGGGGGTGTTTATGATGACCCCTACTCCCACCCTCTTTTGGGCTGATGAGCCATCAGTCTGGATCATCCATTGTTCCGCCTCATCACTGCTGTCGTCATCTTCTAGAAGGGTGAACTCGGCAATGAAATCTGCTAGAGCTTGCGCTTTGATAGCTGTTTTGGGATGGTACTCGATGTCGAACTGGCTGAGTTCGATTGCCCACTGGACCATTCTCCCTGCTGCCTCAGGTTTGTTCATGGATTTCTTGATTGGTTGGTCCGTCATTACCAGGATAGGATGTGCTTCGAAGTACGGTCGTAGCTTTCGTGAAGCTACTATTAAGGCGAATGCGATCTTCTCAATCCTGGGATACCTGGCTTCTACTCCCTGGAAGGCTTGACTGATGTAGTAAACTGGGAGTTGCTTCTTATCTTCCTTTCGAATCAAGGCCGCACTTACGGCAGTGGCTGATGCCACCAGGTATAAATAAAGGTTTTTCCTTTCCTTTGATGGACTCAAGAGGGGTGGATTGCTCAGCTAACGTTTGAGCTCTTGAAACGCTACTTCGCATTCGTTAGTCCAGGAAAAAGCTTGCTTCAATGTCTTGAAAAAGGGTAAGCATTTGTCCGTTGCTTTAGACACGAACCTATTGAGTACAGCAATCCTCCCTGTGAGCTTTTGGACTTCTTTGACGGTCTTCAGTGATGCCATGTTGAGTATTGCTTGTACCTTCTCCGGATTTGCTTCTATTCCTCTTTGGGACACCATGAATCCCAAGAACTTTCCTGAGGCTACTCCGGACACACACTTACTAGGATTCAGCTTCATCTGATATTTTCTGAGGGTATCAAACGTCTCTTTCAAATCGTCCAGGTGCGTCAACTCCTTTTTGCTCTTGACGAGCATATCATCCACATACACCTCCATGTTTCTACCAATTTGCTTGTTGAACATCTTGTTTACTAGTCTTTGGTATGTTGCTCCAGCATTCTTCAGTCCAAAGGGCATCACCTTATAGCAGTAGAGCCCTTGGCTTGTGATGAAAGCAGTTTTTTTCTGATCTTCCTCAGCCATTTTTATCTGGTTGTATCCTGAAAAAGCATCCATGAACGTCAGTAGCTTATGCCCGGCCGTAGAATCTACTAGCTGGTCTATCCTAGGTAGGGGGAAACTGTCCTTTGGGCAAGTCTTGTTTAAGTCCATAAAGTCCACGCACATTCTCCATTTCCCATTCGCTTTTTTTACCAACACGACGTTGGCCAACCATTCGGGATAATAAACCTCTCGAATGAAGTCTGCCTGCAACAACCTATTAACTTCGTCAGTGATCGCTTGGCTTCGTTCGAGGCCAAAGACTCGTCGTCTCTGTTGGATGGGCTTTTTCCCGGGATCTACGTTCAACTCGTGCTGGATTACCTGGCGTGATATGCCGGGCATATCCTCGTGATTCCATGCAAATACATCCAAGTTTTCCTTGAGGAATTGGACGAGTTTCTTCCTCATCTCGGGGCTTAAGGTTGTTTCTATCCTCGTCACCGTAGCAGTTTCCCCCTCGACGAGTTCCACTGTTTCCAAAGCTTTCACTTTGTCTTCTTTTTCCTCCTTAATCGTCCACGTGTGGTTTTCCTTCACAACCAGTACAGCCTAGTAGCATTCCCGAGCCAAGACTTGATCCCCTTTCACCTCGCCGACTCCGTCCTCGGTTGGGAATTTTACCTTTAGGCAATAGGTGAACGTAGCCACCTTCCACCTGTTAAGCGTGGGTCTCCCAATGATTACATTATATGAGGAGGGACAATCTACCACCAGGAAGTCCAACTGACGGGTCAGTTGCTTCGGGTAGGTACCTATTGTGACTTTTAACGTCACAATGCCCTTGAGGTATACCCTGTCTCCGCTGAAGCTGACGAGGGGAGAATCGAACGGGCGCAATCTCCCAAGATCTAGTTTCAATTGTTGAAAGGTCGGTAAATACATGATGTCTGCGGAGCTGCCATTGTCTACAAGGATCCTCTTAGTGTTAAACCCTTCGATTGTGAGTGTTATCACCAGAGGGTCATTATGTGGTTGCCTTACTCCCTAAGCATCCTCTTCGTTGAAAAACATATCTTGGTTTTTCCGTCTTTGCTTCAATAGGGGTTCCATATGGATGTTATTTACTTGTCTCTAGCATGTTTTCTTGAGAGACTTGTATGATCTCCCCATGAATGGCCCTCCTGCGATTGTACTTATCTTCCCGATCACATCCTGTGGTGGTTGGGATGGATGAATCTCATTTTTGGACGAGGATTCGTGTTGGCTCTTGTTGCCGTCTCTGAACCTGCTGGACTCCCTCTTCTTCACATACTTCTGTAGTTTTTCTTTCTGTATCAACTCCTCTATCTGTCCTTTCAGGTCTCGGCAATCCTCCATGTAATGGCCATGATCCTTGTGGAATTGGCAGTATTTGTTCTTGTCACGCATGTTAAGGGACGAATGCAAAGGCCTTGGCCACTGAAGGTAATGTTGATCCTGGATCTGTGTCAAAATTTTGTCAATAGACATAATTAGAGGGGTGAATTTTACCATTCGTGGAGCTTTCTCGTCCCTTCGTTTGTCTACGTCACTTCCTCGACGGCCTAGGCGCTCCCTCCTTTGTCCCTTACGTTCGTCTTCCTTCCTTCCTTCCTTCCTTTTTCGGCCTTTCCTCGTCCATGATGGCTGCCAGTGCATCCTCGGCATTCATGTACTTTTGGGCTTTTAGGAGCATCTCTGCCATTGTTCGAGGCAGATGCTTTGCCAGTAAGACGACGAATTCTCTGGACTTAAGCCCTGCTTTAAATGTTCCCACAGACGGCGCCAAACTGATGAAGCAGAAGTTTGTTAGTCGTTATGAGTTCGTCCAGATAATGTCGGTCATACTTCGGTGACACGATGGAAACAAGAACTCACTCAAATGGTCACCGGTGTGGTGTCTGCCACAATGCCTTTGATGCCAAAGTTAGTGTGGAAAAAGATAACAATCAAAATATCAAAAAATAGCTCAGTATATCTTGTGATTATGTTTGTACCTTGTATTGGTGTTGTGAGGGCTTTATGTATATATCCCTCCGGATTATAGCCGTTGTGGTGTTAATGTCTCCCTTGATATCTTGTGATTATGTCTGTACCTTGTCGTCCGCATCGTCCACTTCTAGGGTCTCTCGAGTGAAGCACTTCATGTACAACCGCAAGGTCTCCCTCTCCCCTTGCTTAATAGTGAGTAGGTGATCCGTTGGTCTCTTGGGACGTTGCCCTCCGATGAAATGGCACAGAAAGGCAGTACTCAACTGCTCGAAGTTGTCAATGGATGAGGTGGGCAGTCTCGTGAACCATTCTCATCTCGCTCCCCTCAACATAGTAGGGAAGGAACAACATATTATTTCATTAGGGGGCTGTTGAAGGCCTAGGGTCGTTTGGAAGGTATTAAGGCGATCTTAGGGATCCTTGAGCCCATCAAAAGGCTCAAGTTGAGGCAACCGAAATTTTGTTGATACTGGTCGTTCTAAGACTACCATGGTAAAGGGAGAATCCGTTACCTTAACCATTCTATCTAGGCTTTGATCTGTCTTCTCTTTGATGGCATTTCTCAGTTCGTCCATCTCCTTTCTCATTTCCTGGAGGAGGTCAGAATGTTGTTCCTCTGAAGTAATGGTCCTCCGTCGGTCATTTCTCCCGTGCCTGTCCCCTTCGTCCTCTTGGACAGCTCTTGATCGGTTCTCCTCCTGCTGTAGCCTTTGTCTCATCTCCTGATTCTGTCTAGTGAGTTCTTCGACGGTGGCCGCGAGAGTTTGAACTTGCTGAGCCAAGGCCGCTGAATCCTGGTTGGACTCCATCTGGATATCGAAGTTGGTAAGAACCGCATTTTCGAACCGTAGTACGAGAATCTCGATCCCCACAGACGGCGCCAAACTGATGAAGCAGAAGTTCGTCAATTGTTATGAGTTCGTCCAGATAATGCTGGTCACACTCCGGCGACACGATGGAAGCAAGAACTTGCTCAAATGGTCACCGGTGTGGTGCCTGCCACAATGCCTTCGATGTCAAAGTTAGTGTGGAAGAAGATAACAATCAAAATATCAAAAAATAGCTCAGTATATCTTGTGATTATGTTTGTACCTTGTATTGGTGTTGTGAGGGCTTTATGTATATATCCCTCTAGACTATAGCCATTGTGGTGTTAATGGCTCCTTTGGTAACGTCTCCAGTGGAGTAATGGGATTTAATATGTTTCCAACGGTTCGTCCAACTAGTCTTGTAACGGTCCGGGACATTATTGGCAGCATTGAATGGTCTTAATGTTCTCGTTAGTGATGTCGGTCAATCGGTTAGGTTCGTCTGTGGAGGCGATCTTGTCCGTGTTTAACTTCGTCAGTCCCATCACCAGCTGTAGAGCACTTCATCAATTTCTACAAACATATATTATATCAAATCCTATTACTTTCTTTAATATATATTTAAATATATTATATAATTAATAAAAAATATATATAGGTTCAATTTAATAATAAATAAAAAAAATGTCCAACCCATGGGTTCAACTCGACCCATGTGGGTTGGGTTGGACATATGTGATGGGTTGGGTTAAAAAATTCTATTAACATGACCCATGCACACCCCTAACCTTGATGTTTTCAATAATGGGCTGAATTTCCGAATGAACCCTTACAGATATACCTTTGATTGTACCAATAATTTGTTTTGCATCGCCTTCAAAATACTAACAGATTTATTTTCCTCTAAATTTAACAAGTGTGTCGTGTTTGTGCTTTGGAGCACATGATACAGATAGATTTTCTTATATAGTTATCATGAAGCAAGTATTGTCTTTAAAATGATTTTTGTATAAAGAAAGGCTTCACTCTTTCTCATGGTAAGGAGAAAAGGTTTAAGATGTTTTCCTTTCAAGCTTATAATAGTTTGCAGCATGTTTATAGCGGCTTTCCTAATGCTTCTTACGTCGATCTCTACCTCATTGTTAAAACTATACAAATATATATATATACACATACACACTAGCTTCATCATATGCGCTTGCTCTGTTTTTTTTTTTTTGTCTAGTGTCGTAATTTTTGTTTTTTTTTTTTTTAAATTTAAATTTTGAAAAGTTTGTTTTGAAGACATGGATAAGTAAGCGTGTCCTATTTTATAAGCATTTTAGGTGGAATTAGAGATATAATTTTACTGAGTTATTCTCAAAAAAAAAAAAATTTGCTAAACGTAAGGTTTAAAGTTTTTTTTTTATTTTTATACAATTTAAAGGTATTCTGAATCATGTAAAAGTTCAGACAGAGATGAATCTTTTTATAGATATATACATCTAGTGGCAGACTGGCGGTGATAATAAAGATAAATAGTGGCAATAACAAGTCACAGCCTAAGGAAATTTCTCCTTGTAAAATTTGTTGTTTTGTAACTTTGTTTCCCTCTTCTTTCTTTATTTTATTTTGTTTTTAGTTTTAGTTTTTTGCTTTAGCAAGTTCAGACAACAAAAGAAAGGCCCAAGCCCTAGAAATTAACAAGATATACAAGCGGGGAAATTAGTGGGTTGAAATGGGCCCCGATAGCTTCTTTTGAAGCCCAACTCGCTAGACCGTGGGTGAGCAAGGCAGTTTTGCTTGTAGGTTTAGAATTTTCTCTTTGACTTTTATGGTGTTTTCATCGGCTATACCATCAAGAATAATGTTATAACCACAAATTATTTTACAATATTTTTACAATTATCATTAGCTCTTTAGTAACTTCACTGAGTTGCATTAAGATTGGGATTTAAATATGACACCACAAATTAATCTTCATTTTACAGATATGGTATAATTCTCTTAGGTTATTTATGATATTTAAAATATGGCACGAAGAGAAGATGAATTTTCTTTCAAATAATATAAATTATCTTAATAATACTCCTCCCCGCACGAGGTAGTGAATACTTACTCATGAGCTAGACTAAAAAAAAAGAAAAGGAAATGCTACATTTAAATCCCAACAAAATGAATTTTACAACAGGAAGGGAGAAAGAAGTAGGGAAGGGACCTTACCTAAATAGGGCTGACTTGGGCTTAGGCCATGGCCTAAAGCCCCTGAATAGTAAGGTTTTTTTTTTTAATTTTTTAAATTAAAGAAAAAAGATGTGAGTTTAGGTGTGTTTTTTTCCCACTCTTAAAAAGGCTTTAAATATTAGAGTTATATAAGTATATTACAAGTTTTATTATATTGGTCCTATAAATTAATATGTCACCAATCACAATAATTAATTCAATACTCATTTATTCTTTTGTTGAAGTGACATCTCATTATCACATTAATTTGTAAGTTATTTGTAGTAAAATTTGTATTAAGTTTAGTATTTTCTCCAAAAAAAAAAAAAAGAAGAATTAATAGAAATAAAACCCAATCACCATTGAGTAAATAAAAAATGTTAAAGCTAATACAAATTTGTTTCACCAGTGCTTCTTTCCATTCACCGCAACTATAATCAATCAATTCTACCACTATTGAATTGGGTGAAAGCAAAACTGGTGTGGATATATGTTGAGCTGCCCCAATGCTTCGGCAAGAGTAGGAACGCCTTTTACCAAGGGAAGCCTTCACAAAATCTCACATAGGGAAATATTTGGCTTTGAGCACCCTACATATAGTAAAGAATTAGGATACATTTGCAATCTACATCCTTACTTTGCTAAAAGCGCTAATTTAAAAGTTTTGAGATCCTTAAAAGCTAAAACCCATCCCGCCATGTGACTTAGGTACACATATTTTTTCTAAACTCAACCATGGCATTTTATTTTCATTTTGTTTTTGTCGTTACCGAAAATTCCTTACCATGCTTGTCAAATCATTATAAAAAGAATCTAGCATTTTAAAGCAACTTATGGTATAAGTTGTGGATTCCAGTTAGCTCAACTGGTAAAGTCTCTTATGGCTATATAAAAGATTCAGGATTCAATCTCTACCTAAACCAAAAACTGATTAGTGTCTTGATCTAATGATAAAGAGCCATCATCAGGAACGGACGTCATAGGTTAAAACTCTCTCAAAAAAAAAATTCATAGTATAAGTTGGTACAACTTGAGCAACTGTTTTTATTAAAATTTTCTTTGCTTCATGGATGGACTCATGACCTGCATTTTTCTTTACATCATATCATACAATTATAGCCCATATTATTTATTAATTTATTTTTAACGGGACCCACATTATTTCTTAATTTTACGAATTCAATATAAAGTCTCTATTTTCTTTACAACAGAAATTGGGCTCATAGCTTACCATTTTTCCTTACTTAATGGAATGAGATTGAAACCCAAATCTCGCCACTTCATGAAATGGGTCCAAAGCCCAAATATTACTATTTTACGGAATCGTTTCAAGCCTACATCATTCATGAAGAAACAAGATTTGGGTCACAACATGCAACAATATGTGCATCACACAGTGGGCTTATGACACTTATTTCTCTCACCTCATAGTTTGGATTCAAAGGTTATAACTTTATTCATCAAGAAATCAAGTTGCATCTTTTTAATGGCTTCATAATGGGACTTTCCACTTAGTCTTAGAGCTCATATTGACACACAATAAATCTTACAATTCCCATCTTTAAAAGTAAGAGTTTTGTATTTAACACATTATGAGTTCGGTATCTACAAGAATGGGGCTTTTACATATTGTATCTTTTTAGTTCTTCTTTGGCAAGTCATAAGTGTAGTCTCCTCAAACTCAAACTCAAACTCAACCTCAAGAGAGAACCAAACCTCGTCTCCTTAATGAAGCTAATTAACAGGTGTATACTAGAAACTCCTAAAGCTGACATTTAAATTAATGAGAGTGATAAATAGTCAACCAAGAACAACCTGCAAGATGCACGTTTAAATTGTTGCAGCTACCATAAAATCAATGAATTAACGAGAGAGTTATAAACATTTTTGGCCCACAATATTTTGCTGTTTAGGCATATCTTTGTAGGAGCCATCCCCATCTCAGAAATCCCATCATATATTCTGAAGATCCGAGACAGAGATATTTGTCTTATTTTTCAGTTGGTTTTGTTTTGTTTTTAGCTTCTTCTTTTGAGATTGTTTTAGTTGATTTGTTAGTGTGTGTTAGATATACAAAAGTGTTCTATTTTTGTGTTTTAGGTGTACATACAAATGCGAATTGCACAACCTTCTCCAAATGGTGCAACAGAAATTCTATTAATTTAAAATCTATTTGTACCTCCCCCATTATTCTTCAAAAAAGAACTCACCTCCTTGTCCTTAAAATGCACTTCTTGGGCATACTTAGAGAATTTGTATATCATACTAATTCGTTGATACCCACATTTTGAGCTTTTTACAATGCTTACAAATACGATAATGATAATCCCTGTGTCCTATATTGAAGTGATATGCTTTTGTTTTTGAATTGTCCCAAAATAAATAAAAACTAAGACTAAATTACAAATTAGGGAAGCATATAAAAAAAAAATTAACTTCAAAAAGTAAAATCAAAATTATTCGAGGTTATTTAAACTAAAACTTTACAAAAATGTGGGATTTTTTAATTTCCTGTTTAATATATGAAATGATTTTATTAAAATTTGTTCCACATCTATAATATAAAAAAGCCATTTTAGGAAGATTACTATATTTTAGGTCTTAACCTTCTTATTAATAATTACGCGATTTAATATTTGAGTTCAATTATGATATATTAACCATTCACTCTTGTAATTATTATCTAATGGGAGACTTTATCATTTAAGTAACCACGCCACTCATGACTCACGTGGATATTCCAACATTTTCTTTACAACCAATAAGATGGAAAAGAATATAAACTCTATGTTTGGACTTTCAACTTTAGTTGGGGGAAAAAAAAAACAAAGAAGGATAGGAGAATAAAAGAAAAATGCAATAAAAATCTAATAAAAATTAATATATTATAATAAGTTACCAAAAATATTTTATTTTTGTCTTTGGCTTAAACAACTAAAAAAATACTAGTTAATTTCCGTTTGTCTAATGCTTTTTTTTTTCACCTTTTCAATTTATGTACAATTTTTCAAAAATTTGTTTTATTTAGATATAACAATAATTTGATTCAATTCAATTGGTTTTTTAAATGGATTTTATTAACGTGTGCCCTAAGGGTACACAATAATTATTCATTATTGGAAAAAAATTTCTCGAGAATTGAAAAAATATTGACAACTTTTTCAATTTTCGAGAAAATTTTACCATAAACGAAGGGTTTAATGTGTGCCCTTAATCGGACCTTTTATAAATTCAATAAACCAATAAAAATAAAAACCACCTAAACACTATGGTAGTGGGTGCAATTACCCTTTCTCCTGTTAGTCTTTTTTAAGTGAAACACAAAAAATGAAACCTTAATAAACACCAACTAGTATTTGTTAACATTTCCCATCAAAAATTATACAGAAAAGTGAGTTTCATAACGGATAGAAACCATTCCTATGTGAAAGAGAGAACATTGTCTTAAACTATGCAATAACGGCCCTATATTTCTATGAAAAATCACGTACAGGAATCTAAAACTAATACTAATAGCCAAATTCCGATGTAGCAATTATCCACGGGACCACGTCAAGTAGAGCATGATGTAGAGTTGAAAGGGACATGTCAAAGCAAATTGGCAACTTGTCAATATATCACTTAGGTGTGAATCACGTGCGTCTTGCCTTGGTTAGGTAACTATCATCTACGACGCACCCCAAACATGATTGTTTTTTACTGTTTGGCTGCTGCACGCACTGCAGTTTTACCGTTTATAGAAATTGACACCCCCCCCCAAAAAAACAAAATTCAAGGCCAAAAAAGAGGCGTTTGGGTCTCATTTTACTATCACACAAATGTCATGATGATAGGTCCAAGATACGATGATTGTGCAAATATGAAGACATATACGGGTAAAATATTTTCTCTTCCCATAAAGTATTAAATACTCATAATATATTGATTTTTTTTAACACACTTTCATATGTTTATGTGTTGCGATGAGTTCAATAGAGTATTACTTCAATGTTTTCTCAAAAAAAAGAAAAAAGTATTACTTCAATGATTATATTAATGAGTGTCTTTAGAGCAAATATTAAGAAATATTTGACATTATTTTTATGAAAAATATAAAAAACTATCAACAAAACTAATTGCCTTATTATTTTCTTATAAAATATTTCTAAAATAGTTTCTAAACTAATGCCCTTAGAGTATTTTTTAACATTTTCCTTACTTCAAATGTTATGTGAATGAAGTGTGAAAAATAATTAATAAAAAATATTAGGTGTCCATGATAAAAGGACAAAGTTTCTTTAGTAACTAGTTTGGAAAGAAACTCTTCCTATATCTTTTTATCGAATGTGAATTTTGAAAAATCTACTATTAAATTGTATTTTCTTATTATATCATTCATGCTAGTAAAATTTTAAGAATATCAAAGATTAATAATTATGTTATCAATCAAATATTTAAATTTCAATTTTTTGTAATTTTAAATTATATATAAAAAAAAATAAGTTAATGAATTGAATAGTAAATAACGTTTTATTTGAATTATGAAATTTGATATGTATGTTAAAAATATTTTTAAAATATAATTCAATAATAAAAATTTTAAGATATATAACTGTAATAATTTTTTGAGTGAGACTTTGAAAGATTTGAAGAGAAACATATATTGTCGGTAGTTGAACAGTTTTCTATATATATAAAGGAGGTAGTGACCCATAAGTTATAACTGTAGCCGTAGTACCTCTAAATGGGACTCTTTCGGACTTGTACCCTAGAACCGACCACGTGGTACTACTCTGCAACCTGATTTTTACGAAAACCACTTGTTGACTCTTGTTTGCATGTTCGCGTGATACAAAAGAATTCACTGATTGCATTGGTGGCCCAAAGTAGTGAGGCTTACTGTTTATTGGTCATTTCCTGCTCCCACTTCACATCATGTTAGCCCACACATTCAATTTTTTTTGGCCGAATGAAAAAGAGCTGTCTGGTGTGGGCTCATCGGTTGTGCGACGGTAACGTGTGACACTACAGGTACCATACAGGTTTGTTAAAATTATTATTTGAACAACTCCTCTGTGGGTACTGGGATAAGAACTTTTACCATCAAGTCACATTTAAGTCTCTTGTGTAGTAGTCCACACCTTTAAATGTAAAAACTTATTTTCTTAAGAACATTTATAGTGCCGCTTTAATCTTTTTGTTCTAGAAGAAAGGGTTACCATTAATATTTCCATAATGTTGCAAATATGTTTCATGGTTTACTGAGCTTAAACCAAATTCCATTATTAAGTAATACTATGTATAAGTTGCCTTTGTTAGCTAACTTCACAAATGGACATGAATCATCTGGAAATATATCTCAGGTTGATTTGTTTTTGTCGAAGCCGTCAATCAAGATTAAATGGTCGTTAATCCACCTGTATATATATTTTCATGGACAAAGTAATCACATGTATAAAATCATTTCTCAATGACCATATGAGCCTCATGATGATGATTAAACCGTCCAATATGTCCAACTAAAATCAAATTATCAAGAATCAATAGCCAAAAGCGTACCTTAGTTTTTCAAAAAAATAAGTTCAAGGATATATTCAATTTCATAACATTTTAAAGCGTTAGATTGTAATGGGTGTATAATAAAAACGAGGTTGGTGATGCACTTACCTAAAAGTACTGCTACTGAGTTGCTCCATTCACAACTTAAGTCCCTGGCATATTATGAAATCACTATTATGAAATTGGTAACGATGTGTCAGCAATCATTAATTCTTTATGGACAGAGTCACGGACGTAAAATTCCCTTCCCAATGGCCATACGACTATCATAGTGTCATGATAATTAGCCACTAGAAAATGTTCAACTAAAAGCAAATTATGAAAGATCAAAATTCAAAAGCCGTACCTTATTTAATGATTCTACTTAGCCACCAATTACTATTTATATTTACATATGGTTTGATTAACAGGAGCCTTGAGGCATTTTTTAATGGATCATTTTAAAAAGGTGTTAATATAATTTTTATGTGAAATATAATAAGCTTTCAAAATAATTAGTTACTTTTTTCTTTTTCGATAAAATACTTCAAAAAAATTTCTAAACTAATACTTTTAGGGAATTTGCTAGTTTTTTACTTTATATTGACCAACAAGAGAAGATCTCTATTTTTAATTAGCAAGCTATTAGAGATCACAATTTAATAATAATAATTATTATTAGTATAGGGTCAATGGGTCCAGGAGTATGTATTGAGCCAAAAGTCCAATCTGAGGACACTAAATGGTCCGAGGATATGGGAGTGTCGACCCAAGAAGCAATGTTGATGGATAAAAAGGCAAAGGCTGATCAAGGTCATTCCGGAAGGTGGTCCAAGGAGAAGTCCGTCCTCGGCTAAATAAAGTCGAGGTAGGAAAAGGTTACCCGACGTCCAAAAGTGATGTTCTAGGAGATCCTGTAAGTAAGGATATGCATGGTGGGTTTACAGGATAGGAAGAAGGGCTATGAAATATCCAAGATAAATCTGCTACCATCGCATTAAATGCACTGCAGCTAAACCTCTGACCGCATTAATAGGGAAGTGATGCCTGAGTATTAGGGTTTAGCCTTACAGTTACCTCCAAAGACTTTAGGGATTGGCTGATGGGACAAGTATCCAAACTAGTAATCTAATTCATACGTGAAGGATAGAGAGATGAAAAAATATGATATAAAAGGAGAAGAAGACATTCAAAAGGGAGGATCGAAAATAGGAGAAAGAAAACAATGTAGACATTTAGATCAATATCTGTAACCTGTTTTTGAGAAAGAGAAATATAGGATCCAGCCTCCTCAGCTTGAGTTTGAGGACAATTTTTTTTTTTATATAAACTATCCCATCTATATGATGTTGCGATCTAGCCCATTATCTTTGTTATTTAAAATCACTAGAACCTAGATTTCAAATTCATTCTCTATACATTCATTGTATTGGGCTTTTTAGGCATATCTCAATCTTATTTTTTGAGTTTGGGTGTAAATTGTGTCCTTACAATAATAATAATAATAATAATAATAATAATAATAATAATAATAATAATAATAAAGCTATTATAAAACTAATACGAGTGGAATGTATATGAAAAGACATATAATTAGTGTGTTTGAGTTTAACTTAAAAAAATAAATTGAGTAAAAATATTACTATATCTGAAAAGAGTAAACTTTAAAAGGCTGTAACTAAACAAACAAACAAAAAAAAATGCTAAAGAAATTATTAAAATTTTCTTGATTTATTAAAATAACTCCTTTATAGTTTATATATATATATATATATATATATATATAGAAAGTTTTAATCTATGGTGTCCGCTCTTGATAATAGCTCTTTATCATCAGACTAAGACACCAATCAGTTTTTGGTGTAGACGGAGATTGAACTTTAGATTTTTTATTCAACCATAAAAAACCTTACTAATTAAGCTAATTGGAACTCGCACTTTGTAGTGTTTTTCAAATAGTGTTAGAGATATTATTCTCATGTCTAATGCCTAAGATACTTAAACTAAGCAGGTCCATGTATTTGAAGAATAAACAAATAAATTCTAAATTAATATAAGATTAGACTAGGTTTCTCTAATATATAATCATTGCATTAAGTTCATTGTAAATGCAATATAAAAATTATATCCACAGTAAACTTTCTGATGTTGATACGGACCGTTGAATCACATCAAATTTTTACTTTTACTGTTATTTTTTATGGGAAATATTAACAAGCACCGTGCCGTGCTTGTTAAGATTTCCTTTAACGGGTTGTGTTAATAAAAAATGATAAAAAGTTATTAAAAATGTTACTAAGGATTAAAAAAAAAACTTTTTTTTTGAGAAAATAAAAAAAAACTTTTTTTTGAGAGAATAAAAAAAACCTATTAAAAAATTGTTAAAAAGAATAAAAAGCTACAAAAAGTAAATTAATACTATAAAAAGCTGTAAAAAGTTGTTATTAATGGACACCTTACATTGCCAATTAACCCAACTCATTTTTTATTTTCTCCATTTTAATTACTCAAACACTCAACAACTTCAACTAGATGTTTGAACTTTGTCATCTTATCAAAAAGGCATTAAAATAACATATCATGATTGAGAAGAAATTCAAAAGTGAAGTCAAGAGAAATAGAAGAGACGCACCGGAAAACAACGACCGCGTACCACACCGCGGAGAGTCCATTGACTCGTCTTTTGTATTGGGTAGGCAAAGTGGAACGCTATCTTTTTCTAGTTTTCTTTCTCAAATCTTCTAGTAGAGTAATACATGGCGGCTAAAGCTACAGCTATATTAGTATAATTTACAAAAGAGAGTTACATGCATCATGTAACTTGCTAGTTGCGAAAGTCTAGTAGTTAAAAAAGAAAAAGGTAATATTAGGTCCACGTCCACAAAAAAAAAGGGTTACAATATTTTTCACAACATATGAATGGTTGAATTTTTATTAATTTTTTTTTTTATAGAGTTTTAAGTTATAACGTCTTCTTTTTTAATATTATTATTTATCATTAAATCAAGACATCAATTATTTTTTAGTCTAAACTAAAAATTAAATTTCAAATTTCTTATTCATCTACCAAATAGTTAAAATAACTGGAATCTATTAATGAAATTTGTTATCAAATTTTTTTTGAATGGGTTGTGTTAAAAGGCAAGGTGCCCGTTAATACCAAATTTTTTATCCTAATTTTTGTCTTTATGTCATTATTTTATCAATTTTTGTAATTTTTATAGGTTTTAGGGGCTATTTGGTACTGATGATGCGAAGAAAATCAGTAGGCTGGATGCTTCGGACTGGAAAGGACTACTGGTTCTTTCTACGGCCTGAAAAAGAAAGAAAAGCGTATCAAAGGCGACCGGGGCTGCCGGCCGAAAATCCTCCGATGGCAAAGTTAGTTTTTTCCTCTAAGTTATTTGAGTTCCAACTTTTTTGGAGTAAAAACTGAACATACCTTGGGTTTGTCTGAAACAGCCTTTATATAGTGTTATCATAGGCGGTTACCAAAATTGGAACTTCTTCTGGCTTCAAGGAGAGATAGAAATCAAACGTAACTTGCATAACCGTTTGGAAGTTATGCTCTTGTTTCACAACGGATACCTGGCGGTTATGCGTGGGATAAGGGATTATCATATCTCATTTGGAGATTTTTCTAAGTGTGACACCCTCGTCCTTGAGTTCCTCAGTTGGGCGTGCTTTGTTTCACACGCGGGGGCTGCCTCGCCTAACGGGTGAATTTACTCAAGACGAGGATGTCGACACTCTGGACGAGTGCATCACCCTGACGGTGCGTACCTCGTCTTGAGTTCTTCTTCCCTGGACGAGGCACTTGTAGGTAAGTTTCTGAGGGCATTTACGGTAGTAGGTGGGCTATGGACGACCTGTATGGACGACTTGGAGATGGGCTAAATCATTCTCCTATCAGGTACATTATATTAAATATATATTTTCAGTTTTTAAACAATATTACACTAATTTTTACAAACTTTTTTACCTATATATATTTTCAAAGAAATTAAAAACTATTATTTAAATACACATACCTCATTGCACATTCTTAGAATCAACTTTTTACAATTTTTCTTATTTATCTCATTTTTTTTTTAATAAGTAAGACCCACTGTTATTTTAACTTTTAACTGTTTGATAACATTTTCCTTTTGTAAAATAAACTTTGACATTAAAATACAAAAAGAAAAAAAAAAGGCAAAGAGTGACACGGACGAGTGGTGATGTGACGACAAATTGAAGAGGGGGCATGAATCACGTGGAGTTGCCGCCCGCACATAAAATATAAAAATATAGAAATAATAATAAAAGAGGGAAGACATGATTGGGTCTGTTTTTATTTTCCCCACCACTACTTTGGTCTTTGCTTTCACGTTTATCTCCTGTGCTTGTGCCACTCTGATTTTTTGTATGGGTACACGCATTTTGTTCGTGTATCTTATCCCACTGGGCCCTACCTCTACCAGCTGCAATCTCTTTTTCAATTCTAGCAAGCACTAGCATGACATTTTTCCCAAGAACCACTTTCGTCATTCTAAGACATGGATCATGCATGCATGTTGATTCTTCGTTGGCATTTTCTCTTAAAAAAATCAATACACACCAGCACAGCATAAAAAGATAAAGACAAGTTACCTTTTAAAAGGTTTTAAAGAGTTTTCGTGAAAGAATGATTAGTGAGGATGCTCGCTGTGATCAAGATTTTTTTATTTGGATAAACTCTGTATTTGGATCTTATCTTTTACGCTAGACTTTAATTTGATCCGTAACTTTTTAATTGTGTCAATTTAGTTCTCTAATTTTTTATTGTTATATCAATTTAATTTCTATCGTTACTTTTTAAATGGAAATTATTGACATTACTAACCGTCAAAATAAAAAATTAGTTTCCATTGATATGATAATAAACTAATTTTTATTTTGATTGTTTACCATGTCATCAATTTTTATCCAAAAGATAATAGCGGGGGCCTTAATTGACATGACACTGAAAGATTAGGGACCAAATTAACACAACTAAAAAGTTACGAATCAAATTGAAATATAATGTAAAGATAGAGGCCAAATATATAGTTTACCATTTTTATTTTAAACATCTACTAATTTAGAACTTGGATTATTATCGATGTAACAAAAAATTGTCAGTTGAGTCACTAGTTCAATCTATAACTTTTGATGTGCTTTTAAGATTTGTAAGAAAAAACAGAGGTGATCAAAGAGACTAAAGGATTGTGCTCGGTGGAAATCAATGGGAGAGCCTCTGATGCTTGAGTCAATATCAACCCATATATTTTGTATATAGATGGTGTTTTGTAGTATTCTTTGATGTGTCTTAGTTAGTTTACTACAGTAACCATGTAAATTGATAATAGATGATGGTTGTTTTATATGAAGAAAGAGAAACTACTAAAAAACAAGAAAAATTGATATTTTAATGAATTTTAGTGTAAAATAAATAGTCTGATGTAAGGTGTTTTGAAAAAGGAGTGTGTAAAATAGAAAAAAATAAGTTCTTATACTAAATAAACAGAAATTTTTGCAAGTACGAGTACGAATGATCTTATTTGCTTTATTATACCTTCTCTATTTTATTTTTCCAATTCCTAATAGCTTTACTAATTAAAAAATAGAGATCGTCTCTTGCTGTTTATATATAAACAGCTAATTAGTGACCAACTGAAATGATTAACCAAGTTCATCAAAAAAAGAAATGATTAACCAAGGTACAACTTTTGACTATTGATCTTTGATAATCCGATTTTAGTTGAGCAAATTCTACTAGCTAATCATAATGAGGCTCACATTGCCAATGGCAAAGGATTTTATGTCTGTGACGCAAACTATAAAGAATAATGAAGAATCCATTAATTAATGGGTTATGCTAACAAGTGCCCTTAGGGCATTGGTTAATAATCTATTTTAGGAAAGTTTTGACATCACTTTTATGGTAAATGAAAAAAACTGTCAAAATATTAATTGCTTTTCTTTCTTTCCCCATAAAAACTTTCTTTAAATGGATTACTAAACAATGCCTTAATGGCATTCGTTAGCATTTCCCTTAATTAATAGCCATTTAATCTTCATTGACTAAGCTAATCAAATAATCAACCTGAGATTGTTTGAAGAGGGTCCGTGTTCATTTGTAAAGGATATATTCTCAGTTTATTCAACCTATTTGGTTTCCATATAGTTAATGTTATATTATTTCTTGGTAGTTTATTCTTTCACTCAACCTAAGGCTAAGTTCAATGAACTAAAGTGAATACGTAATTCTCAAACTCAAACCATAAAAGATAGTAATATTTAATAGGAAATAAATTCTCATTATAAATCAATTTACAAGTTATTATTCTAGAATCTGGGGGTGAGGTGGGGAAGACAACCTAATGGTACGATCGATTCTGGTCTGATTTCCTTTTCCTCTGAACTGTGGATATAATTTGAGTTCATTGCATGAAGAACAACTTAGAATGATAAGCTAAAATTGACTTTAAATGTGGGCAAACGCCTTTCTCTCTCACACATAAGCTGATCATATTTATTTTATAGAGTTTCAATCTATGGTGTTCACTTCTACTGATTGTGTTCTCTATCATCAGATCAAGACATCAATCAATTTTTTATGTAAGCGAGAATTGAATTCTAAATCTTTTATTTAACCATTAGAGACTTTACAAGTTAAGCTAATTATAACCCTCTAATCCATACTTTTATATATATATATATATATATATATATATATATATATATATATATATATATAAAAAGAAAAAAAGAAACGAACTAGTAAAGTTAAACAGGCAGTAGTACGATAAAAGAAGGCTCCTCAGCAAAAACCTAAAAAACAAAAGACATGTTCATCAAAAAAGAAAAGTCATGAGATCATGCCAAAGTTCTTTTACTGCGTATCTCTTGCCTCCATGTGCAATACTATATCACTAATTAATTATACACACATTTCAAGCATCCCCACTTGCCGTCCATTCAAATAAACAAATTGTATGTAATATCGTATAGATTATGACACTTTGTCTTTCTTCTTGACCCATACTAAAAATCTAATATTTTGTGATCACCGTATTAAATGTGACCGACATTTTTTAGTGTTTTAAATGAAGATATATAAGTTTAAATCTAATTCTTTATAATCACAATATGAAATCCAACTAACACTTTTTAGTGTTTTAAACGAAGATATATAAGTCTAAATCTAATTTTTTGTGATCACGATATGAAATACAACCAACATTTCTTAATGTTTTAAATGAAGACATATAAGTTTAAATCTAATCATTTGTGATCACGACATAAAATGCGACCGACACTTTTTAGTGTTTTAAATGAAGACATATAGGTCTAAATCTAATCCTTTGTGATCTCGATATTGTGATTGACACATCTTAGTGTTTTAAATGGAGACATATAGGTCCAAATTCTTATTTTCAACAATCGAATTAAAAAAAAAAAATCATTTACCAACTGATATATATATATATACACTAATATATTGCTTCTTTGCGCAGGACGAAAAATGGCGTTGCTCATTGTTAATATGCAAGTTGATGGCCTTATAAAACTGAGGTTCAAGTTCAGAATAAGGATTAAGAGAAAAAAGAAGACTACAGTTTTCTATTAGAATATAATAGGAAGTTCAAGTAAGATAAGTCTTCAAGAAGATCTGATATCTCTAAACTACTTATAGACCACCCTTTTTTTTTCTTTTTCTTTTTTTTTTTATCAATTGAAGTTAAGTAAAAAATAGTGAAACCCTCTTTGAGAAAATTTCATCTTTCATCAGGCTGACCTCACTGCTTATCTATATTTAACTTCAAGTACCTCAATCGGAACACATATTTGAAAGCAGTGAAAGCAATTTCTACACGACGCCTAAAAATATTTGAAGGCCTCAAATTAAGATGTAATTAAATATCGGGCTTGCTTTTTCTTTACTTGGTCCGATTAATAACTGTGTTCAGATTCTTTAGTAGATATAGTTTAAAGGTCTCTCTCTCTCTCTCTCTCTCTCTCTCTCTCTCTCTCTATATATATATATATATATATACATGATTGAAGGTTTAGGTATGGAATTGGCTTGAATGAGTTCGCCACATATATTCTTGAGTTAGTTTTTCTCTTCTGGCTTTCTTCGTACGTAGCAAAGAACAAAGATGAGATAGTACATGGATAAATTAGTTCAACATTAGCTTGATTTCTAGCAGAATAAGGTTATTATTATTATTATTATTTGGTAAATCAGAATTGAGGCCCATAGCATCATGTGATTTGGCATGATGCATAAATTAAAGTTTTGAGATCATATATACTGATAAAAATTTTATAATATGGATACTTAGACCGTATAAATTGAGGTGCCATCATATATTGTAAAATTAGTGATAATCTCAAAACCATAGATCAAAATAGATTATGTAAGGAAAAGTTTCGGGTCCTAAGCCCAAAAAAGTAACAGGGTTAGGGTCTAGAGAGCCCAACACAATAAATTTGTAGAAAGTGGATGTATGGACTGGGCTTCAATGGATTGAGCAACACACACAATAGACTAAGGATAGTAAGAAAGTAAAGAAAATCCCTCCTTGGCAAAGTCCGAGGAGAGTAGTTCTTGAATATATTTCTTCAGACTCGGTTACAATTTTAGTTCTTGGTTGCTATAGTGTCTTCTTCCACAATTTTCAGATGCCCCCCACTTCTGGTGGGTTTCTTACGTTATTTATCCCCTTTTCACTGATTTTGACCCTCCATTTGTTGATCATGTAGGCCATCACTCTAGTGCTTGTCCCATCAAATGTTTCCCCAAATCTCTTGTGAGTGGCGGCAACCAAGACAACACTATTTAGGGGTCTTCTCCACATAAATGCTGTCAGAGGGTTTGGTGGGGTGCAATTAATGTAGTGGTAACTTCCATCCTTTTAGACATGACTGGATTAACTCCCTCTCTAAAGTTCTTCCCCTGCAGTGTGACCTCCTTTGATGACGTGTCATTGACGTGACCATGGCTCACCTTCCTAGACTCACTGTTTGAGGGGATGGTCTCCTCAGATCTGCACTAGACTCCTCGACCGTGGGTATGACATGTGGCATTGCTATCTTATTAAATTATTGTACCCCACAATAGCCCCTCGAAACTCTAGTTTTATCCTTCTTGTCCGAGGAGAAAAATGAGGTTTTAACTCTGAGTAATTGATTCCACATGCTTCTTTGAATTTCCCACGTGAGAGTGTCACTTCGCATGCCCTGCAACCACTCCTGGTGCTTCGGAGTCTGTAACGTCTCATTTAATGCTCTAGGCGGCGCCTTGTCCCCCACATCTTAAGGTGAGATGGAGATCCTATGGCTGAGACTTCTCCTCGAAATTTGGGTGGGGTAACTCCTGCCCAACTCTGCCTTCTATATAAGGCACTTGGGGATTCATTTCTCCCACTTTCCTAATCTTCAAACTTTCAAGACTTTCCCAATCTTCAAACTTTTCAAGACTTTCCCAATCTTCAAACTTTCAAGAAGCTCCACTCCAGTTCCAATTTTCGTAAGTTCCCTATCTACCCTCATATTGTTCTGAAGCTCTTTTCTCCTCGGCCAGTCTCCTTGGCCTTTTGTCTTCTGTCTCTTTCTTCAAAAAAGTTCTTTCCCTTAACCTTAGCTTGCTTAGATGGGTAGGTTTGCTCACCTTGCAGATACACTTGAAAGTATGGAGGGATTTAGGGCCCTATACCATATTTCCCAGGGTGTCTCCCCGCGGCATTGCCCTCAAGGTGGTTGGCACGACCTTAGGAAAGAGGGAAAGGTCGTGATTCCAATAATTGTATTCATAGAAGGGGGAATAAGGCTTCCCTTGGGTAGGGTAACCAGGGATTATCTGATCACCCATAGGATCTGCCCTTTTTAGTGCGCGCCCAACCTGTTTAGAGTCCTAGGTAGTGTAGACGCTCTCAACATGTAAATGGGGTTGGGCCTCACTTGGCACGACGTTGCTTGTATGTACGAGTGCCATTTGCTTGCAAACTTTGGCTACTATCTTAAGTCTGGGTCTTTTGAAGTTAGGCTTGTCTCGTGTCTCCCCAAATCAAACAAAAGCATGAAAAATGACTTTCTAGTCGTCACGGGTGAATGGCATGACAGTTTTCATTGCCCAACCTAGGAGGGAGTATCAAGTGGGGTACCTTAGGTTTAGGTCCTTTAGTATGGGAATCAACTTTGCAGTTTATTTCTTCATTCCATTAGTAATTGGATTCCTTCTGACTGATGACTTGCCTCTCTAACTATGACTTTGTTTCTCAGCTTTTTTGCAAATAAAAGATACCTGATCCCTAATATCAATTTCGTCAACGTTCCCGGTCTCAACAGAGTGCTGAGATCTGAGGTGTTTGTAAGTAAGGATAGGCAACTAAGAGCTGTCCACCTTATTCTTGACTTCAATCCTCTGTCCGACAAGTTTCAGAATGTGAGCAACGCAATCAGAGCAGGTGATCCTTGGCTGGCCCGAATTGACGTCTCGGCGCTCAGATTCCTAGCCCGAGAAGGCACTATGCAAGTTGAACTGCCCTTCCATCGCTCTCCTAATGAAGCAGCGGTTCAGAGAGAAGAGACAGCATCTTCGTGCTTGTCACTCAAGGTAAAGATAGACTAGTTTCAGCTTGAGGAAGAGGGAGAGAAGTAGGGAGTGATTCAAGTCTCACATTCAGAAGATGAGCTTGATAGATCTTCAAGCCTCCGTACCTCCAAATTTGCCATTGCGCGTGCAGTTATCAATTCGGAGGAAGAAGAAGAAGAAAAGATACCGCTAGAGAGGAAGAAGGGTCTGCAAGAGCTTCTCGCAAATAAGGCTAAGGGGTCGGCACTCAAGGATGTTTTAGGGTCTAAGCTTCCTCCCCCACCTCCTCCTCCTCCTTCGGTTAACCCCTTCGTGCCTGCGAACTTGAAGAAGAGGAAGAAGGACAAAGAGGTGGCTAAGGAGGGGGAGTTGGTCCTTCATAATGAGGAGGCTCCTCCAAAGCTTCCAAAGACGGGCAAGGGTAAGGGGAGGGCCTCCTCGGTCGAGAGAAATAAGGATAGGCACGTGGCCGCGGTGCGCCTACAAAATCCAACGTGGAACCCTCAGTTGGAGTTGAATGAGGCAGCCATACCATTAAACACCACCGTTAAGGAGTTCCAGAGAGGAAGTGCCCACTACCTCTCCGAGGCCCTAAAGCAGCCCCTCCTATTGCCCAGGCATATGACTGCCTTGAAGAATATGAGGCAATAGGACCTCTTTTTGTCCCTAAAGTGGGACTTGGCCTTGGTAAGCTTCTTAACATGCCTTAATAATCCCATGCCACATTATCTTTTCCTTATTTGATAAAGCATTCTTCTGTCATTTTTGTGCAGGCCATCCAGAAGGTCTTTATGGCCGAGAAGTGGGTGAAAGATGCCCAAAACAAGGCTAGTCTTGTAGATAACCTTCGCACAGAGACCAACAAGTCCCTGATCATTGCTGAGAGCAAGAACAAGGAGCTGGCTCTAAAGCTGGCTGTTGCAGACTAGATCGGAAGAGCATTGAGGTTGGCCTCATGACTGCCGAGGCTCAAGTTGAGAAGCAACGTAAGAAGCTTCACTACGCTGAGATAGAGTTGGCCACAGCCCAACAGGAGGTCGTGGCTTTGAAGGAAGATCTGGAGAAGGCCAAGGAAGCTGTTCCGGCAGCTAAGGCAGACCTGGAGAAGGCCAAGGGAGCTGAGCAAAAGTTCTATGAACTTGGGGTGCAGGAGATCGAAGCCCGTCTAATCGAGGAGTTGGCTGAGCTCTACAGGGACTATTGCTAGGAGGTATGGATTGAGGTACTGAACTTGGTTGGAGTTCTTGCTGCCTCGGAATGGAGGAGAGCTGAAATTTTTATTACCCATTAGACCTTTGAGAAGCTCCCGCAGCACTTCCAGGCTCCAAAGCAGATGCGGCTGCTACAACAATTGCCTCTGAGCAGCCTCCAAGCACCCAAGCCACTCTCCCCCCTCTTGATACCTTTAAAGGGCCTGACAAGGCTGATGACCAAAGCCAGGGGGTGGAAGGGGCCAAGGGCAAGGAGGCAAAGACTCTACTGGAGACTAAGGCCCCTGAGGCTGGCCGAGGCAAGGAAGCTACCCCCAAAGCGAAGGAGTCCGAACCGGTTAAGCCTTAAGCCGTGGCCCAGGAGAAGAAGACCTCCTCGGGCAAGACTTCTGATCCTTCTATCTCCCAGTAAGCTAGCACAAAGGACCCTCCCCTAGCCAAGGCTTAGCCTAGGATTTTTATTTTTTTTATTTTTTATATATGTATTTTTCTTTTGTTGTGGCAATTTGCCCTAGTTTACGATGTATTTTTCCTTTTAATTTAATGAAAATACATCAGCCTTTGCTTTGTGAACGTTTGTTTTTCTTGCAACATTTATCTCTGATTGGCTGTGGTTATTGTTTTGTCCTTTGCTGAAGAGTGGTGATGCTTATAAGGGTGAACACCCATACTTTAACAAAAGCTAATAGTAATGAATTTTTATTAATTCAAATAAACTAAGCCCATGTAAACATTGAGAAAAATAACTATGTGTTGGTACTAAGAACTGTATAATTAACAGGAATGTCTAAGCCCTTAGAGACAAGCAAAACACTTAGTAGAAAAAGGGGGTGTTTGAGGTCTATCATTTTAAGAGTACCCTATGAATGTACCTTTAGAATCCTTTGAACAAAATCCAAGGTGAGTTCTCATTTTCTCATGATGATGCATATGCCGAGGTCCCATCATTGGTGAAATTGCGAAGTGTTATTTTACTCATGGCATGTGGTCCGAAGGACCAGGCATGGCCGAGGTCCTGCCTGGTATTCTCATGATCAAAGAAATGTTAATTTACCTAAGGCATGTGGTCCAAGGAACCGGACATAACCAGGGTTCTATTTAACACTTCAACAAATAATGAGGAGTATTAATTTACCCAAGGCATTTGGTTCGAGGAACTAGACATAACCAAGGCTCTGTTTAACACTTAAACAAACAACCCAAAATATTAATTTACCCAAGGTATGTGGTCCAAGGAGCCGGGCATGACCAATGTTCTATTAAATATTCAAACAAGTGGCTCAGAATATTAATTTACCCAAGGTATGTAGTTCGAGGAGCTAGGCATGACCAAGGTTCTATTTATTATTCAAACAAGTAGTCCAGAATATTAATTTACGCAGGGTATATGGTCCGAAGAGCCAAGCATGACCAATGTTTTGTTTAATATTCAAACAGGCAACCAACATGACACATAACTTTAACAAAAATATGGCAGAATTGCCTTTTATTAATAATAATACCTTCACAATTTATTTACATTTCAGAGGCGTGGTACAACATTTTCGTCCAAATCTTCTAGGAAGTATGCCCCTATACCAGCTACCGAGATAATACGGTACGACCCTTCTTAATTGGGCCTAACTTTTCTCATGTTGGGTTTTTTGCAGTGCCTGCAACCTTTCTTAATACCAAGTTCCCAGGGGCTAACAATTTTACCTTCACACTTGAGTCATACCCCTGTTTGAGTTTCTGTTGATAATATGCTAATTGAACCATGACACTTTCTCTCCGTTCTTCAATTAAATCCAGGCTTTTTTCTAGTAGGTTGTCATTGCTATCTAGGGTGAATAAGCTTCTCTTCAGCGTTAGGAACCTAGTCTCCAAAGGGATCACAGCCTCGACCCCATAAGTAATTGAAAATGGTGTTTCCTTTGTGGACCTACGAAGGGTAGTTCGATACGTCCAAAGAATATGTGGCAGCTCTTCCACCCATTTACCTTTAGCATCAGCCAACCTCTTTTTGAGTCCATTTACTATAACTTTATTGACAGCCTCGGTCTGTCCATTCCCTTATGGGTAAGCCAAAGTTGAGTACCTATTCTTTATTCCCAATTCATAACAGTACCCTCTGAAAGCTTTTCTATCAAACTGAAGTCCATTGAGGGAATGAGGAATTCCAAATTAAGTGACAATATTCCTCTACACAAACCTTTGGGCATCCACGTCCCTAATATTTGCTAGTGGCTCCGCTTCAACCCACTTGGTGAAGTAATTAGTTCCGAACAAAAGGCATCTTCTATTTCTTGCTGCTTTAGGAAAGGGCCCTACAATGTCCAAGCTCCATTGAGCGAAAGGCCAGGAACTAGACAGAGGATTAAGCACACCCCTTGACTAATGAATATTCAAAGCAAATCTCTGGCATTAGTCACACTTCTTCACGTATTCTCGTGCCCCATTTTGCATATTTGGCCACCAATATCCCTGAGTGAGGGCCTTGTGAGACAACGACCTTCCTCCCATATGGCACCCATAAATCCCCTCATGTAGCTCCTTTAGGAGTGGCTCTACCACGTCAGGGTGGATGCATAACAAATATGGTCTAGAGAAAGAGCGCTTGTACAACTTCTGATCCTCGGATAACAAAAAATGAGGAGCTTTTCTCCGCACCTTATTAGCCTCCACTTTCTTCTCAGGCAAGATGTTATCCTTGAGGAACAGCACAATAAGATCCATCCAATTAGGCCTTGCTCTGACTTGATGGATCTGAGCTTTCTCCCTCTTCAGATCAGTGGGTTTACACAAATCCTCGACCAAGATAATCTGAAGTAAGCTCTGCGCCGAGAAGGTTGCGAGAGTGGCAAGGGAGTTTGCATATGTGTTTCTGTTTCTAGGGATTTGTTGTAAGATGAAAGACTTGAACTCTGATTGCAAGTGCCTAACTTGACTCAAATATACTTGCATCCTCAAATCCCTAGCTTCCAACTCTCCATTTACCTGGCCAACAACCAACCTTGAATCTGAAAATACCTCCACTGTTGTTCTTCCCATTTTTTGAACTATATCCATTCCAACCAGCAAAGCCTCATACTTGGCCTCATTGTTTGTGGCCGAGAAGCCCAACCTCAAGAATTTCTCAATAGTGATCTTCTCGGGAGATATCGCAACTAGCCCCACTCCAGATCCCCTTTGATTGGCTGCACCATCAACGTACACCATCCCAATTGATTTTCTATCTATGTTTTGTTCTTCTCCTTCCTTTTCCAGTGGGGACTCAGCAAATTCAGCCACCAAGTCCGCGAGGACCTGGCCTTTAACAGAGGTACGAGGCATATACTTGATATCAAAAGCCCGTAGGATCGTACCTCACTTGGAAATCCTTCCAGTGTAATCAACTCTCCAAAGTAGAGATTGAAAAGGAAGTTGGGTCAAGATCACAACCATGTGAGCTTTGAAGTAATGGGGGACCTTACGTGTAGCATGCACCACTGCCAAAATGGCCTTCTCCAGTGGTAGGTAGTGAACCTCTGCTTCATTCAATGACTTGCTCACATAATAAATTAGTCTCTGCATTCCATTGTCAACTCGTATTAGTACAAAGCTCATTGCATGGTAGGCTACAACAACATAAGGAAACATAATCTCCTTCTCCTCAGGCCTAGACATAATAGGTGGCCAAGAAAGGTATTCCTTTAGCTGTTGGAAGGCTACGGCACACTCCTCGGTCCATTCAAATCCCTTCCACTTATGCAATAGCTGGAAGAAAGGCCTACACCAGTCCGTCGATCGAGAGATGAATCGGTTTAGAGCGGCAGTCATCCTTGTCAACTCTTGGACCTCTTTGGGATTTCGGGGAGGCTGCAAACTGTTAATTGCCTTGATCTGATCAGGATTGAATTTAATTCCACAATGAGTGACCATGTAGCCCAGAAATTTACCCGAGCCGATGTCAAACGAACATTTGGAAGCATTGAGGCGCAGTTTGTGCCTCCTGAGTCTTTCAAAGATGCTCCTGAGGTCATCCACGTGCTCGAATACTACCTTACTTTTTTCCACCATATCATTTATATAAACCTTAATATTTTTGCCAAACTGTGGTTCGAACATCTTGGTTATTATCCTCTGGTAAGTAGACCTTGCATTCTTCAGTCCAAATGACATCACCTTATAGTGATAGTTTCTAGTGGGCGTAACAAAAACTGTCTTCTCCTGATCTTCCAAAGCTAATGGTATTTGATGGTACCCTTGAAATGCATCAAGGAAGGTCATTCGAGGATGGTCCACAGTTGCATCTACCAACTGGTCTATCTGAGGCATGGGAAAGGGGTCCTTTGGACAGATCTTATTTGAATCTGTGAAGTCCACACATACTTGCCATTTCTCGCTTTTTTTTCTTCACCACCACTGTATTGGCCAACCACTCCGGGTAAAAAAACCTCTTTGATAGCCCTGCCCACTTGAGCTTGGTCACTTCCCCCCTAACGACATCAAAATGTTCCTTAGATGATCACCGAGGTGGCTGCTTCTTGGGGACGGTGGATGGGTTGATATTCAAGTGGTGGCAAGTGAAGCTCGAATCCACCCCGGGAGCTTCATAAGCACTCCACCCAAACACATCGAGGTATTTCCTAAGAAATATTACTAGCTCCTCCTTCTCCTAGGGAAGCAGCTGAACTCTGATTTGGAAGAACTTACCCTTGTACCACGAACAACAACTCTTTCTAGCTCCTCACACTCTGCCTCTCCTACTACCACATCCGCGGAACACACTGGTACCTTTGATTGCTATAAACCCTGGTCAATATCAGCCAATAACTCACTTTCGGCCTGATGCCTAATTGTAGCCACCGAGCAATCCTTGGCCATAGACTAGCTTCCCACCAGTTCCTCGACCCGATCCCCTGATGGATACTTCACCTTCAAGTTCAGGGTGGAAGGCACGACCCCCATGGCGTGGAGCCAAGGTCTTGCCACAATAGCAGTATAAGGGGCGTATGCATCTACCACGATGAAGTTCACTTCCACGACCTCTGACCCAGTCTGAACAGGTAGTTTGATTTGGCATTTCGAAAAGACAATTTTCCCATCGAATCCTATCAGAGGGGAGTCATAGCTAGCCAAGTCCTCAGGCCTCAGCTTCAGCCCCTTATACAGGTCGGGGTACATTATCTCGACACTACTACCCTGGTCTACCAGCACCCTCTTAACGTCGTACCCTCCAATCCTGAGAGTAACTACCAGGGCATCATCGTGTGGCTGCAAAGTTCCAATTTTATCCTCATTGAAAAAGCTCAAATATGGTCGGGCCTTCGATTTAACCTTCTTCAAATTAGGGGGCAAGTCCCTTGTAGATGGCCGAGCTATATACATCACCTTGGATGGCTGAGAACCAGTCCTCACTAGGGCAGCCAGAATGACACTGATTGTACCCAAAGGTGGTCTTGCAGAAGCATTTCTTTAAGCTCCTGACCCTGTCTGGCCACCCTATCTGCTAGGTTGGTACAGGAATTGCTTTAACTTTCCACTTCGAACCAGCTGCTCCAAAGAGCCCAACACAATCAATTTGTAGAGAGTGAGTTTATGGACTGGGCTTCAATGGATTGAGCAACATGCACAGTAGACTAAGGATAGTAAGAAAACAAAGAAAATTAAGCTAAGGGTAAAGAAAATCCCTCATTGGCAAAGTCCGAAGAGAGTAGTTCTTGAATATATTTCTTCAAACTTTGTTACATTTTTAGTTCTTAGTTGCTACCGTGTCATCTTCCACAATTTTCAAATGCCCCCCACTTCTGGTGGGTTTCTTACGTTATATATCCTCTTTCCGCTGATTTTGACCCTCCATTTGTTGATCATGCAGGCCGCCACTCTAGTGTTTGTCCCATCAGACGTTTCTCCAAATCTTCTATGAGTTGCGGCAACCAAAACAGTATTGTTCAGGGGTCTTCTCCACATAAGTATGGTCAGAGGGTTTGGTGGGGTGCAATTAATGTGGTGGTAGTTTCTATCCCTTTAGACACGACATGATTAACTCTCTCTCTGAAGTTCTTCTCCTGCAGTGTGGCCTCCTTTGATGACGTGTCATTGACGTGGCCATGGTTTGCCTTCCTGGCCTCATTGTTCGAAGGGATGGTCTCCTTGGAACTACACTAGACTCCTCAGTCGCGGGTATGACACGTGGCGTTACTATCTTATTAAATTGTTGTACCCCATAGATTAGTATCAAAATATTTTGTTCTAATAGAAAAAAAAAAAAAAAAATCTCGTAAACCAAATCCCAATTTCCCACAAAATAAAAGAAATGAATTTTAACCACCCAACGAAAAAAAAAAAAAAAAGAAAGAAGAAGAAGAAGTAGGATTAGTTATAAATAGATTTTTTTTTTTTTTTTTTTGTATAACTAGACATGGTTTTGGAAATATTCCCCCTTAAATAGACCATAAAATATTATCTATTGCTATTTTATTTAGAAAAAATCAATTAAAAACAAAATCAAGGTTTACCTATTTTCTTTTTCGTTTTTTTTTTTATGAAATTAAAGAATGGCCACATTTTTATTAGTAAACAATGACCACATAATTCCAATCACATGACTAAATTGTAAATATCCTTGTCTTGGCACTAAAATATAAAAATGTCTTTATCTCCTCCAAAACTGATATAAAAGTATGCGGCATCTTTTATGTCAATTGAGTTAAATTAATAGGTGGGATCCATATTCTATCTTCTACCTTCTCACGAAAACTAAAATTATAGTGACACGATATTTGTTATAATTTGTGTTCATATTTAGGGTCAACTTAATACAGTATGAGCTCTGTGACTATTTTTAAATGAATTTAGGAATTTCCTTATTTTTTATATTTAAATACCACATAAATAATATTTAGTTAATGTTCTATCTTTTAATTTTTATAATTCATTATTCTTCCCTTTTAATATGAATAATTCACTTAATAGTTGTGGCAGGCAAATAATAGGACAGGTTAATTATTAGTCAAACTTGCTTCTTTTGATTACACAATTAATTTGAAGAGGCGGGATGCTTAATCAATCTTGAATACCTTTATTTGATGAAAAGAGTTAATTTGGAGTTGATAGAATTAGTTTTAAGTGCAAATATACGCTGATGAATAAGTAATGGTCTCAAAGGATTTGTATTGAGCTCCTTGAGCTTACTCCGAGGCAGTGATTACAATTTGTTTTCGATGCTAAAAAGTAAATCCTTTTTCTTCAGGGCTTTCTTTGCCTTATATAGTCATCTAAGTTGTATCCTAGCCCTACATCTGGAGGGCTAGGGTTTAAATTGCTTGATACTTGTCCCATCAAGGCTTTATTAAAAGGTTTCTATATTAAGATACGAGTTGTGTTGGCATTGTTTAGGGGTCATTTCCTCATAAATGCAGTCAGTCAAGTAGATTCATAATATTGAATGCGGAGGTGGTAGACGTTTTATCTGTCTTCCTCCCTTCCAAGCTTGATGACAAACTTTCACTCTCATCCTCAATTTATGCCCAAGGGCCTTCACTGCTGGTTCCCAGCCCTCAAGAACATACTCTGATCCTCAGGTCCTCGGGCATTATAATCTTCCTATACCTGCAAATGATTGCTCATATCTTCTTGAGGATTCACTGTCGGTGTCTTCCAAGGTTTGTACCCATGTCATTGTCCCTGGCCCACCTATTCACGTCCTCGGATCCTTGTCCTCCCACAACAGTGATTTGATTGAAAATTTACTAGCTTAGGACCAATCTTTTTGATATGAAATGGGTTGATTGGAGTAATATTGTCTTCATTCAGTGTCCGTTTGCTATTTAGCTTATTTTTGTTATTATTTATGAGTTCCACTGCAGCTTTTGGTTCTATTAATGGGTCTCATTGTACTATTTCAGTTAACTTTTACCTTTATCTACAGTATTTTCAGTTAAAAGTTTTCAGTTTCAACAAAATAAGCGGATCCCAAACGGATCCTTAGATATTAAGGTAGTTATTATTATACATCAGTCACAATAGGTCTTTGAAAAAATAAATTAAAAAAGAGAGTTATACATCTAGACTTTTTTTTTTCTTTCTATTATTTCATTTTGTAGAGACATGGTATTGGTATTTTATTCCATAATTTTCTGATTTTATGAGCTTGAAACTGTTTTATTTATTTATTTTAGAAACAGATACACACATATATGACTCTCAAAAAAAAAAAAAAAAAAGATACACACTCCTACAAGAGAGAGAATGTGGTTCTAAGTAACACAAATACACACTATAAACTCTACTCAAATGGATGTTTGTCAACACATATGAGCATGAATTGTCTAAAAATGGGACTTAGCCAACACATATATGACCGAAGATTGACATCATTGGTGGTAATTTAATATGTTGAGTTCCGACCAAATTTGGAAGCTAGCCTTGCGTTTTATATTTGGTGAGGGTTGCTTGTAATTGTAGTACGTACTATTGCTGTTTTTTTTTTTCCTACTGCAAGGAACCAGAACGTAATTGGAGCAAAATACTATGTTTGTACGGAAAGCCCTGCACTTAATTAAGTCTTAATGAGTACCAATGTTGAAGACTTGAAGAAATTGCAAAATAGACTTAGTCGTGTGACTTTCAACTCCAACAAAACAAGCATGCGCTACTTTGAGGAAACGCGTTGTGTAGGGAAGTATAAGATCAAATCAAGTCCGATTATAGTAAAGCACAGTCAAAGTTGGTCTGTACGTAGTAGAGTGCTACTCTACAATTTCAACATTTGATTGGAAGTCATTAGTCATTAGTCATTAGTCATTAGTCATTTACCTAGAATAGAGTTGTTGAATGGAAAGTCATGTTGATATGAGAATGGTGGTGCTGGGTAGTGAGTACTTTTCGACCAAGGTACTTTTATTTTTTTATGGCATGAAATACTGCTTTTTAGTCACTAGGGGTTGTGTTGCTCTTGTCAAGAAGCTTTCATTTGTATTTGCAAACTTTTTTTTTTTTGGCTGGCATCCATAAAGATTGACATAATTTCCCAAGTGCCCCTAAGAGATTATTCCTTCTTTTTTTTTTTTTTTTTTTTTTTGGGAACCCCTTGGCAGTACTCTTTGTAGAAAAAATGATTTTTATTTTGCAGTACTTTGTAATTTATAGAATTTTTTAATAGGGTTTTATTTCTTTATTTTAAAATTAAAAGTATTTTAATTAAAAATAATGGGAAATATAATTCTCTTGAGATTTTGAGTGTTTAACCCTTGTGGTATTGTTTTATTTATAAATCATTAACAATGTGTTAGGAAGTTTAAAAGGAGAGAAGAGAAGAGGTAAGGGGCCCCCGACCCTCCCCTGTTAAAAAACAACCAAACATTATGGCATTAAATTCTCCCCTTCCTTTTCCCTTACTCCCCTTCATGCCTCCTCCATCCCAACACACTACAATTGTGTAATACTTGACTCCCCCTTGGGTTTTTGGTGACACGCAAAACACTCTTGTGATTGTAACATTGTATTTAAAAATTTAGTTCTAAAATGTTCATATAAACTAAACCACAAAGGGATTACGAGTTACATTTAAAAATCTTAGGGGTTTAAGAGTGATAAAATTGATGGTTTACACATAAAAAAAGAATGCAAAAGGGTTAAATGTTACACTCAAAACTTACATTAATGTAAGCCTTTTGGTGAGATTTGATATTCCTCCAAACCTTTCCCCTCCCCCGTTAAAAAACAACCAAACAATGTTTATTAAACCCTCCACTTCCCCTTCCCTCTCCTCCCTCTCCATCATAACACTACAAAAATTGTGTAATACTTAACTCTCTTTGGGCTTTTTGGTGTAACAGAAAACCGCCATGTGACATTGTATTTGAAAATATAGTTCTAAAATTTTGCAAAAGACAAAATCACAAGAGGGTTCAGTGTTATGTTAAAAAAACCTCAAGGATTTAAGTGTGATACATTACACATAATTATTTCTCAAAAAAAAAAAATGAGACAACAAAATGTTTAAGTGTTACACTTAAAACTTAAATCTACGCCAGCATTTTTGGCGAGTAGATTAATTCCTCTATTTGAAAAAAAAAAAAAGGGGGGGGGGGGACACTTGTCCTCCTACTAAAAAATCAAGCATATTTGTATTACAATAAGAACTAACATTTAATCAATTATTATTGGATGATCAAAACTAAGGCATGATACTTGACATGTCTTATTAAAAAAATTAGATGAAAAATTATTTGCACTCAATTTTTATTATTTTATTATTTTAGATTTCTTTCAATTGAATTAAAACTTCGTCATATCCTAATTTACATTATTTGAAATTCACAATTCACAAAGTTGGGGTATAGATTAGGAAAAAAGAAAACGAATGGGACGCACCTTATTATTTTCAAAAAGACGAGGGACTGCGAAGAAAAACAGAATACAGAAGTAATAAAAAATAGGATAAATGATGGGTGGGTTTTTTCCACATGGGAAAGTGGTATATACACGTGCCTGGTGCCCCCAACAAAAAAAAAACAAAAAAAGAAAAAGAAAAGAAATATATAATATAATATAAAGACATTATTTTCACGACACGCATCAAGCAAAACGTGCATTAATAATTAATTCTATATTATTACTATAGTTTAAAGTAAAATATAATTGTTTAAAACAAGTTGTGGGAATATCTTAATTTGAACAATTTTTATAATGGGACAAAAAAGGACGAACCACTCAAGCTCCGGATTATTTCTCGTGACGCCAACGCGTCCCTTACTTTTCTTTTTTTAATTTACTTTGTTATCATTTTCTTTTTGATTTATTTAATATTATTCTGTCTCTTTGCGGTAATTTTATTTTGGGTAATGCTAACGAGTACACTAAATGTAATAATTAATAATTTTAAAAAAAATTTGATATTATTTTTATGAAAAATTAAAAAATGTATCAAAATTTTAATTGCTTATTTTTCTCATTAAAATTTTATATAAATAAATTATTAATCAATTTTTTAAGGACATTATTAGCATTTCTCATTTCATAATAAAAAATTATTTTTTCTTTAATTTTTTATTTGTGGGAATCTAGAAAATAACACACACTCAAGAGAGTGGAAGTGTAAAAGTTTAGTTCAGAGGGCCCCAAGTTTAGGTCAAATGGGTTGGCGATTATTTGGGAAAGTGGATGCCGAGTTTTTTGGTTTTATTGGCTGCCGAGTGGCGGCTCTTTCATGGAAGTCTCCAAGTCCAAAGACGAAAATGATGAGAAGTGACCGGGTGGGGAGTAGCATCAGTACTCAGAATTAGTAGTACTATGGTAGTCATAAAGAGATGGTATCACCCTTGGTGGGTTTGCGTGTGTCAACCTTCGATTAGATCGCTTGTATAATACGTAATAAAAGGCTTTTAGCCGCGTATGACCTAAAGACATATATTAGTAGTAATTTTTTATGAAAATGTGAGAAAATAATTCACTTTGTTCTACAATTTTTTTTTTAGAGATTTTTAATTTATAATTTCTAATTTTTTTTTTTTTTTTTTTAAGTTTCAACCTATGATGTCCGTTTCTAATGATACATCTTTATCATCTGACCAAGACATCAATCAGTTTTTAGTGTAGGCGGGAATTGAATCTCAGATCTTTTATATAACCATCAGAGACTTTACCAGTTGAGTTAACTAGAACCCACTTTTTTACCATTTTTTCAATTTCTTATAAATAAATTTAAAAATAGATTATTAAAATATGCCTTTAGAGCATATATTAACCAACCCATAATAAAATAAGGTTTTATTAACGCATGCCTGTAGGGCATATATTTGTAATCCATTTTAGATAACTTTTTATGGAACAATTGAAAAAGTTACTAATTATTTTGAAAAAAAAAATTCAATTTCTCATAAAATGTTTCTAAAAATGGATGATTGATGTGTACCCTAAGGGCATACATTAACTGGACCCATAAAAAAAAAAGTAACATTTTAGCCCATCAAGAAACTAACTGGAACCCACTTTTTTTTTTTACCTTTTTTTCAATTTCCTATAAATAAATTTTAAAATAGATTATTAAAATATGCAGGCATATATTAACCAGACCCATAATAAAATAAGGTTTTATTAATGCATGCCTTTAGGGCATATATTAGTAATCCATTTTAGACAACTTTTTATGAAAAAAATAAAAAAGTTATTAATTATTTTGAAATTTTTTTTTTCAATTTTTCATAAAATGTTTCTAAAAATGGATGATTAATGTGTACCCTAAGGGCATACATTAACTGGACCCATAAAAAAAGTAACATTTTAGCCTATCAAAAAATAACTAGAACCCACTTTTTTACAAATTTTTCAATTTCCTATAAAAAAATTTAAAAACAGATTATTAAAATATACCTTAAAGGCATATATTAACCAGACCCATAATAAAATAAAGTTTTACTATCATATGTCTTTAGGGCATATATTAGTAAACTATTCTATAAAACTTTTTATGAAAAAATGAAAAAAGTTATTAATTTTTTTGACAACTTTTTCAATTTACCATAAAATGTTTCTAAAAATTGATAATTAATGTGTACCTTAAGGGCATACATTAACTAGACCCATCAAAAAAATTAATATTTTAGCCCATTAAGATTAAAATTTACCTATTCATGTAAAATTGTGTAAAAATGCATGATTATTACAGTAGTTGTGTATATTTATACTAACACTATTTATTTTGCATTTATTCTTTCTTTACATAACTCGATGATGAAGAAAGAGAGTAGATAATAGTTATTGTGTGTAAAGAAAGAGAAACAATTTTAAAAAATTAAAATTTTTTGATATTTTAATGAAGTGCAGTGTAAAATAAATAATCTTATATGTAGTGTTTTAAAAAGTGAGTATGTAAAATAAAAAAATAAAGAGTAAATAATTATATTAAAATGGACATAAATTTTTACATGAGTTGATGTGAATATTATAAGAATTTGATTAGAGATCAAATTTACAAGTAACATTTCTATATACGTAAAGATAACTTTATAGTTTATACACCTTATAAAGGAGTATAACAAATGCACGTTATATTTAAAAATACTGAAGACTGATATGTATAAATAATATGGCACTTGTGGATTTCAGTTAACTCAACTGGTAACTTTTTTTTGTTTCGTAAAATAAGAGATTTGAGATTTAATTTTTGCCTATATTAAAAACCAATTAATGTCTTGATTTGATAATAAATAGTAATTATCATAACGAACACCAACGATTTAAAATAATATTGTATCTAAAAAAATGCTATTCAAACTAATATTAAATAGTATTTTAATATTAAAAAACCCATAAAAAGATAGAATGCCTGTTATATTATATCTATTTGCTAGGTTTTTTTTTTAATAATTTTTTTATATCTCTTTTGTTAGATTCATTAAATGGTTAAATATTGATAATTTTAAAAAACTACTATCTGGCGGCGTCAATGGTGGTGACTAGCGATGTCTATGATAGAGGCTTCTGGTGGCGGCCAAGTTTGGTGGTGGATCTAGTGGTAATGGTAGGGAGTTGTTGGGTTTTTTTATTTAGTTTAGCTGGTTAAACTAAAAGAAAGTCAATAATGATAATATTTAATTAATTAAGTAAACATATGACAAGTTCTTATTGGTGGAGTATAAAGCAGAGAAGGATAAGTAAGACAGAAAATTTGAACTCCCATTTATGTGACCAAAAGTATAGAATTCAACTTGAAAATAGTATCAATTCACAAGGTTTATATTATATAATTATTTTCAAATTTTATTGTATTTTACACGTTTTTTTAATGAAAAACAACACGTTACTGTCTAAGGAATTCAAACTCAAAAGTCACGACTCTTTTGAAAAGGTAACAATATTTATATATAAAAAATTGAATTATAGCTTTTGCTTCTTCTTTTTTTACTTTGTATTTTTGCTATTTATATATTTAGACCCTGTAAAAATTGTAATATATATATATATATCAAATAAACCTTGACATATAAAAAAAAGTTATACGAATGTAAAAATAAAATTAATATTATTACGGGAAATTGCCTATGGCCTTGTCGGCAAACTTACTAGAAGCTAATCAATATGCTCATCATGGAAAGTATCCTTTCTCTCGAAGGTTAAACGTCTTTTGCCCATAAGCTGTAAAATTTTCAGATTGATGAATCTAAAATTACCTTTTTAATTTTGAGAATCAATTCTAATTGTCTTAGTGTATGAATGAATGTTACGAGAAAATGTCTAATCAATCACAGAGCTAGATTGAACGGGTATGATGCCAAGAATAACGCGTGGGGTCCACCCTTAAATTGGTATCATTGTCTCTGGACCCGACGTAAGTCCCATGTGGCGGCAAATTTAGAGAATACTTTCGCCCATTGGTTTCAAGACCGGTCAAACAGTCACGTGGAGTAAGGTGTGGCCCCGGCCCCGGCCCCAGCCCCACCCAATTTACTTTGTCCTGTTCTGAGATTGAGATAGCTTGCAATTTCACCGTCCAATTTACCACAATTCTCTAATAACTTTTTTTTTTTACTTTTACTTTTTTTAATATTTAATAGTTAAAATTTAAAATTGTTTTTCTCAATTTTAAATCTCAACCATTTATATCAATTACATCAAGTGCGGGTATTGCACTTAATCTCAATATCCTGTTCTATTCATCCATTTGGCACTGACTTTTTTAATTTTTTTGTTGGGTTCGCTAATATACACCCTTAAAGCATACAATAATTATCTATTTTAGAAATATTTTTTTATAGAGAATTGTAAAAACTGTCAAGACAATTAATCATTTTCATATGTTTTTCACAAAAAGTTTATTGTTATTGTGAACTTGCTTAATGTTAGCTAAAAATATCAATTGGTTTTTCTAATAAAAAAATATCACTTGATTTTTTTTACCAATTTGCCCATTGGATGACCAGAGGCTTTTGGTTGAAGTAATTGGAATTGGCAAGAATATATTTGCTGGTTTCATTTTAGGAAAATGATTATTGATCTCCTTCAAATCCCTCCCATTTTAGGTGGATAAAACAATTATTTTATTTTTAAATATTACATGTGTTGAAGCATCTTAATATTATTTAATTAGAATGAATTTATATGACAATATAAATGTAAAGATATGAGAGTTAATATGTAAGATAAAAAAATTAGTGAAAATGTTTAATCACACATTAAAAATAAGAGAGACTATTTTTTTTTTAATTGTGGTAATTAATGAATTAATATGTATTGATTCATATAATGAGCCAGATACGTGCTCAAGGGAGAAGTGAAGGACAAATTTGTCAACAATGGAAATGAATCAACCTCTTGCATCCTCATACTTGAGTCTATAAATAGACTCATTCATACCTAATACAAGTTACAGCGTTACAACAGTTTTTGGCTATACGACATTTGTTGGGCTGTTGTATTCTAAGAGAGACAAGTTAGAAAAAGTCTGCACCAGTTACAAAGTTTAGCTAACCAATGACTTGAATCTCCTTAAAGAAAGCGAGTGCTGCACCTCAATCAAAATAGTGTTATATATTTTTTAATTTCAAATAAATAATATTAAAAAAATTATTCAGTTTCTTTTTCGTTCTATTTCCATTATTATTATGTTTGCACCAACAACATGTCTTATATTTTAAATAATAATTAGATAAAAGTTTTTTTTTGAGAAGTTTTAATTAGATAAAATTGAAGGATTCAATTGAAACATATATTTTTCTCTCATCTTAAGAGTGTGTGTCTGTGTATTATTAAATATGTATTTAAATTTGTTATAAATAGAATTTAATACATATCTTATTTATAATTTAGATTTTGGTTTTTAAAAATAAGACATTTTTAGCCTTTTGTCTCACATTCTGCAAAAAAGTTATCAAAAATAAGCAATTACTAAACGGACACTTTCTTTTAGCTTTTAATTTTTTTGTACAATTTTTTAAAACTCCACTTTTTCGAGGTACAAGTATACTTTACCATACTTTCAACAAAAGTTTATATAAGTTAACTCCAAATGGACACTCAAACAAACAAGACACGACACATGTCAAAGAAAGAAAAATAAAAACACGACATGTGCAAGTCCATTTGAGCGTGTAGAGGCTAATATTTTTAACGAACCCGCCAATAGCAGGTTTTAAAAAATTCCAATTTGTTGAAACCAATCTTTAAATCCGGCAGGTCAGTTGAATATCTTAGCAATTTCGACTTGATAGTTTTAGTTGGTTCTATAGGTTAACAAATTCAATTGATTAAATGAAATTATTTCAAATATATTGAATCATTTTTTATTCCTCAAATAAAAAAGGAAAGAAAAATTAAATTTATTATTAATTTAATTACAAATTCTAGATTATTTTTTTATAAAAATGGCGTAAGTTTTTTCACATTGAAAATGAAAACATTTCAAAATCTAAAATTAGACTAGTACATATTGTAAGATCAATAATAAAATCTTAGAGAGAGCAGCTATAGTTTATTAGGGAACAGAAAGACGAAATTGAAAAAATAAAAGGGAAGAGACAAAGATGAAAGAAATAAAGTGGGTGGGTATGTGAGGTAGAGTTTGCAACATAATAAAGTATATAAATATATATAATATAGGTGGGCGGGTCAGGTTGTGGTGGGTTAGAAATATCTTAACTCGCTAACCCGACCCACCTCACCTAGTGTCCGTTTGGCAAAGATTATTTTTGTCAACTTATTTTACTATTCAGCTTATTTTTGCTACTATTTATGGGCCCTATTGCACTGTTTGTTACTATTTATATATCTCACTATACTATTTCAGCCAAATTTTACTTTTATTTACAATACGTTTAGTAAAAATTTTTCAGTTATAATAAAATAAGCGAATCCCAAACAAACCCTTAATGGACATACATAGATTGAGTCAGGTAGGTTTGGTAGGTTAGGCAGTTTTTCTGCACAACCCCATTAGGTATATTTTATTTATTTATAAGAATATTTTATATTTATTTATAACTTTTCAAACTAAATAAGGAATATCTAATCTTTATAAACATATTTAAAATTAAAAGACTCTTTTCAATAAATAAAAAAAGTTTTTCCACTTAACATAATGATGACACGCATGCAAATGTGTTTGGACATGTCAAGGTTTTTGATGTGTTTGTACTTTACTAAGTGATAGGGGTTTTGTGAAATCTTCTAAAATATTAATGGGTAAAAGGATTGGAGTTACTTTGTACCAAGGCACCGACAATTTAACCCATTTTGTTTAGTTGTCATCCCTCCTTGGAGTGGTATCCTCTTTCTCAAGATACAATTATTATCTCATGCACCAATTAATTTTACAAACATGTAAGTTTTACCATGTGTGAAACTAACTTGCACATTATAAGAAACTAGGTTGTAATGTGTGCTAATGCTAAAAAACATTCAAAAGTAGTAATTATGAGGTACTTTCAAATAAATAAGTAAGGGGGTTATCTCAAATTTCACACTATGTATCATGAATGAGTCATTTAGTACAAAAATTAAAGGAGAAAAGTACGTGGTACAAAAATTAGACAATATTTAGAAATTAATCTAAATTTAATTTGGATTCTAATTAAACTTTCATTTTAATATAATATTATGATATAATGCAAACATATGAGCAAAATACTTGTATCCCCAATTTCTAAATTTGTACTCCCCTCAAAATTCTCTCTAATAATATATTTTTTTAAAGTTTGCAACCTATAAATAGTAGGTTGTGTATTTGAGAACTCACCATTCATGGTTATTAAAAAAAATATAGCAATACATTCTCAAATAAAGAGAAAATTTGGGGTGTTGAGCATTCACATGAAAGCTTTTTAAAAATTTAACTTTTAGCAGCTCAAAAAGTTACTTTATTTATTTTAACAACTTACTTTACAATATACCCAATATTAAAGGTTTTATTTTAACATACAACACAATAAAACAATATAAACAACACAATAATCAACAACCACAACCACAACCACGACCAGCCATGGCAAGCACCACCGTCACAACCACGACTAGCCATGGCAACCACCACCATAGCCACAAAAACCACTGCCACAGCCATAGCCATTGACACCACCACCCACAATTCCAAGAAAATAACCCAAAACATCATCAGTTACCATTAGCAACATGCCCATATTTAGCCAAGCATACCCCCACCTCATTTTAGATGAACCCAAGGAAGTTTAACCTCTATGTGAGATTGACAACATCCATCTCAAATCTCCATCACTGCCACCCACTGAGACTAAACTAGTAGTAGCCCCGTTCTTAGTGGCCCAACCACTACTCACAACGATAACAAATAATAACAATCACTACTACAACAAAATGAGATCTAACCCAGGCCTAACTTCAACCCCTAAAACAAGATTAACCCAACCACAACCTAACCAACACTTAGCCATAGCTGTTGACACCTAGCCACAACCCATACCGGCGCCCTAGCCACCAACGAGGGACGAACACCATGAGCAAAACCGAGCCACTGTGTAAGGGGAGAGAGACGAAGAGGAGAGCAAAGAGAGAAAAATGCCAACGAAGAAGTGGTAGTAAGGAAGTTGCCAACAAAGAAAGCTACCTTTGGCTTTGGCTTTGGCTTGTTCGGCCATGAGAGAGATGAAAGATTAGAGTTTTGGAGAAAGTTGCGAGACAGAGGTACGGAAGAGAGAGAGAGGAGAGAGAATAGATAAAAGACTTGAGCGAAAAGTGGCACAAGACAGATAGAGAAAGAAAAAAATTAATAAAAAAAAGTAGTAACTTGCTATAGTGAATTGTTATTAGTAACAATTTAATGTAGTAAGAGCATCCACAGTAATGGAGCTAAAATTTTAGCAATTTAGCTCCATAAAAAGTTATTTTATCTATTTTACCTACTCATTTTACAAAACATGCTACAGTAGTGGATCTATTTTAACTTTCAACACAATAAAATAATATAAATATCACAATAAAATAATATATCTACTACAATAAAATAATATATCTCACTACCCAAAAAATATTCAACCACAATTTAATTGGAAAGGTGAATAAATTTTTCAATACATGAGCACTGTAGCATTTTAGTTAAATTTTTTTGCTTTACCTCCATTGCTGCAGGAGGATTTTTTATGTTTGAGTGAAACTAATATAGCTATATAGCTACTTAGCTCCACTGCTGTAATTGCTTTAAATTGCTAAATAATTATAAATTTGACACTATTGATGAATGAGCTTTTTTAGTGTTTGTATGGTTAAAATAGCTTATTTTGACCACCTAACTCTCTCTCTTCTTTTTTTTTTTTTCCGAGGGAGTTGACAACCTTATTGTGAATACCTTAATTGGTAAGATAGTATCTGGATTTTTACACCCCAATGCTGATACTAATTTACTATAGCTACAGTTAGCATACTCTACAGTCTACAGTCTATACAAAGTATAGACTAAAATAAAAAAATAAAGTGGATGACCCCGATTAAATCGGCTTGCCCCTTCGTAGAAACCGCCCCAACGCTTTTTCCCTTGTCCACTCACTCAATCTCCCAAGTCCCAACTAAAATTCAGCTCAAATGCACTCCAAATAAATCCCAAACACAAATGCACCCAAAATTACGCTTCTTTCTCCTTTTATGCCCCACACACCCTTAAAGCTCTCAAACTCCAAACCCCCACCCCTACTCACACCTCCTCCGCTCCTCTCCCCCCCTCTCTCTCTAAAAACACCTACTACTCCGCCCTTCTCTCTCTCTATCTCTCACTAAACAGTTAACAGTTAAAAAGTCTGTTAATACCATCATCATCATCTGCAGAACTGGAAGAAGGGTGGATTGTTTGTAATAAAGTGCATGGAATGACAGATTACCATTTAACGACGACGACGGCAACAACAACAACAACAACGCCAATGAATCTTTGGACCTCAGACGACAACGCATCGGTCATCGAGTCTTTCATGAGTTCCGATCTCTCAAATTTTTGGCCACCACCTCCTTCCCAGCAGCAGCAACAACCTCAGCTCCATCACCAGATATCTTCTGCAGCTTCGACCTCAGCACCCACGCCCACGCCCGGGCCCATCGTCTCTCAATCGCAACCCTCCGTTGCTCTCTTCAACCAGGACACGCTCCAACAACGCCTCCAAGCTTTAATCGAAGGTGCGCGCGAGAGCTGGACCTACGCTATCTTTTGGCAGAGCTCCTACGACTATTCCAGCGGCGCCACTGTTTTGGGTTGGGGTGATGGGTACTACAAAGGCGAGGACGATAAGGCCAAATCCAAAGCCAAGAACAAAGCTTCGTCGTCTGCGGCGGAGCAAGAGCACCGGAAGAAAGTCCTCCGAGAACTCAATTCTTTGATTTCTGGGTCGGCAACCCCGGCTACTGATGATGCTATCGACGAGGAGGTCACCGACACTGAATGGTTCTTTTTGGTGTCTATGACTCAGAGTTTCGTTAATGGCGGCGGTCTCCCCGGTCAGGCTTTTTTCAATTCCAACCCGATTTGGGTCTCCGGAGCCGACCGCTTAGCGAGCTCGCCGTGCGAACGGGCTCGCCAGGGCCAGGTTTTCGGGCTCCAAACCATGGTTTGTATACCCTCTGCAAATGGGGTTGTGGAATTGGGATCCACGGAGGTGATTTTTCAGAGCTCGGATCTGATGAATAAAGTCAGGGTTTTGTTCAATTTCAACAGCCTGGAAATGGGTTCTTGGCCAATCAACGACCAGGGCGAAAACGACCCGTCTGCGCTTTGGCTTAATGACCCGACGTCGACTCCGCCGGTGACGACGGCGACGACTGAGATCAAAGACTCGTTGAATACCAATAGTACTGTTACTGTTCCATCGGTTCCAGGCGCCACCGCAACCGCCACCACCAACAACCTCCAGATTTCAAAGGAGATTCCGTTTGAGAATCCCAGTTCGAGTAGCTTAACGGAGAATCCAAGCGCGATTCATATCCAGAACAGCAGCCAGAGCCGCCAGCAACAAGCGCAGAACCAGGGGTTCTTTACCAGAGAATTGAACTTTTCGGAATATGGGTATGACAACAGCAGTGTTGTGAAGAATGGGAATAATAATAATAATAATTCAATTTCGACGATGAAGCCTGAATCGGGTGAGATTTTGAATTTCGGGGAGAGCAAGAGGAGCTATAATGTTTCAGGTCATTCCCAGTTCGCGGCGGAGGAGAGTAACAAGAAGAAGCGGTCGCCGACTTCGAGAGGTAGCAACGAAGAAGGAATGCTGTCTTTTACATCGGGTGTCATTTTGTCGAGCGGTTGTGTGGTAAAGTCGAGTGGCGGTGTCGGCACGGCCGATTCCGATCATTCAGACCTCGAAGCTTCGGTGGTGAAGGAGGCTGATAGTAGCAGAGTCGTAGACCCGGAGAAACGGCCCCGGAAACGTGGTAGAAAGCCCGCTAATGGCAGAGAAGAGCCTCTGAATCATGTGGAAGCAGAGAGGCAGAGAAGAGAGAAGCTTAACCAGAGGTTCTATGCCCTCCGAGCTGTGGTCCCAAATGTTTCTAAAATGGACAAGGCATCACTCCTCGGTGACGCTATTTCGTACATAAACGAGCTGAAAGGGAAGCTTCAGAGTACGGAGTCGGAGAAGGAAGAGATGCAGAAGCAATTGGATGCAATGAAGCAGGAATTGGCAAGCAAAGACTCACGCTCAGGGCCGCCACCTTCGCTTCCTGATCAAGACCCAAAGATGTCGAAGTTGATAGATTTGGATATCGATGTGAAGATAATCGGATGGGATGCGATGATCAGGATCCAATGTAGTAAGAAGAACCACCCCGCCGCGAGGTTGATGTTGGCGTTGAAGGAGCTAGACTTGGATGTTCACCACGCCAGTGTGTCGGTTGTGAATGATTTGATGATTCAACAAGCTACGGTTAAGATGGGGAGTCGGTTTTACACGCAGGACCAGCTCAGGCTAGCGCTATCAGCCAAAGTTGGCGATTGCCGATAGTCTTTTGAAGCCATACTAGAATTGGATGACAAGCAAAGCATTGTTGTTGGAGGGTGAGAGCTCAAAAATAAGGAAGACTAATAGGGTCAGAGATTCTTTGCTAAGTGGTGTTGAGGAGTTCTGGGACATTTTAAGGCTCCCGGGAGCTGAGTGCAGCTCTGTAATATACACTGTTCTACTTTTGTTATTTTTGGTAGTCTTTTGATTAGTATAATCTGGGTTGAGAGATTTTGTTTTAGTTTGAGGAGCTCAAGTAGTGAACAGTTTTTCAACTTCCAAGGATGAACATGTATAGCTCCCATCATGGTGAAATTAGCCATAGCACTTTTTTTGTGTTCCATTTTTCTTTGTTGTTTATGTGTAATGTGTATATATGTATTATGTTAGTAAATTGAAACTGAATGAAGTTTCTGGGCTTAATGGATGTCTATCAGTGATTATACATTATTTTTTAAGGATCTTCTCCATGTTATATCCTTATCTTTTCTGTGTTCTCCATGTTATATCCTTATCTTTTCTGTGTCCAGGATCATAGCTCGTTTCAGTTATATGTTGGATTGCAACACTGTTATTTGGTGTAGTTCTGCATGTATATGAACCGAGTCAGTTTTTAACAACTGCATAAGTGGGAACTTTGTGTTGCACTTTCTGTGGTTCTCATTGTAAAGATTGCATCGTGGTCCTGGTAATCAGAAACCCAGATCAGCCAGAGTTCATTTGTGCCTTAAAAGCCATGTGAAAAATGGACTAGTTAGTGATAAGGTCATTTATTGTACTCTTATTTTCTTTTGTATATTTTTTAATGAATATCATTAAGGAGTGTGGTCCGAACTTAGTCTAAAGCTTTGGATTGAGTGTTTTGAGTGGCTGTACAGACTCATTAAAAATTATAACACCAGATTTTTGGGATACGAAACATTATTCATTTATACTACACCTAACTTCCTTCATTTTGAGATTAATTCAAAAGAGGTAAACGAATAAATGACCCTTTCAAAGCAGTTAAAAGCTTCATTCTAGTTTGAGGCGTGGTAAGTAGGCTCCCTTTTTTGGTTAAAGCCTTTGGCAGATGACACCATTTAACATGCATTAAATTGGATCCTCTTGTTACTTATTTATTTTCTTATTTTTGTTGATGTGAACTTGTGGCATTTGTTGAACTATGAAGTCTGAACACCATAAATGTTACAACTGGATTCTACTGTTACACCGACTTTCATCATTATGTAGGAAATGCTAATTTAATTCTATCATTTTACTGCCTACTCTATATTTTAATGGTGTACAAATTTGGAGTTGTGAAACATCAAAAACACCGGATGAAGTTGGTTTGCCTGATCTTTACTCTGCTGGTCTTCACTGGGGCTTCAAAGTAGCTTAAGTAAAGATGCTGCTTATGGATCCATCTTCTTTTCTGTTCCAGTTTGCTATTCTGTCTTGTTTATTGCAAGAAAATTTGGAGGTGGTGATAGAAGTTGAGATTGCCCCTCAAATTTGGAGGAATTGAAGCATTAAACATTGCATATTGAGTGCTACTGTTCACTAAGTGCTACTGATGCTGTTTAGTTTGATGTTAAGATGCAGGGTTCGTTTGTTATTATTATTATTAGTGTTGAAGCTCTAATTTGTATTGGCGATCTTTGTTTGTTGAGCCTTGCTGTTTTTGTTTGTGTTTTTTTGGTTCTTTTTTATTGCGCTCTTGCTGGGATGTGCAAGTGTATAGTTGTGTTTGCAATATATATATATATAAAGATTCTATTTGGAATAATAATACTTAATGATTCACCAAAATAAATAAAAGAAAAGACATTACTCTTCTTCTTCTTCTTCTTCTTTTTTTTTGAGAATAGAGAAGGCATTACTTGTGTTTACTGTTTATGGCTCTTCAGTCTCCCTTGAAACAGTTAAGCAAATTCCAGCCCGGTTGTGCAAGACAAGTAACTCCTTAATCTAGTATGATCTATACATTATAGTGTGAGGTACATCAAATTCCATCCAGAACTCCTATTTTTATTGGTTGGGCCTTAATAATAAACCTTGAACTGGGCTATTAAGTAGTAGAATGGAGAAAATTTTGTGAATTTAACACTTGTATTGTATGGTATGGGGAAACTTTCTTTGCCAACCATGTGGCTGTCTTTATCAGTTGCTTTCTTACTTTAGCCCCTACCCATGTCAAAATTGCCTTTTTTCTCTTCAATCTTTGGGGCTCACCCCTCATGTGGGAGGAGGGTGCATTGCACCCAGAACATATAAGAATTAACCCTTCTTGGAAAGAATGTTAGATTCCTGCTTACAAGTACGCGCAAGAATGTTAGATGCCTATTAACAAGTACACCAAGAACAAAATGAAGAAGATACTGAATAGTGGACTCAAGAAGTCACTGTGTGACACAAAACTCACATGTAAAAACAATGGCTAAAACAGGTACCCAACCCAATAACTACTTTTCCAGCAAATATGTCCCAAACCCTTTGTCGATTCTAATTGTTGCTTCCTTACCTCTCACTCACTAAAGGACTTCTGTTCTAGTTTTCACTCATTTACTTTAGCGACAGTACATCCATCCCATATGGTAACTCTGGGTACATAATCATTTCTTAGTTGTCGAGTAATTCTAACTTTTAGAAAAATTGTTGCATAGTGAAGATGAAATAAGATACCATAGCTAACTCCATTGCTGTATAATGTGGATTAAGGGAATATAAATTCTCTGTACCACATTTTGTGTTCTATTTTATGTTTCACCGTTCATAACTTTTCATGTGTTTATTTATTTATTTATTTTTTATTTTAAACTTTGGATATTTTATAAATAAAGTTAAACAAATATGTACATTGTGATTAGTGAAATATAAAGTGGAACATAAAAAATAGTACATAAGATTTGTATTCGAATTAAGGGCTTGATAACTTTGCCTAATAATAATAATAATAATGAAGTAATACTAATGTCACATAAAATGATACAATTTGTACCAATGTGACAAATTGTGAATGACAACACCTCTACCATTCACGGGTTACCAATTATGCAATTTTATGTACCATCATCATTACTCATAAGTCATAATACTGCAAAAGCGAGCGTGGGTCCTAGATTTTATAAGATGTAATCCTAAAAAATTAATCGGTGGTCCAAAGAAAATTAGGTACAGATAGAATTTAATTTTCAAAATTGTAAAGGTGAGCGATCCCAGTCATTTGATGGTTGTAAGCCCAAGATTTTTTTTTTTTTTTTTTGGAGAAACGTAAGCCCAAGATAATGCTGCAAGATTCCACTATTGAGTAATTACTAAGTACTAATTAGGAATCTTTCTCATTTTTTATTTTATTTTTCATGGGGGCTCCATCAATAATAATAATAAAAAATATTTTTAAAAATAAAAAACTTGCAAAAGAAATAATTCTATTCACCTCACACCTAGAGAAAACTAAGTATTGATTCTAAAATAAAGTTGGTCAGCGGATATTGCGGACCTAAGGTATTTTACTATTTTTGTAATATTAATATTGTCATATACTAATCTTGATTATTCCTTACGTTTTTGTTTTTTAGGAAACGGTTATTCCTTACTTAATGAAGGGTCTGTTTGGATACCGTTAATTTTGTTGAAAACTAAAAATACTGTTACAAATAATTTAAACACTAGCTGATTTTTTTTGGGGCTCATTACTGTAGCTTCAGCTGAAAGTATTTAAGCTACGCATTTTTACTTTTATTTATTCTAAATTTCACTCCTCTCTCACTCTAACGCCTGTCTTCGAGAAGAGAAATCCATGCCCACTAGAGAAATCCACGAGGAAAAGCTCAGAAGAGAAATCCACGAGGAAGACAACCCAGTCTGACCCCGGCGAAGTTTGAGTTCCCTAAGAGAGTACTCTTTCTTCCATAAACCCATTTCACGCCTCTTCCAATTTCACTTGCTGACCCATCTGTTTAATTCAAGTTAGCTTTATTATTTTGTGGCTTTCTTTTCTAATATATATATTTAGTAATGTTTGAATTGTTGGAATTTAACGTAAATTGTTCTACTTTGCTTTTATTTTTTTTGTTCTAAAATGGCCTATTGAGGTTAAGAGCCTAATCTTTTAAGCTTGTTTTATGAATATATGACTAGAAATTAGAATACAATGAAGAGGGTTTTTTAATTTTTGGGTAAATGGGTTTTTGAGTTTGTGAATTGTGATGGTGTTTGATATTTAACTGCTACATGTTTAGTTATTAAATGTGTGTTTGTGTGGTAGGGTTGTTGGTTTCAGCTACAGAGGCTTCTGGTGGGTCTTCCAAAAAGGTATATTATTAATATTTTGAAAATTCTATTGTTGGATTAAATATTCTCTATGTTCTTAATATACACATCAAATTTTGTGTTAGTGGATGTTAATTACTATGTCATCCATAAACTCATGTTTTGCATATCATTTTTAAGTTAAAATCCTTTTAGGTGTAATATTTTATGATGAGATGGTTATTAATCTCCGATTACCTTGATATTTTGAAGGCATAGAGAGTATAACAAGGCAATATAATCCAACTGTTGATTTTTCAAAATACTTGTTCAATAAAATATTATGGAGCGGTGTAATAACATTGCAAAGAGTTAGACCAATTGTAACTTGAACCTTTGAGTTAGTATTGGAAGGGGAGATAAATATGTTTCATGAGTTGTGGTCCCTAGCTGATTGTGCTACCTCTTGGGGTTGTGAATATGATTAGTATTTTGGTTATGATTTTTTGAGCTCTGTAGGAATTCTAACTGAGCAACCAAGCAAAAACTCTACCCTTTAGCTCGAGTGGTGGAATTGTGTGAGTTTGTTTATGTGATGTTTGTGTAAACTGATTACCAGACCTATCAAAAAAAAAATATAAACTGATTACAAACGCGGCTGAAAAAAACGCGGCCTAAGACCCGCGTGTTTTGTAGTGATAGAACGCTAAATTATTGTTGCAATCCTCATTTTAATTGAAGTGCATAACTTACTATTAGGGACGGTTAAAGTCAAAAGAAGAGAAAGCATTTAGATATACAATATGTGTGAGAGCTTGGAGTGTGTTGATTTATGCTAGTTGTACTGTCTTCTAAGTTCCAAGACTTATAGCCGATGAACTAAAAGGCATTTGTAAGTTGTAACTACTCATAGGACTTCCAAGACTCATAATGTTTGAGAAGAATTATGTAAATATTGCCCAATTGCTATAATTCTTGAGCTTTCAGCTTTCATTCAACCACATTGGGAGTTGTAGGTCATAAGTATTAGTGGTTGGGAATTTTTGGATTATTTACTGAGAGGGACATGCATTGGCACTTTTGTTGGATGGTTTACCTTGTTATCTTGCTTCTCTTACTTGGAGTAACCACAACCTAGTATCACTTGAATTTAATTATTTTTTGGAGTAACAACACCCACAGCGGCACCGGCACCACCGACAAGGATTGTTCCGGCGGCGAAGAGGAAACCACCAGCCGACATAGTTGCCGCCGCAGGGAGTATCGTGGCCAAGAGAGATTGAACAGAGAGAGATATCAGTGGAAGAGGAGAGAGAGAGAGAGAGAGACAAAACGCAATAAAATAATAATTTTCAAATTTATGATTGTTGTCTGTACCGTGACATTTTTGCAACGGTACTGTAGCAATGTGGTATAATGTTTGAGATTTGGAATATCTGATAAAGCTCCGTTTTTGTGTTTGGTGTGCAAAATGTGCCAAATATTTGGCATTTGGCACATTTAGCACATCTGCTACGGATGCTCTAATAGTTTTTATTTTAGATGGGACAAGCTAATAGTTTTTATTTCAGAACAATGAGGTTAAAAAAGAAATAAACAATAATGTTTATTTTTTGCGATTGGTGTCGTGGTTTGATGATAAAGAACTATTATCAGGAACAGACGTTATATGTTGAAACCCTCTAAAAAAACAATAATGTTTTTTGAAAAGAAAAATAAATAATAATATAAATATGGTCATGACTAATCACAATGCTCTATTCATCAATATATCCTTGATGCGTGAAAATATTATATAGTCCTACTTTGAAAATTGCAAAGAAATTTATCGAAAATAATAATAAAGACAACTGGAGCAGAAACATAACAAAAAGTTAAGGCTTATCCTCCACCGGGGTAATACAGACAAAACTCGGGGGAAATGACCTGGGCCAATTTATGGGCCGCTTTATTTGCTTTGCAATGAAAACCCCGTTAACCTGGGCCTTGGATCCTTCAATGCAAAGCTTAGGATCATTTTTATTTTATTATATTTTATGGTTGAGGTAAAAGATAGAGAATCACTTTTCAAATTTCAATCATTAGGTTAATAAGGTTTTAGGATAAAACTTAAATACAAATATACAATACCTTAGGCACAGTATATTAGATTCTCCAATTGAATTCAAACATTTAGTTATTTTGAATTTAACGAAGTATTTAAATTCTTATTTTATTGGTTAATGTGGAGTCCGTTTTGCAACAGCTTATTTAGTTGAAACTAAAATTTTTTTGCTAAAAGAGATAAAATTAAAAGCTAACTGAAATAGTACAATGTGACCCATGAATAATACCAAAAAGTGTAATGGGACCTATGAATAATAGCAAAAATAAACTAAATAGTAAAAAAAACTGCATTTTTTAGCCAATACCAAATGCAACCATAATCAAGTATTTGAATTCAGTTAGTTATATCCACATTATAATTATCATTCAAATATAGTGAATAGATTAATCTAGAATTAGGACCATGATTGTCTAAATTTTGTATTTAATTTAGGTACACCCAATAAACATCTCCATACTTTTATGATATATATAGATAAGAAGATAACTATAACTACCCACTAATCCATTATATTTAGATTAGACATTAATTCGAACAATGGTTAGACATTATAGATAAATATTAGCCTCGATTGGATGAAGTGTAGCACTAAAAATTACTTTGAGAACTTATCACATCCCACAAATGCCAATGCCACCTGTACACACGACATTATTTGACATCCTTAACATGTAACTGCAATTCTATGCAACCAAATGGATGATCAGCACATAACTGTACAATTGGATAAATTGATCATTGGTTACATATTGAGTAGACACAAAATTATCGGGATCAGCCCAAATTAGAATCGGATAAGCTCTCTTTTCGGGTGTCAATAATAGGAATTCAAATGCTCTGTAACCATTTTTAGTGAAAAATAAAGTAGATCACAATAAGTGGTATAGAAGATTTGTAGTCTAATAATAGCAAGAAAGAAAGAAACAAATATTTGGTCGTAGTTTTTCCAACCAAAAACCGCAACGAAGATAGATATCTATTTATATGTATTCCAATCCCTTCATCCTCTCCTATTCTCGCTTAAAAGCTTCAATCCTCAAACTATCATGTGATTTCCGACCTCCCTCTCCAGAACCTCCGTGCGTTCTCATTGAACGACCCTTGAGAGGAAGCTTTTAATCTTCAAAGAGCTTAATACAATTTCTGGGGAGACATATACAATTTCAACAACATCAACAACAACCATGAATCTAAATTGCCTTAGCCGCAAGTTAATGCATGGTAATAAATCGGACTCGGATTGTGGTGAACATGACAGAGACAAATCTGGCAGAAGACTATTTAATTCAAAGGCTGAGGGAATAAGCTGGTCAGGGTATTTGTACATACCTATGAGTATTCCACCACCCTACAAGAAAATGAGAAGTAATACAACTAGGTCTACAAAGATGAAGGTGAAGACAGGTCATTGTCAGAAACATAAGTCAGGACCTCTTGAATTTAAAAGCAGCAATGATGAACCGAGGTTGGTAAGGAGCCGTGGGATGAGGAGGGATTGGAGCTTTGAGAATTTGAGACAGGGGGATGAGAAGAAAGGCAGAAAATTCGGATTACATACCTGAATATTTCTCTTTTGCTTATCTTTCTTCTTTTCTTTTTCTTTTTTGACTAATTTGTTGGGCTTTGGTATTGTTTATTTATTATTATTATTTTTTTGAGGAGAGGATGTTCTTTCCTCTTATAGGGGTGTTGTCTATTTATTTGTTTGATTATTGAAGATTACATGCAGATGCACTGTTTGCAGTCTAATCCAGAAGGTGGAATGGATGTACTTGTAAAATTGTCTTGTTTAAAATGCAAAACAAGTGCCTTTGTAAACATTTCTTGCTTGTTATTTGTGTTACTTTCTTCTTTTTTCTGCTTTCATATTTTGCATTTTTTTTCCATCTTATCCAGACCATCCCTTTGTATCATGCATTAGGAACAAAGATTTTGGACTATTATATTGGTTGATGAAGAGTTTGACAATTATATGCGTTTTCTAGTAATATATGTATTATTTCTTTCATAATTTGGGGTTTTTATAGTTCTGTAGGATCCACGTAACGAGAGACAAGATGCATAAGACACATTCTTCTAGATATGGATATGGAGGAGATACACACCCAACCATGATTCCACTAACACTAGTTATGAGATAGCCTTGGACAATATAACGCACCTGCATCTAAATCTCCCCAATATTCAAGGAAATTACATTTTACCCCTTAAAACTATATATCATTTTACACTTACCTTCCTAAACTATGAGAAAACACACTTACCTCCTAAATGATGTGAATACACATTTTACCTCCCTAAACTATACTCCCCTTTAAACTTACCACCTAAACTATGAGTATACACACTTACTTTTCTAAGCAATTACCATAAAGTGTTACACAAATGATAGTTTAGGCCTTTAAGGGGATAGATATATTCTCATAATTTAGGAAGACAAGTGTTACACAGATAATAATTTAAAAGGAATAAATGCACATTCTCATAGTTTAAGACGGTAAGTGTAAAGGGGTATAATTTAAGAAGGAAAAGTGTAATTTTCCCCAATACCCTTGGCTCATTTCCCACATAAAAAGATAGATGAAGAATAAAATAAGGGATACATTGAAAGCACTTCATGCTTCCTTAAGATCAGAGTTATGGAAAGGGAGTATCATAACAAGAAGCCTTTTACTAGGAAGTAATACAAATTCCAGACACACCAATTATGCACTAATATATTATCAAAATTTGACATTAAATGGAAATTTTGTTTCCCATACACACGCAAAGATATGCAGTCAGATGCGAAATAAATGTGAAATCCACAACAAACATGAACTACACTTAACATCATGACGGAACATGGAACAATTTTCATGAACAAAGATCTTACTTTAACATCATACATTACGATCATTCTTGATTATTATACTGACATCTAACTAATGCGGACTCACAACTCAGATTGTCATTGGCATTGTTATCCTTCTCGCAGTAACCTAGTGGTACCTCTAGTAGGCATATTTTAAGTGTCTTTCTTCATCTGCAACAGCAATCGCAAAGGCTGTAAAAGTGACCAAAAAAATAAAAGAAACTAACAAAAGTTTTCTCCAAAATCATGACTGGAGTCGGCACAAGAGAATTTTTTGAGCCATTACAACTTCTGAAAAGCAACATATTCGGGAGGTCTCTGATACTCTAGCATTTTTTCTTTCTTGCATCTGCTTTCCAGTCTCTACGACCAACTGTAGTTCTATGTGTTTCAGAACTGGCCAGGCTATGAGATATCTCAGAATGACAATCTCTTTTTAATGATGGTTCTGCCTTGATTCCATAGGTAGAGCATGGTGTCTGACTTTCACCAGTTAATGTAACAGTAACATTAGATATGACATCTTGATCCTTAGAAGTGTGGGCCTTTCTTGCATCTTTTTTCCAATCTCGTTTACAATGCACCCGGGTCATACAAGGGCCATGAATCACATTTTGTTGCAAATCTACCTGTGAGGGAGTTGACTGATTTAGAACACTAGACTTCTTGATTTCTTCTTCTAGCCGTTTCCGGGCCCTGTACCTACGTTGCCGTTCTCGGTTCTTCAGGCGACGAGTTGTAATGTCAAGACGGCCTCTAGCAGTGCGTTGTATTTGATCCATGGGCTTCATCATAAAGTTATCTAATGTTCCAGTCACATTCATATTTTTCCCATTTTCCATTTTGGATAAAGGTTAGCATCTGCTTTAAGAAACTAATTAAAAATCAAAACCATAAATCTTCATATCTTTCCCAATCTGTTAAAAAGCACTTCACATTTCTTACCAATGAAACTTAGCTTTCTGGTCCATGCCACTTCCGTTTGAAAGCCCTTCCATCACTCCAATGTCTCAGTCATCTAATATATTAATGAATAAAACACAAAAGTATTGCTGTTCATAAACCCAAAATCACAATATTCAGGTGGTCTAATAACTAAAAAAAAGAAAAAGAAAAGGAACAACTTTATTTATGAGCCCCAAAAGAGGGGCAAAAACATAAAATAAAATAAAATAAACCACACAAGATCCATGAATGTATAAAAAAGCATATAAGGCTTATCTCTACCTGGTCAGAAAAATATATTGAGCTTACAGTGAAGACCACAGAAACTGTTGCAAAGAAAAAGTTCAACTTCTCCTCTTCACAAAAGGTCAATTCTATTTAAAATTTAGTTAGTTAAGCATCTCCATGCTGTAGCATTCAGAAACGATCTCATAATTTGACTTTAAATACATTGCTACTTTTGAAGTCCACAGAGAAATGGGATAGTTTGATTTTAAATTACAATACATCTAAAACAATTTATTGTTTGTTACATTGGTAAGTTAGAAACTGGACCCAGTAGGCCTTGAAATTATGACCTCATCCTCCATCTTGTTCTTATGGGAGGAGGGAGTGCCATATATACTAAAGCTTGAAAGCTCATTGGCACACATAAAACCTTTTTTTTTCTTTTTTTTTGTTTGCTCATACCATTAAACTGTCTCTTTTAATGACATGATGTGCTGCACCTGTCCATTGTGGCAATGGCTTTGGATTGTTTTCCCAGATACTTTATACAAGAGGAGAGATCAATAACTTCAAATGTAATTAAAATATGATGGAATGATTCCATCCCAAGGGAAATCGTAACATAGAATCTGCATTAACCAGGGTTTGATATGCTTATTTTTTTATTGCTATGATTCTTGCTAACATTTAAGATTATGCTTCATGGACCAATGCAGCGATGCTATATTTGGTATCTCTAATGTTAGCATGTCAACTTATACCTATGTTATATAATCAGGAGCTGATTAACAACATGACTAGTTCACCCATTGAAGTTACCTTTACAAGAAGTCTCTCAATATCTAAAATCCAAGACCAGAATGGAACCCCCTCTAAGCTTCTGCAGCCTTCAAGTTTGAGGTGTCTTCAGAATTCTGCAACTGAAAAAGAGCATTAGTCCCTTTCTATATTAAATATCAGTTATTCATATCTGATGTGTATTCATAACGCAAAATTCCTTCACTCGCAGAACTTCCATCAATCCATTTGATCATTGGTCAATGCTAAGTAGACCCAGAAGTTCTAAAACAAAGAACCCTCAGTAGTAGCTAAAGATTAAAAGCTTACCTATTGCTAGTAATAGCTGAAACTTTGTAATTAAATACTATTTTATTCCTCTAATCATGATAACTATCAAGAAAATAAGAGTCTTGGCAATAAAAAAAAGACAATCAACCAATCCAACTATGAAAGTATCAGTTACATGTATAAAAAAATTCCAATTGTCCTGAAAGTTAAAGCAGCTAAGAAATGACAAATTTAGTCATTTAACAATTATTCTAAGAGAAGTATTATTTTCACAACAAATAATAGGTGATAAGTTGTTATTGGTTATAATTTGTAGAGACTACTGAAATTACTTTTTCGCTCACTAGTAACAAGTTACCACTTAAGATTTATTGTGAACATATTGTGAATTTATCATTTCTCTTATTCTCACACTTCCCCTCATATGTGGGCCCAACTCCCCTTAATTAGTGGGATACAATATGTGGGGTTTTTTTTTTTTTTTTTAAACTTATTGAATGGGAGAGAGAGTTGAGACTATAGTCAAACTCAAGAGCACCCATTATTCTGATACTGTGATAAATTATCGATTATCTAAAAGCTGTTGAAAAATTGTGAATTTAATCCTTTAACCATATTCTAATAAGTACAAAACTTATGTATAGTACCTTATGTATAATACCGCAGGTGCTCTTCCTTAGGTTCCCTATTAAGATTCTGCCACGTGGATAACTTAAAAAATAGACTTTCATTCATAAAAGAAAAAGCCATACGGCAACGTGGCAAAATCTTAAGAGAAAATCCTAAGGAACAGCAATTAAGTACGGTATCTAAGCCTTAGTCTTCTAATAATATATATACAAGTCATGTGATATATATAAAAAATGACTAAACCCATTAATTCTAACAAGACTACAAACACAGTAAACCTAGGTTAGAGTAGTAATATATACCCTTCAAGGGCACATTGTAATATACATTGAGACTCAATAGTAAAGGCAACCGCTTATACCCTTTTCTTCTTTATCATCTTCTCTTTATTTCTTTGTAATATTTTTTTATATTTAAAAAATAAGGAATTCAATCTCGTGGGATTTTAAGGGTTGTTGGTAGCCCATAAGTCCAATGGGCCTCCCAGTGGATTTTAATTTTAATTTTAAAGAAAAAACATAATTCAACCGAACAGTTGAGTTGAGTTGACAATTGAGCAAAACACAGCAAAACTGAAAGACAAGAAATAGGTTATGAAATGATGCAACTTAAGTTAACAAGTTAAATATAAAGATGGAAGAAACAGAGACAAAACAGAAATTTAGGAAAAAAAAAGCAGTGGATTGTGAAAAATTAAAGCTGGATTTAAAAGCAGCAAGCAAAGTATAGTTAGGGGAAAAAACAAAACAAAGAGATTAAGAAAAATACCTTTAGGAATGCAGATCTGTGTTTGTAAAAAAAGGTCCTAGGAAGGAAGTAGGAAAGTTTGGAGAGGTGTTTGTGAAGAAGGTAAAGAGTAGTGAGAGTGTTTGGACTTTGGTCGAAGGAAACAGGTGTTTCAGATTTTTAAGGACGATGTTAACCAGACAGGTCACAGGTAGCCTTTTTCTGGCTTCTTATTCTTGTTATTATTATTATTGCCCATTTTTAATTTATTACTCGAAATTAATAATCAAAACAGTATTTCACTATCTCATTTCTTAATCGAGGTTCGGAAGTGCGCCACAAATCATAATTGGTTATTACAAAAATATCGTAATTCCACTGACATCTTCGGGGTGGTGGCGCAGTTGGCTAGCGCGTAGGTCTCATAGCTTCTGAGTGATCCTGAGGTCGAGAGTTCGAGCCTCTCTCACCCCAATTCTTTTTTAAAAAGTCTGATAATGCCACCTATTTTTAACTTTTTTGTTTTGTTTTGAGAAGAACCTTTTTTTTAACATGTTGGCTAGGAGCTTTGCGAATTTTTTAAAACTATGTCTGTTTTTCCGTTCTAAAAATAATAATAATAATAATAAATAAATAAAATTTTGTTTGGATTTGTACATACTAACTATTTTAAAGTTTAAACAATAGAGAAAAAAGTCTGATAATGCCACCTTTTTTTAACTTTTTTTTTTTTGTTGAGAAATAACCTTTTTTTAACGTGTTGGCTAGGAGCTTTGCGAATTTTTTAAAACTAAGTCTGTTTTTCGGTTCTCAAAAAAAAAAAAAAAAAAAAGTAAAGAAAAAAAGAAATAAAAGTTTGTTTGGATTTGTACATAATAACTATTTTAAAGTTTAAACAATAGAGAAAAAACATGGCGAGCATTATTCCACAGAAAAAAAATGAAAAAAACTTTTTTTTTTAGAATACAAAGTGTGGGAAATGGGAATTCAATACGAAGATCATGCCAAGTGTCGTATTGAGGTCGAGGAGGCCATAGCAGCTCCGAGAAGGTAGCGTCCTCGGACGTTAAGGCTACGTCAGCGGCACGCTATCAGAGGAAGCCACACTGAAGGAAAGTAATTTCAGGGAAGGTGACAGCCCTAACTAAAGGGATGAAGATTGTCACCACATTTAATACTTCCCACCAAACCTCCTGATCACATTTATGTGGATAAGATCCATGAACAGTACTATCTTGATTCCCGTGACTCAGGAGGGATTTGGGAAGGTGTTTGATGGGACAACCACTCAAGTAATGGCCTGAGCTACCAACAACTGGAGGGTCAGGATCATCCAAAGGAGGCTATATAACATGAAAGACCCTCAAAGAGAAGGGGGGGGGGAGAAATTGGAGAGGAAACATTGTAGCAGTAAGAACTGTAATAGGATTCGAGTATAAAAGAAATCTAAGCAAGGATTGGTCTCCTCGGACATTGCCGAGGAGAATTCCTTTTATGGAGGGACTTGTTCATCTTAATTTCCTACTGTCTTTTGTTCACTGTGTGTATTCATGGATCCACTGAAGTCTAGCTTTTAAGCCCACCCTCTACAAATTCATTGTGCTGGGCCATCTGGCCCCTAGTCCTGTTCATCATTGGGCCTAGGGACTAAAATGTGGCCTTATGATTGACGCCGTCTATGGGGAAGCTTGAGCTTTAGTAGGATCGACATTCAGTCATGGTAGGTTTAGGGCCTAACCGAGAAGAGTCTGTGGGTTCCCCATGACACGACCACTTCCTCAACCTTGAGCGTAGGAGAGATTGTGAGGTTAGTGTACACATTACTTGAACCAGTGGGAGTTAGTCTCGGGGTGGAAGTCGCATCTCTCGCAAAGAAAACATTAGGAGCCTACAGCGAGAGATAGACCATTTGCGAAGAAGACTACACCGCAAGCAACACAGAGGAACTCCCTCGAGTCCCGACCATTCTTCTGGTGATGATAGTAATGACAGCTACCAGCCAAGGTCGAGAACTCCTCCTAGTGAGTCTTTCTTGTATGACAAAAGGTGCCACAGTAAGCGAAGAGGGAGAAGCCCATCTCATAAAGGTCTGGGAAATGACGCTATGAGCAGGGCCTTGAATCAGATCTCCAAGTCACCCTTTACCCGTAGGATTGAAGCAGGAAAACTTCCTCGGCGGTTCACCCAGTCCATATTCACCATGTACAATGGCAGGACAGACTTGGTGGAGCATGTTAGCCACTTCAACCAGAGAATGGTTTTTCACTCAAAGAATGAGACCTTGATGTGCAAGGTGTTCTTGTCTAGTTTGGGGCCTGTGGCGATAAGGTGGTTCCATGGTCTTGAAGAAGGTTCCATCAGTTCCTTCAAGGGGCTCATTAGGGCCTTTGGGGCCTGTTTCGTGACATGTAGTAGAGTTCCTCAGCCATTGGACTCCCTACTGTTCATGACCATACGAAAGGGAGAGACCTTGAAAATATACTCTGATAGGTATTGAGAGATGTTCAACGAGATTGATGGGAACTTTAATGACGTGGCTATAAGGACTTTCAAGGTTGGCTTGCCTGTCGAGCATGATCTTAGAAAGTCTTTGACTAGGAAACTGGTTAGAAGTGTGCGCCAGCTCATGGACCGTATTGATGAGTATAAGCGGGTCGAGAAGGACCAACAACAAGGAAAAGGGAAGGCCAAGGTGGTCCCCTAAGATAGAAGGGATTTCAGGACGGATAGATACAATAACAACTGACCTTTGAGAGACTTCGCGGGGCATTCCAGGTCTGCTACCACTCAGGTAGTCAGTACTGTGTTCCAAGAGCTAATGCACCAAATCCTGGAGAAAATTAAGAATGAGATGTACTTTCAATGGCCGAACAAGATGGGAGGGGACCCCTTGAGGCGTAACCAAAGCCTTCACTGCCAATACCACCAGGAGCGAGGGCATACCACTGAAGATTGCAGGACGTTATGGAGTCACCTAGAGCAGCTAGTCAAGATTGGAAAGTTAAAGCAATTCCTATATCAGTCTAGTGGACAAGGTGGTCAGGTAGGATCGAGGCCTCGGAGAGATGCTCCTATAGGACCACCTCTGGGCACAATCAGCATCATTCTCGCTGCTCTTGGAAGGACTAGTTCTCAGCTGTCTAGGGTGATGTCTATGGCTCGATCGTCTGCCAAGGGCTCGTCCCTCGAGCTAAAGAGTAGCAGAATGGAGGGCCGCCAGACTTTGAGCTTCTCGGACGAGGATAAGGCCGAAACATTGTAACCACACGATGACGCCCTGGTGGTCACTCTTCGGATAGGAGGTTACAATGTGAAGAGGGTGCTGATAGATTAGGGTAGAGACACAGAGATCATGTACCCTGACCTATTTAAGGGACTGAAGCTGAGGTTTGAGGACCTGACTTGCTATGACTCCCTTCTAATAGGGTTTGACGGGAAGGTTGTCTTTCCAAAGGGCCAAATCCAACTACCCGTTCAAACAGGCATTAAGGTCGTGGAGGTAAACTTCATCATAATAGATGCCTACTCCCCCTACACTACTATTATGGTGAGGCCTTGGCTTCACGTCATGGGGGTCGTGCCTTCCATGCTGCACCTGAAGGTAAAATATCCATCTGGGAATCTAGTTGAAGAGCTAGTGGGAGCCTAATCTATGGCCAGACAGTGCATGGTGGCCGCAATCAGACATCAAACTGGGCCAGAGACCTCGGCCACCGCTGGGCGGGACTTATAGCAATCATAGGCGCTGGTGTTAACCGCCGGGATAGAGGGGGAAGGGGCGAAGTGCGAACACTTGGAAAGGGTCATTATTAGTGACGATGAGGAGAAGTTCTTTCAAGTCGGGGCACAACTGCCTCCTCTGGAAAGGCAAGAGCTAGAAAAGTTTCTTATAAAAAAATCGACGTATTCGTGTGGAACGCCTATGAAGCCCCAAGGGTGAATCCAGATTTCATTTGCCACCGCTTAAATGTCAATCCGTCCGCTATCCCCAGAAAGCAGCCGCCTCGACGCTTATCTAGGGAACACTCTAACGCCGTCAAAGCAGAAGTGCTCAAGCTCAAGCAGGTTGGGGCCATAAAAGAAGTATTCTACCCTGAGTGGATGGCCAACACGGTGGTGGTGAAAAAGAAAACGGGGAAGTGACGAGTGTGTGTGGATTTCACGGATGTAAATAAAGCATGCCCAAAGGACCCTTTCCCCCTTCCTCGGATAGATCAATTGGTGGACGCAATGGTGGGACATCCACAGATGAGCTTTTTGGACACCTTCCAGGGCTACCACCAAATACCCCTGGCTCTCGACGATTAGGAAAAGACTGCTTTCCTCACACCCATTGGGAATTACCATTACAAAGTGCTTTTGAAAAACTCCAGGTCTACCCACCAAAGGATGATGACTATAATGTTCGAGCCTTAGTTGGGAAAAAATATTGAGGTGTACATAGGCGATATGGTGATAAAAAATAAAGCAAAATCCGAGCATATAAATGACCCTCGGGAACATCTTCGAAATACTGAGAAGGCAAAAATTGCGCCTCAATGCCACTAAGTGGTCTTTTGGCGTAGGCTCTAACAAGTTCCTGGGTTATATGGTTACCCACCACGGCATCAAAGTTAACCTTAATCAGATTAAGGCAATTAACAATCTACAGCCCCCTTAGAATCCCAAAGAGGTCCAGAAGTTGACGGGAATGATTGTCGCCCTGAACCAATTCATCTCTAGATCAGTCGACAGATGTAGACACTTCTTCCAATTTTGCACAAGTGGAGGGGGATTCAAATGGATAGAGGAATGTTCCTCGGTCTTCCAGTAGTTGAAGGAGTATCTTTCTCGTCCACCGATCATGTCCAAACCCAAGGATGAGGAGGTCTTATTCGCCTATATTGCTGTAACCTTACACGCGGTAAGCCTGGTGCTGATACGGGTTGATGACGGGGTGCAAAAACTAGTGTATTATGTGAGAAAATCTCCGCACGAGGCAGAGGTCCGTTACCTGCCATTGGAGAAGGCTATCCTGGCAATAGTATATGCTATGTGAAAGCTCCCACGTTACTTCCAAGCTTCCAAGCTCACACTGTCGTGGTTCTAACCTAACTCCCCGTTCGATCACTACTCTGAAAGGCCGATTACACAAGGAGGGTTGTGAAGTGGGGGACGATCCTAGGGGTCTTTGATATCAAGTACACGCTTCTATAAAGGGCCAAGTCCTCGCAGATCTGGTGGTTGAGTCCGCTGAGCCTTCATTGGAAGAGAATACTTAGAGGCCCAACATAGATAGAAAATCAGTTGGCATGATCTCTCCCTGATGGAATCCCTATCATGGAAGGTGTATGTTGATGGTGCGACAAACCAAAATGGATAGGTGTATGTTGATGGGAATAACAACCTCCCCTTCCCTTTTATTGGTATACCACCCACCCGGAGGGCAATACCGCAAGGAGATGCCTGGGGGAATGTGGTACAAAGCCCTAAACCCCTCCATACCGGCAGGAGAATCTACTAGGTGAGTGAATCTACCTATCTAAGCAAACTAGTGAGAGAAGAAAGGTGTTTTGTGAGGAAAGAGATAGGGAAGAGAGGGCTGAGGAGAAAAGAACCTAAGAAGGAAAGAACTTACGAAATTAAGGGCGGGGGAAGCTTCAGAAGGTTCTTGAGGGCTTGAGAGTTGGCGAATTTGAGAGTTTGAAAATTCAGACGCTTTGAAAAGTGGAGGAAATGAGCTCTCAGGCATCTTTTATAGGAGGCAAGATTGGGTGGGAGTTAGCTCGCCCAAAATTTGAGGAAAAATGCCAATCGTAGGATCTCCATCTCACCGTAGGACGTGGGAGACAGAGTGCTGCTTGGAGCATTTAATGCGACGTTACGGGCTTTAAAGCATCAGAAACAGTTACAGAACATGAGAAGTGACGTTCTCATGTGGGAAAAACAGAGAAGCGTGTGGATTTAATCATTTAAGATTAAAACCCCACTTTTTCTCATCGGACAAGAGGGAAAAAAGTGGAATTTCGAGGGGCTATTATGGGGAATGAGAATTCAATAGGAAGAACATGCCATGAGTTATATTGAAGTCGAAGAGGCCACAACAGCTCCAAGAAGGTCGCGTCCTCGGACATTAAGGTTACGTCAGCGACACCCCATCAGAGGAGGCCATACTGAGGGAAAGGAACTTCGGGGAAGGTGCCCACCCTAACTGAACGGATGCAGGCTGCCATCACATTTAATGCTTCCCACCAAACCTCCAGGCCGTATTTATGTGGAGAAGACCCCTGAATAATGTTAACTTGATTGTCGGGACTCATGAGGGGTTTGGGAAGGTGTCTAATGGGACAAGCACTTAAGTAGTGGCTTGAGCTACCAACAACTGGAGGGCTAGGATCATCCAAAGGAGGCTATATAACGGGAACGACCCTCAGAGAGAAAGAAGGGGAGAAATTGGAGAAGAAACACTGTAGCAGTAAGAAATAGGATTCGAGTATAAAACAAATATAAGCAAGGATCAGTCTCCTTGGACATTGCCGAGGAGAATTCCTTTTGTGGAAGGACTTGTTCATCTTAATTTCCTACTATCTTTTGTTCACTGTGTGTATTCGTACATCCACTGAAGTCTAGCTTTTAAGCCCACCCTCTACAAATTCATTGTGCTTGGCCGTCTAGGCCCTAGTCCTATTCATCTTTGGGCCTAGGGACTAGAACATGCTCTTACATTAAGTATTTTTAACACACACACGGGAAATGGGAGAAGGTTTTTAAAGAAACTTACAGTGGTGTATATCCAAAAGGACCTAACTTTTGGATACACAGCATAGACTTTAAACCTCTTAAACTTACACTCATTTTATTTTGATAGTGTTTAATAACATATTTTATTATTACTAATTTCACAACATCAGGGCCCATTTGGTACACGTATTTGAACACATATTTTTAGTTTTTAAACAACATTACATGTATTTCCACATACTTTTTTACCCACAAGTATTTTAAAAAAATACAAATAACGTTACTAGAACAACATTACCAAATGTCCCCCAAATGACATTGAATTTTTTTGAAACACATGGGATTAAATCAAAATTAAGGGGTCTCAAATTGTTCTTTCTCCTTTTATACAGAATTTCAAAGATGAAGTAAATCATTATTAACATGTTGGCTAGCTATGCGAATTTTTTAAAAGTAAGTTTAAAAAACAAAACATAAAAGTTTGTTTGGATTTGTACTTACAATAAATTTTGAGATATTTTCTATTCTTTTCCCCATAAGTTTATCATTGTCCTTGTCATCACCACCGTTTTTGCTCTCTTGTTCCTCAATAATGTTGCTGCCAATTTCAATGCCATCTTCAAGATCCCGTCCAAGGTCAAAGTATCATGGGTTGTTGGCAAGAAAGTGGAGATGTAGAGATTGGTAGTAGCTTTTTGTGCGACAGACTTGGATTGTTTGGCTATTGTGAGAATGCAAGATCTCTTTGGTTTAGTGTTGTAATTGATGAGTTAGCTTTCAATTGCTTAGTGTTGTTTTTATTATTATTATTTTTTTATAGCTTAGTTGAATTTTGTTAATTGACATGTTTACATTCAAAATATTTTCACAATACTTCACAATAAATCATAGGTAGTAAATTGTTATTGGTTTTAATTTGAACCAACAATTGAAATTACTTTTTTTCCTACTGATAATAGCCAATAACTAGTGAGAAAGAGAGAGAGAGAAGAGCTAGGGTTTCTTTCCATGGGTGACAAGCTATAAGAGAGGTTGCCTCCTTATTCAAACACTCATTATATCTAGCGAGTGTTTAAATAATCTATTCCATTACCCTAAAACTAAGGATTTTTATATACTACGCTACCCACAGCTGTGAAAAGAATCTATCTAAGCTTGAAAAAATTACAACAATGGTGTTCACACAATAAAACACTCAGTGATAAGCAATAAACGTAGAGAGAAAGTTTAGAGAGAAAGAAGAAGAAAGAATAGAGAATTCTAGAAGAATGATTGCACCATAATTCATTACACTTGATGTACACTATATATGTTACAAGAGGATCAGTAACTACCTAGCAGAGACCCCTGAAATCTCAAGATTGATCCGTAAATGGTGGAGGAAAATTAGGAACTGATTAACTACCATAACTACCTAATGAATTGTTCTAAAGAACCAATTATAGAAGAGTAAAACACAGCATTTCATTAAATACTCTTACAACCCTGCGTTAATAGAACGACACCGTTTTGGTTGTACATTTGTGCTAGCCGTTGGACATTTGAACATTACTTTGGTTGAACTCTGGGTTTACTCTTAACATTCCCCCTTAAACTCGAGGCTTTGTTAGCCAAGAGTTTGCTACGAAGAACCAAAAAATGAGGATCAGGCAAAGGTTTGGTGAAAATGTCAGCGAAATTGTCATGGCTAGAGATGAATTTGATCCCCAAAGTACTACGAAGAACACAACTCCTCACATAGTGATAATCTACTTCAATGTGCTTGGTTTTGGAATGAAAGACAGGATTAGAGGCCAAAGCAATAGCAGAGTTAAGCCAAGCCAACTCTGCTACTGTGGAAGCCAAGGCACGATACTCTGCCTCGATGGAAGAACGTGAGACAATGGATTGTTTCTTGGAAGACCAAGAAATGGGGCTTGAACCAAGGAAAACTAATAGCCCAATAGTAGATTTCCTGTCAGTGGGGTCACTAGCCCAATCTGTGTCAGAGAAGGTAGAGAAGGCAAGTGGACCAAGGGCAAGATGAATCCTAAAATGCAAAATGCCCCTCACATTACGAAGAACACGCTTGGCTACCTCCAAATGAGAAGTAGTGGGATGATGCATAAATTGGCGTAGCTAATGCACACCAAAAGCCAAATCAAGGCGTGTGAAGGTCAAGTACTGGAGAGCACCCACCATACTTCAATACTCAGAGGGCTCAGGCAAAACAGAACCATCAAAAGGAATAAGACGAACATTTGGACAACAAGGAGTCTTCATAGGCTTAGAATTCTCCATCTTGAATCTATGGAGCACATCAGATGCATACTTGGATTGGCACAAGGTGAGACCAAATCTGGAAGGCATAATTTGAATGCCCAAGAAATAAAAGGGCACCCAAATCATTAAGCTCAAAAGCCCTACTAAGAGCAGTAACAAGATGAGACACTTGTGAAAAAGAATTGCCTGTAATAATAATATCATCAACATACACAAGGAGAAAAATGATAGTTTGATGAGAGTGAAACACAAACAAGGAGGAATTTGCCATGGAAGCTTCAAAACTAAGATGCAACAACTGAGAAGTAAATCTGTCAAACCAGGCTCTTGGGGATTGTTTTAAGCCATACAATGATTTATGTAATCTGCAGACATGATTAGGGAACTTGTGATCCACATAGACTAGTGGTTGCTCCATATACACCTCATACTTTAGAAAACCATGGAGGAAGGCATTGAAGACATCCAACTGCCTAAGAGGCCAATGAAAACTCACTGCAATGAAAAGAACAAGTCTCACTATTGCTGGTTTCACAACTGGACTAAATGTCTCAATGTAGTCCACACCTGCCTGTTGATGAAAGCCCTTAGAAATCAATCTTGCTTTATAAAAAGCAATGGTGCCATCACTATGTAATTTCAGCTTATAAACCCATTTACAACCCACTAAATTGATGCCAGGCACAATAGGGACAAGAGACCAAGTCTTCTGTCTTTGTAAAGCAGAAAATTTCTCATCCATGACCTTAACCTATTGAGGAAACTTACAAGCAATTCTATATGAAGAGGGCTCAGTGTAAGTATAATCAACCACAGCCTTGTAACACAGTTTAGGCTTGGATATACCATTCTTTGATCTGGTGGTCATAGAATGAATATTCACAAGAGCAATAACATAAGTAGTAGCACCAGGAGGTGAAGAGGCAGTGGGAACAGAAATAGGTTGAATAGGCTGTGAAGGAGCTGAAGGTGTAGGAAGAGATATAGATGAGGCTATAGGATTTGGAGGTGTAGTGTGAGAAATAGAGATAAGGGGAGAAGTAGGAGCATGAATAGAGGCAAATGAATGGGAGATTGTGGAAGTGTTAGGTTGGGGAAAATGACAAGAAGTATGAGATGGAGGAGTAGGACTAGGAATTGTGGGGTGAGACATATGAGTAGAATAAGGACCTAGGATAGAAGGCTGATTGGAAGAGTGTAAATATAGGTGGTTAGAGAGCCAAATATCTGGATTAGGGGTATGAGGGATTGAAGTAGAAGATGGATTAGAAGAAAAGGAAAATTTAGCTTCATCGAACAAAACATGCCTACAAGTATATAGTTTGTGAGTGAGCAAGTCAAGATATAAGTAGCCTTTTGAAATTGCAGAATAACCCAAGAAAAGACACTCTGTGGTCCTATGATTAAGCTTGTGTTTGGTGTGTGGTCTAAGGAAATGATGGCAAGCATAACCAAAAATTTTAAGAGAAGAAATATCAAGATGTTGACCATATAGCTTGTACCAAGGAGAACGAAACCCTAAAGTAGCAGTGGGAAGTAAATTGATTAGAGTCACAGTTGATTGAACAGCAAAAGACCAGTACTAAAAAGGCAACGAAGCTTGAGGCAGAAGTGTGATGGTAGTTTCAATTAGGTGCCTATGCTTCCTTTCTACTAAGCCATTCTGTTAAGATGTATAGGGACAAGAAATCTTATGAATAATCCCATTAGAAGACAGAAGATTCAAAGGACTTAGAAGTATACTCACCTCCACCATCTGATCTAAGAGTTTTAATTGTTGAGGAAAACTGTGTTTTAACCATAGTATGAAACATGACAAATTTTGAGTAAACTTCAAACTTATCAGAAAGTAAGTATAACCATGTAAAACGGGGTGAAATGGTCAACAAAAATGACATGATATTTGCAGCCATTTATTGAATTAAGAGGTGCAAGACCCCACAGATCAGTATGTACAAGTTCAAAGGGAGAATTAGCTACAAATCTTGAACTGGGAAATGGAAGTCTGTGCATTTTGCCATGAAGACAGTGAATACAAGAATTGACAAAATTAGCACTAGTATGGAAAGACAATCCATTATTTTGTAACAAAAGCTTAAGAACTTAAGAGTTAGGATGGCCAAGCCTGCTGTGCCACAGATGCCAACTAGAAGAAGAAAGCTGGACTAAATTGCACAGTTTATTAGGAAGCAAAAGCTTAGTGGCCTTGTGAGGATAGATGGGGTACACACCACCTTCACTCTTGCCCTTGTATAGTGTTTTCCCTGTGGCCAAGGCCTAAATAAGCAAGGTGTTTTCATCAAAGTAACACCAACAGTTATTATCATGACAGAGTTTGTGAACTAAAGCAAGATTAGAAGCAAAAAAGGGAACTCTAAGCACATTTCTAAGTTGAATAGGTGAATTTGAAGTAGGGATGAAAGAGTCACTTATGTGAGTAATAGGCAAATTTTGACCATTGCCAACTGTGAGGTGCTCTTGACCAGTGTAAGGCTTAGGAAAGCTCAAATGGTTAAGACTAAAAGACCTGTCTATAGCTGCACTATGTGCCAGCTAAGGTAGCTCTTGAGCTATCATGGAGTTGGAAGAAGTAGCCATTGCAGCTAGCTTTGTGGGTGGATGTTTGCCTTGATAGACACAATCCATCCTGTGGTAACAGTCTCAGGCAAGATGACCTACCTTACCACAAATCTGGCAAATTGGCCTTTCTGATCTAGCATAAGAGCCTTGAGATTGTGAAAACTAGTTGAACTTATTAGGTGATGAACCTCTACCTCTACCTCTTCCATTGTTATTTCTTCCTCTTCCTCTATTATTAGACTGGTTGTGATTATTATAACGACCGGTGTTGTTAAATCTTGGTGCAGTGTTAACTGCCATTACAAAGGTGGAGTCTTTGATCTCCATTCCTTCATTCAATGATTCATCTTCTGCATTTAACAAAGTAGCTAGTTCATCAAAACTTAATTTGGTGCTTCTGGTTCTGATTGCAGACTTGAATGCACTGAATTCTTTTGGAAGACCTTTGATTGCTACATGAAATGGATCTTCATCATCCAAGAATATGGCAACTGCCATAAGCTTTTCTCTTATTACTTTAATTTTCTGTAGATATGCGTCCACAGAATCAGATCCTTTCTTCACATTATGCAGCTCACCCTTTAGATTCATCACATGTGACCTTGAGATTGAAGAAAATATGTTTTCAAGAACCTTCTAGACTTCTTAGGCTGAAGAACATCCAAAAGTTATAGCCAAAACTGAAGGAGTGAGGGTTGAGCTAATGAAAGTAAGAAGTGCATTTTCCTTTGATTTCCAGATGAGATAATCTGGATTAAGCACTGAAGTGATGGTACCAAATAAATCCTTGAGAAATTTCTCAGGAACGAGTGGAACTTCATCAAGAAGTTCAAATATGGAGTATGTTTCTAACACCATGAAGATTTGATGCTTCCAAACAATGTAATTGGAAGAATCTAGTTTAACTATCATCATGTTTGACACATTCGATAGTAATAGCAAAGGCTGATTAGTGAGATTGATGGAGGTAGATGTCGAAGTTGAAGGTATGGTTATAAAGGTTGAAGGCACAGTTGTTGAAGGTGAAGCTGAAGTAGTTTCTGCCATTGATGTTGGGATCGATTGCTGCTCTGATACCATGAAAAGAATCTATCTAAGCTTGAAAAGATTACAACAATGTTGTTCACACAGTAAAACACTCAAGGAGAAGCAATAAACGTAGAGAGAAAGAAGAAGAAAGAATAGAGAATTTTGGAAGAATGATTGCACCACAATTCATTACACTTGATGTACAATATATATGTTACAAGAGGATCAGTAACTACCTAACAGAGATCCCTGAAATCTCGGGATTGATCCGTAAATGGTGGAGGAAAATTAGGAACTGATTAACTACCATAACTGCCTAATGAACTGATCTAAAGAACCAATTATAGAAGAGTAAAATGCAGCGTTTCATTAAATACTCTTACAACCCTACAATAAATAGAACAACACCATTCTGTTGTACATTTGTGCTAGCCGTTGGGAAAAACTAGTCGTTGGACATTTGAACATTACTCTGATTGGACTATGGATTTACTCTTAACAAGTTGCCCACATGGATGCTAATTAGGCTCAAGCTATGGCCAAATAGCAACACATTTCAATAACTAAGAGTAACAATTCTTCTATAGACACAATATTTGCCACAATTTATTTAAGGAGTTGATTATAAGCAGTGGACAATCACTTTTATATGAATCCACCTCTTTTTTAAACACTCACAACTGACAACTTTTGCAGGTTATAGCAAAATTTGTATCTTTAAACTGTCTCAAAGAGTAATGTTAAAAATACAAAAGAATTTCACAATTATTGATATGATAAATTATTATTGGAACTTCATTTTTATATAGGCCCATTATTGTCACCATTCCTATTAGCACTAATCATAGCATACAATGCCAGTAATTGCAGAAAAAAAAAATTGATTTTCTATGTTCATTGATAAGAGAGAAAGAGAGAGAGAGGGAGAAAGAGCAATGGTGGCTCTAGGATATATTTTTAGGAGGGTTGATAATAAAATGCATTTTGGGTAGAAAATAAATCTTGCAGTCTACTTGATTTCTTTATTACAAAGTGCTATATTTACAAAATTTTCATAACATTTTTCTAACAATTTTAGCTGATAAGTTGTTATTAGTTTTAATCTAAACTCACTATTGAAATTACTTTTTTTTTTTTTTTTTTTTTTCCATCAGTAACAACTAGTAATAATCTATTACTTAAGATTTGTTGTGAAAGTATTATGAATATAACGTTTTTCATATAAGATAAACTATAAGTTTAATGCATATTGTTTATTAATATGATTTTTTTATTATAGTTTATTAATATGATGAGGATACTAGTTGCTAAGATTAAATCTTGAAAATCATCTATTGTTTTTAATTACAATAAACATTTGAATTATTGTTGTTAAGTAAACTCCAAGCGAGATCTAAATACAATAAGCTTTTATGTATTAGTTTATTTCAAAATTTTTAAGATCTAAATGATTTTTTTAACAAAAAAAATTAAAAATAATAAATTTATACTTTTGTTGTTAGGCTTACTGTTCCCCCATATTTTAGGTAAAATTGGTTTGATATTGAGTTTTTTTTTTTAAATTTTAAAAACCAAGATATTGTCAAGATAATTATAATCAAGTTCATTTCAACTAGGCTTTAAAAAAATTTAGGTCTAAGGGGTTCAAAATTTTATTTTAAGAGGGTCAAAAAATAATCTAAAAAATTATATATAATTTTTTTTTTTTTTGGGGCAGCTCATGAACCCCTGAACTGTTCCTAGAGCCGCCCATGAGAGAGAGAGTGTTGGTAATCGTTCAAAGTCAAACGTTCTTGAATGAAGTTCTTGTTTACTTGTTGAAAACTTGAAAATAGTTGAATTTCTGGCGCAGTCTGTTGACAATATGAGCTTTAGCTGATTATTTCAACATTGAAAATTCTAAAATGCGGGTGACATGTTTTCTACTGGGTAGGATTTAGATCTTTAGGCTGATGAAACATGTTCTCAGTTTTGCTGTGTTAAAACTTAAAACCATTGAAGTAAACATATCAAACATTGATCACCTACATAAGGTTGCCATCTTAGCTATCTATCAAAAAGTAAAAAATAAAAAAGAAAAAAGATTGCAATCTAAGCTAGAATTCAATTTGAAATTAGAATGATGGAATATTTGCGTATATCTTATATCATTTTCGTTAATTTTTATTATCGGGAAACCAAGCCTTGTATTTAATAAGATTAATTTTTTTTTCCAGAGTAGACAAAATTTGTAAAATGATATAACTGTTTTACTCTTTCATCCTTAACCAAAAAACACAATAGGATTTGGACCATCATTGCATCAAGGCATTATAAATGAATAAAAACATAGTATTCATATCTATCTTCAAATGCAAACAAAAAAGTTTCTAAAAGAAAAAAGCAACAAAAAAAGGACTTTCAATTTGGAAAATAATTATGTAAAAAAATCCTTATCTATTTTTAGGAACTTATATATTAAATATGTTTTGTTTATTATAAATGATTACTTAGAATTTAACTTATGATGTCTACTCCATGATGATTGTTCTTATTATCAAGTTAAGACACTATTTGATTTTTGGTGTAGATAGAATTTTAACGGCAATTTTTTTTTTAGAAACTCAAATTTCTTATTCGATAACACAAGACTTACTAGTTGAACTAAATATGGTATAAGAGTAATTTTTGTCACAAGATGGTATAATTATAAGAGTATTAAGAGGGAAAAAAAATAGTAATCAAATAATCATTTACATGGCTTTTGAGTGGAGTTGTGGTGTGCCTTTGTGTTAGAACTCATTTCCTTCTCTCCCTTGCGTGTGTGTGTTTGTTTCTCCAAAAAAAAAAAAAAAAAACTAATCATTTACATAAATATAGTATAAATTTTTACAATTTAGGAAGGGGTTTCTTAAAATTTACATATAACTTCATATTCTATAAAAATAATATAGGAAAGAGAATGATTTTGAAAAACCAGTTGAGTTACAAGTTTCATAATTTTTTTTAAAAAAGGAATATAGAAATTATTTTCTCCATAATCATATAATCATGATGGCTTTCAATCAACCAATATAATAATAATAATAATCATGGAGCCCTATTCATGTGATTGGTACATTAAACTAGTTGGGATTAATTCCAAGTTATGACCTATTGTTAATAGAAGTCGTACGTGCAAGTCCTTCGATAACTACTTGAATGAGATTTTCCAAACATGCATGAGGGTTATTCAACACGTTGGCTGCTATAGAAGCACGCGTGACTCAATTAAATTGTGCTGCTCTAAACTCTAAACTATTTGCCTAACCAAAAAGTTGTGGTGTGCTTTGAGACTTACAGCCAATTCAACCACATCTAAAATCAGTGGCGGCACCGGATATATTTTTCAGGTGATCATTATTGATCAAAATTTAATAAAAAAATAACTTTATATATTGACCAAAACACACAGATACACAAATGTATAAAGTCTTACAATTTTCTTTCAGAAAATTTTCTTATTTTGAAATCTTTGTATGATAGTCTCATTATCAATGTTACAAGTTACATCTCTTTCAAAATTTTAGCTGGATAAAAAATTTATTGGGATTTTTTGTGTGTGTGTAATGACTTAATATATTGTTAAGGGGGCCAAAATTTAAAGATAAAGTTTGGCTAAAAACTTAGTTGTAGCCTAAGACTACAACTCTCTCTAAACGAATTAACATAGTTACATATTTTGAAAATCTAACTATTGAATTACATGTTTTTTATGTTCTTAAAACACATGTTAAATTTCATGTTCATTGAATGTTATTTATTATTTGATTTATAAACTTAAATTTTATGTAATTTTAAATTACAAAAACTCAAAATTTAAAGATTTGATTGAGAACATAGCTATTGATCTTTGATTTTTTTTTTTTTGAAAGTTTGCAAATATGAAGGATATAAGAAGAAAATGTAATCCAATGGTGGTTTGTCACAATTCACATCCACATATATATATATATATATATATATATATATATATATATATATATATATATATATTGAGTGAAGTTGTAGTCTTAGTCTACAAATAAGTTTGTTGCCAAATTTTGTCTAAAAATTAATTATGTTGAGCCTAAAAAATTTTAGGGTGGTCACAAATATTTCTTAAGGATAATGGAATTATAAATTTTTTAAAATTTATATATAATAATTTATATTTTTGCCAAGTGTGGGTGGTCTTGTGACCACCTGAACTCCATGTGAAGCCACCAGTGTCTAGAATTGTGTAATTTGTTTATGAGGGGGGAAAAACGAATTAAAAATATTTACATAAATATATGCAAACTGTTGTATATTTTGATAAATTTAAGTAGGTGTTAATATTAAGAATAAGATAGAATTCAATTGTTAATGTGAAGGAAAATTAAATTTTGCATATTTTGCTCATCTCGCTCCTGATGATAGTTCTTTATTATTAGATTAAGACACCATTTGGTTTTTAGTGTAAGCGGAGATGGAACCCCAAATTTTTTATTCAACCATCAAAGATTTTATCAATTGAGCTAACTTAAACCCACCGGTGTGTCAACCAAAATTCAATCAACAATAATGTAAAATTTTATGTTTAAATTTTTTTGATTTAGTATTAGTTCTTGAATTAGTGAATTTCAAGCGAATTTCGGAAAAGTGTAAAGTTATGTTTTTCTACAAAATTCTTTCAAAATTTTATTACCCATTTGATATGGTATCGAGTCCGTTTGGATAGAACTTATTTTGCTGAAACTGAAAACTGAAAATACTGTAGCAAAATAATTTTTAAATGTGTGAATAGTGCCGTGTGACCCATTTTTAATGAAAAAGTTGCTGAAAAGTGAAATTTGTGGGTCCGTGAACAGTGTACGGATGTACTGTTCACGGTTGAATTGGTCAACAACTACAGCTAAACCAAAAAAAAAAGAAAAAGAGAGAAAATGCAAGAATGAAAACGTAAACGTGGAAACGTGGTATCCAAACGGGCAAATCATGTGCCTAATGGTCTAAAGTATTCCCAATTGGTTTTTTAAAAGGGTATAACACCTATCTAGTATCATTGCATGATGTCTAATAAGTTGGATCCTCACTACATCTATAAATATTAAATAGGGAACAAGTTTAGTTGTTTCTTGCGTCTTTCATTATTTTGCTGCAAAACATACTTCTGTAAATACTCGACCTTTGTTGTATCTTGAAGACTATTTGCTTGTAACTTTTAGCAAGCTCTTTGAAGTGAAGATACATTTAGTCTTAAAAAAATAGAATCTTTTTACGTGCCTTAAAACTTTCAATTTGTTCCTCCCTTCCCCAATATTCCCAACACAAACCTGTATTATTATTTTTTTTTTTTGATAATGACCCATTCAACACTTTCATTAACTTAAAATAGGATTACACTAGGTTACATCAATTCAAATTTGGTCAACAATGCTGGGCGGAGTATCTTCTACCCAGATATTACAATCATCAAGAAATTTGGCTTGCCTAGCCAAAATGTGAGCAGCTTGGTTGCCGTTTCTTTGGGTATGGATTATCTCCCAATCGTTGAAGCTCTTCAGTCCCCCCCAAATTCCATCCATAATTAAACATATAGAACTCGGGGGTACAATCTGCCTACCTAAGCACTTGACCACCTGTTGAGCATCGCACTCGATTATGATGTCTTTGAGGCCAAAGTTTGCAGCAAACCACAAACCTTCCTCCACGGCTTTTGTCTCTACTTCCAGAACTCTTAATGGCAGATCAAGTTTCTTGCTCATAGCTCCCATGATCTCACCTCTGTCATTTCTTATAACCACACCCACGCCACATCCCCTTAAGTCCTCAAAGATTGCCCCATCAGTGTTCACTTTATACCAACCTGGTTTTGGAGGCCACCACTTGGCCGTATCAGGAGCAGAAGGAATGACTTGAGCCTGACATACCTATCGGGATTCTTTCATGTACTCTGCTGGTTCCCTGACAATCACATCGTGGTTTTTGCAATGACCCCCATGTCTCACTTGGTTCCTATTATTCCACAGACTCCATACCGTAATGGCAAACAGCTCCCAATTAAAACTGTGCTCCTGTCCTTAATCTCCCACATGATGTCAATGAACTCCTTAGGAGGATCTTGGAAATAGGACAGCTTCATTCTTGTGCAGCTCCACATTGCCTCCGCTAGTTTTCAGCTCCACAACACATGCCCCAAGGACTCCACACTACCACAAATATCACACCCCTCATCCACCTCAATCCCCTTAGCCCGCAAGCGAACCTTTGTGGGGAGAATGTTTTTGCAAGCTCTCCACAGCAGGTGCTTGATTATGCTTGGGTAGTTTAGACGTCATATGATCCTCCAAATGGCCTTCATCCCTGAGTTGTCCGAGCTGCTACCACCATCACCCCGACTGCCCACTTCTTTTAGAGCCCTTTGAGCCACCTTATATGCACTTTTTACTATAAATTTTCCATTTGTAGTCCATGCTCACACCAGTGAGTCCTTAGGGAGTCTAACACTAATGGGAATGCTTAACACCATCTCAACTTTGTGAGGGAGAAAACTGGTTTTAACCTTCACCACGTCCCATGAGCCTCTATTTTTATTCAGCAAAGATGACACCTTTTCCATACCTATGTGCTCCCCCATCGGGCTTGTCACTTTGAAAGACTCCGGGGAAGGAATCCATCTGTCTTTCCAAAGTGGATGCTTTCTCCATTACCAATACACCATCTGGACCCCCTTTCCACCACTGATCTAGCAGCCAAGATGCTTCTCCATGCGTATGAAGGCCTTCTTCCCAGCTCAGCCTCAATGAAATTACCGTGCTGAACGTATTTTGCTTTGAACACTTTATGAACCAGCGAGTTGGGGCTTTGCAGGATCCTCCACCATTGCTTAGCAAGTAGCGCTAAATTAAAGCTTTGAGGTCCTTAAACCCCATGCCACCTTCCGCCTTTGGGGAACACAACTTTTCCCAAGAAACCCAAGCCATTTTCCTCTCCCTATCCTTTTGACCCCACCAGAAATTGCTCATCATAGAATTTAGCTCCTTACACAACGTGTCAGGAATTTTAAAACAACTCATCGTGTACGTTGGTGTTGCTTGCACTACTGCTTTTATTAAAATTTCCCTCCCAGCGTGAGAGAGGAGCTTGCCCTTCCAACCCGCTATTCTTTTCCCTACTTGGTCCTTGATGCGGTTAAAAGCCTTTTTTTCCCCCCTCCCCACCAACGGTGGCAGCCCTAGATACTTCTCGTGGTGTTTAACTACTCTTGCCCCCAATTTCTCCTTCACATAATTCTTAACCTCCCCACTAGTGTTCTTGCTAAAATATAGGGAGGTTTTTTCTCTATTGAGTTTTTGCCCCGAATCCCTTTCATAATCTTCAAGTACCTTCAATACTCTATCACATTCTTCCCTCGTGGCACTACAAAACAATATGCTATCGTTGGCAAAAAGCAAATGAGATATTCTCGGAGCTCCCCTACAAACTGCAATCCCCCTAAGCTGCCCTTCCCTTTCCTCCTTTTTAAACATCGCCGAAAGGCCTTCGGCACATAAAAGGAACAAATAGGGGGATATTGGGTCACCTTGACACAGCCCCCTTGAAGGAACTATTCTCCCTTTTGGTTCGCCATTGATCAACACTGAGTAGGAGACCGTAGTTACGCACATCATTATTAGAGAAATCCACTTGTCATGAAAACCCATCTTTCGCATCATCGCTTCCAAGTACACCCACTCGACCCTATCGTAGGCCTTACTCATGTCAAGCTTAATTGCCATTAAAGCCTCCTTCCCTTTCTTCCTTTGGTCAATGCAATGCATGGTTTCAAAGGCCACTAGCACATTGTCTGTAATAAGCCTACCCGGAACAAATGCGCTCTGAGAATCATCGATCACTACTGCAAGAACTCTTTTCAATCTATTCGCAAGAATCTTGGAGATTAATTTGTACACAAAGTTGCATAGGCTTATTGGCCTAAACTCAGTAATCTTTTGAGGGGATTTCACCTTCGGAATGAGGCATATATATGTTTCATTTAACCCCCTCGGCATTGTGCCTGTATTGAGGGTAGTAAGAACACAATTGACAACCGCTGGACCAACAATATCCCAATAGTGTTTAAAGAAAATCGGAGACATACCATCCGGTCCGGGAGCTATTGTGGGGTGCATTTGCTTAAGGGCCCCCCATACTTCCTCTGCTTTAAAGGCCGTAAGCAACTCTTCATTCATTTCCGGGGTGACACGATTTGTAATTGAGTTCAGGCTAGCATCAAAGCTAGTTGGCTGGTTAGAGTGGTAAATGTTTTCAAAGTAGTCCATGATAGTGCGTTCCCTACCCTCCTTATCTTCCACCCACACTCCATCTGTGTTTTGCAACCCTGTATTATTAGTTCCAAGATTATTATTCTTTTAAATCTAGGTAAATTTTGGACTTAATAAAATAACTGAATGATACACGCATAGTGTGGCTCCCTTTGTATGATCAAACATAGATTTGTGTGTGCAAAATATTTTAGCGGACCTTGATTGGACATGCCCAAAAACACATAATTGGTCTCTAAACTTTAGTCCATGAACAATTTTAGTTTCTAAAATTGAAATTGATTGTTTTTAGTCCCTCAAATGACGTGGTCAAACAAAAAACTCACACATCATCACTTCATTAGACATATTAAGGACCAAAAGAGATAATTTTAAATTTGTCCAAGACTAAAAGTAATCACTTGAAACTTGTTGGGGTCTTTTTGTGGCCGGTACATGAGTTGCGCCTGGATTTGATGGCTAGATCTAGGTTGTTGGAGAGTCAAGCACGAAACCCTTACCAATGGATCCCTTATTGGCCGATTCTATGGTATTTCCCTAAAGTGATAAAATAGCATAATGAGTATTTGAAATAGGGAAAACAAATTGTGTGGAAGAGTTTATTCCTTTATACAAATAAATAAGCAAAGGGTAAAAATTTATTAGCTAAATAAAACAAGTATGACACTTAAAATGTAAAAGAAAGCTGAAATAATGTTGCACAAGACCTTTCTAATAGTTGTTTTGGGTTTCTTTTACATTATTAGAGATCATATTAGGCATTTGATCAAGGACTCAACGGGAAAATAGTCTAGCCTTAGTGGGAAGCATTCAACAACATGTTGAGCTATTTCGCCATGGTGGGAGGCATATAGTAGTGGCACCTTGAGATATTCAGTTGCTCAATGTGTGACATTCATCAGTAATAGTGAAGAGAGCTTAATGGTAATGTCCTAAGATGTTTAGTGGTGCTATTAGTAGCTATTGAGAGAGTGAGAACAAAAGCTGAGTTCGAGCTAATTATCGAACAAGATTACATGTTCAAGCTTGACTTATTTTTTGTCGAACATGCTAAAGCTTGTTCATTAATTACTTGACTAATTTATTAATTTCTTGTGTATAGTAAAACCATGACCAAAATTTTTACTCTTTTACAAATCTATGAATTGTTTATATTATCAATAACCTACAAATAATAATTTGATATTATATAAACATGTTTACAAACTTACACAATACAATCTCAAGTCTATATACGCATATTTTTAGACAAGTATACATACAAAAATATATTATTTTATATAATTAAATTGATTATTATGTTTACGAGCTTGTTCACGAACCCATATGTTTGAGCTTGACTTGTTTAATAATCAAACCTAAACTTGGACTTGGGCTTGAGCTTGACTTTTTTGCTAAATAAACAAAACTTGAAATCTTCACCCATGAAAGAATTTGATGACACTTTCACACCGCTATTATGGAATTGTAGGGATTTGTTGGAGTAACAGTCAGGCCAAGGCCATATATAAACACTATATCTATATCACATTCACTCCAAGGTATGAAAGAAAAACCTAACACTTGATTACTTTCTTGAAATTTGTGTTTAAGGAGTGCAGGAGGTTTAAGTTGGCGTCACAATAATGTCACTCTAATTATCATATGTCTTTCAAAAATCCGTTGACGAGTGGTCCATTGTGATAGCACCAACATCAGCGATGTAGGCGACAATAATAAGGCTTTGTTTGGTTTGATGGAAGAGGAAGGAAAAGAAAAGAAAGGAATGACTTTCCTTTGTTTGGTTAGAAATGAAAACAAAAGGAAGGAAGAATGGAAGGGAAAATGCTTTTGTGGAATCCATTATTTTTCTCTTAAAATTACTCTTATACCCTTAAAAGGTCTTTTCTATTTTTGTGAAATGACATTTATATCCTTATTTATTTATAATTTAAAAGGATAAAAATGTAAAATACCTCACATCTTTCCTTTCTCTTCCTCTTCATATCCAAACACACTTGAGAAAATACTTTCTTTCCCCACTCTTTTTTCTTTTCCTTTCTCTTCTCTTCCCTCCTCTTCCACTAAACCAAACATAGCCTAAGTCAATTTTCTTCTTGTATTTGTGTTTATGACCTTGCGGCAGAGGATCACATATTTGTAGTGAACTGAGTTAGCCAATATTTAACCAATAAAGTATAGGAAGAATGATTTGATAAGAAAGAGAGTATTTTTTTTTTTGCAAAATAACAACTGTGGTGCCCAAACCTAGTGATTTTTCCTTTAGGGAGGAAGAATTTGGGCTCCCAATTTATTTGTTGGTGGGTTTCCTTGTGCTCCTACTAGATGTTGCCTTAGACATTGCCTTGATAGACTAACCCTCTCACCTTCATTGTCACAAGCCTAGTTCTAACTCCCCTTCTCTAATTTCCCCTACCTCACTCTCTTTTGTTTTATCTTTCAGCTCTCTCTGTCTCTCTCTCTCTATTCGCCAACCCCTTTTCCATTCTTCCTACTTTCCCTTTTATAGTCTCCCTTTAGTAGGGATCCAAATTATTACTTTTGCATCAATTCTCATGTAAATTCACTTCTGCCTAGAATCCAAGGAAACTGATTCCTTTTAAGAATTCTCTTGAAACTTGTACCTGACGCTAAATAGCGTTTGGCAACAAATTTCCCTAAGGCACTAACTAATTGTACTTGGGGGACCGACCTAAATCTTACTGTTCCCTCATCAGCCTCCCCTGGCCCATTAGTCGGCATTAGGCCTAACTTGACCCTGATATGGTAGATTTCCTGAGTGCCGATTCTACACATTTGCACTTTTATTATAAGGCTGGGCCTATTCCAATAGTGTTGGGCCAATTTCAATTACTTGGGCCAGACTTAGTTAATTGGGCTAGTATTGGTTACTTATGCCCATGTCCCTACAACAATATTATCATTCAACAATATGAGTGATGCATGACAACAATAATATGCAATTTTCTTGTATTGTGGTGATGGCATTGATGGAAGTGTGAGAGGAGAATTTTGAAAGTTTGGTGATGAACGAACATTTGGTTTTATAGTCACAAATGGAAGGATTCTTTACCACTAAGTTAGTGTTTTGGCACATCACCTAGTTTAATGTTAATAGCGTCACATATAAAGAAAGTAAGTGAGGTGAATTAACATTATGTTTGGTTCAATAGGTATAGGAGGGAAAAGAAAGGAAGGGTTAGGTTGAACAGTAATTTCCTTTGTTTGGTTTCTATGAGAGAAAAGAAAAGATGAGAAATTCAATCTCATGGGCTCAGATTTTACAATCCTTCCATTTTAAGCGGAAATGAAGAGAAAAACTTCAACCAAAAAAATGGGGCCCAACATATTTGACTTTTCATGTTATGTAATTATATTTCTGTCCATTAATTTTACCTTTCTTATGAGGGCCTATAAGTAAAAAATATATACTCTTCTTTCCATTTTCTCTCTCTTTTCCAACCAAACATAAATATTTTCTTCTCTTTTCTTTTCTTCCCCCCCCCCCTATATCCAAACACACCAAAAGGAACTATTTTCTTTTCTTCTCATTTCTATTTCCCTTCTCTTCCTCTTTTCCTTTCTCTTCCATTTCCCTAGTTATAACCAAACATAGTCTAAATGTTGTGGAAACCAGTTATCATGGCTGATATGGTTGAGAACATGAACGGAGCCATGGTTGGACTAAAGGGGGGGGCAATGACCCCCCTAATTTAAAAAAAAAAATTATATATGGATACTGTGGGGAGTAAAAGGACCCAAACGGGCATATAGGCCTTTGGACTGTAGCATGGAGGGCCGACCTGCTCCAGAATTAAACTCTACGAATTGGCCCATACGCCGAGGATCCGAGGGTACAGCCGAGGGCGAGCTTCTCCTCGAACAGATCCAAGAGAACTCAAGACTTCATTATCAAGGTCAAGGCACAACTCTGGAAAGACTAATGGTTAAAGGGGGACATCCTGAACCTTCTAGATGCACCAGTGTTAAAGAAAATATCAAGGGCAAAGGCTGCCACCTCCGCATTAAAGGCTCTGCACCTACCTCCCTGGCCGCATTGATGGGGAAGTGATCCCTGAACAGTAGGGCTGAAACTTCTAGTCACTGTCCAAAAAGTATCAGGGAATGAAGTATTTAAAAGGGTGGAGGCCAGAGAAAAAGGGGATAAAAAATAAAGAAAGAAACCAAGAATTGTAACTTTTAAGTGAGAAATAGAAATAATACAGAAGTAGTCCTCGGCTTACGTCCGAGGAGGCCTATTTATAATTATCTTTCGTTATTTACAGGTGTTTGTAACTCTTAGCCCGTTTTCAAGTTCTCAGCACTTCTAATCTAGGTTTCAAGCCCACGCTCTACAAATTTTATTGTCTAAGGCTCATTGGGCCTGAGCCCATAGTTGTCTTTAGGTCCAGGTACAATTGTGCACTTACAGATACTAATTTTAGCAATTTTGTTTTGTAAAATTACACTTTTGTCCTCCTTAAAAATATCATTGATTCTTTTACAAACTAATAAGATAGTAAATTCTTATTGGTTCGCATATGGTCCCATCACTTATATTATCAGCAATTTGTAAAAAAGTTTGTAGTTCAAACATTTTCCTCATTTTAAAGACAATTTAAAAAATTTATAAGTCTAAAATCCAAAAAAGAAATATACAAGTAACAAAAATTACCAATAGTAAAACAAAAAAAGTTAAAAAATTAAGCCTAGTCAACCAAATTTACTTGAAACAAACAATCTGACCCTTTAAAAATTTTTAAACAACTAGCCGTTAAACGATTAAGGGTTTGTTTGGGTACTGCTTATTACTGAAAACTGAAAACACTATAGCAAAATAATTTTTAAAAGATTTTGCTATTGTGTGCTCTAAGGGAATACAATAATTAATCATTTTTAGAAATATTAATATCAGAAATTGAAAAAGTATTGACAGCTTTTTCAATTCTTAAGAAAATGTTTCCAAAAATAGATGGCTTAACCGGACCCATTTTTAAATGTGTGAATAGTGTCGTGAGACCTAGTTTTAAAGTTTTTTTTTTTTTTTTTTAAAAGTAGTTTGCGGGTCTCGTGAACAGTGCATGAGACCCATTGTTTTAATCACAAACGCAGACGCAAACCCAAATTTAGCTTTATCCAAACGGATACTAAGTAGCAGCAAAGTTGGAGGCTGAAGTTATTGCGCATCACTAACAACAAAACCGCCCTCCTAACTCTAAGTTCTGGCTATGTTATTGATTGAGAATATTAAGGAAAAATTCAAGTTTATAAATAAAAAGGAAAAAGAGAAAAAACTTAGCTAGCATAGCATAATGGAGTCACTTTCATTGGTTGACGTGTTCCAAGCCAACACATTGACCAAGGGCATGACTACCAGCTCAATACCTTAAAACCTTTTCCCTTTACTGTTAAATTTGAATTTTCCATGGACTTGGGCTGTAGATCAAATGTTAATTTAACGACCATGGTGCATGTCGTCAATAGCCAAATAGGATTGTTATTTTGCTAGCTAAGCTCTCAATTTTGTACGCCTTAGACCAAAGGCATGATTGCCAGCTCAATACCTTATAACATTTTCCCTTTACTGTTGAATTTGAATTTTCCATGGACTTGGGCTGTAGATCAAACGTTAATTTAACGACCATGGTGCATGTCGTTGATAGCCGAATAGGATTGATATTTTGCTAGCTAAGCTCTCAATTTTTTATTCCTTAGAGCATTCCCATCAGCTGTTTCATAAATATGTCATTTTGACACGTTAAAAAGCCTACTTTATTATTTTAACACATCATTTTACAATTCATCATTCATCACATCTTCTATTTTTCAATTCTATACATTAAAATAATATATAAAAATATTAAAAAAAACCATCAAAATAAAAAATACAAAATAAAAACCCACCACCATACACAAACACAAGCACAGAACTGTAATAAACCCACCACCAACAACAATCGACCAGCCGCCACCAACTCCCAAAAATCAACTCAAAAATCCCCAAAATCAACACAAAACTCTCAAAAAAGAAATGAAGAGATGAATCAACTCCATTTATATGGGATTATACTGACCAATTTGCGAATCAACTCCATTTATACGGAATTATACTGAACAATTTGCCAAAAATGAAAGAAAACATGTACGGAATTATCAGAGAGAGAAAAGCCTAGAGACTCGCCGATTCCATGAACCGAAACCACCACAGAAAGATTTCTCAGACTTGGACTCACCAACTTGGTTTCGGATCGGAGTCGGATCCGGACCCAAATAGTTCAAAAATAAAAAAAGATAACCAACCAACAAACAAACACTAAATAGAAAGAAGAAAAGCACACTACCATACAAAGAATCGTTTCACGAATTGGGTTCCGATCAACTCAGATTTTACAAAAATAAATAAATAAATAAAAGAGAGAGAAAGAGACGCGGAGAAAGTGATGGAAAAAAAAAAAAAGAAAAAAAAAGAAAAAGGGAGAGGTTTGAAACTACAAAATTCCAACTGGGTTATTGTTCAAAGAGAAAGTGTGAAACAAGAAGATGCTGGAGAAGAAAGAAGAAGAAAAAGGAAAGAGAAAGTGACAGAAGATAAGGAATAGGAGGAGAAAGAAAAAAGAAAAAAGAAAAGAAGAAAAAAAGCAAGAGAGGGAAGAAAGAAAAGTCCCAAAAGAAGAGAGGGAAATTGAATAAATTTTTTTTTTTTATAGCATATCTGTCCGTACCATTTCAAAGATAAAATGGTATTGTTCATGTGTATCAAATTTTATAGCCTTTAGAATATTTCATGAGAGCGATTTTTTGGTGTTTAGTGTGTCACACCTAATAGGAATGCTCTTAGAAGAAAAGGGAACTATTGTCCAACGGGCCAAGCTTTGCTCGTCAAACTTGGACTTCAAGGGCTTGATGCATTATTCGTAATAAAAAAAAAAAAAGGTGCCCTCAACAATTAAACTGGCTTATGAGTCTATAAAGTAAAATGTTTTAGATATATTAATCTATAATTATAATTATAACGTTTTGAAAAAAGAAAAAAGAAAAAAGAAAAAAAGAGAAGATATTACTGATTTATGAAGAAAAGAAATAGATTAGTTTGACTAAGACTCAGTCTGGATCGCTCGCACTCGCAAAGACACAGACTCTACTCAAACCAGTTGTCGTATGGTTGAGGACAAGTCAACGTAAATGGGCCGTCACAAGGAATTGGTCCCCATACTCATAGTAGATAGATACCGCACTAAATAAATATAAATATAAAGACTTAAAATTACTAATAATAATACAAATTTATTTTTAACATTTGGGTAACCTAGTTGGTAAGATATTGGCTTAACAAGTTTTAGAACTTGAGTTCGACCCTCAACAAAGTCTTGTTCGAAAGCGGATAGCATACTACTATAATTACACTCAATACTACTATAATTACACTCAAGTAAACAAGCCACACTAATCGCCTCTCTCTATCAGATTTTTTTTACCAAAAAAAAAAAAAATTAAAAGTCCTACTGTAGTACACTAAAAAAGTCTGTTTAGTAATTCATTTTAACATGGACCATTACACGCATTAAAAAAGTCTATCTTTTATCTTTTGTTTAGCAAAAGCTCCACCTCTTAATTATTCTACTTTCTTCTAGAAAGATAGATTAAAGAGAGAGATCCAGTTAGACTTTTCTTCTTATGCTTTGTTCCACAAGTCAAGGCGTAATTGTTCCCATTCCGTTTTCTCTCTTTTTTTTTCTTCTGTCTCTTCGCGTTTACTTTAATTTCTTTCTTCTTACTCGTTGTGAACCCGTCATATACAACAATTATATATCTTTCAATTCAGCTTTCAGATTATATTTGGAGTAGAAGAATCTGGTGGGTGATTTCAGATTTATCTTTTTAGAGCTTATTGAATCTGGGTTTTGTTGCTTGGACTGAACCAAGAGAAAAGGGTATGTTCTTCTGCTTCTGAATCTTAGCTCTATTGGGGTTTTGATATTTTTGTTGCTTTTGTTTCGGGGGGTTCATTTGTTGTTCTATATGCTTAGATCACTGTGAATAGTTCGGGGAAGATTGTTTTGAGCTTGGAATATTGAGGTTCTGGGTTTTGTTTTGAAGCCCTGACTGAATTTGACCATGGCCATGGGTTATTTAGTTTGTTGAAATAGTTGGTGATTTGAGGTTAAATTCTGAGAAAGATTGACATTGCAAAAACGTGGTAATTCTTTGTTGAGGAGTGATTTTTGGGAATTTCAGTTTTTTTTCCAAAAATGGATAACATGAAGAATAGGAATAATGACCATTTGGGTGTGAATAAAATAGGGAAGAATATAAAGAAGAGTCCTTTGCACCAACCGAATTTTGCAAACAACAATCCTGCTAGGCAGCAACCTCAGCCTCAGGTTTACAACATAAGCAAGAATGACTTTAGAAATATTGTTCAGCAGCTCACTGGTTCACCCTCTCAAGAACCTCTGCCTAGACCTCCCAATAACCTGCCTAAACCCCAGAGTATGCGGCTGCAGAGAATTCGGCCTCCCCCATTAACACCCATCAATCGGCCTCACATACCCCCTCCCGTGCCGCTCCCTGCAGCCCCTCCCCCTATGATGTACAATAATAACTTTGCTAGACCTGGTCAGTTTGGACAGCCATCGCCGCCCATGCAGATGCCACCACTTACCCCTGGTGAATCATTCTGGGGGAATACGGCTGAGTCTCCTATCACAGCTTACATGCGTTACCTTCAACATTCAATTGTGGATCCTGCTCCAAGGGGAAACCCAGCCCATCCTCAACAGCAACCACAGATTCACGGTCATCCGCAGTCATCTGCTTTACTTCCTAATCCTCACGGGGCTGCTCTTCCTTCCCCTAGAATGAATGGTCCTAACCAACCTATGCCAAATTTCCCTTCCCCACAAATGAATGGTCCTCCCCTTTTGCCTTCCCCAACTTCCCAGTTCCTCTTGCCTTCCCCAACTGGTTACTTCAATTTGTTGTCACCGCGTTCACCTTATCCATTGTTCTCACCCGGGATTCAGTTTCCTCCACCTTTGACACCCAATTTTGCATTTTCACCGGGGATTTTAGGACCAGGGCCTCAGCCTCCACTTTCACCAGGCCTATTTCCATTATCCCCTTCAGGGTTTTTTCCTGTCCCAAGTCCAAGATGGAGGGACCACTAATACTTGTCCTAGCATCCTATGCTTTGAGCTGGTTTTTCTTGATCAGAGGTGCTTATCATCATTATGTGGAGTTTCTCTTGAAAATGTAATGTACACTGCTGTTGTAAGAAGTCCTTTGGTCATTGTAGTGTTTGTATCTCTTTTTCTTTTCTTATTTCTCATTTGTTGATACCCATGTTGCAGCTTGTCTTGAAATATAGATCTGTAACAGCTGCAATCTTTGTTTTTTGGACAAGTTTTACATTAGGCAATGTAGTGAAGACCAGACAACTCAACTGAACATTTGGACAGAGCTGTAACATGAAAGGAGGTAGGATTACAGACATCAAAATTTTTAATGTAGGTTTCCTAGTGCGAGGACTCTCATGCTTTTGTAATATTTTGACTGTAATATTATTCACTTTCAGTTTGAAGTTAAATTCATCTTCAGTTATCTGGCTTGTGGTTGAAATTCTCAAACTGCTGTTTTTATAGTAAAGATCCATACTGGATGACTGGTTTAAATTTTGTTAAACATATTTTGGTTACCAAGAAAATTTATATTGTCAACTCTGTACTTCTAATACATACTTGCATACATAAAAGTATATTATATACTGTCTTTGATGATTTTCAGTTTGTTTTCCCTTCAGAAAGCGATTAGCAGGGTACTTTTGAGCTTTTTATGTATAGGTTTCTGAGCATTATTTGAAATATGTATATTGTATGTTATTCCATTGTAATGAATCTGACATCCATTGTTTTCATTAAAAGTTGAATCCCCCCCCCCTCCTGCCCCCACAAATGTCTGTCTGGGGCTTAATATTTATAGCATTGTCTTTGGGTTTATTTGTTGAATATATTGTTACATGTAAATACAAGTTTTACACTTTTGTGATAAAATTCAAGGGCCTAATCTCTATTATGACTGATTGACCACTTAACACAATCCTAGATACCATGATTGTCGAGAGAATGTTACAGACCTTGGTTCGATTTTAATTTGCATTATGGGTTCAGTGAGAGCTGGTGGTGATCCTATGTATATGCTGAAATTCTATTAATTTCTACCAACTTCTATTTATTTGCAACCACCCCAGTGCACCACTGTTCTTCCTCTACCCTTGTTTTTCATCCTCCTCAACTCCTATGTGTGCTTCAAATAGATATCCTCTGCCATTGTGAGAGTTCCAGTAATTATTTTAGCCCTTTATCCTCTGTTACCCCTGCAACACCCCCAGCCCAAACACCAATAAAACCACTTGCTTGCCACCACCCTCAGCGTTTCAAACAACAATGGCACCATTTGAGTAATGCTTGATATTGAAATGAACCAATTGCTGAAGACCTATGACTCAACCAACATATACGCTAGGGCCAATTAAATTTTCAGACATATATTTGGATTTACCCAATGATATTGATCAGCTCAGTTTCTTTCTCAACATAGTTAAACTTTGCGTAATCCTTAGTTTCATGCCCTATATTCATGTATCACTAATTATCATGATTAAGTTTTGTGTGGGCCTACATTATCTCTTTGTTTATTTAAGACCAGGACTTTGTAAGTTGCATCTAATTTGTCAGTATGCTATTGGAAATCCATATAGGAATCTGTATGGTCTGGTTACAAGGGTACTTACTAATTGTGTTGCACTTGGTCAATTCTCTGATTAATACCAAAAAGGTACACAATTTTAAGGTTAGCAGTAGATTGGAGGTGTAAAGTTTTCGATAATTGACTGAAACTAATGAAATCTTAGTTTTGCTGATAATTTGGAAGTATGACCATGAATCATCCTGTGGATATTTTATTTGAAATTTCTAAAGCTTATGAAACTTATTTTTATGTGGTTGAAAAATGTAAGTAATATATAATGACAATCTGAAGACTCTTTTATAGACATTTTCTTTGCATAATAGCAAAGTTGAACAAAGAAAAACAGTATGTTATATTCTGTATACTATTATATGAAGATTGTACATAATAAAACAAACTCGACAGAGCACATAAAAGGAACTTGGTTGAATTTAACCAAAAATAATGTAAACTAACTGTATCATTTTCTCATAATATTATTAAATGTGATGTAAAAACGAGGTAATGATAATGATGATCTCTTATGGAAAGAGAAAGGGCATAAATAATGGTCACGTTAGATGTATGCATTATTAGCAATAGGGTAAAAAAGTGCATCTTCAGAGATGCTTAATCTTTTTATTTTTGGGAATATCCTTGCAAGACTAGATGATGCATAACAAAATTCTCAAGGAATTTGAGAACAAGCACAAGAACTGAAATATAAAAATAGATTTACGAATCAACACCTAGGCTTGCTTGGATTCAACACCAAACAAGAGAGAAAAAAAAAAACCCCTAGGAATTAGCACTTAAGGTTGCTTGGAATCAGTACTAAGCTATTGAAGGAAAATAACTCAACAATAAATTTTATTACTTAAATTAAACTATAAACAATATTGAGCCCTAGGTTCTTTAAATAGAGTTTCAAACATATTATCATAGTAAAGAAAGAAAACAATTCTAACCAATGATATTAATTCTACTAACCTAGTAAGAAAAGGAAAAAAATTTCCTAAACCATGTAGGAAAAGAAAATAATGTTAACCAGTTACATAAATAAGTACTCGAAATTAAATGATTAGGCCTTAGGCGCAACTAGTAGCAGGCTTCATCTATAAGGTCATTCTTCTTGTGCTGGTGTCAATAAGTATGCGTAATTGGAGGTCTGTATCTTGTGTATGCACCACTAGACTTAATTGCCTCAATGTTGTTTGAGACTGCTTTGCTGTGGGGAGAGACCCGAGGCAAGCTTTAAAAAGCTTCTAAATCTGCAGTAATAGGTCTAATGTGTTCTGTCTAGTTGCTTGTGGATCATTTGACTGATGTCGAGGTTTAATAACTTTATGCCCAAGTTAAAATTCTAGGTCAAGTGGATAGAATTATGCTCTGAATTCTGTGGCAGGTTAGAAGCTGAGACATCAACTACGAGTACTGAGTATTGGCTTGAAATTAGGCTGCATTTTTTTGTTATAAAAAGAAAAAAAGAAAACAAAATCTTTTTTCCTTTTTCTCATTGGTTGGTTCAGAAAGATACTGTGTCGTGTTATGAAGCAGTTTTGTAAATCGGTGTTGGTCAATGGTATTATGAATGCAATGCTATTACCATTTACATGTTGAGTTCGTATGAATTATGGTGTGCTTGGAGGCTAGTTCTATTTTTTTGGGACGGTTTGGTGTTGCAGTGTTGATACTTAGAAAAAATTTCTCCAGAATTCAAACTTCCATCTGACTTGGGTTCCTTTTGATGATTTCCGTGTCTTCAGTCTTTCTTACTACCTCTTTTTAAAACAATGGCTGCTGGTTAGAGTTATGCTTTCTAATGTGGTGGAATATTATAAACCCAAGGCCATCAGATTTGAAATTCTGTATGATAATATTATGCTTTTGCTATTTGAATTGTACTTTTCATTTACCTATTAAAAAATGTTAAAAAATTTCATTTGATATTAGGTCAATACTAGGATTAAGTTCATACTCGCTGTGCATCATGCATCTGTATATTTTATACTCTATTTGTCATTGACCTTGAAACTTGTGCCTGTAAAAGTTTTGATGAAAGATATATGGGTCTTGTTAACGAGCAGTTAAAGAATGAAAAATACTTAATTATTTGTTGTGATGCACACTTTCAAAAAGAAAAATCCATTCGTCGATAATTTATTGGATTGCAAGCACAAGTTCATGGGTTTTTTCTTAAAATTTGTATACTGTTTTAACTTTTTTTTTTGGAAAACGTATAAAAACATCATTTAACATAGTATCAAATGCACCTCATCTTGTGTAGCATGGTCTAGCACAAAAGGGGACTGACTTGTTGAGAGTTGTTAGGTCAATGCCTGCTCTCATTGGATGTTGTGTAGGTTTGAGGTATATAATAAGAAACTCCTGCAGTGTTTATAAACCCTAGCTGTGTTCTAGAGCCATTTCACCTTGAGTTGAGTGTCATGACTATAGCTGAGACTTTAAAATGCTTGTTTGAATCTTTAAGCAGGGGTTTTTATTTATTTATTTATTTACTTTCTGGGACTTGGAGCAGAAGTTGCATGGAATTGGAGTTGGATTGTGTATGTCTTTTTAGGTGAGGTCAAAGCTTTGAAGTCAAAGAAGTTGATCATATAGGAATTCCTATGATCTTCCTAAGATGAAGATTCATTAGCTTATGTGTTATGAAGGTCAACAATTGAACAGGTCACACACACCTACCTTAAAAAGAGAACATAATGAAAACAGTAAATGAAAAGTAGGAAGAAAAAGAATTTCAAAGATTAATGCGAATTTCCTCATTTGTTTTTCCCTGCTTGAGTTACGACAGGAGTCAGGATTGTATAATTCTTGATTTAGTAGTAAAATTGAATTAAGCTGCACTCCACAGGGAAATTTATGTATTTTATTTTTCTAGAAAAGTCACTTATCACTTGACTGTAAGTTCTAAGCTTTGTGTTTGAAGATGGTGTTAATATATGAGCTGGAAGTTGATTAAAATTGAATTTGAGAAAGCAACATGTTATGATATCATACCTGACTTCAGGTTGAATATTTCTGTGTTGAAGTTCAGTTTCCCTAATCTTGTGACCGTGTGGAATTGAAAACCATTATCATATTTTATATTTTCTGATTGTACTAACTTTTTTTTAATTCGATTCTGATTGCTCAAATTAATAATTCATATTGCTGGAGTTAATATAATAATTGCTTCAAAAATTCGTACAAATATCATTTTATCAAAGTTTTGTAGAGCATGCTTTGAGAATATTCTTTTCAGTGCTGGCATTGCAAGACTGCTTGTTGGGCATCCTGCATCTATTGGTTAAATTTATTGGTCAACCATGGCCTTGACCTTTTTTTTTAAAAAAAAATTATATTTTTCAAATCTGAAGAGGGATACATATAGATAATGCAATATATTACATAAAACGCATAGTGCAGTTATGGTGTGTCACAAGTGATCAAAATGCATATAAAGTCTCATGAATTGTGTCAAAAATAAAAAAATAAACAAAAAAAGATCACAAACTTTGACCTGAAGTTCTTACATGAAATTAAATTTTCAATGTAGTGATATGAAAAATTGTCAAGAGCTTTATAGTTCAACTGATTGACACATTCTAGAGTTCTAATGGATCATCTAAGATTCAAACCCCCAACTTCCAACAATCAAATTTTTTTTTTTTAATAACTAATTCATTAATATTTTTCAAGTAATAACTAATTTACTAATCACATCAGAAACCGATGGGTCAGGGCAAGTTCTCTCCTGTTGGTTCGAAACCCATCCAGGAAGTGCAAAGATGGGAATAGGCCCAAAGGCTTTAACAACCAAAAGCCCAAGTGACAAAACTATGGACAAAAAGTTAACTGAAGTACGAAGTACAAACAAAGACAAAAATCCCTGGCTATAGAAATGTTGATTTGGATTTTTTTTTTTTTTTTCTCAGTTAAAACGTGGCCTTGAAAGCACACATCCATTTCACTTTCCATTTCAAGGCCATGATTTAAAGTTAAAGAATTTTAGGGTTTAGATATTGTCACTTCATTCACTCTAGTTTAGTTTAATTATAATTGAAAATTTGATCACAATTAAATTTAAAATGAGATAGCAAGATTCAGAATATAGATTTCTTCAACTTTAAATCATGGGCTTGATCTCCATTTCAGTTTGAAGTAGAGAGGACCCAAATGAGACTACAGAAATTTTAAAGTGAGTTATAATATGAGGGTTTGGTTAATATATGTCCATAATCATTCATTTTAAAAACTATTTATGAAAAATTGAAAAAAGTTAAAAAAAAGTTAGTCAATTTTTTTTAATTTTTTCATAATTTTTTAAAAATATTTGTTTACAAATATATATATATATATATATATATATATATATATATATATATATATATATATATATATATATATGGGTTATGCTAACAAGTGCCCTTAGGTGATAATATTATGCTTTTGCTATATGAATTGAACTTTTCATTTACCTATAAAAAATGAATTAAAATTTTCATTTGATATTAGGTCAATAGTAGGTTGCATGCCTTTATGTTAGTCAATTAAAATTAGATCTAGGATTAAGTTCCAACTCGTTGCGCGTCATGCATCTGTATATTTTATACTAGGAGTGTCAATTTAGGATAGCATGTTGGGTTCGTGTCGTGTCAAAGTAGGAGTATATGACTAAATGGCTCAACTCTAACCCAACCTATTTAATAATCGTGTCATAATTTTTCAATTCTAACCCGACCTATAAATAAGGCGGGTTGACCTGACCCAACCCATTTAACACGCATAATAAACAAGTTGTGTTGAGTTAACACGAATGTAACACAACATATTTGAACCTACATAATATTAAATATAACATTCATCTAGTAATAATTTTGTTTATATCTCAAAAACAGTGCATACACTTCAAGTCTTTAACCCACGTTCAAAATAATATAGTTCAACAAAGATATAATATTAATCTAGAAATAAGTTTTTTACACTTCAACCCAAATTAAAAATAACACAGTTTAGCAAAAATAAAATAACATAGTTCAACAAAAATATAATATCCTTAGAACTCAACAAATACTAAGTATTAATATTGAAAGAATCGGAGCAAACAATAAACTAAGTTTATAAAACAAAAATATTATGCAGAAAAAATTACTGCAGAATTTTGAAACACCAAGAAAACGGTTTTCTTTAATTCTAAAACTCACTAAACATATGAGAGAGAGAGAGAGAGAGAGAGAGAGAGAGAGAGAGAGAGATTTATAAGAAGGTTTAGAGATTTAGGGTTTGTAAGGTTTAGAAATCTAGAGTTTGTAAAGTTTCAATTTCCAATTATATCCCTTGTAAGTTTTTATAATTACTCACTTTTCTTTTTAAATTTAAAATATATGTTAAATATAAAAGGTCTTTGAAAAATCTAAAATAAAATGAATATTTATTTGTTATACAAGTTAAACGGATTGTGTTAAGAGGGTCATTTCGGGTTGACACAAATAAATTGACGTGTCAAACGTGTCTATTAAGAGTTACACAGGTTGACCCGCTTATGACACGTTTACTATGTCGCTTTCAGGTTGACCCATTTGTAACACAAACCCATCAAGGCCCAACCCTAACCCGTAAAAACCCGTGTCGTATTTGCAGGTTGGGTTGAACATTGACACCCCTATTTTATACTTTATTTGCCATTGACCTTGTAACTTGTGCCTGTAAAAGTTTTGATTATCGAGTAGTTAAAGAATAAAAAATACTTATTATGAGCTATGATGCACACTTTCAAAAAGAAAAATCCATTCGTCAATAATTTATTGGATTGCAAGCACAAGTTCATGGGTTTTTTCTTAATATTTGTATACTGTTTAACCTTTTTTTTTTTTTTGGAAAATGTATGAAAACATCATTTAACATAGTATCAAGTGCACCTTATCTTGTGTAGTATGGTCTAGCACAACAGGGGACTGACTTGTTGAGAGTTGTTAGGTCAATGCCTGCTCGCACTATGTAAGAGGTGCAAACATGCATCATTGGATGTTGTGTAGGTTTGAGGTACATAATAAGAAACTCCTGCAGTGTTTATAAACCCTAGCTGTGTTCTAGAACCATTTCACCTTGAGTTGAGTGTCATGACTAGAGCTGAGACTTAAAAATGCTTGTTTGAATCTTTAAGCAGGGTTTTTTTATTTATTTTTTATTTTATATATATATATATATTTTACTTTCTGGGACTTCGAGCAGAAGTTGCATGAAATTGGAGTTGGAGTTGGAGTTGGAGTTGGAGTTGGATTGTGCATTTCTTTTTAGGTGAGGTCAAAACTTTGAAGTCAAAGAAGTTGATCATATAGGAATTCCTATGATCTTCCTTTCATTTTCCTGGAAAGAAGGAAGAGTGAGTTGTTCTTGACTCCTAAGATGAAGATTCATTAGCTTATGTGTTATGAAGGTCAACAATTGAACAGGTCACACACACCTACCTTAAAAAGAGAAAATAATGAAAACAGTAAATAAAAAGTAGGAAGAAAAAGAATTTCAAAGATTAATGCGAATTCCCTCATTTGTTTTTCCCTGCTTGAGTTACGGCAGAAGTCAGGATTGTATAATTCTTGATTTAGTAGTAAGGTTGAATTAAATTGCACTCCACAGGGAAATTTATTTTATTTTTCTAGAAAAGTCACTTATCACTTGACTGTAAGTTCTAAGCTTTGTGTTTGAAGATGGTGTTAATATATGAGCTGGAAGTTGATTAAAATTGAATTTGAGAAAGCAACATGTTATGATATCATACCTGACTTCAGGTTGAATATTTCTGTGTTGAAGTTCAGTTACCCTAACCTTGTGACGGTGTGGAATTGAATACCATTATCATATTTTATATTTTCTGATTGTACTTTTTTATTAGATTCTGATTGCACAAACTAATAATTCATATTGCTGGAGTTAATATAATAATTGCTTCAAAAATTCGTACAACTATCATTTTATCAAAGTTTTGTAGAGCATGCTTTGAGAATATTCTTTTCACGTGCTGGCATTGCAAGACTGCTTGTTGGGCATCCTGCATCTATTGGATAAATTTATTGGTCAACCATGGCCTTGACTTTTTTTCAAATTTAAATTTTTTATTATTATATTTTTTAAATCTGAAGAGGGATACATATAGATAATGCAATATATGCGTCACAAGTGATCAAAATGCATATCAAGTCTTATGAATTGTGTCAAAAAAAAAAAAAAAAAAAAAAGATCATGAACGTTGACCTAGAGTTTTTACATGAAAGAAATTTTCAATGTAGTGATATGAAAAATTGTCAAGGGCTTTATAGTTCAATTGATTGGAACTGATTGGCACATTCTGGTGTTCTAATAGATTATCTGAGATTCAAACCCCAACCTCCAACAATCAAATTTTTTTTTTTAATAACTAATTCACTAATCACATCAGAAACCGATGGATCAGGGCAAGTTCTCTCCTGTCAGTTCGAAACCCATCTAGGAAGTGAAGATGGGAGCAAGCCCAAAGGCTTTTACAACCAAAAGCCCAAATGCCATACTATGGACAAAAAGTTAACAGAACTACGAAGTACAAACAAAGACAAAAATCCCACGCTATAGAAATGATGATTTGGATTTTTTTTTCTCGGTTAAAACGTGGCCTTGAAAGTACACATCCATTTCACTTTCCATTTCAAGGCCATGATTTAAATTTAAAGAAATTTAGGGTTTAGATATTGTTACTTCATTCACTCTAGTTTAGTTTAATTATAATTAAAAATTTGATCACAATTAAATTTTAAATGAGATAGCAAGATTAGAAACTGTAACGGGTCGAGCTCGGGGTAGGTTTCTTTATGTCTGAACTTGACCCACGGGCCCATATCCGTTGCCCAAATCTGACCCGTTTAATAAATGAGTTTTTTTTTTGTTGCACCCAAACCCATCACATTGGGCTCCAACCCAAAATCATAAAGACAAAAATCAGTACAAATCCCAAATCACAAATCACAGAATATACATGTAGCAAACCCAAAAATAAATAAAAATAATCACAACAATTTGGCATCCAAAATAGATGCAAAGATCTAACAAACCAACCTGTATAAAAAAACCCAACAAATCCTAGAAATTTTGCAAACCCAGAAATAAAATTAGAAAATTTGAATATCCCACCAACAAAACACAAAAAAAAAAAAAAAAAACCCAACAAATTTGGCTCAAAAAAAAAAAAAAAACCCAAACCTAACCGATTGTGGGTTTGTAACGGGTGAGGGGTGGTTCATGGTGGTTGTGGAGATTTTCATGATTGATGAGAGTTTCGACTTGTTGGCAAGGTGCTTGATTGCTTGATTGTGATTGGGCTTGTCAGCGAGGATTTTCTTGAATCTTGTTTTTTGGGCTTGGTTGTGGCTGTGGTGGCTTGGGTGAATTGCCAGTTGTGTGGTGCTTGATTGCTTGAGGGAGCGCTTAAGGGAGGTCTTGCGTGGGGCTTGATCGCTTGAGTTGAGACTTGAGGGTGAGAGTGGGTACTAAGTAAGGGTGAGACGTGAGAGGGGCGGTTGCTGAATCAGAGAGTGAGAGTTAGAATGATTAAGAACAACCACACCAGATCAGCTAAACTCTTCTAAAATAGAAAAAAGTACAACTTTTACACATTTTGAGCAAATTGGCAAAAATGTGCAAATCCATACACGAGCTACAGTACCCGTGCAAATATATATGGGTACTATACCACATGTATAAGTTATTTTATTAATTTTTTCTCTCTCCACCTCACTCTCTTTTTCTCTTGGGTTGTTGAATCCACTGATCTCCTTCGCTGATCTCCTCCATTGATCTCCATTGCTCTCTCAAGTCTTGCCACAGCAGTGCCACAGTTGATCATCTCACTTGCTGCTGCTCACGCCGATCGCCGCTACATCGCACTACATCAACGATCATCGCACTACATCAACTATCACTCGCCGCTACATCAACGATCACTCGCCACTACATCAACGATCTGATCGCGAGGCGAAACCATCAACGATTAGAGCAGCAGCAAGGCGAGGCGAAAGCAACGGCGATCACACGCTGCTACATCAATGATCTGATCGCCGTTGCTTTCGCCTCGTCTCGCTGTTGCTCTGATCGTTGATGGTTTCACCTGGCGTCGCCACTGCTTTGATTGTTGATGTAGCTTAATCTTTGTTTGATGGTTTTGTGATTTTGATCTGTGGATTTTGATGGTTTTGATTAATGGGTTTGATGATTTTGATTAGTGGGTTTGGGATTTTGATTAGTGGGTTTTGATGATTTTGATTAGTGGTTTTGGGATTTTGATGGTGGGTTGAAGATGGAGGCTGGCTTAATGGTGGTGGTTGTGTAGGTTGTTGATGGAGGCTGGTTGATGATCGCCGCTACTCTGAGCGTCGACGGTGGCTGGGCGTTGATTCAAGAATGAATATTTTATTTGAATAAATGTGTATAATAAACAAACTGATGTAGGTGTTTTGTAAAAGTGGTAGTGTAAAATAGAAAAAGTATGATTTTTGTGTAAAATAGATGGAATCTTTTAAAAGAACTGATGTGGTTACTCTAAGAGTTAGGGTTAGGTATAAGGGAATATATATATAGTTAGGTTTTTTGGTAATTTTAGCTAAACTAAGCGGGTCGAGTCTGGGTTCGGGGCGGGCATTGCAAAAAAATCCGAATCCGCTTCGGGTTTTATTTTAAAAACCTAGACCCGACCCAATAAGGTTTGGTCGGGTAACAATTGCTTTCCCTAAGCAAGATTCAGAATATAAATTTCTTCAGCTTTAAATCATGGGCGTGATCTCTATTTCAGTTTGAAGTAGAGAGGACCCAAATGAGTCTACAAAAATTTTAGAGTGAGTTATAATCTAAGGGTTTGGTTAATATATGCCCTTAATCATTTATTTTAAAAAACTATTTATAAAAAATTGAAAAATTTATCAAAAAAAGTTAGTCACTTTTTCATTTTTTATAAAAAAAAATTTTAAAATGGTTTACTAATATATATATATATATATATATATATATATATATATATATATATATATATATAGGTCATGCTAACGGTTGCTCTTAGGACTTAGGGTAATAATTAACAATCTATTTTAAGAAAATTTTGACACTACTTTTATAAAAAATGAAAAAATTTATCAAAATATTAATATTTTTTTTTCTATTAAAATTTTCTTTTAATAAATTATTAACCATTATTTTTAGATATTTGTTAACATTTTCTTATTTATATATATATATATATATATATAACTCATTATCTAATCTACTGGTGGGTCACCCACGAAAACTCTGAAAGTTTGTTCTCGTACTGCATTTAGAACGGTGGTCCAATCAGTCACTTTCAAAAGCAATAAAATCAAAGGTTTGATTGGATGGCAATACAAACTACAAAGGCTCGCCTTTTGTGAGTTTGTCTTTAATTTGGAATGGACCACTTGAATTCAGCCTTTATCATCCAATACCGTACTTTGTTGCCACCCTTTCATTTTCTTTGATTTGCTAAATTGAAGACTCGAAGTTGATATTTTTCCAGGCCTCTCGAGTGGGATTTGAAACTCTTATTATTCATCTTATTCCAAGACTTTCTTTTTGGCTTGCCAAATCATTTTACAAAAAAAATGGAAGAAAAAAAAAAAAAAAACAGAGATTAGAATACTTCTCCTCTTTATTAACCCTCAAAAATTTACTTGGATAAAGTAACATTCTTACCCAAGCTTGAATAGGTTTTTAGCTGAAGGCTGAAAATGAAATGACCGAGTCAACATAGACTAAGTTATAGCAGAAATTGGACAGATAAAGAATAGGTGCTCTAATGAGTGGTGGCCATATATGGCCTGAAGAGGATCTTGAGTTTGGTCAGGAATGAAACACCACATTCATTATGATTGCAAGATCAAGGTAGAGATTATACTGTCTATAATTATTTCCCCTAAGCTAAGGGACCTACAACAGAGCTGCAACTTAACTTAATGAGTAATACTACAGTTACAAACTATTTTATAACATTTTTACAAAATGTTGATGTGTCCAACCTCTTATTGGTTTTCATTAGGCCCATCATTAATATCACTTTTTCATTTACCAATAATCACTCACCACATCAGCAATTTGTAACATTTTTTGTAAAATAGTTTGTATCTCTACCATTATTCTAACTTAATTACAAGAAAAATTAGGGAATTCTTGTCAAAAATTCATCTTTATTGATAAGTGGGAATTACATCAATTGCTTATATAAGTTATAAGACTATGTTCTTAGATACAATTTAGGAAAAATAAAATTACAAGGTTATATTTCCTAGTTATAACCTAGGGAACACACACATATACATGAAAATCCTAGCCTAGGTCCCAAAGACTAGGTTTGAGGGCTAAATTACTAAGTATTTAGGCGTTAGATAGACACCCTGTCCAACCTACAATGGTCTCCTAGTGTATAATAACAAATATAAATAATTCACTTATACTAACATTCAATTAATAATTTAAAAAAAAAAAATCAAAACAATGAAGTGAAAAGACCATGACTCCAATATTCATATAGCTTGCAAGATGCATGTAAATTGACTTGCAAATGAAACATTCACGAGGTTAGTTACGAATAAGAAAATAGATAATATGAAACTTGAAAAGTGATGATTTATGCAAATAACTATTAACAAAAAAAAAAAAAAAAACCCTAGATGGAAGTTTTACATAGCATGTGAATAAATACCATGAACATGAATCAAACCTAGCTTGATGATACATAAGATGTAACCAAAGGAAAACAATCTCTCTCTCTCTCTCTCTCTCTCTCTCTCTCTCTCTCTCTCTCTCTCTCTCTCTCTCTCTCTCTCCATATTTTATATGATGTAAAGGACACTAAAACATTCTGAAATTTTAATTATTGATGCATGGACGTGTTTCTAAATGCATGAAACCTATGGACACTACAAAAAGCACGAGTTTTTACCTTTTTCTTTGCGGCAATTTACAAAGTGCTATTGTAACTCTATCTACCAAGTCTATTATGTCACTTCTTGGCCGGCACTAGAAACTACCAGAATACAAAACGCCTACATAGCCCAATTGGGTCTATACTCTAAACCAATGCTTTAGAGACCTACAACAACAGTTTAGAAACGCTGGTGTAGCTCGACATGTGAATGCATGTTTATGATGCCTAGATCTAAAAGTATAGCATGATATAAACATGCCATCAGAGAAATTATTCTAGAGCATATTCTTGTATTTTGAAAAGAAATAAAAAAAACATAGTAAACCCTAATTAAACATGAGTAAAAGGAAAAGAATACTATCAATATACAAATTCTGAATTGTAACTTGACTAGGTCTTTTATGTCACTTCTTGGCTAGCGCTAGAAATTACCAAAATAAAAAACGCCTACATAGCCCGATTGGGTCTATACTAATGCTTAAGAGACCTACAACGACCATTTAGAAACACTGGTGTTGCTCGACAAGTGAATGAATATTTATGATGCCTAGATCTAAAATATAGCATGATATAATCATGCCATCATAGAATTTATTTTAAAGCATATTCTTGTATTTTTATGAACTTTTTTTTATTCTTTGAAAAGAAATAAAAAACATAGTAAACCCTAATTAAAAATGAGTAAAAGGAAAAAAAAAAAAAAACTATCAATATACAAATTCTGAATTGTAGACAATTAATGGCTATGAGGTGGATTCTTAGACCTCCTCAATTCAAGGATTGTGCTTGATCTTAAATTGGCTGAGACCTCCATTCGTTATTTCTCAAGAAAGTTTATGCTTGTTAACGGATCTTCACTTAGAGTTGGCGTCTTGGTGACAATTGATGTAAAAGACTATGTAGATTGTTGTTTTTGGATGAATCCTATGAAAACTATGGTCATTTGTGTGTGATATGATGGATGGGTGATAAAAATATGCAAAAAGAAGGTAATACTTGAAGCTATAGAGGTAGGTAGCTTGTAAGAAACTTTTACTCTATTTATTTGAAAAATAATTTTACTAATATGTATCTTAAGAGGACCCAATAGTATACTATTTTTAAAAAAAAAATTTATTGAGAATTAAAAAATTTTACTACTTTTTTAATTTTTCATAAAATATTTTTAAAAATAAATAGCTTAATGTATGTCCTTAAAAATTACACATTAACTAGATCATTTGAAAAATCTAGTTTCTCTTTTAGTTGATATGTCCCTTCTTTTTACAAATAAAGATATTTTTCTTGTTTTAAGAGCATTAGTAATGACGTTCCTATAATAGCAAACACTAAAAATAGGCCACATTGACGGTGATATATTTAAACAAAAATTGCCAATGAGCTAGTAGCTCATTGTAGGTCTGTAGCTACAAGTTATCAAATATAAAAACAATATTTTATCTTTTTTTTTTTTTTTTCTCAACTCAAACAAGTGGGACCAAGAAACTGCACGGACAAGAAAGTAAAAAAAGAAGGCCACGTTGATAAAGTAATAAAGAGAGAGACAAAGAGAGAGAAAGAGATAATAAAAAAATATTTAAATAAAAAATTAAAAAAATAGAACTAATTTGGATAAATGATAAAGTAGGTGTAAAACAAATAAAATAATTTTTTAAGTAGTTGAAAACTAAAAATTTTAACTCCATTCATGCGGATGCTCCTAGAGATTGAAAGTAGTGCAATTGGTCATATAACGTCAAGCTTTTCTCCAAAACATTAAAATAAATAATAGAAATAGAGAAAAGCATAGAGAAAATCGGAGTAAAAATATGAAAAAATAGCAAGTCAGGGACCCAAAGTACCAATCAACACCTAGGGCCTCTAGGTTGGCACTTGGGTCCATGACTGCAGTGCTGATAGGTTTAGTGGAGCTTGACTTTTCAGCACATTTGGACAAAAAAATTTTAAGTACTTTCAAGACATAGGGAAATTACATTTCTTTTTATATATATATATATAGTAAACTTTACTATAAATTTAATGAGTAAATTTTATCATAAATGTAAGAGAAAGTGAACACCATTCTTCATATTTTGAAAATACTTAAAAATTGTTCTCTCTATCTTTGATCGGGTTCTTCTATTGTTCATACTTTACTTAATTAAATTATAAAAAAGGTATTATCTAATGAGATAAATAAATTTATTTTAAATTTAATTATAAGGATAATATTATCCACATGAAATTATTTTGTTATACATATCTATCATAATTAGAGTTACCAACAATAAGATTTAAACTTTCAATTAAATTTTAATTGAAAGGAGCTTGTTTGGGATTGGCTTTAACTTTTAGCACTTAGCATTTAGCTTTTATGTACAGATTTTTAAAACCTCACTTTTTTCTTACATTTTTCTCACTTTTTCAAAAATTTTCAAGGAACAAGTATACTTTAACACATCTTATCTAATTTGGTAACAACTTTATCTATTTGGAAACAACTTATCTAGTTTTTTCTTGAAAACTTTTTACTGATAGTGTGCTAAAGTATACTTGTACATTGAAAAAATTTGAAATAGTGAAAAAAAGTGGGAAAATAACGTTTTAAAAAACTGTACATAAAAACTAAAAGTTTGAAGTTGAAAGTGATGCCAAACATGCTCTAATCCGCCAAATCATCTTTTTGATCTCATCATCTTGAGTTTGAAAGGGGATCTTTACCAAATATAGCACATGTTTCATATTATACATGTATTTAGTATTGTCTTTGGTTGTGGCTTGAACCATGGCATATCAATTCTCATTGGTTCAACTCTCTATGATACTTTAGCTATCGTTCATTAAAAAAATAAAGAAAGATACTTTAGCTATCATTGTATTTATATAAATATATTGTTCATGCATTTGTATTACAAAAATGACAAAAATTTATTCAGAATATTTCCTCCTTATGCATTTGTTCTTTTTAACTTTAATAATTAAAAAAAAAAAAAACTTAGCTTTTTTGTGTTCCTTTTGTTTTTGATAAAGTGAAATGTAACAAGGTTCAAAAGAGGAAGAAGATTAAGGAAACCGCATCCACAAACCAAACCAAGTAATGATGGTAAATCATGGGATGTAGGATTGCACTTTCTTTGCATCATAAAAACTTAAGGGTTCGTTTGATATGTGTGTTTAAATAACAATTTTTAATTTTTTTTGAAAATATGTGTGGGTGAAAAAGTGTGTAGAAATACATGTAATACTGTTTAAAAACTGAAAATATGTATTTAAGTTGATGTGTCAAACATGCCTTAAATGCCTGCAATGCCTTCATTTTTGCAAAAAGCAATGATGTAATGAGGTTCAAAAAGTGAAACCGTTTGGTACGTGTGTTTAAACAAAAAATTTCAATTTTTTTGAAATACCTATGAGTGAAAAATGTGTAAAAATACTTGTAATGTTGTTTTAAAATTGAAAATAATGTGTATAAGTTAATGTGTCAAATATGCCCTAAATGACTCCAATGCCTTCATTCTTGCAAAAAGCAATGATGTATTCATTCTTGCAAAAAGCAATGATGTAATGAGGTTCAAAAGGTGAAACCACCTATGCTTCAGGTCATGGCCACTTCTTTTCTTGCAAAAAAGAACCAGTAAAATACTATAAGAAAATGCCTCCAAATGAGGCAAAGATACTTCGGCATCTCACAACATTCCCCACTTCCAAAGCTGGTCTTTATTTAATAAAATCTTCTAGAGTTGATCTCTGTAGCTCCGAATAATTCTATTTATAGGACCAATTATACACTTAATTTTATAATCGGTTGATTTGTGTATAGTACCTTTTAAGTAATCCATATTTTTTTGTTTTGTGTGGCACATTATTTTATGTTAGCCACTCAAAATATATGGGTGTACTATTTCAGCTAATTCCTGATGATAACTTTTTATTATCAAATCGAGATATCAATCAATTTTTGGTGTAGACGGAGATTGAACCCAAATCTTTTATACAATCTTAAATTTTTTTACCAATTGAGCTAACTGAAACCCATAATAAAAACTATTATTTTGCTAAATTTTCGCAAAATGAGAAAAAAATCGAAGTGCGGTGGAATGTTGCAACTTCTACACATCTCTCTCTTTTCTGTTTTTTAATTGTCAAGTTGGCAACTTGCGCTAAATTGGCCTTTCGCCTACCAATGAGGCAGCTCTCTTTTTCTAATGACCTTCCTTTCGTTTTCGTGGGCTCACTGCCCTTCACGTGGGATACATCATCCAAAGCGTGACCATGATTTTAACCAAAGCGATGTGTATTAATTACATCAATCACATCCATCCAATCAAATGGATAAATGGATTTTACATTGAACAGGTTGACAAAGCCGGCTGATATATCATATATATTGCTGCCTTTTGACATCAATACTCCTTTCCCAGGAAAACAACTATTCAGCCAAGTTGCTTGGCCCACTACATTTATCTAATAGTGCATGAGATAAAGATAATAGCCCTACATGTTTCCTCAAAATTTGACCACATTTAGAAAAAATATTTTCTATTAAATTATCCCACGCTTATATGGATTAAAATTTAATAAATGAGAGATATGCATACAGAAATAATTATTTATTAATATATGTTTTTTAATTGTTAGTAGATTATTTATTTTTTGTTGACATATCTCATATGTATTGAATTTTGGTACCGCTAATATGGTATCATTTAATACCAAATACTTTCTTTTCCTTATGATAATATATATCTATTGCAAGATTAATTCAAGAACACTTTATTTTAGAGTTTCAATTATTTAATTACGAAACTCTATTTTGAATTTTCATAAGCCTTCAAGTTTTACTTGTTAATATTTTTTGGTGTGCCTAATAGGGGTTCAAATTCCTCATTCCTTGTTCTTTCTTTTCAATTGTTGCTCTTAAGGCTCAATTTGAGTCGAAATATTTTTCCAAGTTTTTTAAATTTGAATTAACCAAATTTAATAAAAATTTCGTTAAATTTTATAAAGATTAGTAGAATAAATTTTAAAATTTTGAGAAGCTCAAATCTTATTCCTCACTTCTTGTTGTTTTTGCATGTATGAATATAAATTATCCAAGTTTTTAATTATTATACACACACACACACTAGGTGTGTGTGATAAGACTCTTTTTTATTTTTTTATTTTATTTTGGGTTTAGTTGATAAAAGTTTGAAAGTTTAAATCTTAGGTACTTTTTAAAAAATAGTAAATTACTTTTTTAATCAGTTTGTGTTTTTAAATTTAAAATTATTTAACTAAAAGATAAGAGGTATTTTAAAGAGTTTAAGAATTTGTGTGAGGATATTTTAGTACATAAAATGATGAAACCCAAATCGGAAATCCTGTTATTAGTAGTATATTTAGATATAAATATATATTAAATAATTAAATATAAAAATTTAATAATAAAAAAGGTGTAATGGTACTTATAGTTTTCCATTTTAATTTAGAATAATGGCTTTATTCATTCATGTATGGTAGATGCGTGAATGGTGCCGCTTTTACCTCAATTGGATTTATTTTCCAATCTAGCTGGTGATATCGCTTACATGATCCATAAATATTTATTATTACTTCGATGAACTCTGAAGTGATCGTTTGTAACTATGGTGCTGCCACTTTCATCGATTCTTGTAACTAGCCTATTAAATGTCTACCGATCGACTAAAGATAATTAAAGTGACTCTAATTCTTTTCTTGAGATGATTTTGTCGACGACTTTGTATGCCACCATAGGCATGCTATCGTTGAAAATCACTAATGTGCTTGTAAAGATTCGACAAATAAATTCACTAACCTTGCCGGGATATAAATTTTTGTTGTCACTAAGTACATCAAAATCAACGAACTTTGACATTTAGAAATAGAATACTGATATTTTGATGTAGACTCGAGCAAAAGTGTACGTTTTTTTTTAAAGTATTAAAGGTCTGTTTGGTTTGGAGTAAGAAAAAATGACAGGATAGAAAATGGAGAGAGGATATAAGAGATTTTAGTTTCCCTCATTTATGTTTGGTTAGAGTGGTGGAAAAATAGAAAGATTGATAACTTTTTGTTTAGTTGAGAAGATAAATGAGAGGATAGAAAATATAGTTTGTATAAATTTACAATCATGTCTCTATTAGATAAAACAAAATAACATTATTTCATATTTTTATTTTACATATATATATGAACGGACACTTCATATATTTTTTTTAAAAGCACAAGAAATTCAAATTTTCAAAATTGTTTTCAAAAAAAGTTGAAAAAAAAAACCAAAACTGATTATAAAAGAAAACCCAATAATACCTAAAAAAAAAAAAACACAAAACTTGGAAAAAAAAAAGAATTGCAAGTAAGAAAACAAACCATAACCATCAGTAAAAATTTAAAAGGATCAAATGATGATAAAAAAGAAGGAGCAAAACAACAGAAATGTTGGTAAGGGGGGCATTTTATTTCAAAATTTTGCTTTCCATTTTCACTTTTATCATCTCTCAATTTTGGAGAAATTGAGTTTTGGTGGCCCCGGAGAGAAAATAGCCAAGCTTCACCATTTTTCTCTCCCCTTCCCCCTCCCAACCAAAAACCCTCCCACTTATTTTCTCTCTTATCTTATTTCTCTCTCTTATTTTCCACTTTTTTGTTTCCATCCTCCTCAAAATCCACCCAACCAAACATAGCTTAAAAGTTCCATAATTGAATTCAAAATTGGGTTTACCAGCCATATATTATGGGTGAAGAAAAAAGGTTGGTAGAGAAAAAAGTTATTGAGATTGTGTTGTTTATAATCTATAGAGAGGCCTTTATGTAGGCACATTAAACTAGATTGGATAGGACAATGATGCTATAATACAAATTTGAAGCAATTTTAGTATTCGGAATAATTAGGAACGTGAAAAACCCAACCCATTTGATTGGTTCGATTTGACCTGAAGGAAGGGGCAGCTCTACAGCCAGCCCGGGGGTTCAAATGAACCCCCTTGCTTTGCCCCCAAATATATATATATATATATATATAATTTTTTTTTTATTTTTTTTGTTTTGAGTCTTAAAATAAAATTTTGAACACTCAAACCCTAAATTTTGTTTAAATCCAATTGAAATAAACTTGAAATATGATTATATTAGTGCTATTTTAACAATATTTTTACAATAAAAGTTAAGTGACAAGTTATAATATGTTAGCTTTTTATCTAAACCCATAACTAACATTATTTTTTTACATTACTTGAACAACTGGCCATCTAGATTTTATTGCCTAAATGTTTTGTCCTCTTAAAATTACTCAATTATTAAAAAATAAATAAACCTTCTATCTGAATTCTGGCTTACTTTACATTTGATGGTAGAATGAAATTGTTTTTTCTGCACTTTTCTTCTTCATCAACAAAAACTTACAACACTTGTAATATCAACTGATCTATATTTACATCTATGATCTTTTCTCATTCTCTCTTTCTCTCTTTTATATTTTCTTTCTATCTAATCAAGTAATTTGATAAGTCTTCTACAGTTTTTCGAATCCAAAAAGTCTTTTAGTGTTTGCTCCAATTTCAAGAGTGGTTAAAAATCCATACACTTCAAAAGCAAAATCTTATATAAGTTACAATTTATTTTCCTTAGTTTAACGTTTACTCAAACCTACTCTTAGGTGTGTTGCTATTCTTCTTTATCATATATTTTTATTTAATTGATATTACATATGATTATAATAAATTATTATTAATTTGACAAATATTATGATTAGTTATTTATTTATATTTATTTATATGCATTCTATTGTTGTTTTCTTACAGATTTTTAAACTAGTAATAATTTTTTTAGACTATTTTACAATATAGTTGTATTATATACTATTTAGAATACTGTGTTAGATTATGTATGTAATATGACAATTGTATATACAAAAAGAAAAATTAATCATTTTATTTTTTACTCCCCCCACAAAAAAAATTCTAACTCAAGACACTATTGACCCCCCCTAAAAGAAAATCCTAGAGCCGCCACTGCTTGAAGGGTCTTGATCAGTTTCGATTGGTGGGTAGTGGCTAGGGGTGGCAAATGGGCAGGTTGGGTCATAAATGAGTTAGGTGTGTAATTACCCATTTATCCATTTATGACCCGTTTATATATAAATTAATTATCTATTACTCGTCCAACCCATTTAATTAGTAACTCGCCCATTTAACCCAATATGACCCAAGTGCCTCTAAAACTAGTTGAATACCCTATTGACTTCCAAAATTATCAAAATACCCTTAAATACCCAAAATGACCCAAATACCCCCCTACACTTTCAAAATTACCAATATACCCTTGGACATCCAAAATTACCAAAATACCCCTAGAATGATAAATCTGAGCTTTTAGAAAAACCATTGGATTGATGAAATTGCCTATGTCCAGTAAGACACCTGAAATTATAATTATATATTCAAATATAATTATGTCTAGAATATGAAATTGCCCATGCCCAGTGTTATTATTTTAGGTATTTTATCATTGAAATTATAATTATGTATACAAGTTTTCTCATTTGTCAAATTAGTTAGCAAAAAAAAAAAAGTAAAAAATTAAACTAAATTCCTGAATATGAGCTATATTAGTCAGCCCAATCTAACTATACACCGCCCCCAAATTGAACAACACCGCCACCTTCTCTAGATGAATGTTCTGCTGCATCGCCTTCTACTTCAGCTTGAATGCATCGAATCACGTGAATGTGACGGTGTTGACATGGTCCTTATCGGGAGAGATCGGGAAGCGAGTCTTGACGAGGCCGAGGGCTTTGAAGTAATTTTGGAGGAGGTCGCGACGAGCGGTGGGAGTCGGTTCGGGTCGGGCGTGCGCTCCAAATCGGCGCGGTACTACTTTAGGGTTTGGAGATTGTCCTCAAGGTTTTGAGCTTCTCGCTCGGAGTAATTGAAAGCGATGTAGTTGCGGATAGGCCGGTAGAGCTCGATGGAAGTGGTTTTCTTCTCGAAGATTGCGAGCATGATGTTGGAAGATGATGAGGATGAAGCCGATGGTGTGGCCATGGCGATGATATTTTGAGAAGAAGAAGAAGAAGTCGAGTCAATTTGAGACTATGATTTTGAGTTTTTGTTTTTGTTTTTGTGTTTTCCGTTTGGTGTTTTTCTTATTGGCGAAGCAAAATGTGATTGGAATAGGAATGAGTCAAATTTTGTTTGGTTAGTGAGAAAATATAAGGGAAAGTGTTTAAGGGGAGTGAGACTAAGGGCCAAATGTTTTGGCTTAGGAATCTAGAGGTTATACTGTTTATTTAAGTTTTAGATTTTAGAAGGGTTTAGTGGGTATTTTTGGGTTTATTTAATTTTAAATTTTAGATGGGTTTAGTGGGTATTTGTGGATTTATCCTTTAGACCCATCTAATTAAATAACCAAATGGGTTTTTACCCATTTAACCAAAATATTCAAATGGGTTGGGTTAAGACTTATTCAAATAAGGTGGGTAATGGGCGGGTTCATGGATATGGATAAAAATTGACACCCCTAGTAGTGGCGTAGAACATTAATAAGGTGGAAGAAATTTGTTTGTTTGGGTTTCGGTTTAGTTGTTAGTTGGATGATAATTTCTTTCAACTTACTCGAACTGTCTGACATTAATAATCATGTACTATCTATTAGATTACACCTTATCATAATATGTCATCTTCGCTTAATATATTATCTTTGTTGAGTCGACTATGACATTAACATTACACCCCCAAATTGCTATTTTACCACCAGACTAATCCAAAATCATGCATTTCCCTGGCAGGTATTGCTAAAATATTTTTGCATATGTGAACAGTAGGTTGTTACATATACAACCAGAAATGTGGCTAAAAATAAAATATATTAGAATATTATGTCTTTCTCCTCCTTTTAAATAAAATAATCTCTATTCCAATCTCCAAACTTTCTTATGTCTCTCCTCTAATGCTTTCTCTCTCTACCCAATTCAAATTTGTTTATAATAGATTATTATTTGATGGGTATTTTATATTATTTTAATGAGTTATATGTAAACATATATAAAAATTGAGATATTGGGTGAGTTGTAAAATGCGATGGTAAAATAGATAAAGCAAATTTTTAGGATGTAAAATAGATATTTTTTTAGATCCCCGAATGTGAATGGTATAACTCGTGAGAATATTTATATGGTAAAATGGATCCAAATAGACTTGGACACTGGACATTCTAAAATTAGCAAATGGAATAATTCCAAGTAATTCGATCATTGCCATTTCAAAGGCGGTGGAAGTAATTAATTGTTTGGTGGCAAGTGACTACAAAACTAATATTTACTTAGAATTATGTTGGTTCTAAAGAAATTATGAATTATACTTAAAATAAAGAAAAATTTTTAATGTAATAAATAATTTTTTTTAATTTTTTTTATAGATTACCAAAACACACACATAAAGGAGAGAAAATGAGGCTTTAACACAAAAACACATCATAAACTTTATTCAAAATTCATGGTAAGTTTTGAGAGTTAAAAAATAGTAATATTTTCAAATGATGTAACCGTTTATACATTTTGAAATTTGTACAATTTGATCAACATCTTGAAAAAATCAATATAAAATGAGAAAACTCTTTTTCCGAATCCCGTCCCTCACTTAAATGTATATGTATAAAAAAAATAATATGTGAGTCTCATAAATAACATGATCTCTCAAAGCGAAAGCTCACCAACCCAATATGGATCTTGTCACAATATTCTTAAACAAAGTCACGCGCCAATAAGAATTCATCTCACTGAATTATCAAATGTGATAAACCAATTGTGGAAGATCCTGCATGAATCGAACTATGATGCTACTGGCCCACCCAAAAAAAAAAAAAAAAACCCACACTCTAACACATTGATTGATTGGGGGTCATTTTAGGAGGATGGAAAAAGGTGGGGGATATATGGGGGGGGGGGGTTAGGTTTGTTTTCTCTTTGTGCCCACTAAAATCTTACTCTTCAAATTGGAGAGAAAATGGAAAAGTAAAGAGGGGTTTGATGAGAAATATTATGTGTGTATACATACATATATATATATATATATAAATTTGTTAAGTAATATCTTTATATGTTATATTAACTATTAGGTTGTATAAAAAAAAAAAAAACTACTAGTTAAAAATTGCCTAACGTGTTATTTGTCCAACAAATGGTGTCAGGAGTTCAGATAGTGTGCGGCAAAAGTGATGAGGGGTTCAGGTCCCTTTCTAATGGGGACAAAGAAAAGCCTAAACAAGCCACTCAAAAAGATCGCGAAGGATGTTATGGGGTGATAATGGGGAGGTGTTCAGAGTTCATTTCATAGAGAGAAGAGAGCAAGTCTAAAGGGCATGAAATTAAATTTATACAAATTATATATGCTCTCATTTTCTTTCTTAAAAAGAAAGAGTTTTTCATTTGTCTATTTTTTCACCTTTCAACCTTTTTAAGAGTTTTTCATTTGCCTACTTTTTTACCTTTCAACCAAACACTCTATCACATATCCAAATAAGAAACAATCATGAGGTGCACAAGATTGTGATCTGACGATCCAGATGGGGATGATGGTACAGTGGTTTCAAATGGGGGCCACTATAGGGAAACCGTGAAGAACTATTAGAATAATAATTACCGATGGGGATAATAGTACAAAGGAAAAGGACTAAAATAATTAAAGACTTAAGGGTTACAGAAACTTTTGGCAAATAAAACAGTGTCTTTATTTTTTAACCTCAAGCTTAAAATGGAATGCAGCCAGCAGCCTTGAAGAACTTGCCAGAAAGGGGGGTCTCCTGCTTTCTTGCGCTTCCCTAGAAATTCCTCTCCACCTCCCACAAACTGTGCTATAGCCTATAAGCCTGTAACTGTACTCTCTCTCTCTCCATATACAGAAGTAAAAGATTCTGTACCTAGCAAACCCACTATTCCACCTGACACAATTGGTGGTGGTCAATCTCTCTCTCTCTCACTCAAGGGCTAACTATTTCCTAGGGCCAAGTTTTTTAATTTTTATTTCTTACCTCGAAGTAGGGTCCAAATTCAATCAACCCTATTAAATTTTTTTTTCCCCTATTCTAAAGTCGAAGTGCAAGTGCGCATTTTATTATAATACAATATTTAACTGGAATAAAGTGAAATATCTTAATAAAGTCTACTACGAGTGTCATTTCGAGTTAAAGTCATTCTTTTACTCCATTAATATCACAATGGTGAGTAGTATATATAATATTACATTTAATTGGAATAAAGTTTACCACAATAGTTTCTAAGTTGTATTACTGCTACTCGCCCCTTGTATTGGGATTAGAATCTTTCATTTGAAACAAGAAAAAGGGTCGAAAGCATAGATTCGATTAAAGATGCGTTACAGTAATGGAAATTGATGCCTAAGTATAACAGTTAGGCTTTGTTTGGTTGTATTATTTAAAAAATAGTTTTTGTTGTTTAAATAATACAACACGTATTTTTTTTTAATACAATTTTATCTACACATATTGTCACAACACTTAAATAACGTTATTAGAACAACATTATCAAACGGGTCTTATTTTTTTCTTTCTAAAATAATGAGATGATATTATGAGAGAATCACTATCTAAAACCCTAATGCATGTGAAATGGCTTTAAATAAATGAGAAAAGTCTCTCCACACCAAAGATTTATTTATATATATATATATATATATATTTTTTGTGTTGTTATGGATTCAGTCTAGCACTATCTCTCAAATGTTCATTTGACTTGAGAGTAAAATTATAGGCTTCTTCACATTATTCACATATTTTTGTGTCATGATGGATTCAATGGAGCGGCATCACACATATTAATTGACTCAATTCCCATTTTGCCACCAAAATTTAAAAAAGTAAAAAAAAAAAAAATCATATTTACATAAATACAAAAAGACATTAATATCCTCGCTCAGGCTCACTCTTTCTTTGTAGTCTGCACGTACACAAAAGCTTAGGAAACAAATTCAATGCACTCTTTTCATGGAAAACTACCTCAAATGATCACGTGGCACCCAGTCAATCTATTTGAAAGCAAAGGATATTTTCGTGATTAACTCAAAAAAAAAAAAAAAAACTCACAAACACTGATTTTTTTTTTTTTATAATATGTATAGAAAAAGCCACAAATTAAAGAACAAATTAACACGTTTGGTTTGGTTTAAAATCCGCGAGACTTACCGTTACCGTCACCGTCACCGTCACGGGCAAACCCTTCGGTGACAGACGCGAGCTTCTGCAGGTTCAGCTTGACAACTGTGTCAGCGAACAGACGCGTGTCCTCCTCGGTGTTCCCTTCCGGCACATCAACCACATAAGATTCCAAAACAACGGTCCAGATCTTCCCGTCGCGCTCGAACCCGTGCACCGAAATGACCGAACGGTAATTCCTCAGCCGGTGCTCCCCTCCGGTGATACTGAAACCGGTGACGAGTCGGTCATCGTCTAGCATATCGAGTCTCTCGGTGCTGGTCGCAGCCGGTAATCCGGAGATAACATTGACCTCCCTGGTGCACCCTACGGTCATTGTGAAGTTTTCCTTGACCGTACAGCTCTTGATGAAGTGCTTGTAGGTTTGTGGCTTATCGAATCGCCGGACTACGGACCAAACGGTCTGGACCGGCGCCTCGACTCGTTTAGCGAGTAGGGTTGAGCATTGACCCGGTCCGAGTTTGTATGCGTGGAACTCGGACGCGAACGGGCTCAACTCGTCGAACTCGTCCTGAGTTAAACCCGGTGGGAGTGTCAAGTGGTGGTGAGTCGTGCTCTGTGTTTCGTCCGAGTCTTGCTCCGTCGTTGAATTTGAAGCCTCGCCTTTTTCCATTGATTGTGAATTTTGTTAGACTGAATTTTGTGAGTACGTTTTTTGGTTTTATAAGAGTTGGGATTTTTGGGAAATGGTAGGGGTAAAATGGGAAATTGAATGAATTTTGAATATAATTTTGGTTTTTGCTTGGGATGGAGACAGGTGTCACATCGATGAGGTAGACAAGTGGCTTACTGGCTTGGTTGTGGGTTGTTTGACAGATCAGCCTGGCTCGGCTTTCGTTAAAGCTAAATCCAGCTAATTTTAATCTTCTTTATTTATTTATTAAGTTATTTTTTTGCTTGTCTTATTAATAATTAATTAGTCTTATTATTTAAATTGCAACGCATGCACTATCTAACCCGACCATTCCGAAGGAGAGGAGTTACCTCATGTGCCTGGCGCATGAGATATCTCTCTCACTGATAGATAAGCACTACAAACATGGAGCCCACCTATTAATGAGTGAGATGACTTATGCACCAGACACAAAAGATTTGTTAATACTTCATATGCTCCTCCTCCTCCTCTCAATGAAGGAAGATGTGTGATTTTTTTAATTTTTAGCAGGGATGAAAAGGAAGATGAAAGAAAGGTAAGAATTGGGTTTGGTATATTGGATCTATTACGAAGGTGACATGTATCAATATTTAGTTACGTGTTATTGTATCAACAAGTTTAGTATACTAAAATCGTTGAACTCAAGCTAAGTTCATGGAAGAAAATAGGATAGACGAAATTTGTTTTGGACCTATCATTTTTTTTCCAATTTAAATTGTTAGGAAAATTGAAGAAGAAATGACATTAACGCTGAATTTTTTAAAGTAAATCATTTTCAAATGTAAATATTTTACATGTAAACATTTTCAGGTGTTTTGTATAACATGTTTTCAAGCAAACCACCAAAACCATAGCTCTACCATAGGAGTCATTGGAGCCAAAGATCTAATGACCAGACTGTTAGAATGATGGCTTTGGCAACTGGACCTCTGGTGACTGGATTGCTAATATCGATAGTTGGAACGGTAGCTCCAGCCACTAGATCGCTGGCAACTGCAGTCGAAACAATGTCTCTGGTAATAAGATCATAGGTACCAGTTGTCAAATTGGCAGCTTCAGCCATTGGATCTTCGACACCGGTGACCTAGCCACCAAATGGATGAAGTGGAAGCCATCATGTGTTTTTGTAAAAGACATTAGGAAATGCTAATGGATGCCCTTAGAGCAACGGTTAACAGTTCATTTAAAGAAAATTTTTATGAGAAAAGAAGAAGTAGTAATTAATGTTTTGACAGTTTTTTCTATTTCCCATAAAAATAGTGTCAAAATTTTAAAAAATGAAAACATTTACCAAATATGAATTTTATATATTTTATTTGTTTTTTAAATATAAATCTCTATCCAACATTCCCTAATTTAACCATTTTCTTTATTTCTCTTTCACAAACAAATCAACAATCAACAAACTTTCACAAAATTTCAGTCCTAAGAAATCACAAAGTTCAGTTATACAATCCCAAATTCATGCTAACATCAGATTCAAGAGCAATAATTAGTCAAAGGTGAAGAAGCAAGATCAAGAAAGAAAATGTCATTGTCTTCAAAGAAAATTAGAAGCGAGACGATAATTGTTTGTGGTCATGGTTGTGGTTTCGATTGCAGGGCTGAATGTGGTTCCTCAAAGTCAAGGACCAAATCACGAGCTCGAGATCCCTACCATGAGCAAGGAGAAACTCCATGCACGTTTTTTAGTGACAAGGGCACGTGTTTGCAAATGACTTAAAGTAGTAATGAGGTGTATTGATGATAGACAGAGATTTTTAGGTTAGGTATGCTCTTTACTCTACAGAGAGAGAGAGAGATGTTTTCATAAATATTTATGCGGTAGTGCAATTTTTACGTTCTTTGGCTTGCATGTGGGATGTTTTGGAGATGAGCTTGTTGTGGCTAATAAGAAGCACATGTTCCTAGCCTCATGCTAATACTTTTAAGAGCATTCACGTATAGTTTTCTCAATTTTTTTCTTTTTTTAAAAAAAAAAAAATGTTAAAACACCAAATTTTTTGTACCACATCTTGTATCTCACTTTATTTTCCATTAATTACAACTTATCATTGTTTTTTTTTTTATTTTTAACTTTGACTATTTTATAAAGAAAGTTAAATAAATATATAACAAATTATAATTGGTGAAATATAAATTGGAATACAAAAATGGTACTGATGATTTGTAATCTATTATCACACTCTTTATTTTGCAAAACATCATTCTAAAACATTCTAATAATTGGTTCCTCTCCTCCCAACAGCCGTGACCTCGTCTACGATGCCAATTGGTCACTGCAGTGACCTTGAGTCCTAGCAACACCTGATGCAGGTGGCTTCCCACGACCAAAGAGAGAATTATATACGGAAAGCTAAACTCTTCAGCATTGTTGCTAAGCACGATAACTTTTTTCAAAATTTTTAACAATAATACAGAGGCTGGTATGGAGTTCGTGTGTGAGATATCTAGTTACACTACTTATCAATTTGACTAAAAAAAAATGATTTGCAGAGTTGGACGTGAGTACTCTTAATTTAACAGGGTTGAAATTACTTGAGTTTAATCTAGCTAAAAGGTTTTTAGTCATGGGCGGAGCTGTTATTGGACTAGGGGGGGCAATGGCCCTCCTAAATTTTTTTTAAAAAAATATTATTATATTAATAGGTACTAATTTTAACAATTTTGTTCAATAAAATTACACTTTGCTCCCCTTAATAATGCCATCAATTCTTTTGAGAGTAATCTTATAGCCAAAAATGTTTTTACAATGTTTATACTAACTATTGAGATAGCAAATTCTTATTAGTTTGTACACTTGCATCACTTTTTATATATCAATAACCACTCATCACATTAGCAATTTGTAAAATTTTTATAGTTTTAGCATTTTTCACCTTTTAAAGGACATAAAAATTAATAGATTAAATTTGAAACAAAATATACAAACTCAAAAAAATTAGCTCAACAACAAAAATTACCAATATAATAAAACTAAAAAAATTAAGTCCAATCAATATATTTTATCCAGAACAAACTACTTGGCCATTTAAAAAATTTTAAACAAAAATCCTTAGTAGTAAAGCAATAGACTCAAGGGTCGGAGCGGTCACACACAGCTAGCAGCAAAGTTGCCCCCTAACTCTAAGTCTTGGCTCCATCCCTGTTTTTAGTGTTTTTAAACAAAGTTAAAAAAGTTTATCACGTAGTGGCGAAGCCAGATTATTTTATTGGAAGGACCAATGTGTAAAAGTTAAGATATATATATATATATATATATATATATATATATATATTTTTTTTTTTCCATAGAAATTTCAAGGAGAGGAAGAAATTTTTGCACCCCCGCCAGTGATCACATTTGTATACGGACGACAGCTTAATGATCAAGTTTTAATAATGATAAAGCCTAAAGTCAAACCGAAGTGAAGACCTATATACCAACTTGCAACTTTATACCAGCTTTAGTATGCTAGGTTTGTTTGTAGATAAGGTACATGTTGTTACTTGTTAAGTCATGGGTATAGTCATATAGACTAATGCCCACCAATTATTATCCCCCACATTCCAACTTCACATCAATTATAGTGTGTTCCTATATAAATAATTCTAGCAAAGAAATTTATAGCGCGAGCATGCCAGATTGAACTCAACAAAATTTCAGTGACTTTGGTCGGAAAAAAAACTAATTAAATAAGTTGTGAGAATAAGGGCTAAAACCCCTTTAACGTGGTTGGTATCTATTACCTTGAAAATTCGTTTCTTTTTCCCTTTGAATAGACTGCCTTGAAAATTCCATAATTACCTTGAAAAAAGAAATCTAGGTAGCTAATGAGTGAACATGCGCTTGTATCAACTTATATGACCACTTGATATATAGTTGTCTGAGAGGTCATTTAGTCACGCGTGCATCGCATATACCCTTTTGTTTTTATCGATCCAATTATATACAACGTTCACTCTTTATTGTTCACCCGAAGAATATACGAGAGTTGGTCTAGCTTTTTTTACTCCAATTATTGGGACTTGAGATGAGAGGGTGGTCATCAATTTGACCTAATCTAGTATCAGTTGCGTGTTGCGACATGTCTAGAATATACCTAGAACTATAATACCAACATGGAAAGGCATTGGAGCGTGTAGTTATGACAAAAGCAAGCTGAAATAATGTAAGGGAAAAAAAAATAGGACAAGAAAGGGACTTTGTAAGTGACCTTTGGTTATGAGCTGAATAGCTAAAAGACGGCTTAATTAAGCTGTTCTTAAGCTGAGTTTTGTAGATGGTTTATTTTGCTTTCTACAGTTTTGTAGATGGTGAACATGAACGAAGTGATGGTGCTTCTACAGTTTTTTTTCCCTAACCGATTCTTTGCTTTCTTTGAGTACTCCTTGGAATTCAGAAATGCATAAGCCAATTTTTCTTTTTCCAAACTATGATCAGAAATTGATATACGAAAATCTTACAGCTGCGTTATCTTATTTTTTTGTCCAGATATATATATATATATATATATATATATATATATATATATATATATATATATATATATATATTTTGAGAAATAAACACACATAAGGAAGAGACAGTAGATGAGATTATAATATATAAAGGTACCTTAAATTTTGTCAAAAAAAAACAAAAGTTAGGTGGGAAATTTTATAGACATGACAAATTTTATTTTTAACTAATTTTAATGGAATTCGGATGTGATAGCTATCAAATTTTATGATCGAGGTTTTATATATGGATGCGAAACAAGGATACATCACCATTCACTCGGTGGTTGATTGTTTGAAAAAATTGTACCAGATAACCAAACTATTCATTGTATAAAACTAAAATTATGCAGATTGATTTTTTGGGGTATTTGAACAATGTTAATCATGGTGTTGAAAGTGACTACAATCTAATTCCAGGAATCATTGAGTGATATTCATTGGTTGAAACTTGAAACTATTAATTAAAGTAATTATTACAAGTTTCGAACGAGATTGACCGATCCATGATATTGACCATATATGATTTTGTTTTTTGAGTTTCCGCCACTCGTATTGTGTATTGTGTAAGATAGCAAGCGAGATCCGGGAAAAATAAAAGTCTAAACTCCTAGGTGGAATTTAAGCATTGGTAAATAGGGCTGCCGTCAGTACGTACCCAACGGCCACTATAATGATGATTATTCAGTTTCCAACCTACGGCGTAATTACTTACGTACGTTTTCTTTTTAATTGTTTTGATAATTAGGAAGTTTGATGTTGTTGCTAGAACTTGTCTTATGTGGTTTTTCTTTTCTTTTTAATTTTTTTTGGGGTTGAAAATTGATGAGATAACAACCACTATAGGGAAAGTCAGCACGTAATGCATCCAACAATAATATATATACATACACATTCATGACTAATAAAATTATTTTACTATGATATAATCAAAGATAGGTTTTTTATTATTATTATTTTTATATAAGATTAGAAGAGATATTGTTTGGTAAAGAAGGTAGAAAAATATGAAGAATAGAAAATGTAATAATTAAGAATGAAATACCTTTAAATGCATATTTTGGTTTCATGCGATTTTTCATGACACAACCCTCTCTCTCTCTCTCAACACAATAACATCAGCAAATGAGAGCATTAAGGATGTTTCCCTTATGTGATCCCCATCTAGTCCAAATCCTCATCAACTGACGGACTACATCATTTACAATAAACTAATGTGATCCTAATAATAGCTAGGATCAACCCCAGAAAACGTGGCTGCACAGGCAATCTTGAGATTTCAAGTGTATCTTGCTACCGACACTTTGTCAATCCACAAATTGTTCAAAATCATTTTTAAGCTAATTTTGTTTTGTTTTTCCTTAGAAATTAAAACCCTTGATATCATACCTCATATATCAATCCAGATGCATTTCTCATATCAAGGGGCATACCTCCAAAACTAGGCAAGTATTTCATTTATATTGCACTGCACAACTTTACCAAGGGATATTCAAGAAAAGAAATCGACTACAATCAAGCATCATGGGATGCATAAGACTTTCTCCATGTGTAATCGAACCCCTGATTCTGAGTTCCTGGTTTGAGATACAATTTGGCATACTAAAGATAGAGTAACTAAACTTCAGAAATATCGAATTTAAATTCAAGGTATCAATCACACCTTAAAGAAATTCTGATAATTGGTGATGACTTCATACACTCTACACATAGACAAACAATTAAAGCACGAGTAGTGCAAGCAATACAATTTCAAACACTAAGAGAGACCACCAGCTCATTCCACGCTCGTCACCATTCCCCAAGAGTAGGTTGGGATGGGCCGGATTCGATGATCGACAAAGATTATAGCAGGGAGAGAGTTCAATTACAATTAGAATAAATCGAATTAGGAACATCATATGGTTGGTGATTTGGATAAGGGATACTCCACCTTTTATCGCCCAGTCTATTCTCATTAATGTAAATTCTTCTCTTTTTAATTTTTTTTAATTTCTTTTTTTTACAGCAATAAAAAAATTTAGTTTTTCCTCAATTAAAAAAAAAAACTTACTACAAGTATATTTTTGTCATGGCATAAATACAAATTTGTAGATCACATGCTCTCATGCCGTATGTGATCACTTTAATGCATTGTCATCATGCATTTCAAATATCTCAAATATGTCACTTGTCACATTGTCGTGTCATGTCATATCAGCATTTATGATATATGTATATATATATATATATATGTAGATATATCTAAATCGTAAAAAAAATATGAATCATCCAATGTATCATAAGGTAAAAGACGAGAAATTCAACAAAGAGGAAATTGGATGGATATTTGGTAATGTGCACTGAATATTCTCCACATAAAACAATTTTCTTTGAGAGAGCTGGAGCTTGCGTGGTTCACTTTTCTAAAAGGTAGGCGTCCACATCACTCCACGACTAATCCAGCTATACAAACCATTCAGTTTCTGTATTTATCCATAGCTTACATGTTAATCTTCTCTAATCTTCCCCTAATTTAAATTCCATAGTTGAAATGGTCAAGTAATTCACATAAAAACAAAGGAATATTACACTTTTTCCATGGACGTGAAGCATCCAACAGGCCCTGTTAGCCACCATACCCATAACATCTTGTTCCCTCTTATTATTTTAATACATGCCTTTTGGTATTTGTGGCTCATGTCCACACCTTTTCCTTGACTCCGTAATTTTTTTTAATAAAAAAAAGTAGCAAACAACATATTGTATTGGTGCAACCATTTTTATGTCCCATTATGATGCTGAAGTGTTCTTTGTCCTCAATTTGTGGGTTTGATGATTCCCACCAATATTTTTAAAATTATTCCATTGCAAGTCGTCATTATACTTTATAATTGTTTTATAGGTAGCTTGAGTCGTATGAGAGGCTCCACCATTTTTTTTTTAAAAAATTCATTAGTTGGTAAATAGATATAATTTTAACAAACGCGCGCCCGCGCGCGCACACACACACATATATATAATCACATCAAAATACCAAATAGTTTTTAATGTAGGTAGGATTCCAATTCTAGATCTCTTATTTATTGATAAGAAAGTTTATCAAATGGACTAACTGAAATCAATAATTAGTAAGGAGGAATTTGAATCTTATACGTTTTCATTAAAAATATCACAAAAGATCAAATAGGATATCGTTTCACTCCTTTATTATTATATAGAAGCGCTTACAATGCATAAGGTTTCTAAAAAAAAAAAGAAAAAAAGTACAGATTTGGCATGCATCGGCCATGGAAGCAGTTTATAGAGTAGCATAGAAAGCTAAGAAAGTACCTCATGAGGGGCTGATAAGAGAGGGGGGTTCCAAAAAAAAAAAACAGCCTCCTTATTTATTACTATTATTTTTTGTTCTGTTTTGAGAAACAACCAAAACCTTTGATAATTAATAATTTAATATGAATACCATTTGTCCCTTATACCAAATTAGTATTGGGCCCTTTAGGTAGTTTGTTTTTATCCCAATATTGACGGTCTCTATGATTGCAATTATTAAAGAGAAACTCGATTAATAATCTTAATGTTTTGCAAATGATTAACATCTGCTCTTACTTTTCTTCTTTAGTCAAAACGTTGAGGATAGCTTTATTAATTTCAAAAAAAAAATTGTTATCAAACACGTAATAATCTAATAGCATTTTTCTTACAAAGTTATATAATTTTGTTAATTGGGAAAAAAACTTATGCCAAAGTTTTACTGAGACGCAATGCTAAATGTTTTTTTTTTCTTTCAAAAATTAATAGTAAAGTTTAAGAAAAAACATTTTTTTAAAATTAAATAATACATATATATATATATCTATATTTTTTAATTTAAAATTTCCCTTTTTGTAGCATGTTATCTTATTGTAGATACTTCATTTTACCACCTACATTTAACCTTACACGAAGGGCAAAATGATGATTTCACATCCCATTCATAAGACTACAATTTTGGCCGATTGATTACCAAATACTTCATTTAAAATAAATTTGAAATAATAATGACCAAAATGATAGATCATAGGCCTTAATTGGGCCATTAAATGAAAAGATATCACGAATTTAAGTTTTAATGGTTAAGATGTATGTACATAATTCAGGATTGACCACATATAATGAATAATCAATTTTGATGGGTCCAATTTGTGTGTGTGTGTGTGTTTCTCAAAAAAAAAAAAAATTGATGTGTCCAATTTGGGCTCAATTTAAATTCAATTACGTCTCATTATCCTACTAGTCAAGTTCATAAATCAATGTAGAGTTGTATGTATATAAATTAATATGTTCAGTAATCAATTAATAATTTCTTATATAATAGTAATAATTAGCCATTTATTGGACCAAATTAATGATAATTGGCTGATCTTGAGTACTTGGATCCTTGCTCCATCTGCCATTGGGCAATAGGGGCCGTTTGGATTTTTTTTTTTTCATCGCTCATCACTCCTCACTCAATTTTCGTCACTCATCACTTAAAATACCCCAATTTTCCAAATTCCACCTATTTGGCACTCATCACTCAGTTCTGCCATTACTTTGTTTTTTTTAATAAAAAAAAAAGTCAAGATATGTGGTTGGGCTTTGTTTCAAAAAAAAAAAAAAAACCCTTAAAAGTCAAATATTGCGGCTGAAATTTCAAAATTTATGGGTTTAATTATCAAAATGTCATTGGAAACTGAGTTTCGAAAACTGAAAAGAAACTAAAAACATCTCAAATATGTTTTCAGTTTCCAAAACTCATCACTCAAAAATCAAATAATTGAGTGATGTAAACAAAAATTGGAAACAAATCCAAACAAAGTTTTTTTTCGTGGGACCCACATATTTTGAGTTATGAGTGATGAAAATAGAGTTATGAGTTGTGAGTTATGGAAACAACAAATCCAAACAGCCCTTAGGCCTTTCAAAATTTCAAATCTCTCTCTCTCCCTCTCCTTCCACTCTTACTGATCCCAACTTTAATGCATTCCCCCCTTTTAGAATCTTCCCCCTCCGCTATGAAAAGGCTAGCCAAAACCATTCCAAAGCACTCTCCTCTTTCTAAAATTTTAAGGGAAGTGGAAAAAGTTTGTCATGCCTTGATCTTCTTAGGTATTGAGTGAGTTCTTTTCTCCCCTCTCTTAGAATTCTCTCTCTTTTTTATTTTTATTTTTTACAGTTAGATTGATATGTTGGCTAGTCTTCTTTAAAGAATATGTTTGTTTGTGTGATTGTGATAAAAATTAGGATCAAAGTATGCTACGTCATTAATTTATTCTTAGTTGTTCTTCGAAAGTTTTTAGTCGTTTTTCACATATTCACGCATAAACTAAGTCATGATCTTAAGTTTATGTTAACCTATGAAATAACATGTTAATTTCTAATTTCCCTTAACATGTTGGATCTAGGGTAACACAAATCACATACAATCACCATGTTATTTGTTCAAGTTCAATGATATGCTTAAATCTAGGAATGACACTTATCATAATCACACACATTTAATTTAAAACAAGATAACACGGCGTGTTTACTTTCAAGCAATAACATGCAATTGGTTGATGACATGTTTGGTCTTATGGCTGGTGTGACATGACCTTTGGCTAGCATAACCTATAAGACAAGTTTCACTGTGCAAGGCGGACACCTAACCCCTTTCGACCTTGTAATTTATCTTTTGAACTAAAATTAAAGGTTCTAGATTAGTTCTTTTCAATTTAGTTTTATCTTTGTAGAATGTAACTAAGACACAAAGTAATGACTTTTTATTTTATAGATTGTATTTAAGACCAAATCCATGTATATTTTTTATTTACTTTAATAAGGATTATTAGATTCTAAAGATTTAGATTTAAAGATTTAGAATTATGTTTGTATTGTGTTGGTAAACTGAGAACAAAACATGTCTAGTCTAGGTTTTTAGGCAATGCTTAAAAGTGGTTGTTTCAAGGTTTAAGTCTAGTTGATTGCTGAAAAAAAGAGTGTGGTTTTGCTTTGCTCGACTGATCAAAAATCACAGGTTCGGGTTTTTTTTGTAGAATTTTAAATAGGCCCAAGCTTGCGAAAACGTCTAGAGTTTCATCTAAACTTCTCCACTTATAAAAGGGAAACCCTAGCCACATTTTAAGGACTTTTGGGAAGACTTGTGTGTTACTCTTTGTAAGATCTGAAAGGTTTTGTACCTTCTAATTAAACAAGAATCTACAGGAGCTAAAACTATAATCAAGTATTGGTAGAATATAGTTGCTACATCAAGATCATTATTGAAGGTGATCTAAAAACTTTGAGTGAGATCTCAAAGTCACAAGCAAGACGGTTTTTGTTGGTGCAAATTCAAGAAGAGAAGGAGCCCGTGGATTCAGAGCTTATACGTGGTCGTATCAGTAAGTTACTATTGGAGGTAGCAATAGATTTAGGGTTAAATCTGATTGTAAAAATTTCAATTCTCTTATAGTGGATTTACTTTACTTTGAGGATAGATAGGTCAAATCCTCCCAGATTTTTACCTTAAAATGCTTAATTTCATTGGTTTTCCTGAGTCATCATATCATGGTGTTATTTACTTTTCGCTGCTTTGCATGATATGATTTATTGTTGTTTAACCTAGATTTGAATAATAAACCTAATAATCAACTTGGTTAATTAATTATGTTAAACAATCTGGTTTAAGGGGTCTAAACGAACAAACAATGATGTATTTTTTAATTATTCAATATGTATATTTCAATTATAGTTTTCTTATTTTTCATAGTTAATCAAATAAGTGGTGACTCTATTATAAAACTCTCAATCTATGGGAAAAATATAAAAAGTCGAACCGCCATTTTGAGGAGCACAAATGTTAATCCTCTTGTTCATGCGGGTTTGACCCACCTAGAATAAGTGAGTTGGGGCACGGTCTCTTCAATTGTCAAGTAATGAGTTGAAAAAAGATAACTTCAAATTGGTTTGAAGCCAAAATTTTTCTTATAGAATACTATCCTCCCCCCTCTCACACTATATAATAGATCATACTAATTAAATTCATAATATTACTCATTATTCATGTGAAATGAAGGAGAATTCATTTATGGTGCTCTTGAAATATTTTATAATTCCCCTACCCTAATAATAAAAACTAAAAAGACAATACTAATTAAATTCATAATATTACTCATTATTCATGTGAAATGAAGGAGAATTCATTTATGGTGCTCTTGAAATATTTTATAATTCCCCTACCCTAAAAATAAAAACGAAAAAGACAGTTTATTTATTTTGGAAAGGGACTAAATAGACAATTCTGGCTTCTGGGTTTTGACCCCTGCTACGCATGACAATGGCTAACTATGAATTTGCATTTTTATTTGTTTGCTAACTGCTGTAAACAGTGGATGTTTAAAATAAGAGTTTTACAATAACTCATTCCAGCCAGCCATAAGGCGGAAAAAAAAAAAAACAGGGACGATTATTGAGGTTTCAGTCACCAAATGTTTCATTAGATAAACATAGATAATTAAAAGAAATAGATACTCCTAGAATTAGCATCCCAACAATTTTAAGCGTGGCCAATTTGGAGATATTCCCTTCTTCTGGCTTTTGCATGTTTTTTCGTCCTTAGTGTTAGTGGGCCTACTATTCCCAATATGCTGCTTAGGAAGACTTGCATGCTTCAAATTTTTTTGCACTCCATGAGGTTTTCCCTGCGCCAATAACAAGTAATAGTTCAAGTTGCCATTATAATGCCATTCACTAACTTAAATTGTGTAGGCTATAGATCCAACTTGCAAAACTTAGGAGTAGATTAGGCTTCTTTTTTCTCTTTCTTTCTTCTTCTTTTTTTATTTTTTTTTTAACAGTTAATGTGGAATTTGAACTAGATTCTCCTCATAAACAAAAATTCAAATGAGATTATTAAGTTGTAAGACTCTTGACTTAAATAACGTTGATATGAACTAAAATGCTGCAAAAAGTCTATGTAAGTAACCCGTACATACAAACACAAGCATCATATATCGACTCTATCCACTACGATAAATGCATGCACACTAAAACTTGTGATAAGATTTTTTTTGAATCACCTGTAAAGAGGGACAATGTGTACTATTATCCGAAGACTATGAGTTTCTAAAATTTTCTATTCGCAGATCATATAAATTGATCATAATCAGCAGTTTATGAATATGGTACGCGAAGAATAATCAATATTTTTACCTGAATTTCACGCCGATAGAAACTGACGTTGGATATGAGTCTGTCTCCATGAATGTGATTGTTGAAAGTTGGGAGTGAGTTAGATGGTTCCCCCTTGCACCCTTGGCTAGAAGTGTAGCCAGGTGTTAGTGTTGATGCGAGTGATGAAGAGCTTGATGTATTGCTAGATTGCTTCTCTAAGCATAGCTGAAGTGGAACAGATTAATTATCAATATAACCACCACTATAATTGCTTAATGAAAACTGAATGCAGCACCAAAATGACATCTTTTCTAGTGTTTTGTATCGCATTCAAAGTTTCAAACCTCAAATTTTTACCTAAATACAGTCTATATAACTATGGATGTATACCATAGTCTACAAACATGAGGTGACTATTAATGTTTGGCATATCCTTTAAAATTTCTTATCGTCGTAACAATTTGTCTCTTTTGGTGAGTGCGAAAATTAATATTGATATACTATAAGGCTTGTAAGGTTAATTATGAGCACATTTTTTAAGATAAACTAAGGTTGTGCAAAGTAATGCCGTAGATTTATTCATAACTAAAATGTTATGCCGTATAAAATCATTCTTTAAAACATCACCGTATACTCTTGGTGCGGTGGTCATTTCACAAGTATAAGTGCTTGTGGGGTGTGTGAGACAAGGGCCAGAGTTCAAATCTCCAGAAGGAAGCTTCATATACATATACACTTAAATTAGGTTAGAGTAGAAATTATATCTTGTATTAAAAAAAAAAATCATTCTCCAAAACCAAATCTCAATGCAAAGTGTGTAAGAATACATTGTGAATATCTACTCTTGGGTGAAATAGATGAAAGCAAATTTACCTGAAAAAGCCTATGTTCAAGAGCTGCCAGCCTATCCAACAGTGATCCTTTAGAGTCAGCCTCCCTCACAGCCAAATCCACTGGTACGCATTGTCTCTCTAGTCCTTGGGCCAAACTATTTCTATCCCATGTTTGTAAGTTTTGTTTCCTTTCTAAATATTTCATCTGTCACATATATACCCCCCAAAAGTTATATATTAAAGAATGACGAAGAAAAAAGGACAAGAATTGTCATATAAAGAGGTATATAATATGATATTATTCTATAAAATTAATAAAAATTAAGGGGAAAAGAGAGAGAGAAACTCACGAGGAAATCCAAACGATCCAACCTAGAAGCAAGAGGCATGGAGAAGTAAGATTGTCTTCCACCTTCCATTTGATGAGAAAGTCATTTATTTAGAGCTTTTCACTCTTAAACAGTTTCATGTGGACAGTTACGATTCTGTGAATTGTGTACACCTCACAAGTCATCAGTGGTTTGCTACATTGCGTGGCAAACAACCCAACATTGTAGTCCTAACAAAATAAAGAGTAATGTTAAGTGCACAACATCGACAGTTTTTCTTTTCATTCTTAAACAGTTTCATGTGGACTGCTATGATTCTGTGAATTGTGTACACCTCACAAGTCATCAGTGGTTTGTTACATTGCGTGGCAAACAACCCAACATTGTAGTCCTAACAAAATAAAGAGTAATGTTAAGTGCACAACGTCGACAATTTTCTCAAACCTAATAAAAATAAAAACCTAACTGCATTAGTCAAAGCTATGCATGCATCTATTTTTTTTATTTATAAGACCATGCATGTAATCCTCAACATAAAGTTCTTGTATTTTTTTGGAGTCTGATTTTTGTTATATTGTCTATTGGTCTTATATCTTAGGGTTCCGTTTCTTTTCTATTATCAAAATGCCCAAATAAATTGAAAATGATATTGTTTGTCGCGTTGTCTTCCAACTTCCATTGTAAGGGCACTTCCCCAAGTTCGAAGGATTTAGTGAACAACCCTCCACAATAATTTGTCTCAAAAAAATTAAAATATACAATGACAAGTGGTAGTGAGATTTAATCTTCACGTTTTATTTAATCAGTGGAGAATGTGATAATTTCTTATTAAAAAAAAAAAGTTTCTAGTTAAAAAAATACTATAGGTAAATCCAATCCTAAGTCTGTAAGGTTTTGTTGTCTTCCATGGTAAAGAGCAATTTCCCAAGCATGGGTGTACACATGTAGATAACATATTGTGATTGGTGCAATATAAAACTAATGTTAATGATTTCCCAAAAAAAAAAAAAAGGAAAGAAGAGTTATTGGTGTCACCGGTGTGTGTGTGCCAGTGTAAAACCAATATTGCACTAGTCTTAATTTACCACCTTAACTAGTAAATTGTGAATAAAAAGAATTTCTTCCTAATGTATCTTTTTCTAATTTCATTAAAATATAGTTCTCCAATGAATCACTTTTTAGGAAACATGATTCATTAACACTATGATAAGAGGAAAAAATTATGATCTAAATTAATCAAATTGCAGTGAATTTTTCTTCTTAATTTTTAAAGATAGACTATCGGCCATCAAGTCAATGCTTAATATGGAACAACTCATGGTTGTTGGGCGTTTCTTTCTTGTCATTGGTGGTTAACAATAAATAATATCAAGAAAATAAAAAACTGGCCCAAGGAGATTTTCACTCACTTAGCCAATGCAACAAATTTTGACACACATTGAAACCATATGTCATTAAGACATTGGTCTCATGAGACCGACACTGAGAACTATCTCCCCAAAGGGGAATGGTCATTTTCTAACAGTTAGTTGGTCGACGAATGAAATATGTCAGTACTTAATGTAGGCTACAATGAAGTTGATGTAGAGTTCTATTTTATGTGTACTTTCATTAGCAACAGATCATGTTATGACATGGAATACTGGAGTCAGGAGATATCAATATGAAAATTTGGGACACGCCTTAGCTCTTGGGGGACCAAACGGGATGGTGTGGTATTTGTCAAGTTTTTCCTCTCTCTTCAAACATAAAGACATTTATTTTTTAATGAATAAATAAATGTTTTTCATTTTAAACATTCTTTATTTGAAACAAAGGAGAAGTGATCAATTGATTCCTTCTTATTTTAATGGCAGTACTATATTTCAATTAGCTAGAAGAAAAATGTAAGATTTAAGCTATTAGGAAATGGTAAATTTAATCACTTAACCATAAGTCTAACACTTCCCTTCATTTATGGGCCTAAACTTTCCCTTTATAAGTGAAGATCCAACAAGTGAGAATTTAACATTTTAAATAGGAGAATACAATGTTAAATTACCAATTGTCCCAAAAGTTTAAATTGTTAGGAAATGATGAATTTAATTACTTAACCATAAGTCTAACAGATTTTGTGTTATCTTTTAAGCTCTATTTAGTATCAGTGATCATACATCTTTTTTTTTTTTTTTTTTATAGAACATACATCTTAATATTTTTATGCCGAAATTTAGAGTTTAAAAAACCTGATGTGAAACTTGTGAAAAAAGAAAAAGAAAAAAAATTGTCTATGGTATTTCTTAAATTAGTGTGTAACCTTGTACATATGCACATGTACATTTAAAAACAATCACAATTTTATATATATATATATATATATATATATATATATATATATAATCTAATTAGATCTAAATTCTTTGGTTTTTGTATCTAATAATTCATTTGCTATAGAAATTTAAAAATTAGATAGAATACATGGCACAAAATTGAACTCTAATTAAAATTCAATTTAAAATCTAATTGAATTTAAACTCTTTAATTTTTGCACCTAATAATTCACTTAACACACAAATTTAAAAATTAGATAAGACACGTAACACAAAATTAGACTTCAATTTAGAATTTAATTAAATTTTCTCTTAATTTTGGCTATATATATATATACACACACACATACCACCATGTTCAGTCAAGCTTAGCTAAGCCACTCAACTAAGTCCAAAGACATGTTTTTTCTTTTTTTTGATAGAAAAGTCCAAAGACATGTTGAAGATCGAGCAACATGTCATCCTACAACTCACACACAGCCACACAGGCCTCAGGATTGGGCCTATGTGTGGTATACTTAAATATCACCAAGTTCACCCAAGCTAAGCTACTCAATTAAGTCCAATACATTTTGAAGCCCAAACAATCCTTCAACCCGCACGCAGGCCTCGATGTTGGGCCACACTGCTTATCCCACAATTTTTTTTTATTATTATTTTATTTAGGAGAAGATTATCCCCCACAATTTTATAGTGCTTCGTTTAAATAATAGTAATAATATTAATTAATTAAGTAATTAATTTTTTTTAGAGAGAGAGAGAACAGAGCTGAACAGTGGACCTTACCCTTCTCCTATTGCTATTTGCGGCGGCTCCACATTTTAAGTGATGGTGGTCCGGACTTGCAAAAAAGAAATGTATTTATACAATTGAAAAGAAATTTATTTATTTGTGAGTTCCAATTAATTCAATTGGTAAAGTTAAACAAATGCTATACGTTAAAATTCTTTAATTTTTTTTTATAAGAATCACAAAAATAAAGGTTTAACAAAAATAAGAATAATGCTACATTCATAATATTTTCATAATAACTCTATAACAAATCTTATGTAGTAAGTTATTACTGATTTTAATTTGGACCTAATACTGATAACGCTTTTTTGCCCACCAATGACAGTTTTTCGTATAAAATGCATTGTAAAAATGTTGTGAACGTAGCATTATTTCAAAAACAATTATGACCCCCAAACATAATCCTTAATCCCTTGAAAAAAAAAACTTAAATAACATCAATAAAAATTAGCCCAAATTACAACAAAAATAACCCAAACAAAAATATATGACTAGACAAACAACGACTTGTGAACAAAGGATTCAATAAAAAGTTATTAAAAAACAAAAAGATAAAAATCTCTAATCATTCAACTTTGTAACTCATTCACCTATTAAATAAAAATTAATCCATAATTTCATTTTCCTTAAAAAAAGTATAGGAGAAATACGGTTGTCTTGAGTTCTCCTTAATGGTAACGGGCTAACAACAATTATACTTTCTTTGGCTTTAAAATTGCAACAATTTTGCTCTCTTTAGTGACTTAGCTTACAGTTGTAGCAAATATTATCTCTCTCTCTCTCTCTCTCTCTCTCTCTCTCTCTCTCTCTCTCTCTTTGTTTTTCTTTTCTTTATTATCATTCTAGATTCTTTCTCACAATATTACTTTCATTTGAGCATTCTTAAATCTCATTGTATTTGTTATCAGTCTCTTTTATCTTTTTCTCTTTGTTAGTAGAAATAAATTATAATACTTACTGTATTTGCGTGTTCCATTTTTTGTGGCATTGATATATTTTAGTTATCTATTCATTATTAGATAATTAGATTTTGTATAATTTAATTTTCTTAGTGATCATCCTAAAAAAATTTCTAAAATCACCACGCTTTTGTGCTCCCTTTTCTTTTTTTTTGGTTGAATAATACTTCTCGTTAAAAAAGAAAATAATTAAAAAGAAAGGAATTTTGTTGTTGTTGTTGTTGAGAAACACAAAGAAAGGAAACTAGATGGAGGAGATGAGAATGTTTCCTTTAATTAATATTATACGAAAGAGTACATCTATAATTTATAATATATATATATATATATATATATATATATATATTTATTATATATATATATATATATATATATATATATATATATATATCACTCTTTTTATTTTAGTTTTTTAAGATATACACATGAGTTTACTTTTTTAAAATTTTTTTTTATTGAGTTTTTTATGGTTTATCTATATTAGACTATTTGCCTTTTGCACAGCATTAACTCTCACCTAGAATAAAAAGTAAAAAAAAAAATTAGATAGGATATGTGGTGCAAAATTAGATAATAATTAAAATCCAATTTAGATTCTAATTGGATTTTCTCTTAGTTTTGACTATCTATCTATATATAATAATAATAATAATAATAATAATAATAATAATAATAATAATAATAATAATAATAGGTAAAACTGAGAGAAAATTCAATTAAGTGTTAAATTGGATTCCAATTGTTGTCTAATTTTGCACCACATGTCCTATTAAGGTTTTTGTAATTTTTTTTTTAGATGAGTTAATGAGGTGCAAAAGATGAAGGGTCTAATATAAATAAATCATTAAAAACTCAATAAACAAAAAAAAAAAAAAGCTCATGTGTATATCTAAAAGAAATTAAAATAAAAAAAAATGAGAGAGAGAGAGAGAGAGAGAGAATGTTTTGAATCCATACATGTATGTAATTGTAATTTTTTTATTGTATCATGCATATGCAAAGGTTATACACTAGAATATATTAATAACCAAAACTGAGAGAAAATCTAATTAAATTATAAATTGGAGTATAATTTTGAGCCACGTGTCTCAATGCGTCTAAATTCAATTAGATTCTAAATTAAATTTTAATTGGAGTTCAATTTTGCTGAATCATATATATATATATATAACTCGTGCATTTGCACTATACAATTACAAACATTTACTGTAAGTGCACAATTGCACCTGGACCCAAAGACGATCACGGGCTCAGGCCCAATGAACCTTAAACAATAAAAATTTGTAAAGTGTGGGCTTGAAACCTAGGTTAGAAGTACTGGGAGCTTGATAACAAACTTTTATATATAAACATAAGTAAACAACGAACAATAATTGCAATGAATTTCCTCGGACTCGAGCCGAGGACTACTTCTTTATTATTTCTACTTCTTCCTTCAAGATTACACTTTCTCAATTTCTTTCTTAGCTACCGCCCCCCTTTCTTTGGCCTTTACCCCCCTTTTATACTTCATTCCCTGATACTTTTTGAACAGTGACTAGAAGTTTCCACCTCACTGTTCAGGGGTCACCTCCCCATTAATACGGCCAGGGAGGTAGGTGCAGAGCCTTTAATGCGGAGGTGGCAGCCTTTACTCTTGATATTTTCTTTAATATCGATGCATCTAGAAGATTCAGGATGTCCCCTTTTATCCATTAGTCTTTCCAGAGTTGTGCCTTTGACCTCTATAACAAAATCTTGAATTCTCCTGGATCTGTCTGAGGTGAAATTCTCCCTCGGCTGTATCCTCGGACCCTCGGCGTATGGGCCAACTCATAGAGTTTAATCCTGGAGCAAGTCGGCCCTCCATGTTACAGTCCAAAGGCCCATATGCCCATTTGGGCCCTTCTACTCCCCACAATAGCCCCTCAAAACTCTATTTTTTCATCATCCGAGGAGAAAAATAGGGTTTTGATCCAACGAACACTTCCTCCACACTTTCTGCAAATAACCACAAGTGTGAAAACCGTTTCGCGTTCCGGAGGGTGACACTTGGCGGTTTTATTTTCAAAAACACGCGCATTTATTATCGTAAGTTACACCTTGTCCCCCACGTTCAACGGTGAGATGAGCATGCAACGGTCCTTATTATCCCATGAAAATTTGGGCGGGACAAATATAATTTCGAGGCCGCTTCTCGCACGTCGTGACGCTTCGGGAATCTGCGCCTTCATTTATTTCTCCAGAGACTAATCCCATCAAAATATCAGCAATCACCTTTTGTCTACACAACTTCGTGGAAACTCGCACAACTTCAAGTCTGTAAGTTCTTATTCCTTTTTTTCTCTTAACCCTTTCTCCTCGGCCCCTGTCCTCGGCTCTCCTTATAATCATTTCCCATTTTAGAATTTAGCCTTTCGTTCATATTTGATGGGAAAATTCAAGTGTCTAGTTGATACCGCCGCTGGAATGGAAGGCTTCAGAGCCAAGTATCACATTCCCGGCGATGTAGGTTTAAAATATTGCCTGGCGGAAGCCGTGACCGGCTCTAGAAAGGAGGGAGAGGTTATCATCCCGATGATAGCCTTTGTAGAGGGTGGGATGACCTTCCCAATGAAGCCTGTAACCAGGGAGTACCTTCGCAACCATCGGTTGTGTCCTGATCAGTGCCTCCCAAACGTTTTTAGAGTTTTGGGTAGCGTCGATGCTCTAAACGAGCAAATGGGTCTAAACCTCACCTGGCACGACGTCGTCTTTCTGTACGAGTCCCATAAACTCTGCAAAGTAGGTTACTACATTAAATCCCACTCCAGCGTCGTTAGGCTAATCTCCTGTCTGCCCAAAGCCAACAAAGGCATGAAGGATGACTACCTGATCGTCTCTGGGAACTGGCACGACGGCCTCCACTGCCCAGTTGAGTGGGGAGATCCAGGTGCGACACCTTAGGATTAACCTCCCCCCCGCACAAACTCCTCTAACACTCATGAAAATGCGTATTCACATGTATTCATGTTTATTTAGATTTATTATATGTTGTGTGAATCTGACCATGTTCGTTTGATTTGATGTCTTCTTTTACAGATAAGCAACACGTGCGCCTACGCTTAAGTCACTGCAACGTCGCAGATCTCAACTGAGTACTGCGCTTCGAGGTGTTTGTCAGCGAGGACCTATAACTCAGGGCTGCTCATCTGAATCTGGGGTACACTCCCATTTCTTCGGACTTCCAGGAGATAGAAAACGCCATAGTCGCGGGTGACCGAAGGCGAAGGAAGATAAACGTAGCCCGGCCCCACTTTTTGGACGACCACGATCTCCCTGATGCCCCTCACACCATTTTGTACACACAGCCCATAGCGGCAATTCCCCTCGCCGTGCACTCTCAGGCAACCATTTTTCCAGAAGAGCAGGTGTCTTCTTCACACACGCTAGACGATGAGATAGAACAGTTCCAATTTGAAGACACCGAAAGACCTCGAGGGAACCAGTTCGTCGTACTCTCTGACGAGGAAGAAGAAGCCACTGAGGCTTCTGGAATTGCAGGGTTAGTCGTTGCCCAACCAGAGGACGAATCCGAGGAGGATATGGACAGGATGAAGGGTCTCCTAACCAATAGAGCTGCGAAGGTTGTTGAGAGAAAGACAGGGGGTCCCAAGCTCTTTCATCCTTGCCACCTCCCCCTCCTCTAGCTGAGCTAAAACTTCCAGCCGAGGATCCCAAAAAGAAAAGAAAGGGGGAGGCCGAGGGGACAGGCGGCAAGGAACCAAAGAAACCGCGACAACAACCGCCAGCCGTTCAGTAGCAGAAGCTGGATAAAGGCAAAGGCAGGGCCCGCTCAGTTGAAAGCGGGGAGATTAGGGACAAGGCCGAAGTGCGCCGAGCACCGGCCACCTGGTCCCCTGACTTAAGGCTGGACGGCGCACCTATCTCCTGCCAGTCCAGTATTAGGGCAGTTCAACAAGGCCATGCCCACCACTTGGCCGAAGTGTTGGAGCGCCCTCTTCTGCTGCCCAAGGACATGGAAACCTTGGAAAAAATGAGCCAGCCACAACTATTCCTCTCTTTAAAAAGGGATTTAGCGCTGGTAAGTTTAACCCTTTTAGGAAGATTCCACTTTTAACAATATCAGATTATTCATAAGTGCCTTGCTATATCTGACTTCCTCTCACTTTACTGCAGGCCATTCAAGAAGTCTTCGTAGCCGAGAAATTTATAGAAGACACTCTGAAGAAGGCCAGAACTGAGTTTGAAGTCAGGCTGGAGACTGAGAAGTCTTTGGGCACAGCCCTTGTTGAAAATGAGAAGCTTACCTCGGAGGTGGCTGAGCTAAAGAGAGAGAAAAATGGGGCCGAGGCGAACCTGAAGACCATGGAGACCCAGATAGAAGGGCAGCGCAAGCTTCTTCGTGAAAAAGATGACGAGCTCTCCCAAGCCCAAAAGGAGCGCTCGGATTTGGAGAAGGAATTTGCGCGAATGAAGGAGGAAGTCGGCGCATTCCATCGTTCTCTAGAAGCCGCCAAGCAGGCGAGTTATGAGGAAGGGGTAGCAGTCACCGAGGAGCAACTGACAGAAGCCTTTGCGGCCTTGTGCCGGGAGTACTGTCAAAAGGTCTGGGGGGAAGCTCTGAACGTAGCAGAAGTTCCTCTATCCTCGGATCTGAGGAAGTCCGAGAATGTTCGGCTTCCCCTGGAGATACAGGAGATTGAAGAGGCTCCTGCTGCTACTCCTACCCTTGAAACAACTCTTCCTGCTCTTCCTCCCATGGTCCCAAAGCTAATTCCAGATCCTACAGAACCTTCAGGTTCCAATAAAGAAAAGGAAGGAGACGGGGATGCCGAGAAGGACCTGAGCCAGAATGTGGAGTCCAAGGTCCCTCCAACAAAGGCAGCAGACAAAGGAAAGCTAGTGCTGTCTCCCTTTGAGCTGGAGTTGAGAAAGACCGAGGCCACCAGCACTTCTCAGCAAGACCCCCCTCCAAAAGCTTAGGACCTAGCTTAGGACTTCTCTTTTTCCATATTTGAATTAAATATGTAATGTATATTCGAATGATTAATGAAGAACAATTTCATTTGATTCTCACCTATGTTGCATCCATTTTACTTTATTCTTTTTGTATTTGTCATAAAGATTGCCATTAGTACATAGTCAAAAAGGGACAGAACAAACAAATCTAACTCCAAGTATTACACAATCATAACCTCCACGCAGTCATTCGCATGTTTTAGCATTAAAAACTTAACAGAAGATGACATGGTTGAGATATTTTAAACAATGCCTTGGTAAAAAAAAAAGACCTTATATAACGGTTAAACCCTTATAATGTGTGGTTTTGTTTTTAGTAGGATGTAGGATCCGAGGACCATTCCTTACATAAATTTGCTTAACACTTAAAGATACAAAACTTTAAAATCCGATCTAACAAACAGTAAGGCACTAATTTCCAGACGCAATAAGAAATTAACTTTAATCAAGTTTGCGGTTCGAGAACAAGACTTAACCAAGTTGCTGTTTGATTATTTAGATCAGTAACTTCAAATGTTAATTTTCCCAAAGTAGGAGGTCCGAGGACCCGGCATAACTAAGGTTCTGTTTAACAAATGACAAGACATCAATTTCCACAAGGTTTGTGGTCCGAGGACTACACTTAACTGAGTTTCTGTTTGATTCTTAGGAATAGTAACTTCAAATGTTAATTTTCCCAAAGTAGGAGGTCCGAGGACCCGGCATAACTAAGGTTCTGTTTAACAAGTGACAAGATATCAATTTCCACAAGGTTTGTGGTCCGAGGACTACACTTAACCAAGTTTCTGTTTGATTCTTAGGAATAGTAACTTCAAATGTTAATTTTCCCAAAGTAGGAGGTCCGAGGACCCGGCATAACTAATGTTCTGTTTAACAAGTGACAAGACATCAATTTCCACAAGGTTTGTGGTCCGAGGACTACACTTAACCGAGTTTCTATTTGATTCTTAGGAATAGTAACTTCCAATGTTAATTTTCCCAAAGTAGGAGGTCCGAGGACTCGGCATAACTAAGGTTCTGTTTAACAAATGACAATACATCAATTTCCACAAGGTTTGTGGTCCGAGGACTACACTTAACCGAGTTTCTGTTTGATTCTTAAAAGTAGTAATTGCATGCGTCAGAGGTACTCATAACTTTGAAATGTTAACTGACAAAAGCACATTTTATTAATAATAATACCTTCTAAGATTATTTACATTCCATGGGCGTGGTACAATTCTTTCATCTAGGTCAGCTAGCCGATATGACCCTATGCCTGCTACTGAAACAATGCGATAGGGGCCTTCCTAGTTGGGTCCTAGCTTACCCCAAGCTGGGTTCTTAGAGGTGCCAACAACTTTTCTTAGCACAAGATCACCAGGTGCAAGTGGCCTTAGCTTCACGTGGGCATCATATCCTTGTTTTAGCTACTGTTGATAATAAGCCATTTGGACCATAGCTGCCTCGCGCCGTTCCTCAAGTAAATCAAGACCTTTCTCCAGGAGTCCCTTGTTATTCTTTGGGCTAAAAGAGCTCGTATTTAGGGTAGGAAAACCAGATTCCAGAGGTATCACTGCCTCGGCTCCATAAGTCATAGAGAATGGCGTTTCTCTAGTGGATCTACGCGGTGTGGTCTGATACGTCCACAGAACATGAGGGAGCTCTTCTACCCTTCGCATCGTCCAACCTCTTCTTGAGCCCGTTGACTATGACCTTGTTAATGGCCTCGGCTTGTCCATTTCCCTGAGGATAAGCTGGGGTGGAGTACCCATTTATGATACCCATGTCACCGCAATACTTCTTGAAAGCTTTGCTGTCAAATTGGACACCATTATCTGATATAAGTGTATGTGGTATTCCAAATCTAGTGACGATGTTCTTCCACACAAACTTCTTGGAATCAACATCTCTAATGTTTGCCAAGGGCTCCGCCTCGACCCATTTAGTAAAGTAATCCGTTCCTACAAGCAGCCATCTTTTGTTACCTGCTGCCCTCGAAAATGACCCCACTATGTCCAATCCTCACTGTGCGAAGGGCCAAGGACTGGAAAGGGGGTTAAGAACTCCTCCAGGTTGATGGATGTTAGGGGCGAACCTCTGGCATTGATCACATTTCCTGGCGTAGCCTTGTGCCTCCCTTTGCATATTGGGCCACCAATAACCCTGAGTCAGAGCTCTGTGGGCCAAGGACCTTCCCCCAGTGTGGCTGCCATAAATCCCTTCATGCAGTTCTTCCAGAAGTGCTTCCGTTGAGTCAGGGTGCACACACAGCAAGTACGGTCCTGAAAAGGATCGTTTATACAGTTTCTGATCCTTGGACAACCAGAAGCGTGGCCCCTTTCGACGTATCTTATCTGCTTCCGATTTGTCCTCGGGAAGGATGTCATTCTTAAGAAAAGACACGACCGGGTCAATCCAACTAGGTCCAGGCCTTACTAGATGGATGCGAGCCACATTGATGGGGGTAAGAGTTGGCTTTAGCAAATAATCCACAAGGATAATCCTGGGCAAACCTTGAGCCGAAGATGTTGCCAATATGGCGAAAGAGTCTGCATGGGTGTTTCCACTCCTAGGAATGTGAGCCAAGGCAAAGGAGTCAAATTCAGCTTGCTGACGTTTGACCTGGGCCAAATATTCCTGCATTCTGGGGTCTCTAGCCTCCATGGTCCCCATGACTTGGCCGACCACTAACTGAGAGTCCGAGAACACATGAATTTCCCTTCCACCCATCCTACGTACCATCTGCATGCCTACCAAGACTGCTTTATACTCGGCCTCATTGTTAGTAGCCGAGAAAGCCAATCTTAAAGATTTTTCGAAGACAATTCCTTCAGGGGATATTAGAACAAGTCCAACACCAAACCCTCTCTGATTAGCAGCCCCATCCATATACACTTTCCAAGCTGAGGGCACTGCGGCCGTGATCACTCCAACTGATTTTCCATCCATGTGTGCTTCTTTTAGAGTTTCTTCTAGCAATGGTTCAGTAAACTCCGCCACCAAGTCAGCGAGGACCTGACCCTTCACCGAGGTGCGAGGCTTGTATTTAACGTCAAAAGCCCCCAGGACGGTCCCCCACTTTGCTATCCTGCCTGAGTAGTCGGCACTACGTAGCACTGCCTTGAGGGGCAACTGGGTCAGGACAACCACGGTGTGGGACTGGAAATAATGAGGAATCTTTCGCGTGGCATGAACTACGGCCAGAAGTGCTTTCTCCAAGGGTAGATAACGCACCTCGGCTTCGTTTAAAGATTTTCTAACGTAGTATACCGGCATTTGCACCCCGTCATCATTCCTTATAAGGACCAGGCTGACCGCATGGACAGCCACTGCCAGATAAGCAAATAAGACCTCGTCCGCCTCAGGACGAGACGAAATGGGCGGCCGAGAAAGATATTGCTTGAGTTGTTGGAAAGCTAACGCGCAGTCCTCGGTCCATTGGAACCCTTTCCATTTGTTCAACAACTGAAAGAAAGGACGACATCGGTCAGCCGACCGAGATATAAATCTATTCAAGGCGGCAATCATTCCGGTTAATTTCTGGACTTCTTTTGGGTTCCGAGGAGGTTGCAAGTCCTGAATAGCCTTAACCTGTGTTGGGTTTACCTCTATGCCTTTATGAGTGATCATGTATCCCAAAAATTTTCCAGACCCAACGCCGAAAGAGCATTTTGAGGCGTTAAGGCGCAGCTTATACTTTCTTAACACCTGAAAGGTGTCAGCCAGGTCTCTCACGTGCGAGGGTATTGTTTTGCTCTTCACCACCATATCATCCACATATACTTCAACGGTCTTTCCCAGTTGCTGTTCAAACATTCTAGTCATCATCCTCTGGTAGGTAGCCCCAGCATTCTTCAAACCAAATGGCATGACCTTATAATGATAATTTCCCGTTGGAGTAATGAAAGCAGTCTTCTCTTGATCCTCCAATGCCAAGGGAATCTGGTGATACCCCTGGAAGGCGTCTAGAAAACTCATCCTGGGATGTTCGACAGTAGCATCCACCAGTTGATCAATACGAGGCATTGGGAACGAATCCTTGGGGCAGGCCTTGTTCAGATCAGTAAAGTCCACACATACCCTTCATGTCCCATTCTTCTTTTTAACAACAACAGTATGGGCCAACCACTCGGGGTAGAAAAATTCTTTGATAGCCTCAGCCCTCTTGAGTTTAAGAACCTCTTCCTTCACAGCCTCAGAATGTTCTCTGGAAGATCGCCGAGGTGGCTACCTTCTCGAAGCAATAGCTGGGTTGACATTTAAATGATGACAAATGAAGCTCGGATCAACGCCTGGAGCTTCATAAGGATCCCACGCAAAAACATCAATATTGTCCTTTAAAAATTCTAACAATTCCATCTTCTCTTGGTGCGGCAAAAGTATACCGACTTGAAAGAACCTCTCTGGGTCTCTGGCTACTGGAAACTTTTCTAACTCCTCACAATGTGTCTCCTCTCCTGTCACCATTCCGGATGAATCAGGAGCTACTAACTACTATAAGTCTTTGGTGAGTAAAGCCGAAGGCTCGGCTTCTATCTGATGCAGTACTGCTGCCGATATGCACTGCCTGGCCACCGATTGGTTGCCGAGGATTTCCTCAACACATTCCTTCGAGGGGAACTTAACTTTAACATGCAAGGTAGAGGAGACAGCTCCAAGCACGTGCAGCCAAGGCCTGGCGAGGATGGTTGTATATGGAGAGTACGCGTCAACCACAATGAAATCCACTTCAACCGTTTCTGAGCCGGATTGAACGGGCAAACGGATCTGTCCCTTCGGCACAACGGCTCTCCCTTCAAAGCTTATAAGTGGCGAATCATAAGGAGTAAGATCTTCCAACTTCAACCTTAACCCCTTAAATAGATCAGGGTACATGATATCTGCACCGCTGCCCTGATCTATCATCACCCTCCTCACATCGTAATTCCCTATCCTAAGCGTAACTACAAGGGCATCTTCATGGGGCTGGATAGTCCCTACCTTATCCTCGTCGGAGAATCCTAAGACGGGCAAAGTGCCCTTCATCCTCTTCGGCCTGCTGCCCGCATCCTCGGCCTGAGAATGGGAAACCGCCATCACCCTAGTGGGACCTGAGCCGGTCCTACCAGGTGCAGCGAAGATAACATTGATTGTTCCCAATGCCGGCCGAGACGAATTGTTCCTCTGATTGTTTGAGCCGGACTGGCTGCCTTGACCAGTAGGTTGACACAAGTGCTGCTTCAGTTTTCCTTCACTGACAAGCTGCTCCAAATGGTTCCAAAGGGTCCGACAGTTCTCGGTAGTGTGGCCCACATCCTGATGGTACTGACAAAAGAGGTTCGGATTCCTCTTCGCAGGGTCTCCTGCTATCTTAACAGGCCATTTGAAGAAGGGTTCCTTACGAACTTTCTCTAACAACTGATGCACTGGTTCTCAGAACACAGTGCTCACGGCCTGAGGTGCTACCGAGCCGGACTGCCCAACGTAATCTCTCCTCGGCCTGTTGTTGTGGTACCTGTCCGACCTGAAATCCCTTCTCTCCTGCGGGATAACCTTCTCCTTTCCCTTACCTTGCTGTTGGTCTTCCTCCACTCTCTTATACTCGTCAATACGGTCCATGAGGTGACGTACACTACGGACGGGCTTTTTAGTCAAAGAATTTCTCAGGTCGTGATCAGTAGGAAGGCCTACCTTAAAGGTATTAAGCGCCACCTCATCAAAGTCGCCATCTATTTCATTAAACATCTCCCAGTAACGGTCGGAGTATGCTTTCATCGTCTCCCCTTCCCTCATGGTCATGGATAACAGCGAGTCCAATGGCCGGGGTACTCTGCTACACGTAATGAACCACGAAGCAAATGCTTGAGTAAGCTCCCCAAATGAACATATAGACCCCGCTTTAAGGCCGTTGAACCATCTCATAGCAACGGGTCCCAGGCTAGAGGGGAAAACTTTACACATCAGGGTCTCGTTGTGAGAGTGCACTGCCATCCTCTGGTTAAAGTGACTCACATGCTCCACCGGATCAGTCCGGCCATTGTATATGGTAAAAGTGGGTTGAGTAAACCTCCTGGGAAGCCTACCCTTCTCAATCCTCCGTGTAAACGGAGATTTGGAGAGTTGGTGCAACGCCCTACTCATAACATCGTTGCCTAAGCCCCTAGAACGAAGCTTCTTACGTCTGCGGGTTGGCTGGTCGTCCTCTTCACCGGAGGACGTTGCACTGGTGGGGGAGCGCGACCTTAAGCTGTAGCCACCTCCCCTATCCTCCTCCGAGGAAGAATTAGACGAGGACGGTGAAAACCTTCGTTTAGCACGGCGCAACTTCCTCTTCAAACGATTGATTTCCCTCTGCATGGACTCAGAACCCTCCTCGTGGGTAGTGCTACCCCCACCATGAGTATGGCTAGCCCCTGGGTATTTTGTGTGGACGCTTCCCTCACGATCCCTTCGACGTTCAAGACGCTCGAAATGATCCTCCGGTTGTGATCCCTGTGACTCTGCATGGTGAGCACCTAAGCCTGCCATAGTATCCCTACTCTTCTAGACTAGATTTCCCACAGACGGCGCCAATTGTAAGTGCACAATTGCACCTGGACCCAAAGACGATCACGGGCTCAGGCCCAATGAACCTTAAACAATAAAAATTTGTAGAGTGTGGGCTTGAAACCTAGGTTAGAAGTACTGGGAGCTTGATAACAAACTTTTATATATAAACACAAGTAAACAACGAACAAGAATTGCAATGGATCTCCTCGGACTCGAGCCGATGGCTATTTCTTTATTATTTCTACTTCTTCCTTAAAGATTAGACTTTCTCAATTTCTTTCTTAGCTACCGCCCCCCTTTCTTTGGCCTTTACCCCCCTTTTATACTTCCTTCCCTGATACTTTTTGAACAGTGATTAGAAATTTCCACCTCACTGTTCAGGGGTCACCTCCCCATTAATGCGGCCAGGGATGTAGAGCCTTTAATGCGGAGGTGACAGCCTTTACTCTTGACATTTTCTTTAATACTGGTGCATCTAGAAGATTCAGGATGTCCCCTTTTATCCATTAGTCTTTCCAGAGTTGTGCCTTTGACCTTTATAACAAAATCTTGAATTCTCCTGGATCTGTCCGAGGTGAAACTCTCCCTCGACTGTATCCTCGGACCCTCGGCGTATGGGCCAACTCATAGAGTTTAATCCTGGAGCAGGTCGGCCCTCCATGTTACAGCCCAAATGCCCATATGCCCATTTGGGCCCTTCTACTCCCCACATTTACAATTATAAATATATAGGTTCAAATTATATCTAGTGGAGTTACAAATTTTTTTAAGCCTTAAATATATACATGAGTTTTACTTTTATTTATATATTTTAGATATACATATGATTTTACTCTTTCTTCTTCTTTTTTTGTTTATTGGGTTTATTTTTATGGCTTATTTATGTGAATAATGCTAGAGATACAAACTATTTTACAAAAAATTTAAAAAATTGCAGATGTAGTGGGTGATTATTGGTAAATGAAAAAGTGATATTAATGGTGGGTCTAGATAAAAATCAATAAGAGGTTGGCCATATCAACATTTAGTAAAATGACAAAACTTAGGTACAGTATTTTAGGTGCTATTTCTTAGGTTCCCATCTTAATATTCAGCTATGTGGCTACTTAAATTAAAAATATACTTCTATCTTGTTAGAAAAAATCCACATGACAAAATCTTAAGAGGAGAACTTAAGGAACAGCACCTAAGTGTTGTACCTAAATCTTGCCATTTGTAAAAATATTGTAAAATAGTTTGTGATTGTAGTATTACTCTATTTATATTAATCTTTTTGTCTTTTGTACAACATTAATTCACTTAGAACAAAAATTTATGTAAAAAAAATAATAAGACACATGGTGCAAAATTAGACAACAATTAAAATCTAATTTAAAATCAAATGGATTTTCTCTCAGTTTTGACTATATATATATATATATATAGAGAGAGAGAGAGAGAGAGAGAGAGAGAGAGAGAGAGAGAGAGGTTTTTAAGTGGAAACAAAAAAAAAAAACTTACAGTACAATTGAAGTGGAAAAAAGAAATTATAGTTATCATGATCAAATGGGGGAAAAATTGAAAAAAATAAATTAGCATGACAATCGGTTGCTCTTATAACTTGGATTCAGATCCTCTAGAGTTCCTAGGAACTCTACCAAGTAGAGTTCATTAAATCCTAACCACTCTTTAATGATTTAATGGTTTAGATTCTGCCATGTCAGCATTTCATTAATAATATTCTTAAAATAATAAAATAATATTGTAAACAAAACAATTAAGATGATTGTTAATGAAATGCTGACATGGCAGAATCTAGACCATTAAATCATTAAAGAGTGGTTAAGATTTAATGAACTCTACTTGGTAGAGTACCCTAGGAACTCTAGAGGATCTGAATCCAACTTAAATGGGCCTTATTTATGTTCTTTATTAATAGCAATCGGTTGATTTTATATTTACAATATAAGTGAACAAAATTTATAAATTCAATGGTTTAATTGGAAAAAAAAAATTCACAAGAATAAATTATTATTTTTTTCTGGTGGAAAAAAAAAAAAACTAACAGTAAATATGGAAAGTGTCAAATTTTCAATAAACCTATATGGCAGTCCAAACGCCCTCTATTCAAACTTTATCACATTAACTATATAACTTACTAGTTACAAATACATTATTACCAAAACATACAAGGCCTTCTCTTCTTTCCCAACCTTTCTTCTCCCTCAACACCTCTTTATTATAAATATTTATTTTTTACTCCCTCAACATATTTACGTGTTTATATATGTTCTCTTTTTATCTTTATTATAATCAACAAATTTAGTATTTGTGACAGTAATTTTTTATTTTCCACTGCATATATATTTTTTCTCTACTATCAAATGTTCTCTCCCTCTCTCTCTCTCTCTCTCTCTCTCTCTCTCTCTCTCTCTCTCTCACACACACATCTTGATCTTTGATTTATTTTAATGATTTGCATTTTATAGACTGCTTTCTAGTTGAATGATAATCTAAAATTTTATTTTCCAATGTATTTTTGTTTTTTAACTCTACTATAATAGGTACTCTCTCTCTCTCTCTCTCTCTCTCTCTATAATCTTGATCTTTGATTTGTTTCAATACTTTGCGTTTTATAGATTGCTTTCTTTGTATATGTAAATTTGGGTTGAAGTTGAATGATCATTTTACAACTAAAGGTCTCTCTCTCACACACAAAATTTGCTGGGTCATAATTAATATTATCACTAATATTATCAATTCAAAATAGCAATCACACACAAGAACATAATTATTAATGTGGAAAAACCCTTTCTACTTGAAGAGAAAACCACAGGACAAACTCCGAATCAATTCACTATTTTCAAATCAATTACAATAATTCTCAAGTTTATGCCTAACTTGAGATTCACCAAATACAATTATAAATCTAGTAGTATATGTCTCATAGCTAAAGAAAATCCGCTTGTTTTCTTTACTCTCCACACATTAATTATTTTTATCAAAGGCGGCAACACTTTTCTTTCTCATTTCTATTTTATTCTCCACGCATAGCTTTCTCTTAGTTGTCTTCATTTTCTTTATGTGGCAAACCTTGTCGCTGCTCTCTTTTCTTCTCTTCTACGTGGCACACTAAAAAACCACGCATAAACCTTGTTTATATAACCTAGCCACCTCGTACTCCTAGTAGCACACAAATATAACCTTACTTAATATCTTTTTTATTGGAGGTAAATTTTGATAAATTCAATATTGGATTACATCTTCCTTTTATATCCTTTATGCTTGAAAATTTATAGAAAATTAAAGATCAATAGTTATGTCATCAATAAATTGTAAGTTTTTATAGTCTAAAACTATGCATAAAATATAAGCTTATAGGTCATATAGTTATTTTATAAACGTGGCAATAGACTTAACTTTTAGCCGTATTTTAAAAATGCAGCTATAGGTCAGTGCATTAAGCTGCATTGCTTAAAAATGCGGCAATAGTCTAGCTATAGCCGCGTTTTTTTGAAAATGCGGACTAAAAAAGTGGCTATAGAATGTGTTTTTAGCGATGATCATATACTGATATCTATATAAAAAAAACATACACTAATATCAAATTATTTCATTTCTTGGCCAAATAAGAACGGTCTTTATTATGGTATTGATTACTTTGTATCATACTATTGAGTGGAAAATCACTAAACATAACTGTAAGGACACAAATTGTATCTAAGCCCAAAATAGGAAAGGCAATAGGCTCAACGAGCCCAATATAATGAATTTGTAGAGAGTGGGTTCAAAATCTCGGTCCTAATGAGCTTGTAAGTCAATTATAATGGGCTAAGATCACAACAGAAACAGGTTTGTATGAAGTAAATTGTCCTTGGACTCAATCCAAAGAGGCTAGTTCTTCTTTATATGTCTTTCTCCCTTAATGACAAATTACAAATATTGTTTCTCAATCTACAGTGTTTTCTTCTCTCTCCTTTTTTTCCCGATCCCTATTCTCAGGGACCTTCTTCTATTTTATACTTCCTCTTTCTTCTCATTTCCTCCCTCCACGTGTAGGTCTAGACTGCTAGTGTTGATACTTGTCCAATCAGCACATTTCTGAAGTCTTTAGGTAATAGCTGTAAAATTGAAAATCATTGTTCAGATATCACTTCCTCATTAATACGACCAGAAATTTGAATATAGAGTATTCAATGTGGTGGTAGCAACTTTCTCTTAAATATTTCTTAACCATTCCTGTGCTCTGTGCCTTGTGCCCCCATGAAACATATCCTCATCAATAGGACCTCCTAGAAAATCATTCTAGACAATAGGACATACCATCTGACATTTGCTTCGCTTAGCCAAGGGGACACCCTTCCTCGGACTACCTACCTTAGCTTCTTCGGTCGTAACTTGCTTGTGGACCTCTAGGTCTGACATCTTTATTACTGTTAATCTATCCTCGGACAAATGAACAACTTCAGACAAAGCCCATGACTAGGGGTGTCCAAGAAGACCCGCCACCCGCCCAACCCGGCCGACCCGACCCGAAAACCGGCCGATCCGACGCTGGCGACGGTCGGCAGCGGGTCTTCGCCCATGAAACCCGATACCGACGGGTTTAAGCAGGAAAACCCGATGTTCAACCGTCCCGACCGAAAAACGCATTGAAAGGTCAGTTTTCTGCCGATTGGAGGGTTAGCCGGCCACATTTTGTTCAATCTGTCAAGATTTGCTGAGATCTTGTTGCAATCTCGCCCGATCTCTTCGCGATCTCGCCCCATCTCTTCACAATCTCTTCGCCTTACACTGATATTTCGCCGGACTCTTCGAGATCCGGCCTGATCTCGTTGAGATCTGCCGAGATCTCTTCAAGATCTGGCTAAATCTCGTTGAGATCCGGTCAGATCCTGCAAAAACCATAGATTTTGGCAAAATTCAGCGACGATATCAGCAAAATCTGGCGAGATTCACATAGTTCAAACCCACCCGATACCCGACCAGAAACCGACGAGCTCCGACCACCCGAACCGCTACCTCCGGCGGGTCGGTGGCGGGTCCAGATTTAAGAAACCCGAAGTGATCAGGTCGATTCCGGGTTGGGCACAAACCCGACCCGTGGACAGCCCTACCCATGACCCAATATGCATTTTTAGGCCTTTTTATCCCTACAATAACTAACTTAGTCCTCAGGTGCACCTAATTGTTTTTCACATTATGATATTTAGAACCCTATGAAGCTCTATATAAAACAATAAAAAATAATAGTAATCATATAAAACTCTATATAATAATAAATGTAATATTAACAGAAATGAACACTTTCTTAAATATTATCTACTTATATAATATTCACAAATTTATAAATTAAAAGAAAAAAAAAGTGCAAAGCACGGTTTAACAACTAGTTTTGCAAAATTATGGACAACAAAGTTAGATTTCCTATAAGTATGATTTATAGTCCATTCAATAAAAAAATTTAAAATTATTTACGTTTCTAGGGGTAATATTAATTAAAGATTAAATTCTATAAGGATGGGGTGTAAAACCCATGTTTTACACAATCCAATAAGTAATTATCACATCAGCATTTTACTTAAAATTCAATACATCCTATCACACTTAATAATATCTCAATAAATTCCCAATTTGGTTGGATTTATATATGGGTATTAGAATTGATTGAGTGTGATTGTGTTTATTTTTAAATATGTGAAAAAATGATGTGACATGTTGGAATTGAAGGGGTTAAACATGGGTTTTACACTACGTCCTTATAAAATTTAATCTCTATTAATTATAGCCCAACGTGGATAGGTTGATACATTTTAAAGAAGTTGAATTACAATAAATGCATCTTCGTCAATGATAAATTAGAAATGGAAGATCTTAGAAATTGAATAATTAACAAAAGTATATGGATACTGCAAAATTTCACTACATTTTTTTTTTTTGTTTTTTGTTTTTGTTGAGAAACCAAACTTGATGATCAATGTTATTGCAAGATGAAACATCAGTTACAACGAGTCACACGTGACTAGTGGAAAATGCACCTAGTATCTGGACATAATTTAAATATTTTTTTAGCGAATTTTTTTAACAGATTAGGTCACGGGTTATCCGGGTTGGGTTGGGTTGACCCGTAAAAAATCGGATTGGATCACGGGTCAACCCATTTTTGCTTTAGGTCAAAAAATTGGGTTCGAGTCAGATATTTTTCGGGTCGGGTCGGGTCAGAAAATTTTGAACCATATTTCCATGTCTAAGTGGAGCTATGTTGTCAGGGGTGGATTCAATCCAGACCTGCAACTTGTTACCAGAAATTGCCTTTATGGCTAAAAAATGGCGCAATCGAATAGCCTATGCGATTGAGATGAGAGAAATTACAAAAATGAACAACATCTGCTAACACAAGAACATCATTAATCATATGACCGTACTCCAGATTTTTTGTGCTCCAGCTAAGATGACCTTGATTATTACCTCAGCATCACCTTCAAAGGAGCACTTGAAAATACTCAATTCTTTTGCAAAAACCAGCGCCCTCCTGCAGGCCAGAACCTCAACCGTAGCAGCAGAGGTAGGTAGAGGAACCCTTTCAGACATGGCATCAACGAGACTATCTCTATAATCACGCATAACAACTTTTTTATTTTAAGTTGTGAGTTTGGGAATAATTTTTATTTAATTTTTAACTTGCAGTAGATTAATACCTCAATTTTGTGATAAAATGTTAAAAATTTTGACTGTGATCCAAGAAGAACTCAAAAAATAATACATTTATAAACATTAATTTAATTCTTAGATGCTCTTTATGTAAAGACCCAAGTCTGGGGTGGTATCAAATAGCCTTCTAGTAGCTGAGCTCATCCATCAGAATTCAAGACAATGGGATAGGGAAAAAAGTCTTTGATCTGTTTGAGACTCAGTCAGCTATAAAGATTCTCAATATCCACATTCCTGCCTCCTCAAGGGATGACACATTATGCTGGGGTTACAATCCATCAGGTGAGTTTACTGTCAAATCAACTTATAGATTAATAATGCAAAAAAACAGCAACTCATTGAAGGCCGATGCAAGAAGCTGAATGGAAGAAGTTTTGGAAAAGCAAAATACAGGAGAGGTTAAAGCTCCTTCTTTGGAGAATAGTATGGAAATCACTTCCTGTTCGGGAGATCCTGAATAAAAGATTTCCAATTCCAGACTTGTGTTGTCCAATTTTTGGGGAAGAGGAAGAAACCATTGAACACATCTTCATATGCTGCCCCACACAGTTCAGGTTTGGGCAAACTCAACTTGGTCTCTGAACATGAAAGCTTTTAAGGATATGAATATTGATCGGTGGATAAAAGTATTAATTGATCCCAGTGAAATTTTGAGAATACAAGGTGGGGAAGCAATGGAGTCTAGTATTTTTGCTGCTGTTCTTTGTGACCAAATCTGGATGAATAGAAATAAAGCAGTGTGGGGCAACCAATCGGTATATTCAGTCAAGCTCTTTAACCAAATAAATAAGGTGTTTATACAACACAAACAAGCTTGGCAATTGACCCTTGAGAAAAAAGAGAATTCCTCCTCATGGAAGCCTTCTCCTCTAGGATGGATCAAATTTAACTTTGATGCAACAGTGAAGCTTGCTAAGGTGGTGTTGAAAGTGTTTTGTACTTTGTATAGATAGCAATGGTTCCATAATAGTAGCTCAGACTCAAGAAGAATGCCCAAGTAAGCCTATTTGAGCAGAATCAAAAGCTGCTCTACTAGCAGCTAGATTAGCTCGGCGAGAAGTCTTTGATAGAGTTGTGTTAGAAGGAGATGCTCAAGCTGTGATAAAAGCTATCTTAAACCTATCTGCAACTCCTCATTGGTCCATCAGTGCTATTCTAGAAGAGACTTGTGTTATTTTAAATTCTTTTGTATGCTGGAATGCTTGTTTTGTTTTTAGAGACTCAACTTTGTAGCTCATTCCCTAGCCTAATGGTGTTTTTTTGGGACAGATTTGGGACCCCCTTCTGTAGTTTCTGAGTTTGTAGAGGGAGGAGTTGGTTGAGTCCCATCCTTTCTTTTGGTTTTATTTGTTTGGTGTTGGTTGCGTTGTTTTCCTTTCTCTTTTAAGGCAATTTCTTATTCAAAAAAAAAAAAAAAAAAAAAAACAAAGCTTTAACCTTTTCATCTAATCATTTTTATCTTATATTCTGTTTTTGTGTTAAATTATTTACTATTTTATTGGCGTGGTGTGGATTGTGAAGTGTCGAAATTTGACTTTTTATCAAAGTAACCTCCACTACTTGGCATTCTAATTCAAATTGGATTTTTTTTTTCGGAATAATATAACCATTTTTCACAACCTTCCATTTAAAGAATCTATCCTAAATTTGGACTCTATTCTACTTCTACGGTTCTAACACATCAAAATAGTACGTACCTATTGGTTTGAGAGACGATGAGTGGGATCAGACTCAGATTACCTACCTCATTGACAGCTCTAGTGGGAAATATCTTGGCTGTGCCTGGAATATCACTTGGCCCATTCATAGCTCCTAGTCCCTTACCAAAAAAACACTCACTCAGACTCACTCTTACTCACTTAATATTGTATACTCCTTATTTTAAAGAATATTCCTTTCAACCTACCGCATGATAATATTCCTTCGACTTACTACGATAGTTTTATAATCAAAATAACTAATTATATGTATTTTTAGTCATAGGTGACGAACCTTTTAAATAAATTATATAAGAAATCTAGAATTCTATCCTCTACTTACACCAAAAGTCAATTGGTGTCTTAGTCCATCAATTAAAATAACCATTCATATGTATTTTTAGTCACAGGTGACGAACCTTTTAAATAAGTTATATAAGAAATTTAGAGTTTAATCCTCACTTATACCAAAAGATAATTAGTATCTTGGTCTGATGGAGTATACGCTATAGATTGAAAACCTAAAAAAAAAAAAAAAAAGTTATATAATTTATTTAAAAATATTTCACAGATGGTTTTATAAAACTCAAACCCTTCACTGCTGTAAAAAATCAATAATAACCAAACAAGCTATAAAACACTAGTTTCCATCTCCAATTGTTAGACAGAGAGAGAGAGGGAAACACACACGTCCAAGACCAACCAGCAACCACATCTCTCTCTCAGTCTCTCATTTCTTCCTTTGTCTGGAATCTACGCTTAGAGTTGGTTGGTTGGCTTTCATTTTTTTTTTTTTGTCGTACCCAACCTCTTCTCTTGTGGCTCTCACTTCTCATACAAAGTACCAAAAAGATTCCTTAATTCCCTTTCATTTGTTGTTTGCCTTTACACAGATTCTCTTATTCCTCGGCAACCCATTTCAGAGTTCCATCCAAAGCCTCCTTTTCGGGACCCAATTCATTCTTTTCATTTCATGGGTATGTATATATAGCTTACTCTTTCTTTGTATATTATATATATTTCTATACGTGGATCTAATACTTTTCTTTTTTGTTTTAATCAGATTCTGCTGTCTGAGATTGGAGGCCAACATTCTTGCTCTTATTGGGCGTCCAATAATTTTCGCTCTTATTTCTTTGGATTCTTTCGGTGACTCTGAACTCCGCTCCAGTATGCTTCCTACTCTTGTTCAATTGCTTTGCATTTTTTATTTTGTTTTGGGTTCTGTTCTTTTAAGAGTCATATATAAAAATGCATTTGTGAATTTCTTTTAGTTGTTAAGATAAGCATTTAGAATTAATGCCAAAAAAAAAAAAAAAACTTCAATACAATAGTTCATTAGTTGCAGGTTGTGTCTTTCATTGTGGATTGATTGGAAACATTTGATGTACCCAGTTCCGATTCTATGACAATGGCACGTTTAATGTGTTGAAGCTGAAATTTCAGTATGTTTAGTGCAAATTTAGATATGGTTTTCAAAAGGAGCTTTGGAATTCAGTTCAATGTGTGTGAAAATTATTGGGGTGTAGTAAATAGCACAGAATTTTCACTGTACATATTTGATTTTGTTAAGCATCCATGGTAAGAAATCAATTTTGTTACTAATGTCACTGTATTGGTGTGTGAAAGGAAATGAAGATTCTCTTTTGATCTTTCTAGAGCAATTTAAAAATACTAGAGCATCTCAAGCATCTACATTTCCACTTATGTAAATCTCATTTTATTATTAAATGTCCTGTTTTGAACTCTTCCTTGTAGAGACTTCTAAACCGATATTTTCTCTAAGCTTAGAAAACTATCCCTTACTTTCTGTGCATATAGGATTTGATTTAATCTGAGATCAGAAGTAAATTCCCTGAGGCTTAGTTGCACAGGCATCCTCAAAACTTTGAAGTTCAAAGAAGTTTTTTGCATGCTTTAATCTATTATGATAGTTTGGGAAAATAACAATAAAAGGATTACAAAAAAAAAAAAAAAAAAAAAAAAATTTACTATCTGCAGTGAATGAAAATTATCTTGTAGAGGTTCTTGTGCTCAACAACTCAGCTAAATTCAAAAACTGTTGGTTTCACAACATTTGTCCTTGATGGCGAGAGATGATGGATTGTAGCTCAATTTCTTAGAAGAGATGTCCATATTAACTTTTCCATCAACTAAACCTTAAAGGGTGGAGATGTATGTCGAACATGCATATGTAAGTGCAATTTCGTGGTAATAACATGTTTTCATTTTGTTTTGAGGGGGGAAACTGGAAAGTTGAAATGTTGCTGCCTAGGAAATAGAAATACAGAGAGAGAGAGAGAGAGAGAGAGAGAGAGAGAGAGAGAGAGAGAGAGAGAGAGAGAGAGAGCATGATAATTATAAACTGCTCGAGTAAATTAGAACTAAAGATTGTGTCATTATTAACTTCAGGTTGGAAGGATAGAAGCTGGGTAGATGAGCACACCTTTTCATTTATTCCTTAAGCCAATCAAATTACGTTTTTTCTTACATAGATGAATGGATAGGTATAAGGAGTAGCTTGTCTCTGCCAAGAAATGGAGGGAAGGAATGGTGCTATGTATTGCAGTAAAGAAAAGAGTTGGTAGGTTAATGAAGAAATAGCAATTCCTTCAGCATCCTTCTATTTGGTAAGCACCAATGGTCATGTCTCATGTGTAGAACCTCAGCACCATGTTAGACAATGGGAGTCTTGGGGCAAAGCATTACTGCAATTTTTTATACTAAAATTGAAACACTCAACTTTGTAATTTGTATTCCAAGTACCCTCTCATATCTATTCCTGGCCAAAAAATTTCTTTACTCATGTATATATCAGAAGTAAAAATGATAAGAGACCCTTTTACTATCTTTCTACTCCAACCACCTTAATATTAGTGGGGAAGATCCTTATGTTCCTGCCTATGCATCACATGGACTTACACTTGTAGCTAGCATAAGACCAAGATATTGTACTAATGTTACTGATTTTCCATGTGCAAGTTAGAAAAAGAATTTCACCCATTGATTCTCTGGCTGTTCAGAAGCAGGAGACAAGAGAAGCAATATTTTTTTAGATTATCATTGTTATTTTTGTACTAAAGAGGTAACATTAGACATCTTATGGGATTAGGGGAAAACTATTATAAGCATCTCGCCTGTTATTACTTCTCCATTCTCTCCCATTTTCAACTCTCTTTGGGCAGACGAAGAAATGTGGGGCCTATTTTGAAAGAACCCTCCTCTTCCTTTGCAATCCCTCCATTTTTTTTTTCCCTTAACAGACATTGAAGAAATACAATCTCTCAATCCACCCTTTCATTTTCTCCCCCCATCCCCTAAAGAAAAAGAAAAAGAAAAAAAGTGTCCCTAAATAAACTTGTTCGCGCCTAACCTACTTTTGATTGGTTTATTATATATTCTTGATAAAAGCCCTTATTAGCAACTATAGCACTGTAACTTTTGAAACTCCTAAGTTTCTTGCCATAAAGGCATAAAGACTCACTTGTTTCAGGTGTTAATGTAAACGTTGTATGTAGGCAAAGTTTTCAGAGGCTTTTTGTAACTACTATGACGCAACATGAACCTTAACCTTAACCAAGCTTGTTAGCAATCTAGATTGAATCTTTTAGTTGCATAGATTCATTAATGAGCTCAATTGTGCTGGCTGGATAGTTGGGCTCATGTTATATAAATTATAAACCTCTCAGGCAACATAATCATCTACTAGACTCATTCTTCATTTTGCTTTAGATTGATTTGGAACTTAAAAAAAAAAGTCCTTTGAGTAATATTTATCTGACTCATGTAGTTGAAAATGATTTGGTTGTGTTGAATGTAGCTAGCTCTCTGGCCAATGATCTATTGATTGTGTTGTGATTATGTGTTAGCCCTACCAGGGAGAGATTGTGGTTAAACTATGAGGATCATTGGATTTTCATGTCATTTTTCTTTTTCCTTGATAGGTAAGTATTTCAATTTTATGACATTACATGGATTTTCATGTCATTTTTCTGTATGATTCCATCAAACAACTCAAATTTTCAATTCAATGCCATTGTTAGAAATGGTTCTAGGAGCAGTGACATAAATTTTTTAGTTTTATGTGCACGTAGATGTGAAAATCCTGTAAAAAAATATAATACCAAACACCACAAGACACAAAAACTAACGTGGTTCAGCGAACTCTATGCCTACATACATAAGTACTTTCAGCCAAACCCCAATATTAGGAAATAATGCTCAATCCTCTTAAACACAGACTAAAGACTCACCAATGTTAAACCTCAATGCAGCCAAAGATACCTCACGTTAAAGTACTAGACTACTAGATAAAACTGTTTTTCAAATCTCTCACACATGGAAAAAGCTACACTACCACTTATTTCTTTTTCTTCTCAATATTGGATTAGTACTCTCAATGGTAATTGTACGGTCACAATTCGCACCCGACCCCATTGTATGGAGGGTGCAGGCCCAAAAAGCCTTATACAATGAAATTTGTAGAGAGTGGGTCAAAGGACTAGGCTTTAGTAAGTGGATAACAGTTAAAATGGGTTTTTATGACAATCAAATAGAAATGAACCAGGTTTGTACAAGTGAATTTGTCCTTGGCACAATCCGAGGAGCTCTGTTCTAGTGGATGAGAATGGTTACGAGAGTTGTTGAGATTGCTACAGTGCTTTCTCTGTTTCCTCCCCCCCCCCCCCATCTCTGGGGCCTCTACCCTTATTTATACATCTCGTCCTTTATCTTTACCCTACACGTGGGCAGTTGATGGTTTATGCTGATACTTGTCCCATCAGCCCCCTCTAGAAGTCTTCTGGGGTGGTTGTAAGGTTGCAATAATACTGTTCAAAGGTCACCTCCTCATTAATGCGGCCAGAGAGTGAGCTACAGAGCATTTAATGCAGTGGTAGCAGCTTTTCCCTAGATATCTTTAGAGTTCCCATCTTTCTTGTACGTTTGTGGTGCACGTCTCTATCACTAGAGCTTCTTGGAAGGTCACTTTGATCATTAGGATCTATACTCGATTTGCGTTTAGCTTATCCGAGGAGATACTCCTCCTCGGACTTGGACTACTCATGCTCTCGGCCAAAACCCCAAAACACAAATTCATTGATCTGGGCCCATGACCCCATAGTGATTATTCCACCTCCTTATTGTTCTTCCAATTAATGTAGGATTTCAAGATTAAAATTCTTCTTTTTAATTTTAAATTTCTAAACCAACAAAGAGATCTTGAGACTTATTTCTAATCCCCTCATGGTTGGACTTAACAAAATTTCCACCTCTAGTCATGAGGAGGTGTCTTCACTTCTGTACTTTGGGTTACCTCCTTCGCGCCCTTCTTATTTGTAGAGATCAGGGAAGTCCAGGGCAAGCCAAGCACTCAAGCAAGGTGAGGTGCCACTACAGCCCTTTGAAGCCTTGGGGTGAGGCACCTTTAGTGGGGTGCTTGTCTTTTGAACCTAGGTGAGAGCTTGATGGCCTTAAACAGATTGTAATGCTTTTGAGGGGAGAACCTTAATGAATTCAGCAAAAAAAGAAGGCAGTTTCATAATTGGCAAAGAAGGGTAGATCTATGCTTTAATTCTAATTAGTAGGTGTCTCTTTCTTTTGCTTTCTTCTCTCTTTCTCTAACCTCTCTTTCTTTTCACATGAATTTAGATTTAAAAAAAAAAGGTTTCTGTCGTATAATCTTTTGACTTTGCTCTCTTTTTTACTTTTGAAATTTTTTATAAAAGATTGTTGAATAGTTTATTCTTAGATTAGTTAATAGAGCCTCATCCCAATTGAAAAATTCAAATCATGCCTAATAAGCATTAAATGCTTATTATTTGGGTTCGTTATATGTTGATAACTATATTTAAAGGTACCTTGCTTCACTTGGGTGAGCCCCTTTTTGGTGTCTCGCACTTCAGGCGATAGAAGATTTGTTGCGTTAAAGTCGCCTTCCACCTTTAACTGCAGGGTTAGAGATGCTCCACCATGGTCTCAACAAGAGTTGTGATCAATTAATATCAAGAAATACTTGAAATTCTCGATCAAACTTTGCTTTGCACCATATTAGTTACGTTTTTCATAAATCCTACTCACTTATAAGAAAAAAATTCATAAATCTTACTCTTTTTAATTCATTATCATCTTTCCTTTATGATGCTTTAACCAAATGATTCTCTTAGTGTTTTACTCCATTCAATTGAATTTTAAGTATCTCACCAATTAACTCGTACAAATTTTTAAGTTCACTCTACTTTGATTACCACCAAACCACATTTACTAGCTTTCATAACTTCACCTCTTGTAAAATATCCATAATCTATGGAATCTAGTCAATCAAAAGAAGTTAAAAATCTTCCAAATTTCACCTCTTTTATATTATCTATCAAATGAATCTAATCGGTCAAAAGAAAATAATATCCTTCCAAATTCTAGTATGTCATGTGTGAGCCCCTCTTCAACGCAGATCAAACCCAACTGTTTCTTTAAATACAACTAATCTCTGTGCGACTTTGACATATATATTTTCTCTAGCATTTCCCACCATTATTAGGGAGGATGCTCATTTAAGGCATTGTACTCTACCTTTTGAGCAAGAGTCAAAGGAGATAGTCTTTCATCTCAAACTCCTTATTCATTATTGAACATTGTGGCCTGCTTCTTCATTTCTTGTATAGTTCCCCGAACAAACTTTGTTGCACCCAAACAAATTTGATAGTTTTTTTTTTTTTTTTTTTATTTTTAATTTCTTAAAAATTTTATAAATAGGTAAAACTTTATTGATAACGAAACAAAAGTAGCTAGGTACACTGGACGTGTATGGCTGGTACAACAAAGTAGCCATCTTTGATGGTGCTTTGACTAAAACTCAAATTATTATTCCCATCAAAGAGTTCCACCTCCAACTTTGTGTTTGTCATCTAGGATCCTTAACCAACAATTGATAACATTTTATTTTGAGATGCTCATAAACAGAATACTAAGACCGCAAGATGCAACATAATGTGGTTCAAGTAACTCGATGCCTACATTCATGGGTAATGCCAACTAAAATCTACTATTATCGCCATAGATTACTACACTCACAAGTAATCCAATTTTAATATTTTTTTTAGTTGTGCCAGAACCCCCGAAAGTGTTGTGGATTGTAAGAAACTTCAGTTCAACTTCTGCTGTTGATTCTTCTTGATGTTGGGAGGCACAAGCTAGTAACTTTTATGTAGTTTCTACTGATAATATTAAATAATGATCCATTTTGTGAAGCTTGTATTGCCAATTGGATTCCTTTTCTTTTTATAAATAACGTAAGATATTTTATTATAAACAAAAAAGGCAGCCAAGTACACTAGAAACGTACTATAGTGGTAGCAATCAAAAAACCAAATTACAATGATCAACTGGAACAAAGAGGGACAAACAAGAACATGATGGCAAAACTAGACTCCATTCAGGGAGAGTACGTAAGAGGAAAGACTTTATATCCAAGATAGACCGTTCACAATTCACAAAGCATCTAGCATTCTGCTCTCACCATAAGCACCAAAATAATCAATGTGGCACAAGCCTCCAAAAATCTATATTTGGTGTCTACCGAACTTGCCCTTCTAGGAAGCTAACAGCTCAATAACTTTATATGGCATAACCCAATGGATACCAAACAAATAGAATACCATCGACCATAGCTAATATGCTATAGGACAATGAAGAAAAAGGTGATCCACCGATTCCCCACACCTTTTGCAAATGTAGCACTAATCTAGCACTACAAAATGCCTCTTTTGAAGATTATTTGTAGTTAAAATGTTACCTAAAGTTGCAGTCCAACAAAAGAGTGCTCCTCTAGAAGGAACCTTCAATTGCCTCATCATTTTCCAGGGAAAAGAAAGGACAGAAGAAGGGGATAAAGAGTGATAAAAACCTCGAACCTCAAAACCTCTCTCTGCTGGCTTCCAACAAACATTGTCAGCCCCAACACCTCACACATCCTTGGAATAAAGCACATCCAAAAACAGAGCCAATGCTTCTAACTCCCAATCCTGCACTGGACAACAGAACTGGATGTCCCAATGAATCCTCTCATTAGAGAAATGCATAGCCTCCAACACAGAATACTCCCTTGCCTGACTAGTACTATACAACTTTGGATTCCTTTTCTGTTCTCTAAGTACCCAGTTTTGTTTTCTTGAAAGCTTCATTTTTCGTACTATTGCTTAAAGTGTTCATCTGGTAATATATATTTTTGATGCATGGTCATATTTATATGTTATTTTTCAAATGGATGCTTGTGTAAAATTGCTGTTATGTTTTCTGCTGCAAGCCTAAAGCTCTAATTAGATCTATTCTTAGTGTTGTTTATTTCAATAATAACCCTCTCTCTCTCATGGGATAAAGATAAATTTTTTTTTTTTTATTGATGATATTATTTTGTGTCCATTCAAAGATGTTTCTTTTAACATTGAAATTTGCAGATGGGGGATGTAGCAAAGGACTTAGCTGCTGGCACTGTTGGAGGAGCAGCCCAATTGATTTGTGGTCACCCCTTTGACACCATTAAGGTCAAGCTCCAGAGCCAGCCTGCTCCGCTTCCAGGCCAACCTCTCAAGTATGCGGGTGCAATGGATGCTGTCAGGCAAACATTAGCTGCTGAAGGCCCTAGAGGTTTGTACAAAGGTATGGGGGCTCCATTGGCCACTGTGGCTGCCTTCAATGCCGTCCTCTTCTCAGTGAGGGGACAAATGGAGGCATTGTTGCGGTCTGAACCTGGTGCCCCCCTTACAGTTAACCAGCAAATAGTCTGTGGGGCAGGGGCTGGAGTTGCCGTTTCCATCTTAGCATGCCCCACTGAATTGATCAAGTGCAGGTCAGTATTTTAGTCATTTACTTTGCCTGTCCTTGTAATATATGATCTAATTTTGAAGTCCTGAGATTGAACTTAGATATCTTTTCGAATCAAGCCAGTTTATCTGATTTATTGAAGTATGATTCAACAGTTAAGTATTGCAAAATTTCAACTGTTGAGCGAATCATGATCTTTTCATAAATTGTACATAATTTTTCTGATATTGTTTATGATACTCTTTAAATTCTATGGGAAACTCTTCAAACCTTCAAATTTACCTGCTAACTGCTTTGGATGTACTACTAAAAAACAGGTTGCAAGCCCAGAGTGCATTGGCAGATTCTGGTTCGGCTGGCGTTGCAGTGAAGTATGGAGGACCAATGGATGTGGCCAGGCGGGTTCTTAGATCAGAAGGGGGTGTAAAGGGTCTCTTCAAGGGACTGATTCCCACTATGGCACGTGAGGTTCCAGGAAATGCAGCAATGTTTGGTGTCTATGAAGCCTTGAAGCAGTACCTTGCAGGTGGCCAAGACACATCAAAATTGGGAAGAGGCTCTTTGATGTTGGCTGGAGGCTTAGCTGGAGGCGCCTTCTGGTTCTCAGTCTACCCTACTGATGTTGTGAAGAGTGTAATTCAGGTAGATGATTTTAAAAATCCCAAGTACTCGGGTTCCATTGATGCTTTTAGAAAGATCCTGGCCTCAGAGGGAGTAAAAGGCCTGTATAAGGGCTTTGGACCTGCCATGGCCCGAAGTGTGCCTGCAAATGCTGCATGCTTCTTGGCATATGAGGTGACAAGATCAAGTTTGGGTTAATTGGTTCTTTGGTGCCACTGGTTGATGATTTGCTTGAAAGTTTATTGTTTGATCTTGCTTATCTCAAAGCAATCATCAAACCATTGAATGGTGTTGTTTAAAATATTTTTCTGCAATAGTGGCAAGCTCTTACTGTTCTGTAATTTTTGATTTGGTTGCTGGAAGAAACATTGTTTCACCAATTCATATATAAAGGCACCAGGTGCTGAACATTTATTCTCAGTTTCTCTCGAGTGACCATTTATGTGATAAATATATACTTGAATTGAACCTCGATTTTACTGCATATCAATGAGCACATTGGATACAGTCCAAATTGACTTTTTCCCAAAGAAATGGGAAAATGATGAAGGTTTCTCTTTTATTTTTTTTAAAGATTTATATAAGAAAAAACTTATTAGAAATATAATATTCTTACTCTTTTTTTTTTTGAGAAACAGTAATGAAAATAATAATATTCTTACTCAATTTTAGTTTCATTGAAAATAATTGAAGTAAGTCAAAAGCCAAATATAATAACACACAACTAAGAATATAAAAAATAATAATGACTCTACACTTACGTCAGAGGAAAATAATTTATTATTTGTCTAATCACTGAAGCAACCGGTTCATAAGTTTAATTATTTTCATTTTAACAACTTGTGTTTCTCTTTTTAATGACATTTAATATAATTAAATTTGATTTTCTAAATATACATGTATTATAAGATATTTTCTTATAAAACGTTTGTGTCCAAAGAAGCTAAGGTTGATACAAGATGACCTCTTGGCCATCCAGAAGGTCAAGGACTTTCTTGAGTGGTCAATCTTACCGTTGTGGATGAAGGAGTGGCTAGCATACACTCATTGGTCAATCTTCCCAATCTATCGAGACCAATACTTGATGTATTCGAGACATAGATGGTGTATCTAAACTATTTGACCTATGTACCTATATCTCTCTTTCTCTAATTGTAAATCAACCAAATTAAGCTCTATAAACACATTTAAAAAAACTCATGCATGGATGAAGTAAACTTATCACGAGTCACAACCTTCACTTGGATACCGAATGACATTAAAATTCCCTGCCAAACACCATGGCTCCTCCCACCTTGTCATCTCTTCTTTGGATTTGTCCATAAACCATCTCTAAGATTATCCTCATTAGTCCCATTCGCCCACTATAAGCCCATAAGAAATTGTCCTCTTATCCTCTACATTATTCAAGACGCAAGACAAAGAACTAGTCCACTAAAGCCTCCATTTTTCTAACACATTCCTATCCCAATAGCAATATGCCTCATGCTATTTGCACAACTTCTAACACCACCAAGTCTGCAATGGGTTCCTCAAAATACTTCTAACAGTATTATACTCCATAAGATCAATCTTTGACTTTGTAAAAAAAAAAAAATCACATTTCCATAACCTAAACATGTTCTTTTCCTTTGATCTTTTGCGAGGGTGTTCAATTCTCCAATATTCCATTTAAAAATTACTACTACTAGTAGCAAGCTATACTTCATCATTTACAGTGGAGAGAAAATTCATACGCAACCCATAGCTTAGGTTGGCCTCACAGTTGGGGGATGGGATTGGTCGACCAAGCAGCATGGTCACCACTCCCCACCCTTTTAAGTAGCCCTCTTTGCGAGGCTCCCTCAGTTGTGAATATTATCATGGTAAAGGAAGAGCTGGTTAACCTCAATTCTTAGTCTTGTAACCATTTTGGTGGCTGTCAAAGAACTGTTCATTCTATTAGATTTTGTTGCACTGATTTGGCTGACAAATTTATTTTAAGCCCACTAACCAGATCCATAAATCCCCTACTGATCTACTAGCTTTGGTTTCACAAATATTGACGGGGAACCATGATCATAGCTGAATTGCAATTCATTTTTTTTTTAATTATAAATTAATGGCAATTAACTCCAGCTTAGTAGGGGTGATTTTGAGTTACGGGTTGGTTCATTTGGGGTGGTAGTTGATTTGCTGTTTGGACTTCGGCTAGGTGGTGGTGTGGTATTTGGTTTTTGTGAGAACAACAAAACCAAGCATAACTGAAAACATGAAATATGCCAGATAGAAAAACCATGCTTATTTAATTCATTGTCATTCCTTTCCATTCATTTCTTTTCTATCAATTCTATTCTATTCCATTGCTATACAAGATTTAAAGGACAACAACAAATCTAGCATGTTATGCATAAAATGTAAAACAGCTCTTCCCTTACTCCTAAAAATAGAAGCTCTTTTCTTTTCTTTCTTCCTTTCTTTTTTTCTTTTATCAGTAAATGACAGCTTTGCAATTCTAGTTACTGAATATTACTGCCACCTTGTTGAATCTTTGACTCTAAGAAAAGCCTTACTGTTGAGTATATTACAGAAGGTTCAGCCATTGCACCATTGCCATAATCCCTACAAGCCAGCCTCTTCGTGACAGGAGGGATGAGAGAAATACCAAGCTCATCAATTAGCATGAGATGTTCTGTTAAAGGATTGTTCCACATAAATGTGTTCATGTCAGGTGCAACAAAAAGTGGCCTGCTGTAATCCCATGCTCGCACAATGCATGTCAGTAAATTGTCATACAATCCCCCCGCTATCTACAATTACATCACAGCAAATATTTTAGAAATATGCAGGGATTAAACATTTGATTTGAAAAACTTTTGAAAAACAAAATTCAGAAAGAGGTGTAGAGAAAAAGCCCATAGGAGCCAGATGATGTCATTCTAGACAGTGGATGTACCTTAGACTCACAGTCTCTACCACTTCAATTAACATGCACACATATACATAAGTTTGTTTTATACACAAAATAAAATGGTAAATTACACCAACCTTGAGATTTCACGAAATGACACTCCTCCAAACTATAAACAAAAGGACAATCCCCACCTTGACATTTGTTCAAATGCAACCAATAAATCCCTAATTTCACTTTTTTTTTTTTTTTTTTTTAAGATTTCTAATTCTTTATATGAAACATACACTAACCGAATACAAGCACTGGCGGAGGGAGGGGCTATGGCCCCCTGGATTCTAAAAAGTCCCTCCTCCATCTTATAATTTGTGTGTGTGTGTGCCTCTCTCTCTCTCTCTCTCTCTCTATATATATATATATACTAATGCCCCCCCCCCCCCCCCAAGATTTTAGAATAATTGTACCATATTTTAGTTTGGTCCCCCTAAAAACAAATTATGGCTCCAACACCGTACAAGTATGGTTCCCCCTATTTATAACCTTAAAACAGGAGCCCAAACAAATTCACAACATAAATACATGGTCCCAATCATTGCTTAGATGAACATGGAAAATAACTTACTCCCAATAACCATGAGTCTGTCTGTGTCATTAATCACAGGGTTCTTAGACCACAAAAAATAAGCAAAGACAGTGAAATGAGCATTACTTAGCCATAGTACCTTCGCATGCCTACAAGAGAAGGTACAACAGGAGCAAGGTGGGTTGGTAGTTCACAATGCAAAAAATGGATCCTTTACGCCCAAAACAGCATGGAAAGGTCACAAACAAATGTATTCCCTAAAGAATGGGAGCAAGAACAAGGAAATGAAGTAGTATTCTTTTGTATATAGCATGAAATATCTTTTAACAAGCTTATTCAGAATGAATTTCAGATCTTCAATGCATACATTTACAATTTTTTTCACCATTTAGTATTGTGAGAGATCTATCAAAATAATGCATTTGTTTATCAAATCAATGAAAGAACTAATTTTCAATGATGAACCAGACAAATAACTTGACCTAGTTGCATAATGAAACAGACATATTGCTAGTACAATTGGCTCCCACAAATAATAAGTCCTCTTAAACTAAGAAACCACTTTTATGCATTCTCTGTTCCTTTTAACTCATCATTTTCAAGAACCAATTTGGGGACTAGAGGTACTAAATTTCCAAGTTGTTGCAGTAATCAATACTTTTAATGAGTGTTGGCCGTTGCTAGTAACATGGACTCACCTATATCATACCGTTTCCAGTTTCTAAAAGTTAACAGCAAGAGGGACAATTTTTCTGAAATTTCTCAATCATAATACCTTGCCAAGTGTGTTGGCTGACAATGGAGCAATGACCATAATATCAGCCCATCGGCGTAGCTCAATGTGAAGCACATTATCACCAATTTTCTTCCAACTAGACCATTCATCATCCTCTGTATAAAGAAGTACATCTTTAGGAAGAGATGCCCTCTCTATGAAATGTAAAGACGCTGTTGTGGCAACTGCTCTTACTTCTGCTCATTCTGAAAAACAATGGCAGAGATTTCCAAACTTTATCCCAGCAACACTTCCACTAGCAGCAAGTAGAATCTGTGGCTTCCTGGGAGCAGCATTGATGTGCATTGGCTCCATTTCTTCACTTACAGGTTCTGAGGATGACATAACCTATTCAAGAGGTGCCAACAATATTCTTATCAAAGACTCAAACAGTATCTCAACATAGAGCCCACAAGCAAATCAACTTGTAACAAACCTTCGACTAGAATTCATAATACCTTTGCAAAAAGAAATGCTTTACAAAGATTCTTATGAAAATAGAGCCAAAATCTGAAAAGGTTTACACATTATCAAGAGATACAAGCACAAATCAATTGAAAATAAAGAGAACAACACTTGTGCATGTGTGTGTGCGCGCGCAGGGGTACATGTGTGAATTAAAGGTTCATTAATAATGCATGAAAGCAATTATTGATTGTTCCATTTCATTACTCCATGGAGAATAAACACTCTTGACAACAACAATAAAAAGTAAGGGGAAACCAAATGTTATAGAGTCAGTATATTGAAAGCATCTCTAACCAAAATATATGAAACTGAAACATAGTTGCTCTAGGAGGAGCCATGAATGCAAAGTTATATGGATGTATAAGCTCAAAAAGCTATTTGCCCATATAAATAGTTTGGGTAGCTTAAGATTTCAAATGTATAAGTAGAGCTGTAAGTGAGTCAAGCCAAGCCAAGGATAAACAGTTTATATTTGTATTTCGTATGTGTGCCAATCTCACGCACATGACCAAGTTCAAGCACATGCTCAATCTTGATTTTTTTTTTTCTTTTTTTGTAAAACAACCTCAAACTTATTCATGAGATTCTTAATTACTCTTCATAAAAATATCAAGACTATATTTTCTTTTTTATCCTTTCAGAAATCTGTTTTAATTATTAGTTACCAGATTAAAATTATGATCTTATTGTTTGAATTAATTAGATAGACTAATTTTCATTTATGATCTTATAAATTTCAACTAACCTATGTTGTATGGTTACAAGTTAAAAATATTTTTCTTAAAATAAATAAATAAATAATTTGCTTCGATTTGATTTAAAATAAATAAATAAATAAATAAAAAGAGAGTAAAAAGTATACAAGACTGATCATCGATTTAAATACGAAGCAGGCTAAATTCAAGATGGACAAATAAGAAATGGATTTAGTTTAGCGAAGTCAATTAAGGGTCTCTCTCTCTTTGTGGTTATTTCTATTGTTTATTTGCAAAGCCAAAGATGAATGATTCCCGTAGTTATTTTAATTTGTTCATCAAATCAACTCTAATGCCTCTTGATGTTTGGTCCAGAGTTTCACATTCTTTTCAAACTGAGCATTATAATTAAGGAAAATGCTAGGAACACCATTACAATACATTCCCAAATCTTAACTACCAGTAACTCACTTGCCTAGCATAACAACTAACTACACATCAACTAATTTGACAGCTAACACTGCCACATACACAGTATTTACTCTTATCAACTTCATGGTCGTGCTGCACCTGTAGTCCTTGCCATCATCTCCAACTCTCTCATGCGCCTATAGGAATGTGGGCGCCTCCTCCTCCGTGCCACCCAAATCCAAATGCAGAGGCAGATCAGGCATAGTAGCACTATGACTGGAATCACAATCCAGAGCAAGTAGATCTGGGAATCTACTGAGATGCCATTGCCAACTCCTGTAGGATCTGAAGGATGCTTTGGGGGAAGTAAGGGCAGAAGAATGTCTGCAGGTACATCCCATGGATGCACTGGTACGATATCATCATCCATAGCTCACTCAAGCTCTCTGGAACTTGGCCGAATGGCTCTGGTATTCTCTCACTGTGACTGTGTGTTTGTCGCTTGTCCAACCAGTTAAGAGCCTACGAGGTTCAAGAAAGAATGTACATTATAATTTGTTTGACCTCTTCATGAACAAGAGATTCTAAAATAAGAAGGTTACAAAACATTAGTTACTTCTAGGTGTGTTCCCCAATTGATCCTATTCTCTTAAATCAGTCTATATTTTTGAAACTACATAATATTCGTTTTGTCTGAGTCCATGTCACAATACCTCATGATATTAGAGCAAACAGTCATAATTCCAACCTACTATACTGCAAAACGAATATCATGTAGTTTCAAAAATATGATGTAGTTTAGTCATAATTCCTGAAATGTTTCCTACCTTCTAATTTTTTGAACTGTAAGATTTTCACTTTCAATTATATATATCAGAAACCATGGAACGTATATAAGTAGTATAGCTTCAGTGGTAGGAAGAGGAAAAAGAATAAGGGAAAAACAATATAGATTCAGCAAATTAGAGTAACCATAGTGAGAAGCAGGAGGAGCACTAAACACCATCAGGAACCATAGTTTGCTTTCCATAAAAACACAAGCAAGAATTCCAAAAAGACTAAACTACCAGAAGACAATCAACAGCTTCAATATCAAAATTCAAACAACAGTGGCAAATCCCCAAGATTTAATTAAGCTTTATTTTTTAAACTTGTCAAGGCCAACAATAAAAACTTAAAACCTAGATCTATTCCGGCATATCCAATTGTTTTCTACTTCTGATTATATATAGTGACAAAAACCACATATTTGAGGGGGGAAAAAAAACCCTTTGTTTAGTCAAGCAACAAACATCATCCATGGCCAGAGCTTTCTTCCACTCAGGTCATGTTCTTAAAACTTCAAACAATACTTTCATATCCGTCATAACTAAAGTCAACCACCCTGAATCAGTATATCAGTACCAACCCATAAGTCTTTGCAATGTATCCTATAAAATTATTTTGAAAATTTTAGTCAACAGACTTAAGCCCCTTAATGGGCATCCCATTAATAGTTTTCACCCTCAAAGAGGACTGAGACAGGGAGACCCACTGTCTCCCTGCCTGTTTCTCTTTTGTGCCAATATTTTGTCATGCAAATTGTTGAAAGAGGAAGAACAGAAACACCTGCTCTTTGCAGATGACTCACTCTTGTTATTCAAAACTAATCCCTTGTCCCTCTCTACATTCAAACATTCCCTTGAGTGGTATTGAGTCCGTTTGGATAGAATTTATTGTTGAAAACTAAAAACTGAAATCTAAAAATACTAGAGCAAAATAATTTTTAAATATATGAATAGTACTGTTGGACCCATTTTTAATAAAAAATTGTTGAAAAAGTACGTAAACAGTGCGCACTGTACATTTTGTCCCTGCAGTGGAAACAGAAAAAAGAAGAAGAAGGAGAAAACGCAAAAAGCAAATGCAACAATTATAATTTGTATCCAGACGGATACTTATTAAATTGATATCATTGCATGCTCAGGTGGCTTCTGACTGTAAAGAATGGCTTTGCTTGTCTTTGTATGCCTAGTTCGAATACTGAAGCGCATATGCTTGGTCGTTGTACTAATCATGTAATTTCCTTTTTAACTTTGCTCTTGTTACGCATTTTTGCTTTGATTTTTGTCTTTATACCGTGTGTAACTAGCTTCATTATCTATACCCGGCCCAAACCCAGACCCGACCCGACCCGTTTAGAGGCTAATATACCAAAATACCCTATTCCCTATACATATATATATATATATATATATATATATAAGTTAAAAACAAAAGAACCCTAATCCCCTAGTCCCATTTCACTCAGCCGCAGCCTTCACACCTCTCCTCTCCCACTCAGCTACTCTCACTCTCCTCGCATCACTCTCATCTCCCCAACCTCTGATCTCTGTCACCACCGGCCATCGCGGGCACCTGCAGCACCTCCGATCAGATTGTTTTTTCTCTTTTTCTCTCAATCTCAGCTCACACGGTCTCGAGGGCAAAACCCATCAAACCTAAGATCCATGGCGGCCCACAGCGAGAAAAACCCACGGCCCTACAGCCACCGGAATCCCACAACCTGAAATTCGATCTGAAACCCACAGCCGTCCGATCTGAAGCCCATGGCCACCGATCTAAAACCACGCCCACCTGATCTGAAACCCACTGCCACGCCGATCTAAAACCACGGCCATGGTTGCGGAGACCGCGGCGGCCGTCGGGCAAGGGTTCAGCGCCGGCGGCTTTGAGTTCCTTCTCGTCTACTTCTACTTCCATTTCTTTTCTCACCGCTTCCCTTTTTGGGTTTTATTCGGTTTTGTTTTGTACGTTCTCTTTGGTTTATTCTCTTCTCTTCTCCTCTGTGAATTGTGATTTCATTTGGGTCACGGACTCGAACTCGAACTCGGTGTTGTCTTGTCTACATGATAACAGAGAACGGGTTGTTTCTTTGACTTGGACCCTGACCCGCCTCCCATAATTTAAGCCCAATTACAATCCACGCCATATTCCTTCATTGTCCTTCATTGGCAGTTTTGGTTTTGATTTTGATTTTTTAGATGTAAATTTCTGTGCTTTTGGTATTTGTGATCATCTGGGGTGTCTGATAAAGGTTAATTCTAATTGGGTTTTAATTTTTTGGTGCTGCGGTAAATGAGACAGAGTAAAGATTCAATCTTTATCTCAAAAAAAAAAAAAAAATCAATCTTTGTCTCAAAAAAAAAAAAAAACTCCAACAATCATCCAACCATTATAAAGATTCAAACTTTATCTCAAAAAATTAAAAATAAAAATTCAGATAAACTCTAACTTGCATCCAGCAAATAAGATAAGGTTTACGGATATACCTCTGTTTTGGCAAGATAGAAACAGAGTCGTCTCTGAACTTGTTTTCTGATCCTGTCCGTGAAGCTTTTTTTTTTTTTTCTTGGGGTTAAAATTTGTGAAGCTTTGAACTGTTTCACATTTCCCTCCTAAAAGCTTTGAACAAGATATACCTCTATTTCACTTGTTCTCTGAACCTTTTGTGAAGCTTTGAACGTGAGAGATAGGCTAATACACCATTGTTTCACTTTTCCCTTCCAAAAGAAAATTTTTTTTTTTTTTTCTTCAGTAGATTTTGTCCGATTGAGCTAAACAACTCTCCCAGTTAAGTGCTTAACTCCAGTTAAAGTGTGTGTTTCCCTTTTAAATGACGTGACAGTATTTTGAGCGTTGATGATGTTTAAACAAATCTCCACCGTGAAATGGACCCTCTCCATTTCAAAGTGAAATGGAGAGGATCCGGATCCCTCCTAAACATATATGCAGTATGATCTCACTATTTGACAACATAGAACAAAACAATCGTGGCCCTGCATAGTGTATACGCATTGCCCATTTCGCAATTAAAATATATGGAATTCTCCATCAACGTCTTTCACGATTAAAATATAAAAAATTGGATGACAGGTATTGCAAAGGATTTTATGATGTTTTCCTTTTGTGTGCACCACAAATGGTTTGCCTCAAAAGCTGCATTGCCAAGCAATCTTTAACATGCCTGCAATTGCCTTAGCTGAAACTCATTCTTATCTGCTTATAGGTAACTCATTAAGCCTTGAAGTATTCTTTTGCTAAACCATGAGAAGTTACATAACTTCTTTCTATTTTTGTTAATTATAGTTGTAATTAACAAAAAAAACCACAATGGCGATCGCAATCGCAACCACAGCAGTACAAGTACTTATAGGTAGTGCTTCAAAAAACGCAGGAAATTCATGAAATGTTAAATCGTATGAACAAATACAGCAAAATCTCCTAGATTTAAACAAAGTTTGGACGATCTAATGAAATAATTACTTCAATTTCGTATTTAATTAAAAAAAAAATGGAGTAGAGTTATAGGTAATCATCCAAAAGCGCGGGAAATTCCTGAAAAATCAAATCGATAAACAAACACAACAAAATCTCCCAAAAATCAAAGAAAATGAAGCTTGAAGGAGCAAATTAAATAATTACTTCAGAATAGAGTAGAGATTCAACCTTCCAAATCAACAATCAATAGGTACAGAGAATTTTCCAATTTCAAAATCAACAATCAACAATCAACAATGAACATTTCATAAGAGAGAGTAGAACCTGTAATCAAACTAGTGGAATCAGCGGTGTTGGAGTTGAGATAAGAGGAGACCTTCGATTTTTGAATTTTTTGAGAAATGTGCGAAAGGAAAATCAAAGAAATGCGGTGAAATCGACGAGAAAGTGGGAGAAAACAAAGAAACACAAAAATTCAAAGAAGAAATTAGGTTTGTGACTAGGCAATTCCAATTCTTATCAATGCGATTGCGAGATGAAGAAAACACACCGTAACCGAGAGAGACGAAGTCACGAAGAGAACACCGAGCTTAGATTGAGAGAGACAAAGAAACATAGACGAAGAAATCAAGAACTTGAGCTTGAATGCTATGTGATTTAATTTTTTTTTGAAACTGAATGCTATTTGATTTCCATGATTGCCGAGATTATATTTGTATTTGAATGCTATACGAAACATTTTTTTGGTAAACAATGCTATACGAAACATAAGAGCTTAGTTTTGTTTTTAAGTGAAATTTAGAGACAATGAGATTTCATGTAATGGGAATACGAAACATAATTAGGGGTAGTCACGAGTTGGGATTAGATTAAATTTACTGGTATACTTGTATCTTGCTGCAGTAAGATATTTTCTATTTTAGTCCAGTTAAGGGAAACTGCCATGGGGCTTCGCCATTATTGGGTGGTGGTCAGGTGTGTTAATGCTCTTTTAAAAAGGCAAAATAAAAGATAAAGAACAGAAGTTACCTTGTGCTTATTTACCTTTTAGATACAAACTTTTTTTTTTTTTTTTTTAATATTTTGAAACGCTTTTAGATACAAACTAGTACATTACTTAATACAAAAGATTAACAATACTTATTGATTACTATTGAGTACTGATTACTCTTCACTTATGCGTTTTTCCCTTACGAGATAAAATTAGTTGGAATTTTATACTCATAAATTCCAGATTCATTAATTTTCCAATATTATAATACCCACATTAATTGTGTACCATCTTTTGATTGATCATGAAGAAAAGTCAAAGCTCATAAGGACGTTTCTTCTTCTTCTTCTTCTTCTTTTTTTTTTTTTTTTTTTTTTTTTTTTTTTTGAAGTGGAAAATTTATATCATAAAACCAGTAGAGTGTACTCAAAGACAAACGCAATAGGAAGCTAGGCCAAAGATAGCAAGTCCTTTTGGACTAGTGTAGCAACAGGAGGGGTAACCCCTTTCCACAAACAGGAAGTTTCATTTCTATGCGCAAGCTGAGCCAGCTCTTGTGCAATTACATTAAGGTCTCTATTCAGATAATTAAAAGTGCAGAATTCAAAAGTCTCACTCCTAAGTTGAATTCCTTGCAATATATGGCCCGAGTCACTTCCTGTGGCATTGTCGTTTATGGCTTGGATCACAGCAAGTGCGTCACTTTCCAACATAACACGAGACAAGTGCAATTCCTGGGCAAGTACAATACTTAATACAAAAGATTAACAATAATGGCTATTGAGAACTGGTTATTTGTTCACTGTAATAATAGCTATTAACTATTTATCATTCTTTGTCAGGCACTTATTGAGTACTAATTACTCTTCACTTACACACTTTTCCTTTATGAGATAAAATTAGTTGGAATTTTGTACTCATAAATTCCAGATTCATTTGATTTTTCAAAACCAGGTAAAAAACAAAAACTTTCTTTGAACAAAAAGGTTGTAGTAGAGGTACTTTTAGTACAAATCTCCGAGACACGAAAACCAAATAATATAAAGTAAGATAAAATTATCAAATATCATGAAAGTTGACCATAACTGTGAGAAAAAAATATTGATGTAGTAGATTTCACCTGGCTGATTTTTTTTTTTTATTTCTCCTTTCAACTAACGGGAAAGGCAAACGTGACCAATTGTGGGTCACATGGCTCACTTATTAGACTTCCTAAGCTCCCGTGATTAACTTTAGCAGCGTTTTTTTTCCCCTCTTTGTTACGGTTTCCTCACGTTTGGTTTTCGCTCTTCAATTTGCTCTGTCGCTACTATTTTTTCTTATTTTTGATTTATAGCTCACATTGATTTCGAAGAAGCAGAACAAGGCGTTGGCTTATATATATATATATACACACACACTTAAAAGTGGTAAATTATTACATTAATAACAATTAGTTGCAATAATTTATAATTTCTAGTTGTAATAGAGGCATTAAAACTAAATTGCATTTAGAATTTTTTTTGCAATAACTTAAATTGAAGAAATCGTTTTAATAACTCGATACCGATTATTTTGCAATCTATTACAATAAAAATTTTAAAGTAACAGCTTATTGCAACAAATATATATATCATTGCAATAACTAAATATCAATTATTTTATAATCTATTGCATGACAAATATGAAGCTGCAACGAATATATTATTACAATAATCTAATACCAATTATTTTACCATCTATTGTAATAAAAAAATATGACACAATTATCTATTACAATGAAGAAATCGTTTTAATAACTTGATACTGATTATTTTGCAATCTATTACAATAAAAATTTTAAAGTGACAGCTTGTTGCAACAAATATATATATTATTGCAATAACTAAATATCAATTATTTTATAATCTATTACATGACAAATATGAAGCTGCAACGAATATATTATTACAATAATCTAATACCAATTATTTTACCATCTATTGTAATAAAAAAATATGACACAATTATCTATTAAAATGAAGAATACCAGAGCCATTCGGCCAAGTTCCAAAGAGCTTGAGTGAGCTATGGATGATGATATCGTACCAGTGCATCCATGGGATGCACCTGTAGACATTCTTTCGCCCTTACTTCCCCCAAAGCATCCTTCAGATCCTACAGGAGCTAGCAATGGCATCTCAGTAGATTCCCAGATCTACTTGCTCTGGATTGTGATTCCAGTCATAGTGCTACTATGCCTGATCTGCCTCTGCATTTGGATTTGGGTGGCACGGAGGAGGAGGCGCCCACATTCCTATAGGCACATGAGAGAGTTGGAGATGATGGCAAGGACTACAGTTGTAGCACGACCATGAAGTTGATAAGAGTAAATACTGTGTATGTGGCAGTGTTAGCTGTCAAATTAGTTGATGCGTAGTTAGTTGTTATGCTAGGCAAGTGAGTTACTGGTAGTTAAGATTTGGGAATGTATTGTAATGGTGTTCCTAGCATTTTCCTTAATTATAATGCTCAGTTTGAAAAGAATGTGAAACTCTGGACCAAACATCAAGAGGCATTAGAGTTGATTTGATGAACAAATTAAAATAACTACGGGTATCATTCATCTTTGGCTTTGCAAATAAACAATAGAAATAACCACAAAGAGAGAGAGAGACCCTTAATTGACTTCGCTAAACTAAATCCATTTCTTATTTGTCCATCTTGAATTTAGCCTGCTTCGTATTTAAATCGATGATCAGTCTTGTATATTTTTTACTCTCTTTTTATTTATTTATTTTAAAGCAAATCGAAGCAAATTATTTATTTATTTATTTTAAGAAAAATATTTTTAACTTGTAACCATACAACGTAGGTTAGTTGAAATTTATAAGATCATAAATGAAAATTAGTCTATCTAATTAATTCAAACAATAAAATCATAATTTTAATATGGTAACTAATAATTAAAACAGATTTCTGAAAGGATAAAACAGAAAATATAGTCTTGATATTTTTATGAAGAGTAATTAAGAATCTCATGAATAAGTTTGATGTTGTTTTACAAAAAAAGAAAAAAAAATCAAGATTGAGCATGTGCTTGAACTTGGTCATGAGCGTGAGATTGGCACACATACGAAATACGAATATAAACTGTTTATCCTTGGCTTGGCTTGACTCACTTACAGCTCTACTTATACATTTGAAATCTTAAGCTACCCAAAATATTTATATGGGCAAATAGCTTTTTGAGCTTATACATCCATATAACTTTGCACTCATGGCTCCTCCTAGAGCAACTATGTTTCAGTTTCATATATTTTGGTTAGAGATGCTTTCAGCATACTGACTCTATAACATTTGGTTTCCCCTTACTTTTTATTGTTGTTGTCAAGAGTGTTTATTCTCCATGGAGTAATGAAATGGAACAATCAATAATTGCTTTCATGCATTATTAATGAACCTTTAATTCACACATGTACCCCTGCGCGCGCACACACACATGCACAAGTGTTGTTCTCTTTATTTTCAATTGATTTGTGCTTGTATCTCTTGATAATGTGTAAACCTTTTCAGATTTTGGCTCTATTTTCATAAGAATCTTTGTAAAGCATTTCTTTTTGCAAAGGTATTATGAATTCTAGTCGAAGGTTTGTTACAAGTTGATTTGCTTGTGGGCTCTATGTTGAGATACTGTTTGAGTCTTTGATAAGAATATTGTTGGCACCTCTTGAATAGGTTATGTCATCCTCAGAACCTGTAAGTGAAGAAATGGAGCCAATGAGAGAATACCTTAACTGGTTGGACAAGCGACAAACACACAGTCACAGTGAGAGAATACCAGAGCCATTCAGCCAAGTTCCAGAGAGCTTGAGTGAGCTTGGTTTCTGATATATATAATTACAAGTGAAAATCTAACAGTTCAAAAAATTAGAAGGTAGGAAACATTTCAGGAATTATGACTAAACTACATCATATTTTTGAAACTACATGATATTCGTTTTGCTTTTTGCGTAACACGTAGTGCGTGTACTACAACCTTTTTGGTTTTTACTACCTCGAATATCTTGTAGCAATAAGCTATTATTTCACAAATTTTATTGCAATAGATTAAAAATAATTAACAAAAATAATTTGGGTTAATTTATTACGACGATATCTTCATTGTAATAGATAATTGTCATATTTTTTTATTACAATAGATGGTAAAATAATTGGTATTAGATTTATGTAATAATATATTCGTTGCAACTTCATATTTGTCATGCAATAGATTATAAAATAATTGATATTTAGTTATTGCAATGATATATATATTTGTTGCAATAAGTTGTCACTTTAAAATTTTTATTGTAATAGATTGCAAAATTTTTACTGGTACGATATCATCATCCAAACGTTATAATACTTATTACCTTTTTTCTAGCATGCACATCATAGCTACAAGAGCTAGCAGTATGTAACTCATCCTGTTTAGAACGACGTTCTTTATTCTTCTTTGACTCTATCTACATTCAACAAAATTACATGTTTATATACAGTATGCTTTAAGGATCTAAAGCCACCTTTAGCTAAAGCCAAACCTATGAAATATCATTTGGTATCTATTGGAAACAAAAGTAAAAGAATGAGAGAAACTACATGATGATAAAGAGTAACAATTTGATAATAAAAGCTTCACTTGCATCAATATAATGGACATCAAAACATTAAACACCACACACTTGCCTTTGTTTTTGAACCTTGAGACAAACTAGCATTTACCACTTCTAAGACTTCTACCAAATTAAACAAATATGAAATATGAAACACAACTTCTCATTTATACCAGTTTCACAAAAAACCCACATAAAACTAACAAATACTATCTGAAAGCAATCCAATATGTATTCTCTTAATTTCTCAATAATCATTCTCCTTTTGGTATGATCCATGATGGAAAAGAGAGAGAAAAAAAACATACCACTGCATCATCAGTATACCAATGATCGACAAGTATATCCCAGTCTTGTGCTATGCATCCCTTGGGTGGGTTGTTCTTTACCCGTGTTTTGTTTCTTGAATGAGGTATATAATGTCGTTTCTTCATCCTAGACTTATGATCCCTCCAAGCCTTTCCAATTTTTTGCAAGGTAAATGTCTTCAGAGCCGCATATGCAATAGGATTAACAGGGACACTGTATTTTTGCTGCAATCAAATAGTTGAGTTATCAAATTACAAATGTGTTCATGCTAAATTACTTATGTAAAACTTAGTACAAAATATCATAATTACAAGTATTATAACTTCTTTAATACCTTTACAACACGCCAACACTCTTCTTTAAGTTCTTCTGGCATGTCCTTCCAATTAAGATATCTAATCGGACATATGTGTGGTTTCCGCGCAATTGTACCCAAGAAACCAGTGAAAGTCCTCGCCCCATCATCAATTTGCTGATGCAAACTATTTAGTGACAACTCAATTTCTTCGTTAGCAGGAAGATCCCAAACATCCAAGTACTTGCTTGGCTCGCGAGTGACACATACAGCTGGTTGCACATCTAAATTTTGAAGGAGACAATATCAACCAATGTCAAGCAACAAAGCATGAAAACCATCTAATAGGATGAGTCTAAATATTCTATTAAACAAGTGGTCATTACTTTGCTTATGACCAATTAAAAACTTTGGTTCAATTAAAAAATTGAACCATGCAAAAGCCCATTTGTTTCATAAAATTTAATATAAGGGTTCACAACTTATATGCCCATACCTTGTGTATGAATGGTAAACTATTGAGTAAAAAGCTCATACCTTGTATAGAAGCTTCGTGCGTTTCTTGGTCCCCCACTTCATCCACATCTTCTGAAGCAGCTCTTTCCAATGTTGAACTCTTAGAACGTGTGCGTAGATTTGTCTTTCGCCTTCCCATTTCAAGTGTCAAAGTCTGAAATAAACAAGTATATAAGCACAATGACAAGTAATAGTACAAGTAAAACTTCTCATATAGCAAATCTATATAAGACTACCCTTAAACAACACAAATACAATATTTTCAATGAGAACCCCAAATATCACTATTATTTCAGCAGCATATAGTATAGTATACATGTTAGAAAACATTAATAGGCATCCAATTGATCATAATATCTTGAACATTTCAAATTGCAAACACAAGACCACAAATTTCAGCTTCTAACAATCACATTAGAGAACATAGAAGGGAAACTAAAGCAAACAATTACACCATCAAAATACCCAAAATAAGTTAAGGTTTCATAGACTCATACCCAATAGTATAAACTAGAGTCATCACCACTAGACTCATCATCACTAGACCCATCATCATTGGACCCATCATCATTGGACTCATAAATATCATCACTAAGCTCTTCATCATCGATAAAGTCTTCTTCAAGCAATTCATCCTCACTAATCAACGGTGTATCACAAATGATTCCTTCTTCATCAACTCGAGCCCAAGCATGGTTGTCATTTGCATCATCACATGCATCATTAGTAGTTACATTATAAGGGACATTCTCCATATATGTATCCACTTCTTCATCATCATCTATAGCTTTAATACCAACATCAAACACCTCCATAGGTTTTGTTTGGACCACCACCATCCAGTCTTTATGTCTCACATCCTCCACGTAAAACACTTGCAAAGCTTGAGATGCTAATACATAAGGTTTGTCAATCAATCGATCGCCCTTGTGTATCAATCTTGAAAAATTGACAAGAGGAAAGCCAAAGTCATCTTTTTTGAATCCTCTCCCACTAATAACGTCAGCCTATTGACATTTAAATAATACATATCGATACTTGTCAGAGTAATTCAATTCAATAATATCGATTAGTACACCATAATAAGTAGCACCCCCTTCCGTAACAACACAAACTCCACTATTTTGAGTTTTCTTAGTTGTCTCAAAATCTTTAGTGCGAAACTTCAAACCATTTATGACATAACGTTTGAACCATTTTGCTTCATTATCTAGATATCGAGCAAACCATCTAACTTTATCATAGAGTTCCTTTCTCTTAGAGGCATCCATCGACATCACCTATAATAGAGGAAGACTTTTATTATAAGTATGATATCTAAAGTGTTACAACAAAAAATACAACAATATATATATATATATATATATATATATATATATATATATATATATATATATATATATATATATATATATATATATATGCTTTACTTACATATTCCCTAAACCAAGGGCAGAATTCCTCTATGTGTTGCTTTTGAATAACATCATCAGTCACATGAAAAGGAAAACAGGCCTTGATCTCCGCTATGTGTACACTGTGTAGACAAACGTGTTAGTGTTAATCTAGAGTATTGTATTGGAATGTCGTTAAAGGACACGTAAGGACATATCACTTACTTGCGAAATGGAGTGATTTCTTCACAATTGAATAGTACATAACGATGTGCTTGGATCCATGAATTTGAATCTAGTGTAATGCTCACCACTGCACCCATGGATTCCTCAACATTCCTTACAGGCCGATTGAATGTAGTTTCAACAGATTTAAAATAGCGTGAGCAGAATGTTAAGCATTCCTCTGCTATATACCCTTCTGCAATGGAGTCTTCTGGATAAGTTTTATTATGTACGTAAGACTTAAGTCTTGACATGTACCTATTGGAAAACCCAAGATCAACAGTGGGAAATTGGTAAGTTAAACAAAACCAAATAGATCAAGTTAATATATGTGTTACCTCTCTATGGGATACATCCGATGGTAATGAACTAGGCCAGCAACTTTGGCTTCGCTAGCCAAATGCATGACTAGAAGTACCATCACTGTAAAAAAAGAGGGAGGGAATATCCTTTCCAACTCACACAATGTCATTGCAATTCTCTTTTCAAGAGCCTCAAGTTCCTCCGCATTTAGTACTTTGGAACATATCTCCCTAAAGAAACAAGATAAGTCAATTAAACTCCTACTCACTTCAGGGGGCAAAGATCCACGTATTGCTATTGGAAAAAGCTGCTGCATTAAGATGTGATTATCATGGCTCTTCATCCCACTAATCTTGCGTTCTTTCAGTTTAACGCAACGTGAGATGTTTGAAGAATATCCATCTGGCACTCTTACATCTTTCAAAACTTGCAAAAAACTATCCTTTTCAGTAGCATTCATATGGTAGCAAGCATGTGGCATACGTGTTTGATCATTCCTAACATTTTCCAAGTGAAGTCCACTTCTTATACCCATATCCTTTAAGTCTTGGTGTGCCTTCAAGTTATTCTTTGTCTTGCCATCCAAATTCAACAATGTGCCAATTATATTATCCACTACATTCTTTTCGATATGCATCACATCAAGATTGTGACGCAACACATGGTCCTCCCAATAAGGCAAGGTGAAAAATATACTTCTCTTCTTCCACACAGTTAAGGCCTCCTCCCCTCTTTTTCTTTTATTGGTCAAATTAACTTTTTTCTTCCCAAACACATGTTCGGCTACAACATCCGTTTGTAACATGATTTCCCCTCTGAGTACTGTAATTGGAGCTGGTCTCATATCATCATATCCATCAAATGATTTTTTTTGCTTATGAAATTTATGATCTCTATCTAAGAATCGCCTGTGTCCAATGTAACTAAATTTCCTTCCATATCTTAACCAACAAGACTGACTATCATAGTTACAAGAGGGACATGCAAGTCTCCCTTTGGTACTCCAACCCGAGATATCACCATATGCAGGAAAATCATTTATGGTCCACAATTATGTAGAATGCATTTGGAATGATTTTTTGGAAGACACATCAAACGTTTCTACTCCAATATCCCATAACTCCTTTAGTTCTTCTACTAGGGGTTGTAAGTACACATCTATATCGTTTTCGGGTGAGGTTGGATCGGGAATCAATAAGGATAGCATGAAATAAGACTTTTTCATGCACATCCATGGAGGGAGATTGTATGGGATCAAAATGACAGGCCATGTACTATGAGTAGTACTTATATTTCCATACGGATTGAATCCATCAGCTGCTAATCCAAGCCTTACATTACGAGGCTTGGATGAGAGTTCTATGTACTTAGAGTCAAATGATTTCTAAGTTCTAGAATCAGTAGGATGCCTCATTAACCCGTCATTCACACGACCATTAGCATGCCACTTCATATGATTGGCTGTTTCAGGAGACATAAATAGTCGCTTCAATCTTGGGTTTAAGGGGAACCACCGTAGGATCTTTGCAGCTTTCTTTTTTTCTTCTCTTGGAGGAAGCATTAGTACTTTGTTGACCTTTAGACTCATTACTTTCCCATCTTGAAAGGTTATAGTTTGGACAAGTTTCAAGGTTCGCATTGTCCTTCCAATATAAAATACAGTCTTTAGGACAAGCATGAATCTTCTCATAGCTCAAGCCCAGATCCTTAATAATCTTCTTAGCCTCATAACAATCTTTTGGCAACTTAGCATTTGAAGGAAGAAAGTCAAGCAAAAATTGCAGCAACATGGTAAATGATTTGTTGGTCCAACCATTAAGACACTTCATGTGGTACAAATGCACAATGACTGACAATTTTCTAAAATGCTTACAACCTTCATAACAAGGTTGATTAACATCTTCAAGCAATTTCATAAACTAAAGTGCATCTTCATTAGGACCTTCTGCAGGACCTTCTGTGGGTTGGTGCACACTAGGGACTTCTTCCGTTGGCCCAGATGCCATATCTTGTATGGGGAACATGTCATGCAACATGTCACGAAGATCGGCATACTCTGTCGGGTTTTCTTGGACATGACTATTAGGAGTTTCAGTAGAAGTCTTTGCAGACGATGATTCCCCATTAAAAATCCAAGGGATATAACCCCTACAAATCCCATTTGACACTAAGTGAATGTGTACAACATCTCTAGGCAACGAATCTGTATGCACGCATTTTTTACACGGACATGAAATTGTTCCATCTGGGTTTGCATGGTTAGATGCAAAATTCAGAAACTGTTGGACTCCATCTAAATATTCTCGCGACCTTCTATTGGTAAGTTTCATCCAACTCATATCCATTGCTATAACGTGGTTTACAAGAAATACCTATAATGTGATTTCATGAAAACACAAACCAAGAGTTAACACACATTCCATTTACACAATTTCACCTTAATTTAAGAAACAAATCATCTTTAATCATTCACTTTTAGCTATGTTTCTAATCAAACAATGAATTTAAATGCATAGAGAAGTTATCAATACATTTGGTAACTATAACATCTTTAGGACTAGCAATATTCTTTAGGAATGGACATCTCTTTAAATATGCAATTCCATTTTAGCGTTCCACATGTGTGAAAAAGATAGAGAGAAGCCCTTAAAATGAATTAATCAAATAAGAACAACTCAACAACAATCATCCAATATTACACAAAACAGTCAGCACTCCCAATATCAACTAAAACCACCTTATTACTCCATGCAAGCCACCTGCTTGCCCCAATTCAACAACCCACCACAAACAGAGAGAGAGAGAGAGAGTACCTTAAGTCTTTCACCAACTTCACTTGCTTTGATCACACGAACTTATAGTGCCTCTTCTTTTTGCAATCTGCCAACAAGAAAAGAATATATATAAACCTAAGTTAATTTTCAAACAAGACTCACTTCAAAGCAATTCAGCTGAGAGTAAGTCACAAAGGAAGCATATCTACAAACAACACAAGTTTGTGTTGTGCAAGATGAAATATAAAACAGCTTCACAAGATCTTAGCAATATAAAAGCATATTAGGATTTTCACAAGATCCTTAGCAATATTAAAACATAAAAGTTTGGTTTATTCTTGAGAATTTTTTTTACAGAAAATTAACAAGATAAGTCAATCTCATTTTAACATTTAAAATTAGTAATTTTACGTCAAACAATCATTTTGATGAAGTTACTCAAAAGATACAGGTATTATAGTACTATACCCCCTTTTCATGGTTGGTTGATAAGATTGCTCATGCACGATTGGCATCTAAACTGCTAAATGGCCCAACAGAAATGATGTTGTGATATTCTAGCATTTCTTCCTTAACCTAGGAGAAAAATGTTCATATTCATAAGATGTCTATATAAAGATATCTTAATAATGAGATCACTCCAAATCCAAATCAACAAAAAACTCTTAAGGAAGTTGAGCTGTGTACTATTGTTCAAAAACAAAAGAAAACATGCAAGCGTATTCATGCTATCCAAATTCCAAAGAATCAAAATTTCAATAGCTATTCCAAACGTAAAGCATATTTGGTTTGGACACTTCAATGATTTAATAGGTATTCCAAGCGTATTAATGCTATCCAAGTTCAATCTCACCCACTATTTATATAGTCTTCCCCTTTGGAGAAATACAATATGTGGGCCCAATACCACAATGGTTGGCAAGAAAAAGTATGGTTTTTCTTGCAAACAAGACAAGTATGATATAATGTAGTCCACTGATATGATATAATACTATGAATATAATTTTCAGGCAAAGAACTAAGGAAGTCAACAATATACATCATGATATATTTACAATACATTGACAATTGCATATAGTTGGCATGCATACCCAATTCATATTTTTACCATATTTTATGATTTTTTATCTTTTGACTCATTAAAACAGCAAAATGCTTTAAATTGTGGAGCAAAAAAATTTATAGTAATATTAAGAGGATTATCCATCCCACTCATATGATAAACCTCATTCAAGCAGAGAGAGAGAGAGTGATGGTGTTACTGGTATCTGGCAGTGGCAATTTGAAGCAATAACTAACACCAAAACAAAACTTATTCAAAGAAAGGGAAACAACCCTAAAGAAAAATAAAAAATGTACCCTTTTCAATCGGCTCTAAGCAGAGATCAACTTGGAAGGATCAGTTCTCAAAAGAAGAAAGGAAGCCTAAGCCCAATTTGAATCAAAACCCTCAATCACATAAGCAACCCAAGTGAGGCCCAACATAAATTTACTAACCAGCCACCTAAAAATTAGATTCGGACCTTCACTTCCACCAGCCCAATCTGAAATACACCCAGCTCAAGCCCATCTAATTTTAGACCAGAAACGCTTGGCCCGTTATACCAAAACTCAACCCAAAGCAAACCCACTTAAGGAATAAAAGGGCCCAAATCCATTCAAGAATAAACCCTTAAGTCCAAATTAGTCCAACCAAGAATACACCCAAATATCACTATCATTCAAAGTCTTGGCCTAACCAAAAACTCTCCCATACCTGCTCTGTTTATATTTAAACCAAAAAAAAAAAAATTATAGGAAGTGGGATCACACAGCCTTGGTGATTGTCAATTAGTCATACATGAGAAATTGATGATAATAATACACAAATGGAAAGGAGGGTGGGAGACAGAGAAAATGAATTTGTTTTATGAGAAAGTTCCAAATTTTGATAAAATGCATAATATCATTTTAAAATAAAAGCTACAGGGCACACAGTCACTTGTCAAACCTATGAAACAATTCATGCCACTTTCTATTTTATTAAGGTTGGTGGATCCAGCAAAAAAGCCTGTTGGAAGAGCCCAATGTGGAATCCTCTAATATAAACTCTCACCAAAAAAAAAAAAAAAAACCAAAGCTTTGGGTTTTTATCTTTTTCAGTCGTCGAAAAAGGCCTAGTTAGACTACAAAAAAAAAAACACCTGAAAGGGCGCCATTGGCATTTCTCGAAGTTCCAACATACTATAAAAAAGAAAAAAACAATTTTGGGTTTGAACATCCTGTTCAGGAAGGGATTTGTAAGCTCTTTAACTGTAAGTCATATCATGGTTTGGTCAGCTTCATATACACTCCACTCCATATATTTCAAACTCAAATTATTAGTAAAGAATATAATAATTAAGAATTCAAGCTTATTCAACATTTAAAAAAAAAAAAAAAACGTAAATAAAGAAGAATGAAATATATTAAAAACCTATAAATTATGCATACAACTAATAGCAGCAGCATTTTCAATGTATTTTCGAAAAAAAAACTAAGACCTACGCTTATCCCAATTCCAAAACCCTCCCCAATAGAAAACTAGTTTAAAGCTCAACTACATCAACCTTCGTGATTAGGAAGCTAAAATTTGAAGCTCTTAGGGAAAAACTCTACAATTCACTAATCATGCTTTATAAATCTACCACCTTAAAGCACCGTTTAATGCAATTTGTCAAACACTCAAAAGCCAAAAAAGCTAAAGAGCTTCTCAGTTAAGATTCTATATTACAAACTACTAAAACTCTATAATTAGAACTCTCTTCCTAAAGTAATGCCAAACATGCATATAATTTTATCAATTTCATTTGATTGTCAAAACTGTTGGTAATTTCTCAGTGGAATATCAAGTTAAAAGTTCAATATTGCAGATAGATCATATAAAAATAAGTTAACTTTTTAGAAAAACATTCCAAAAAAATCAGTGAATAGAAAAATCGAAAAAAATAAAACCATTGTGAATGATCCAAATGCAGTATACCAATAGCAGCAAAACAAAAAACAAAAAACAAAAAGTTAAAAGAGTAAGCTTTTAAACTAGTGAATCCTGGATAAACTTCCACATGTTAGATGCATTTCAACTTGATGGAACCTAAGATTTGCCAATCGAGGATCTCCAACACCAACACATGTGCAACAGATGACGACCTCAACTTTGAGAAATCTCCCTTTCAGTTGCCCGCTTCTGTGCTTTATATTTTTTCTCATCATTGCTAGACAATTCTCCTATACACATTAGGAGAAAGACACATATAAGTTTTGCAATCTTTTAGATTCATCTAGCTCAATTAGCAGCAAAAGGCACAAATACGTGCATAACAAAAAATTATCTAAATAAATCTCTCTTTCTCTCTCAAATCTTCTAGCTTTCAGCCTCTATGTTTCTGTTTCAGTTTGATTTTTGGCCCAATTTGATAATGATGATGTTCTTCCAGAATAATTACAAAAAGAGAGATATAATATAATATAATATTATATTGATTGGTATTTTATTATTATTATTATTATAATAACAAAGACAAAAGGGGTGGGGGAGTTGGGAGGGAAAGGAAAAGAAAGGAGAGGAAAGGAAAGAAAAAAAGAAGTAAAAAAGGGAGGGTGATTGTGTAATGTGCTGTGTGCAGTGGTGGTGGTGGTGGACCGGAAATTTGATGGAATCTTTGAAAGACAAAAAGAGAGAGAACAAAAAAGAAAAGGAAAAAACAAAAGCTTTATTAAACAAAGCTTTTTTTCACACAAGGATTCTAATTTTTCTTCATCTCTGCTTTGCCTCTTTGATTGATTTCCATCTCCTAATTATTATTCCCTCTCTTTTGAACTCAACCCAACCCTTTCCTTTCCTTTTCTTTTTAACTCCACCCCAATCACGTCTCCTCCAAGTACTAGTTCATCATCTAACTGCTTCATCTTTATTTTACGGCTAAGATTTTATTTTCTTCCTTTGACAGTGTGTACTCAATTACATCACCACACTATAACCTCTACATTTTTAATATTTAATCTAAATTATAAATTAGATCAATTTCAACAAAAAAAAAAAAAATCTTCTAGGTAGTTCATACGATTTCTTAAACTAATGACGTGTTTGATTGTGCTAGAAAATGCATTTTAATTTTAATTTTAATTTTGAGTTTTTTTTTTTTGGTGGGAAATTGGAAAATAGTTGTACAGCTGGGGTGTCAAAAGTCTAGGAGAGTATAATCTATACTACTATTTAAGGGGCTGCACCCTGTTTGGATTCCAAATTTTAAATGCCTAATGTACCCTTATCATAACCACTTACAAGTTTTCAACTAACAAGGATAAATATGTAAATTAAAACTCTTACACTTTAAAAACCCATAAACTCACGTACGCTTTGCAGTTTCTATTTCACTTTCTCTCTCTCTCTCTCTCATTCTTTTTTAGATTGAAGAGATTTAATTTAGCTCTAAATCCTCCTTTCCTTTTCTTTAGATTAAAGACATTTATTGTCAGAGGCTCCAACAAATTTACAGGTTCTATCTTTTGCAAGTTCCTTTTTGTTTTCTTTTCTTTGGTTTATGATTGACTTTCTTTGAGGTCTTTTTTTTATTTTTTTATTTATGTATCACGTTAACTCTTTTTTTTTTTTTAAATGTAATTTTAAAATGAATTGTCATTTTATGTTATAGGTATTGTGATTCAAAGACAGGGCTGCCTTATGCTACAAAAGAAGCATTCAATGCCTAAGGCTCTAATATTCCCTCAGAGATTTTTCTTTTAAAAAAGAAAAAAAAAAAACTTCTATTCTTCTCTGGAAAAAAAAAAAATTGTAACTCAATTACCTCAAATCTATTGTAGCTGGCCTTAACCAAATAAAAACTTCCTCTTTATTTTCACTATAAACTATAAATTCAAACTATCTGTTTGATACCAATTTTGTTGTCTCCGTTCGAATTTCGTAATTTCTCATTCTTATTCAGATCTTCTATATATGTTTAGCATTGGATCTTACGTCTGAATTTATTTGATCCTTCTTGATTATATCTATACTACTATTTAAGGGGCTTCCCCTGTTTGGATTCCACATTTTTTAGTTCAAAAATACCCCTACAGTTTTATATTTAAGTAGAGACAAAACTAAAGGACAATCAGGTAAAAACTCATTTTTTTAGTTCAAAGATGCCCCTACAGTCTTATGTTTAAGTAGAGACAAAACTAAAGGACAATCCGGTAAAAATGCAACTCCAACTCTCATTAAAATATTACCTAAAAAATAGGACCACTCTCCTATTAATTTTTAAATTGATTTATTCACTTATAAATTAGATTTTTAAAATAAAAATCATATATATATAAAATAATTAAATACAATTTTTTTTAACAAGAACCACTAAAAAAGAAAAGTCTCATTGCACGCGCGAAGCGCGTGTGATGAGACTAGTAGTTACTAATGAGAATAAGCCTGACCTTGTTCATCTTTCAATTGTTGTAACTTGTGAAACTCACTCTTTTCAGATGTGTCAAGATGTCGAACCTGCAAGAATGTAAAACAGGCTAAGAGTAAAACCAAATGAGTAAAACCAACTCACTAAAGCGAGATATCATCAAATATATAGTCACAGCCAATCATTCAAAATAGAGAACCAAAAAAATAGAAAAGAGAAAAACTAGGAAACTTGAATTTATAAAATTTATAAAACTTGAGTTATGAATTTATAAAATTTAATATAATTATTGCTATACAGAAAATAGGACTTTTTTTTTTAAAATGGGAAGGGGGGCAAGAGAAAACATGCATATAAAATTTTAATTTTTTTTTTTCCAAGCCCAACTCTGATGCCATCCCAGTTTACTGGTTGCATATCCAGTGGCCTCTATAACAGCATTTTTTTGCACCAAATCTCATTCAGTTTTTCCACTTATTCCATAAGCAACCAAGAAGCATCAAAATGTGAGAGAGAGAGAGAGAGAAGAATCAGAAGGTGAAAGAAAGAGATTGAGCTCTGAAACTGAGAGAGAAAGAGAAAGAAATTGAGGGATTTGTTTACTTAAAATAATGGGGGTTTTATTACTTAAATTGATGGCAAAGTAGTACACGCCAAATATTTATATTTGTATCTCTGTGTGTTGAGGAATAGTTGGAAATAAAGGCGGTGCAACAAAAAAGGTATTAATACAGGAAATGATGTTCTTTAATCAAAAGGCTTCCTGCAATAACCTATTCATCAAAAAAAATAAAAAACCCTACAGTACTTTTCCTGCATACCCATAAGAATCAAACCTACCATGTTGATCCTAAACCATGATTTATAAAAAAAAGAAAGATAGAGAAAAAGAAACTCACCTCTTTGCCGAAGTGATGATGTGAAGAGGAGATAACAGCAGCAGGAGAAGACGAAGTGGATGATTTTTTGGTATTGTTTTTCTCAATAACACTAACAAATGGACAATTTATCTAGTTCATGGACCTGAACAAAAACAATAAATTTCAATCACTTGAACTTTGAAGATCTTTACTCAAAACTAACACAAATAATAATAAATTTAATCCAAAATTAAACATAACAAAAAACTGTGCTTAGATTCTCCAAGTGAAACCATTAACAACTTACAGAAATAATGGCATATCTGTTTAAAAAAAGGAAGCATATTGTCCTAGTCATGGGAATATAATGGCACTACAACTAACTATTGTTAAATAAGAGCATAAGCCACAACGACACTTATACTACATAATCTAATAGTCACATTGACAACCACTAGAGAAAAAGTAAATAATCCAACAAGAAAAGCAAAAAACAAATGAAGTTCGCAGCCATTAGGGCTGTAAAGGACAAACATTGAGCTACACATTTTCAAAGATATAAATTGTAAACCCCAAAAAAAGGCCAAGACAAGAATGAAGAAAAAAGAGGTACAATCACCAACACAAAATAATAATAGCCCTTTGAATACAAATTACAAGGATTTAAGCATTTTGATACAATAGACAAAAAATGCAGGCAATATAAAAACTAAATTTTAATTAAAACTCATAAAATTCCAAACTTACAACTAACAGGTGAAAAGTTGGTATTTTTAAACATACTTGCAAAGATCCCTGTGCCATGTTGGAACATTCTTGTATGTCAGCCAAGGAGTAACATCAAACATGATAATTGCACATTGCCCAAGGATACTGCATGATGAACAAGCTTTTTAATACAATAACCACAACAGACACATTACACTTACAAGATTCCAGACTTTGGTGATATTATCGAACAGCCAAAAAAAATTTAAATAAAAAAAATTAAACAATATTTTTATTCAAACACAAAAACCTTTTAACACTTGCTGTTCAAGAAGTCAAGAAGTCAAGAATAATGGTTAAGGAGGAAGACAAAAACCTTTTTATTCATCCTCTTGGCCTCTTTTGTTCGGTCTCTGTTTCTTTGTTTTCTTTTTGGTTTTGTTTTGCTTTTATACTTTCCTGAATGGACCTGTAATTAACATGTCATGAATTTTGATATATTAGTTGGTGTGTCTCTGCATATATTAACAAGTATGAAGTATTCAATTGTGATTGAGAGAAGGGAAAAATATTAATTGAATACAAACCAACCTGTAGCAATATCTTCAACCTTTCCAATGGAGCAACAGCTGTGCGTGACCTGCATTGACATGAAACTTTTCAGTCAATATAAAATGAAAATGGCAGTACCATTAAACGTAAATGAGAAAGAAATTCACAGCATGGTCTTGCAGGCATCAATCAGCTATGCTAATAGGAAAAATCTGAAATATTTCCACTATAAGTTCAAAGTTAGTGATTTTTTTTTTTATATAAATAGAGAGAAAATTTACACACACACAATGGGCCTTGAACCAACTACCTCACCCTCTACCTAACACTTGCATGGGGGAGGAGGGGTTAGTTGAGCTAGAGCTCATTGGCCAAAATTAGCGATACCAGAGTTATGGAGGAAACAGAGTTTTTCTGGCCGCCATCTGTTATGGAAATTTAGGGTCCTTGGTAGAGTTAAACTATGGACAAAGTTTTCTGCCTAAAAGAATCATATTCTAAAAACATCAAACCTGTAGATCACATTATTCAAATTCCAATGCCCAATACATTTTCTAAAACATCATGTGAACAATCTCCATTAGAAATACCAAAAAATATCACAAACACATATAAATTTCAAGTCTTGAAGCAATGAGTCCATTACTTATAGTTGTTTATATAAATTACAGAATACAATATCCAAATAGAATTACTTTTTTTTTTTTTTTTTCATTTCTTTCTTATTCCATCATTCTCAATCAATAACCAATCAAAATCTTATATATCCACTTTAGGAGAATAAATAAATATATATATTCAATGTTAAATTTTCTTTTTCTCAGCAACCAAATAGCAATTTTTCGTTTCCGCTTCGGTTAAAAGTAAAAAAAAAAATTCATATAATCAAAGAAGAAGAAGAAGAAGATGGAACTGACAATCCTCAAAGCTAAGCATCTGCCTGAACTGCTCCACAATCTAACAGCACCTGAATTTCCAAACACCAACATGTAACTATTATAAAGTGTGGCCACTCCTCTCATATATAATCTATAATCAATAAATATAAAACCAAAGACATTTGACTTTTAGTCGATCTCAAAAAAATCTACCACATAAGCATTTGAATCTTCACAATTTTTACACGTAATTGTTCTGATATATATATTTATAACAGGTTTTAAATCAATTTTTTTTCCTTAAATGATATAAGAGGCAATTCCATATACAAACATAATCAGAATAATTATCAAATTTCATAATCAAACCACAAAAATAAAAAATAGAGAAAATCATTTTTCATTAAAACTTCACGAGCATTACACAGTTTAATGCCTAGTAAGAAATCTAGAATAGAAACTTCATATATATAGAGAATTTTCTAGGGAAACAAACAGAAAGTGGTTAAGTGACCTTGCGAATGAAGAGGTGAGGGGACTGAATCTCAAAGGTGAAAACAAAATCAGGAGCACCAGTCACCACGTGCACATCATGCCCCGCCAGAATCAGCTGCCGAGCCACCTACACTCATATCACCATCGCATCCCATTCAAATTTCATCAATGTATTCTTCATATATATATATACAAGAAAATTTTGCAACATTTCAATAATAAAAACAAAACAATGTGATCAAGCATCAAATCGATTTAATAAATCCATGGGCATATATAAACCAGCGATGAGAGACTTGCAGATACTGAGAACAGCTTGGCTGCGAGAGTTCACGACGCCTTCTCTCACAAGCTTTGCCTCCTCTGCTAAGTTCACGATGGTTGACACTGCCGATTCGCTCGAAGCGGCGAACCGTCAGATCGAGACACGCCCTCTCTTGCTTGTCCCTCTCTCTCTCACCGATTTCCCATGGGTGCGAGTCACAATGCTTCGGCGGTTACTGTGGGTCACTTGGTCATGGTGGGTCACAGTTTGGTGGTGGATTGGATTTGGTGGTGGGTGAAATTTTGTGGTGGCTGGATTTGGTGGTGGTTGTTTTGTGATTTGGGGATTTGGTGGCTGGGTTTTTGTTTTTTAATTGGTGATTGGTGATGGTTGGGTTTTGTGATTTGGTCCTTGTTTTGTAGTGGTGGTGGCTAGTGGTGGGTTGATTTTGGGTTGGGGTTTACGGTGGTGAAAGGTGGGAGTGAAGAGATTTTTTCAGAGAGAGAGAGAGAGAGAGAGTGTGTGTGTGTGTGGGGGGGGGGGGGTAAAAACCATAAGGCGCTAAATGAAAAGGGAAAAGAAAAACCCGAGGGAAAATTTAGGGCTAGGCTTGGCAATTTAAGGCCTATTGCGGCGGGTCATTGGCCCGCTGCTATATCTAAGTTGAAGGCTGCTATAGGTCCCCTATTGCGGTGGGTCATTGGCCCGCTGCAATAGTTCGTCGCAATAGTTCGCAATAGTTCTGGTATATTGCGGCGGGCCAAAAACACGCCGCAATAGGTGACTTATAGCGGCGTTTTTAGTACCCGCCGCAATAGGCCCGCCGCAATAGGCCAGTTTTCTTGTAGTGAGTTTTAACTCAAATTTCCACTGGGTGCTCCAATTTCCATTCAAAAGAACAAATATATTATTTTGTTGTAGCATGAAAATATATTAAATAAATGGATCATGAATGGCTGTTTTATTATCTAATTTACTTACATCAAGCAATAATTTTAGAAATATACTTTTGGGTTTTATTATTATTTTAGCTAGCTAAAAATAATATTTATGAATTGTGAGAAATTACTATCAATGTTTTTGATTTTCACTTCTTTATATATTTTTTCCCCTATAAGAGAGCGTCTTTTAGGTTTTTGGGCTATATAATTAACGAGAAGTAGTCCTCTCTTTTTCCTTAAACCTTGTCCTATGATATACGTGGGATTCATTGTGATTTTTGTTTTAAACAAGCACTATTACTAAAGTCAATACACTCACAATGTTGTTGAATTTCTATCAGTAAATATTTCAATGAAAAAAAAAAAATACCTTAGAGAATTTATATAAGAAAATAGTTAAGTAAATTGTATTTTTGAGTTTAATGGATAAAGTATTACCTGAAATATTAGAACATCAGTAACAATTGGTTGTCCTTTATATATAGAAGTATTGGTGTAAAAAGAACCAAAGTGTAAAAATAACCAAGGTGAAAACGAGGATGCATTTGTACAAACCCTGGCATATAGAATTGAAACAACCGGTCTTCTGAAAATTATTTGCCTGTAAACATAGAAGTGAAAGTAGAGATATATTCATGAAAGTTTTTTTTTTTTTTGATACAATTCATGAATGTATTTATATATATATTTTTGAAAGGCATGAAAGTATTTATAATAGGTATAGGTAAGGGGAAACATAATTTGGTTCTTACTGTCCAATATGCAGTTATTCGTGTACGAGTATCATTGTTTGTATATTCCTGGGTGCACCTAAATAATCATTAAACATTATGAGATTTTCTTTTAAATTAAAAGAAAAAGTAAATAATACTCAATAGGGAGCTTCTAAAAATGTGATGACATACATGTATGTAAATATTTCGTTTTGCACTAGATTATTTATACGTAAATATTTTTTTCAGACACATTATCTTTAAAAGTTTTTTTAAAAAAAGACTAAATTGTATCTAGCTAGGAAAATTATTGAATATTCTGAAGTACTGTAAATGCGTACTCCCTCTCTCACATGAATTGTGGATCTTACTATGAATTTAATTAGTGGGACCCACCATCATGTGAGAGAAAAATATATATTTATGGTATTCCAGGAGCATTCAATATTTACCGCTAGTTCTATGCTGTGCAAAATGGTAATATGCTGTGCAAAAAAACCTACTCCATACTCTCATAAATGTTTATTCTTCATTAAATTAATATTAGAGAAGTGTATTGCTGCAAATGAAAGGACAGTTAAAATATTATGACATCAATCCACATACATCAAACTGAATGTTGAAGAAATACAAAAATATAATTTGTCACTTACTCCCCAACCAGCTTGTATGCTGTTAAGTTGTCCATTGAGTCCATTTTGAACCCAAATTTGAGCCAGACTGAATTGTTCCTCTTCCACTGTTGGATTTGCCAAAGAGATGAGTGCTAGAGCTCCATGAAAAATTGCTCCTTTCAAATTTGTGGTTAGTGTAGCAAACTAGTAGCAACAATAAATATTCAATTTTCGACTTTGTTTAACATAATTGTATCATCAAAATCTACCATATAAATACTATGAATTACTAAATAGATATTTTGTCCAAATATGCAATTCACAATGTTTTTTATATGCCGATACCGTCATATATCAGAAAATTGATATGTTCTCATAAAACGTGAGTTCATGCCTCATGAAGTTGATATGTTCCTACTAAACATTACATAAATGTACCCAGGATATAATAATATGCAAGGACAATATTATAATACCCACATTAATTGCGTACCATCTTTTGGTTGATCATGAAGAAAAGTCAAAGCCAAGTGGATCGAATCCAGAGGGTCACTGTAGTTTCCGGAGAAGTTGGATTTCGAGCAAAGTGAAGCGTTTTTTGTGGAAGGCATGTAATGAGGCATTTCCCACCAAAAAAGAACTTACGAAAGATAGAGAAATATTTTGCAATCTAATTTGTGTACTGATGCCTTGAAGAGGTGCCTACTCGATGTCGTTGGTTCCCTCCTATAGGGACTTTTTCTAAAGCAAATTTCGATGTAGCGATTTTCGGAGAATTGCAGACTGCAAGTATTGGTGTTGTCATCAAAGATTTTGCAGGTCAGGTCATTGGCGCTTCGACACAGAAAATCTCATCACCAAGTTCAGTGGAAGAAGTATAGGTGCTAGCTAGCTTGCAGAAGAGCAGTGATGTTTGCTTAACGAAGTCATTTTTGAAGCCGATGCACAAATTGTTATTAACCTGTTGCAGAATGAGGATGAGTGTTTTGCTGAATTTGGTAGGTTATTAAAAGATTGTAAATTAACTCTTGATCTCTAGCTTTAGAGGAGCCAATTTTAATCATGTAAAACACGACTGCAATGCAGTTGCTCATGCACTTGCCAATAAGGCAAGGTTTATAGAGTTACAAGTTTGGTTAGAAGAGGTTTATGGTGTGTTTAAATATCGCTTATTTTGCTGAAACTGAAAAATTATTACTAAAAGTACTGTAAATAAAAGTAAAAATTAGTTGAAATAGTACAGTGAGGCCTATAAATAGTAGTAAAAATAAGCTGAATAGTAAAATAATTTTAATTTTTAATTCTAAACCAAACGCATACCTAGAATGATGTAGCTCCCATTGCGATTTGTGATATTTCATTATTTCCTAGAATGTCATTAACATCATTGAAAGAGTAGGAAGTCTCAAATGTCTAGCTAGCTATATATATATATATATATATTTTTTTTTTTCCTCTTAAAAAAATATTTGTAACTTCCAGCAAAGTCAAATGTCTAGCTACTCAAAGGTTGTCTAATATCCTTTATAACTTTAGCTAATGATTGTCTAATATCCTTAATGCACGGTATAGATTGTTAGCATACAATTTCCGTAATTATTCTGTTCACAAACTCAAACATTTTGAATAATACAATAAGCAAATAACAATGTTGATACCAATAACCTTGTTTATTGATAGTCAAGCTCTAAGTTTAGTCTTTAAATTGGATTATGTTATAGAGAGTGACTGGATAAGTGTTTATTCATATAACACAAAAATGATTAAAGTTAGGTTTGAGAAAGTTTTGGTATTGAAATTAACAATAGTAACACTTAAGAGATCAAGATTAAGTTAAAACTTAAAATAATTAGTCACACTAAGCTTGCAAGGACATTTCTTAGTGTTAGAATATAAGCCCAATGAATTTAAGCCCTTAGTTGTAGGTTATTTGTATATCACACATTATTTACCTATATATAAGGTAGATCAATCTAATTTATTACATACAATTTAATATATAATCTTCCAGATTTTAACACTTAGAAACGTGCATCCTTGTATGATTTGAGGCCTAGTAGTGCATGTAAGCTCTACTATATAATCATTGTTTAGGGTGATCTCTGGAGATAATTTTTCCTCTATATTCTTGGGTGCATTGATTTTTTTTAAGCCTATGATTCACATGGCTTAAAAGCTGATTTGTCAATGTTAAATTATCGATCACCGGATTTAAAATTAAATGTTGTATGTGATTCTAGTCCCTCAATGCAGGTACATTGAAAACATTTATATTTATATTAGCACATGACATGTCTAGAACATATATTAGTAGTATTTAAATGTTCAAGTTCATGTACACCTTCTTCTCCAAAAAAAAAAAAAAAAAAGGTACATATACACCTTACTTCCATAAAAGTGAAAATAATTAAGAACAAGGTTTATCCACTTCTCTAAAGATTTGGGTTTAATCAGTTGCTAATTTGAGTCAAAAAAACATTTAAACTTGAACTGAAATGAAAAACTATTAAGTATATTTTGGTAGGAATGTGGTTTTTCTTTTTTTATTTTTCTTTTTAGGTTTAGGGGGTATTTTAGTCATTTTCTAGGTTTTGAAGATATTTTGGTCATTTTTTAGGCTTTGGGAGTATTTTGGTAAATTTTTGGGTTTAGGAGGTGTTTTGGTAATTTTCAGGTTTTGGTGGTTTTTGGTAATTTGGGTTATTTATAATGCACAATTTGATAAGAAAAGAAAAGTAATTACTTTCTCAATCTACATGCTCACAATTGCACGGTATGGCCTTCTGACATGGGATTTCTAATTCTATGGTGAGATTTTTGTCAAAACATCAAGTGCAAATACGATGGCTCTAAGTCTGACCACAATAATCCTCTTCTCATGGCCATGGCCATCAAGGGACTGATTTACGACGAGCTCAGCAGGGTTTTTATTTTTTATTTTTTTGGCATTTTGGGTACTTTGAATTTCTGTTTTTTGTTCTTCTTAGGCTTTATTTTGTCTGTTTTTTTGAACTAAAAATACGTAAAACTGATTTTTAGCATCTTGGTTCATTTGTAACTAATGTATTCAGGGACGGAGGCATTCATTGACCAAGGGGGGCAGTGGCCCCCCCTAATTTTAAAAAAAAAAAATTATATATATATATGCATTAATTTTAGCAATTTTGTTCTATAAAATTACATTTTACCCTATTAACAATATTATTGAATCTTTTTAGAGTAACGTTAAAGATACAAACTTATTTACAATATTTTTATAAACTGTTGAGGTACAAATTCTTATTGGTTCGCATCTGGGTTTATTACTTGCATAACTTTTTTACTTATCAATAATCACTCACTATATCATCAATATACTTCTAGCACTTTTCTCATTTTAAAGGCCATTAAAATTTTATAGATCTAAAATCTAAAACAACATATACTAGCCCAAAAACATTTGTGCAACAACAAAAATCACCAATAGCAAAGCTAAAAAAAATTAAGTCTAATTAACCAATTTTACTCAAATAAATAATTTCCCTTTAAAAAGTTTTAAATAGAATAATTTTGTCTTTACCTAGCAAATGCACACATTAAAAATTAAAAAAAAAAAAAACCTCCACAACTAAGAAGCTGCCAAACTAGAGGTCAAAGTCGCCCCCCTTAACTTAAAATCCTAGCTCCGTCCCTGAATGTATTAGCTTGTATATAATGAATTGCTTAGAGGGGTTTTGAGTTTTGGGATTCTGGGCATTAGAAAAACTATAGAACTTTTTTAGGTATTTTTATTTTTGGGCTACCTGGTGCTTTGCCATCCGGGTATATGAAAATTTTGCCTTTAGGATGATTAAAAGTTTGTATTAATTGAATTTAATTTATTTTGTAATGTTTTAGTGGGAAAATTGAAAATGCTTGTGAATATAGTTTGAAATGTTATCCCAAGGGCTGTTATGCTCATAGTGTACAAACTAAAGATGTTCCAGTATGCACTTTCATGCTTAAGCATTATATAGTCTATAATTGTCTAAGCTGTGTATTGCATACAAAACTCAGAGTGTTGGGTAACCTATAGTTGTCCTCTTAGCTAACTCTTGCTGTTGACAGTGACCAAAAACTCTTCCCTTGCTATAATGAGTAATCTTCCCTCACCTATTAATTTTTTCTTTTATTATAGCTTGTTTCTTCCTTTTTTTTTTTTTTTTTTTTTTTTCCAATCATCTGGAGAATGCCTCTCTACAATTATTTTATGGTGAATGTTGTTCAATGAATTGATGAATATCGAAACTTAGATTCATGAGATGTGCCATTTGTAGGTTGCTTTTGTTAATAGATTTTGTTGTTTGAGTATTATTTTTGGTGATTGAACTGTCATTGGATGCGACTAATTAGTGATTAGACTTGTCCCATTGATGTTAGTTTGATTTGGAATGTGATAATGTAACCTTATTTTCTTTTTAATCTCCAATTTTTTCTTTTTTGGGTTTTCTTTTTAGTCTCAAATGTGATAATATACCTTGTGGAGAAGTTACAAATGTTGCAACATCTGAAACTTTTCTTGGTTCTTGAAGATTTGCAACCATCATGTATATGGGTTTCTTGGTATTTTGCGGCTCACACTCTCCACAACATCTATTTATGAATTATTTTCAAGGCTATTTTGCTAAAATCTATCTTGGTTGAATTTTTGATTTGTCTAATGTTTTTTTTATTTTTTATAATCATTTTATCTCTGATTTTTTTTTATCCTGATTTTACTTTTAACTTTTTAAAAAATGATTTGTTTGAGCGATCCATATTGACACTTGCGAAATCATTGCCCTCAAGATTGGAGGTCCTTTTTGTTTAACTCAATACCTTATGAGTCCATGTCACATAAATGAGCTCTTTTATGGTAATAAAATCTATATTCTTAGACTTTTATATTTGAGCATTTTGATGAGTTAAACATCTAAAATTTCAATATTTGGGACGAAGAATTAAGCAATAATAACTTCGAATCTTGATTTTTTTTGGGGGTTCTTTTATTAAAACTCAATTAAGGATGGTGTCTCTATAAATTACTTACATTTTAAAACCTGGATATTAACATTTTGAAAACTATCTATATACCCGACTAAATATATTAAATACTAGACAAATAACTCAACCACTATATATTATCACTTCAAGCAACACAACAAACTACTATAATCAATAAATAAATGTAAAACCAACAATATCAAGGCACTGCTATCGACAAATATAAAAAAATAATAAATAACATCAAACCACCCTTGTGAATACAATCATGCAGTGAGAGGCTGTTGCCGGAGTCGGGAGTGGAGTGGACGCCAAGCTGACCTGTCAAGGAGAAGTGGATCTCTTCTGTTCAACTTGGCAAGTTTAGTGACTTAGGCTCTGTTTCGTAATGATGTTTAAATAACGAAAACTGTTGTTTAGTTGTTCAAACACTACAATACGTATATTCATACATTTTTTTCATCTATACGTATTTTTACAAAACTAAAATAATATTACTAGAAATCTTTTACCAAACGGGCCCTTAATCTTGAGGTGGTTTGATTTTCTAGGTACTACAGAGCAAGAAGCCAGGAACCCGTAAGGAATTTTCAGAGAAGAATTTGCTAAGTAACATAATTTTAGGAAAAATTTGTAAAAAGCGTTTGACCAAACTTATTTAATTACATGGCACTTATCACCGTGCACCTTTGGTGCAGTAGTCACTCCACGAGTATAAATACTTATAGGGTGTAGGGGGTAAGGGTTAGGGTTGAAGTCTCTAGGAGGAAACTTCACATACATATACATCATACACATATACACTTAGATTAAACTAAAGTAGAAATTCTATCTTGTATAAAAAAATAAAAAAAAAATTACGTGACACTTTTCTAGAAATCGAGTTCCAAGCATTATGTTTGATTAGATTGCATAATGCTTGGAACTTGAGTTTGGAAAACTCGAGTTCCATAAAAAATGTCATTCAATTAAATACCTTTGACTTAGTGTTTTTTTTCCCTAAATTATTCATAAAAATTATGCTATTTGGCCAAACAAAAAAAAAATGCCGGATTTTCAAAAATCAGCCACTTTTTCTTTTGTTGGATATATAGGTATTTTGTAAATTTATTTTTATAGAAATCCGAAAATTTTGGATTTATTTTTCTTGTATTTGGAGCTTGGATAGTCCGTAGGCCTAGGAATGGGCCATTTTTTTAAGGTTCTTTGTTCTAGTTCAATTTTTTATGGATCAGCTAATTTTATTTGGGTTGTTTGTGCCGGTTCAACTCTTTTATTGGGTTTTATTTTTTTTGCTGGAATAAATCATGAATTCAAAGGATTATCTTAAGGTCTAAATTCTAAATTTTGTCGTTCAAAAAAACTTTCTAAAATTTGAGAGCGGTTCAATAAGGAAATTTTTGTCTAATTTATAAATTTGCTTCTATATTTAATTGGAAATTTTAAAAGTCAGGCAGGGGCCACCTAGCTTAGATTTGCCTCTACATTTTTTATAGTAATATTTTTGTATTGATAACACAAATTGACTATATGCAATTTCGTAGAAGCCCCAATGATAGAAAAAGGAAGGGCAAAGGAGCTCAAACTTGCCCTAGGACAAAACCAGGAATCGAACTTGGGGGCCAAAGTTTAAAACAAAATTTTTTTTTTATGAAAATAAAAAAAATTATGATACTTTAACCAAATGATTCGCTTAGTGTTTTACTCCATTCAATTGAATTTTAAGTATCTATAATGTTTCAGGATGCTTTGTTTTTATCCTCTTATTAAATAAAATTGCCGTATTTCTCATCAAAAAAAAAAAAAAAACTCATACAAATTTTTAAGTTCACTCTACTTTGATTACCACCAAAGCATATTTACCAGCTTTCATAACTTCTCTTGTAAAATATCCATAATCTATGGAATCAAGTCAATCAAAAGAAGTCGAATTCCTTCCAAACTTTTCTCCTCTTTTATAATATCTATCCAATGAATCTAATCAGTCAAAAGAGAATAATATCCTTCCAAATTCTAGTATGTCACGAATGAAAAATTATTGTGTACCCTCGGAGTACCATAAATGCATACTCTCTCCTCTCACATGAATGGTGGATCACACTAATTAAATTTATAGTGAGACCCATTATTCATCTGAGAGAAAAGAGTATACATTTATAGTACTCTGGAACTACTTAATAATTTTTCATCTAAGCCCCTCTTCAATGCAAAGACAACCCAACTGTTGCTTTAAATACAACTAATCTCTAAGCGAATTTGACATATATATCTTCTCTAGCATTTCCCACCATTATTTGGGAGGATGCTTGTTTAAGGCATTGTACTCTACCTTTAGAGCAAGAGTCAAAAGAGAGAGTCTTCAATGCCTTCGTCTCAAACTCCTTATTCATTATTGGACATTGTGGCCTTCTTCTTCATTTCTTGTATAGCTCCCCGAACAAACTTTGTTGCACCCAAACATCTTTGATAGTATTTGTAAAATTTTAAATTTTTTTATAAATAGGTAAAAATTTATTGATAATGAAACAAAAGTAGCCAGGTACACTGGACGGATTCAGATCCTCTAGAGTTCCTAGGAACTCTACCAAGTAGAGTTCATTAAATCCTAACCACTCTTTAATGATTTAATGGTTTAGATTCTGCCATGTCAGCATTTCATTAATAATATTCTTAAAATAATAAAATAATGTTGTAAACAAAACAATTAAGATGATTGTTAATAAAATGCTGACATGGCAGAATCTAAACCATTAAATCATTAAAGAGTGATTAGGATTTAATGAACTCTACTTGGTAGAGTACCCTAGGAACTCTAGAGGATCTGAATCCACACTGGACGTGTATGGCTGGTACAACAAAGTAGCCATCTTTGATGGTGCTTCGACTAAAACTCAAATTATTATTCCCATCAAAGAGTTTCACCTCTAACTTTGTGTTTGCCATCTAGGATCCTTAACCAACGACATTGATAACAATTTATTTTGAGATACTCATAAATAGAATACTAAGACCACAAGATGCAACGTAATGTGGTTCAAGTAACTCTATGCCTACATTCATGGGTAAAGCCAACTAAAATCTACTATTATCGACATAGATTACTACACTCACAAGTAATCCAATTGTAATATTTTTTTCAGTTGTCCCAGAACCCCTGAAAGTGTTGTGGATTGTAAGAAAATTCAGTTAAACTTCTGCCGTTGATCATTCTTCTTGATGTTGGGAGGCACAATCTAGTAACTTTTATGTAGTTTCTGCTGATAATATTAAATAACGATCCATTTTGTGAAGCTAGTATTGCCAATTGGATCCCTTTTCTTTTTATAAATAACGTAAGATACTTTATTAAAAACAAAAAAGCCAGCACGCTAGGAATTTACTATAGTGGCAGCAATAAAAAAACTAAACTACAATGATCAACTGGAACAAAGAGGGACAAACAAGAACATGATGGCAAAACTAGACTTCATTCAAGGAGAGTATGGAAGAAGAAAGACTTTATACCCAATATAGACCATTCACAATTCTCAAAGCATCTAGCATACCACTCCCACTATAAGCACCAAAACAAATAATGCGGCACAAACCTCCAAAAATCTATATTTTGGTGTGTACCGAACTTGCCATTCCAAGAAGCTAACAGCTTAATATCTTTATACGGCATAACCCAATGGATACCAAACAAACAAAATACCATCAACCATAGCTAATATGTTATAGGACAATGAAGAAAAAGGTGATTTACCAATTCCCCACACCTTTTGCACATTTAACACCAATCTAGCACTACAATATGCCTCTTTCAAAGATTATTTGTAGTTAAAATATTACCTAAAGTTGCAGTCTAACAAGCGCTACTCTAGAAGGAACCTTCGATTACCTCATTATTGTCCAGGGAAAAGAAAGGACATAAGAAGGGGATAAAGAGTGTTAAAAACCTCAAACCTCAAAACCTCTCTCTGCTGGCTTCCAACAAACTTTGTCAGCCCCAACACCTCACACATCCTTGGAATAAAGCATATCCAAAAACAGGGCCAACACTTCTAACTCCCAATCCTGCACTGGACAACGAAACTTGATGTCCCAATGAATCCTCCCATTAGAGAAATGCATAACCTCCTACATGGAATACTCCCTTGCTTGACTAATACTATACAATTTTGGATTCCTTTTCTGTTCTCTAAGTACCCAGTTTTGTTTTCTTGACTGCTTCATTTTTAGTACTATTGCTTAAAGTGTTCATCTGGTAATATATATTTTTTATGCGTGGTCATATTTATATTTTATTTTTCAAATGGATGCTTGTGTAAAATTGCTGTTATGTTTTCTGCTACAAGCGTAAAGCTCTTATTAGATCTATTCTTAGTGTTGTTTATTTCAATAATAACCCTCTCTCTCTCTCTCTCTCTCTCTCTCATGGGATAAAAATAAATAAATTTTTTTTTTTATTGATGATATTATTGTGTCCATTCAAAGATGTTTCTTATAACATTGAAATTCGCAGATGGGGGATGTCGCAAAGGACTTAGCTGCTGGCACTGTTGCAGGAGCAGCCCAATTGATTCGTGGTCACCCCCTGAGACACCATTAAGGTCAAGCTCCAGAGCCAGCCTGCTCCGCTTCCAGGCCAACCTTGTTGGAAATAAAGCAAAATACTGATGGGCCTTTCCTCAGTTACTCTCACAAATATCCACACACTACTTAGTGTGTAGAAGAAACTCACACTCACAAATTAAATAAAGAGAGAGAGAGTGGAGAGGGAAGAGTTAGAACTCTTTAAGGTTTTGTATTTCTCTTCAACTCTTGCATAGAATTTGACGGATGAATGAGTTTATATAGTACACCATCCAACCTTTAACTCTCACTACATTTATTTTCTAACTCTTACATTCATAAATCTCAAACTTCAATAAACTTCCCACTACATTAACTTATGAAACTCACTTATTTATGAAGGATTAATTACAAACAAGTTTAACTTCTAACATCCCCCCTTAAACTTGTTTTCTTGATTACTCCAAGTAAGGCTCGCAGCTTGTTGAATGTGTCATACTTGAGTGGTTTAGTGAGTATATCTGCAACCTGATCATGTGACTTCACGAACTCAAGATGAACTTCTTTTCTTGCAATACATTCTCGAATAAAATGATACCTTGTGTCGATATGCTTGCTTCGGTCATGAAAGACTGGATTCTTTGCAAGAGCTAATGTAGACTTATTGTCCATAAATATCTTCGTAGCTTCTTCTTGAAACATTTGCAACTCTTTCAATAAACTTCTAAGCCATTTTGCATGACAAACACTGGAGGTAGCAGCAACGTACTCAGCTTCACACGTGGAAAGCGTCATGATTGGCTGCTTTTTGGACGTCCATGTAAATGCAGTATTACCCATATAGAATACAAAACCAGTAGTACTCTTTCTATCATCCGTATCTCCGGCCCAATCACTATCACTGTAGCCAACAAGTTTAAAATCTTTAGAGGGTGAATACAACAGTCTATAATCCAGTGTACCTTTTAAATAGCGAAAAATTCTCTTGGCAGTCTTCAAATGAGTCATCTTCGGTGCTTCCATGTAACGACTAACTAGTCCAACGCTAAAAAGAATGTCTGGTCTTGTGCATGTTAGATACCTCAGACTTCCGATCAAACTTTTGAAGAATGTTGGATTAACCTTCTCTTCATCAACATGCTTTGACAACTTCACTCCACATTCTACAGGGGTGCTAACTGGATTGGAATTTAACATCTCAAACTTCTCGAGAATATCCTTCACATAACCTTCTTGGGAAATAAAAATCCCATCCTCCATTTGCTTCACTTCAATGCCAAGATAATAGGCCATAAGTCCAATATCTGTCATTTCAAACTCCTTAGTCATTGCTTTCTTGAAGTCTTCAAACATACTTGGATTGTTGCCTGTAAAAATGAAATCATCTACATACAGACAAACAATTAAGATATCTCCATTTGTATGCACCTTATAATAAAGCGCATGTTCATGTGAGCATTTAGAAAACCCATTAACCTGGAAGTATTTATCAATTCTACTATTCCAAGCTCTTGGCGCCTGTTTTAGGCCATATAAAGCTTTCTTTAACTTCAAAACTTTATCTTCCTGCCCCTCTACAACATAGCCTATAGGCTGCTCAACATAAAGTTCTTCCTCAAGGTAGCCATTCAAAAATGCGGATTTTACATCCATTTGAAAAATTCTCCATTGATTCTGAGCTGCTAAAGAAATTAGCAATCGTATAGTTTCCAAACGAGCAACTGGGGCAAATACCTCATCATAATCAACACCTTGCTGTTGACTATACCCTTTCACCACCAATCTTGCTTTGTATCTCTTTACCTCTCCTTTTGCATTCTTTTTCAACTTGTACAGCCATTTTACACCAATTGTCTTCTTTCCAGTTGGAAGAGTTGCAAGCTCCCATGTATCATTCTTCTTTATTACCTTTATCTCTTCATCCATAGCATTTCTCCATTTTTTGTCTCGCACTGCTTCTTCAAATCCTGTAGGTTCACAATCAGCAAACAGACAAAAAAGTGTTACATCATCAGTAATCTCTGTTGAATCATAAAGATCCTGGATACTTCTCATTTTTCTTGGTCTTTCACTAGAACTTCCTTCTAGTAAAGATGATGATGATGGACTTTCATGAATGGGAGATGATGTTGTTGGTGATGGAGGTGGAGTGGTAGGCTCTTCCTGAACTTCATTCCTTTGATCTTCCTCTTCAGATAGAGGAAAGAAATCATACTTCTCCTCTTCTTGGGTACTCCAATCCCATGTGCCTTCTTCGTCAAATTCCACATCTCGACTAACAATGACTTTTCCAGTACTCGGATTATAGAACTTATAGCCCTTAGAGCTTGGATCATAGCCAATGAACACATACTTCTTGCTTTTATCATCTAGCTTGGATCTCTCTTGATCTGGTACATGTGCATATGCAATGCTCCCAAACACACGAAGATGGGAAACTGTAGGCTTCTTCCTACTCCAAGCTTGTTGTGGGGTTTTTCCTTGTACACTTCTTGTGGGGCAACGATTGGACAAATAGATTGCACAATCTATAGCTTCAGCCCAAAATTCTTTAGGCATTTTCTTGCTCTTCAACATGCTTCTGGCCATATTAAGAATTGAGCGATTCTTTCTTTCTGCTACACCATTCTGTTGTGGTGACCTTGGAACTGTTAGAGGGCGGCAAATCCCATTTGCTTCACAAAATTCTTTGAATTCATTTGATGTGAATTCGCCTCCTCTATCAGATCTTAAGGCCTTAATTTCATGACCACTCTGCTTTTCTACAAATGCCTTAAATTTCTTAAATGCACCAAATGCTTCAGATTTCTACTTCAAAAAATAAACCCATGTTTTTCTACTAAAATCATCAATAAAGAGAAGAAAGTAGTTACTTTTACCAAGTGATGATGGCTTGATAGGTCCACACACATCAGTATGAACAAGTTGCAATGGCTTGGTTGATCTTGTACTAGCTTCTTTTGGAAAGCTTTTCCTTGATTGCTTGCCAAGGAGACATCCTTCACAAAGCTGGTTAGGATGCTCAATAGAAGGCAATCCTCTCACCATCTTCATCTTTGTCAACAACTGTAGTCCTCCAAAGTTTAAATGCCCAAATCTTAGATGCCAAAGCCAAGAAGAATCTTTAAAACAAGCCTTCAGACATCTAATAGCATCAGTTTGAATATTTAGAAAGAACATTCTATTTCTTGTCATAGGCACATTAGCTATCACATTATTTCGATGATCCCTTATTAAGCAACTACGATCTTTCAACTGGATATCATAGTCTTTCTCAAGAAGTTGTCCCAAGCTCAAAATATTAGTTTTCGTGTTTCGCACATAATATACATCAGAAATAAATTGATGATCTCCATTCTTTAAACGGATAAGAATTTCACCTACCCCCTTCACTGAAACTTTGGATGAGTCACCAAAAGTAACACTCCCGACCACCGATTCATCAATCTCCATAAACATCCTTTTATTCCCACACATATGGTTGCTAGCACCAGAGTCAAGATACCACGCACCATTTTCTTCTTTGCCTTCTCCTTTGTATGCCAACAACAAAGTCGGCTCCACTTCTTCATTCTTATCTTCAACATAGTTAGCTTTCTCCTCAATAGTGTTAGCGGCATTTTTACAGTCAGAAGCATAATGCCCATACTTTTGACAATTATAACATTTGATATTAGACTTATCATACCTTCTTTTATATGGTCTTGAGAAACTTCCTCTTCCATGATCTCTTGTGGATTTTGAACTTTGACCCCTCTCTTTATAATTGGGAGAGTTTTGACCATTTCTTCCTCTAGATCCTCTCCCTCTACCACGCCCATGTCCTCGGCCTCTTTGGCTACTTTCACGCCAACCTTTCTCATTCAAGGTGAGCTTTGCTTGTAGGACTTGCTCCAAAGGCTCTTGCTTCTTCTTATTGAGCCTTTCTTCATGGGCTTGTAATGATCCCATGAGTTGGTCAATGGTCACTGACTCTAAGTCTTTTGATTCCTCAATTGCTACAACAATATAGTCAAACTTTGAAGTTAATGACCGTAGAATTTTTTCTACTACACGGACATCATCCAAGTTCTCACCATATCTCTTCAATTGATTTACAATTGCCAACACCCTTGAAAAATAATTTGAAATAGATTCAGATTCTTTCAAGTGCAAACCTTCAAACTTGCCTCTCAATGTTTGAAGGCGAACTTTCTTCACTTTATCAACTCCCGTTAGAGAGTTTTTAAGAATCTCCCATGCTTGCTTGGATGAAGTTGCATTTGCAACTTTCTCGAACATAGTTTCATCCAAGCCTTGATAAATCAACGTAAGTGCTTGTTGATCTTTCTTTCGAGCTTTTTGCAAGGCTTCCTTTTGGTTTGGGGTTAAAGATTCTTCATCTTGTGACTCCACATAACCTTTCTCCACAATCTCCCACACATCTTGGGATCCGAGCAACGCCTTCATTCGGATACTCCAATTTTCAAAGTTTTGTTTGGTAAGTAGAGGAAATTGGAATGACACCATCCCATTAGCAATAGCCATTCTCACCACGAACCGATTGGCTCTGATACCACTTTGTTGGAAATAAAATAAAATACTGATGGGCCTTTCCTTAGTTACTCTCACAAATATCCACACACTACTTAGTGTGTAGAAGAAACTCACACTCACAAATTAAATAAAGAGAGAGAGAGTGGAGAGGGAAGAGTTAGAACTCTTTAAGGTTTTGTATTTCTCTTCAACTCTTGCATAGAATTTGACGGATGAATGAGTTTATATAGTACACCATCCAACCTTTAACTCTCACTACATTTATTTTCTAACTCTTACATTCATAAATCTCAAACTTCAATAAACTTCCCACTACATTACCTTATGAAACTCACTTATTTATGAAGGATTAATTACAAACAAGTTTAACTTCTAACAAACCTCTCAAGTATGCGGGTGCAATGGATGCTGTCAGGCAAACATTAGCTGCTGAGGGCCCTAGAGGTTTGTACAAAGATATGGGTGCAGGTCAGTATTTTAGTCAGTTACTTTGCCTGTCCTTGTAAGTTGTAATATATGATATAACTTTGAAGTCCTGAGATTGAACTTAGATATATTTTCGAATCAAGCCGCTTTATCTGATTTATTGAAGTATGATTCAACAGTTAAGTATTGCAAAATCTCAACTGTTGAGCGAGTCATGATCTATTGTTCATAAATTGTACATAATTTTTCTGATCTTGTATTTGATACTCTTTAAATTCTATGGAAACTCTTCAAACCTTCAAGTTTACCTGCTAACTGCTTTGGATTTACTGCTAAAAAAACAGGTTGCAAGCCCAGAGTGCATTGGCAGATTCTGCTTCGGCTGGCATCGCAGTGAAGTATGGAGGACCAGTGGATGTGGCCAGGCAGGTTCTTAGATCAGAAGGGAGTGTAAAGGGTCTCTTCAAGGGATTGGTTCCCACTATGGCACGTGAGGTTCCAGGAAATGCCTCAATGTTTGGAAAGAGGTGACAAAAATCCCAAGAGTGTAATTCAGGTAGATGATTCAGGTAGATGATTACAAAAATCCCAAGTACTCAGGTTCCATTGATGCATTTATAAAAATCCTGGCCTCAGAGGGAGTAAAAGGGCTGTATAAGGGCTTTGGACCTGCCATGGCCCGAAGTGTGCCCGCAAATGCTGCATGCTTCTTGGCATATGAGGTGACAAGATCAAGTTTGGGTTAATTGGTTCTTTGGTGCCACTGGTTGATGATTTGCTTGAAAGTTTATTGTTTGATCTTGCTTATCTCAAAGCAATCATCAAACCATTGAATGGAGCTGTTTGAAATATTTTTCTGCAATAGTGGCAACCTCTTACTGTTCTGTAATTTTTGATTTGGTTGCTGGAAGGAACATTGTTTCACCAATTCATATATAAAGGCATCAGGTGCTGAACATTTATTTTCAGATTCTCTCTTTAGTGACCATTTATGTGATAAATTTATACTTGAATTGAACCTCGATTTTACTGCATATCAATGAGCTCATAGGATGCAGTCCAAATCGAATTTTTCCCAAAGAAATGGGAAAATGAAGAAGGTTTCTCTTTATATCTCCCTCTACCTAATATTTAGATAGAGCCAATTTGGTGATAGTTAGCTGGTATGGTGACAATTATTATCCTTTATATATATTTAGAGAAATGATATGTCCACAATATTTTCACAACATTTTTACAACAAATTCTAAGTGGCAGGTTGTTACTGGTTGTTATTATTGGAGCAAAAAAGTAATTTTCGTGTTAGGTTCAAATTTGAACCAATAACAACTAACCATATGTGATTTGTTGTGAAAATGTTGTAAAAATGTAGTGGACGGAGCATCTCTCATTTATTTATATATAAAATAAACAGCATTGTAGCAGCCTCAATTTATACCATGTAATTAAAAAGAGTTTTCATAGGATAAAAGAAATTGTTTTCATGTATAATTGTTTATACGTGGTGAACTAATTATTTATATAAAATAAATTTCTATTTTATTTTTTTAAGACTTATATAAGAAAAAACTTATTAGAAATATAATATTCTTACTTTTTTTTTGAGAAACAGTAAAGAAAATAATAATATTCTCACTCAATTTTAGTTTCATTGAAAATAATTGAAGTAAGTGAAAAACCAAAAATAATAACACACAGTTAAGAATATAAAAAATAATAATAACTCCACACTTAAGTTAGAGGTAAATAATTTATTATTTGTCTAATCACTGAAGTAACCGGTTCATAATTTTAATTAGGCAAAAATACCATTTTGGTCCTTACATTTTGGAGTCACAGTCAATTTAGTTCTTTTATTTTGGTAGCAGTTAATTTGGTCCCTATTATTTTTAACTTTTAGTCAATTTGATCCCTACCATTAACTATTAATAGAAAATGCTTACGTGGCTAATAGTGTGCATAGTTGGCACATTTGATACTGATGTAGCAAATAAATTAGTACGCCATAAGTCTCTCTAGTCTCTTACTTGTCGCATTTATGAATCATACAATTCTCTAACGGTACTTGTGTTTCTAATTTTGAATTGAAAGTGTGCCACAAAAACTTGACTATTGTGGTAACTTTTGCAAGTTTGGCACGAAAAATTTACCATTAGTATTTCATTTCTTGGACTAGCCGAAGAAAAAACTTCAAATTGAATTTGAAAGCGCTTTTCGTGAATCTGTGGGCTTTTGCTATAATAGTCATTGGTAGTCTCTAGGGGTTTACCCGTTTGTACTTTATTGGACCAATTCAATGTGAAATGGTTCATTAAACAAACAAATTCTATGTAAAAAGATTAATAAGTACAAATTCTTCGTGTACTTTATTAATTTATTTGCCAAGTTAGCATCAAATGTGCCAATTGTGCATACCGTTAGCTACATAAGCATTTTCTATTACTAGTTAACGGTGGGGATTAAGTTGACTGAAAGTTAAAAATAACAGGGACCAAATTAATTGCTACCAAAATGTAAGAATTAAATTAACTGTGACTCCAAAATATAAGGATTAAAATGGTGTTTTCACCTTTTAATTATTTTCATTTTAACAACTTGTGTTTTCTCTTTATAATGACATTTAATATAATTAAATTTGATTTTTCTAAATATACATGTACTACAAGATAATTTCTTATAAAACGTTTATGTGAAGAAATGTGTCAAAAGAAGCTCAGGTTGATACCAAATGACCTCTTGGCCATCGAGAAGGTCAAGGACTTTCTTGAGTGTTCAATCCTACAGTTGTGGATGAAGGAGTGTCTAGCATACTCTCATTGGTACTACAGCAGTCCAAAATAACTACGCACTGCGCTGAACTTAGATATTTTAAATTTAAATTAAAACATTTATATAAAAAAAAATTTAAAATAAAATAAACCTTAGTGTTATAGTTTTTGAGTCCAAATCTTCTGTTTCACTTTTCCTGCTCCACTCTATACTCCACTAATAAAAGCTTACCACGTGTTCACTTAATTAATTAAATACTATCATTATTGACTTATTAATGCTACCGTTATTAATTAATAGTAGTATTTAATTAATTAGGTGAACACGTGGCAAGTTTTTATTGGTGGAGTATATAGTGGAACGGGAAAAGTGGGACAGAAGATTTGGACTCATAGTTTTTATGTCAACAGCTCTAAATCTGTCTCCAAGAAATTTCTTCCACAACAATTCTGAACTCCTATTTCTTTCTTCCTATGATAAGCAATGGTTACCTTCTCATCCAACATTTGTAGCTCAAACAATTATCCTTCCTTCTTCATTCCCATATCCCCAAATTCCTACTATTCCACTTCTTCAAGAGCTTTCAAATTTTTTAAATAAGACAAAGTTAGGAAGACCAACAAAATTGTACTCACTCCACCATGATTGCATCTTTCCTGTCCATAAAACCCTCCGTTTTGAGAAAAATGTTCCTGAATTTAAAGGCACCTCTACCTTGTAACAAATCTCTCACTTCTATCAAGATTGGATGATGATTTGGTATAGGTTGTGGAAGCATTTTTTTGTATGGCACATGTAAAGTGTTCTTCCTAATCTATTGAGACCAATACTTGATGTATTTGAGACATAGATGGTGTATCTAAACTATTTGATCAATGTATCTCTCCCTCTCTCCCTCTCTCTCTCTCTCTCTCTCTCTCATTGTAAATCAACCAAATTAAGCTCTATAATCACATTTAGATGAAGTAAACTTATCACGAGTCACAACCTTCACTTGGATACCGAATGACATTAAAACTCCCTGCCAAACACCATGGCTCCTCCCACCTTGACATCTCTTCCTTGGATTTTTCCGTAAACCATCTCTAAGATTATCCTTATTAGGCCCATTCGCCCGCTATATGCCTATAGGAAATTGTCCTCTTATCCTCTACATTATTCAAGACGCAAGACAAAAAATTAGTCAAAGCTTCCATTTTTCTAACACCATCCTATCCAGATAGCAATATGCCTAATGCTATTTGCACAACTTCTAACACCACCCAGTCTGCAATGGGTTCCTCAAAATACTTATAATAGTATTATCAAAAGATCATTCTTTGACTTTTATAAACAAAAAAATCACATTTCCATTACCTTGTTCTTTTCCATTGATCTTTGCGAGGGTTGTTTAATTCTCCAATATTCCATTTGAAATTTACTATCTTCATAAGCACAACTTTAGTAACCTTGACCCAAGCTGATCCTCACCTCTCCTTCTACTACTACTACTAGTAGCAAGCTATACTGCATCATTTACAGTGGAGAGAAAATTCATACGCAACCCATAGCTTAGGTTGGCCTCACAGTTAGGGGATGGGATTGTTCAACCAAGCAGCATGGTCACCACTCACCACCCTTTTAAGTAGCCCTCTTTGCGAGGCTCCCTCGGTTGTGAATATTAGCATGGTAACAGAAGAGCTGGTTAACTTCAATTTTTAGTCTTATATTTGATCATCCTTGATCATCTTTATATTTTTCGGGTAAAGCTTTTTAGCTTCTTGTACCATTTGTCAATCATAACAAAAAGAGGGAGAAATTGTGGAGAAAATGTGGTTTCTTTTTAAAGATTCTACATGTTAGGGAGAGAAATATAGGCCTTTGTAAGGGAGAGTTGTATTTTATCTAGTTAGGGGGAGTGTTTACCTCCTTATTGTTTTAGGAGCTTCTTTTAGCTTCTTCTTGTACACCGGTCTTATGACCAATGATACATATATTGTGCTTATCTTTGATATAGATATATGATAATGTATGTCTTCTTCACCTACCTCTACATGTGTTGCTTCTTTTCTATCTTTATACACATGCTTCTTATTTATTGTATGCAATCTTTTATTTTTGTTTCACACTAAAATGTCTTGATGAGTTTTGTTTAAAATGTTTTAGAAATACAAGTTGTCAAAGTCTTCCATACCATGAACTCTCTTCTTGCAAAGTTTTTCAAGAGTTTGTGTTAAGATAGATTTTATTGTATTCAACAAGTGAGTATGAGTTGAGTGATTTATGACTTCTCTCATATGTTTATTTGTTTATTATGGTTTTGTCACGAATTTTCAAAAGGGGAGATTGTTTGGACATATGTGATTCATGTTAGGAATATATGTCATTTAGAATTGGCTAATCCTTTGACATAACGCACTTTACTTGTAATTGGGTAGATCTAGGATGTGTTTAATAATTCAAGGAACAAGAGTTCAAATATAGTATTGAAACCATGCAAATCTATCCAAGAAACAAGTGAAGAAGTGCTGATTCATTAAAGCTCAACAACTGCTCAATAGATACTATCTATCGAGGCTTGATAGCTGCTCGACAGATACTATCTATCGAGAATTATGAAATCAAAATTTTCAGATCTTATTTTCGGCCCATGTTGACATGTATGTGTAGGGTTTCTCACAACCCTAGACATATATAAGGCATATTTTAAAGGCCGTCATATATGAGAATACAAAGAAAACACATGCAAAAGATGACCGATGCCTTATTCTCTCTGAAAGAAGCTACTGCGTCTTTGCGCCTTAGGTTTTTGTAACCAAGTTCTTCTTAATCTTCATTGTTGATGAAGTGAAGAACTCTGTAGCCAACATCTTCTTCAAGTTGGTGAGTTAGTCATGTACTGGGAGCCGTGTATCATTGTTTAGTCACGTACTGGGATCTGTGCAAAAGGCTGGCGTTCATATATTGTCGAATTCAGATGTTCCGAAGTGGTAGAAGGTTTCTGCTGTAAGTTCATTTATGGAGATTGTAGAGTCAAGGGACAAAGGTTTTGTACTAGATCTGAAACTTCTCTTTACTATAGTGAATTACTTTTCAGGAAGGTTTCTCCCTAGGTTTTTTACTATGAGACTAGTTTATTTCATTGATTTTCCTAGGTCATCATATCTTGTTTTATTTATTTTTTCGCTGCATGATTTTGACATGATATTGATATTTATTTGTTTTAACAAGTTTTATGTATAATAAATCTAATTAACAACTTGGGTTTAAAACTTGTTAATTTTATCAACTAGGGTCTACATTTCCCAGCAGAATGAAAAAATTCCTATTGGCTGGAAAGGTGCCCATTGAAAAATGATATGACACAACTATTCAATGTTTTTAAATGTATACGTGACATTAATTTATGTAGCCACGTGGTGCAATGAAGAGCGGTCAACAAAAAGTCAAAAGTTTCACTTTTATATTATATATTGACTATTTATGTTTAATTTTCTTCCATGTTTGTTTTAGTCTTTTTTCCATGTTAGGTTCATTTGTAGTCTTTCCTTATGTGTGTAATTTAATTGTTATCTTTTTCTTTTTTAGTATATATCTTTTTAATTCTGTTTTAACATGTTTCCTTCTCTGTTTTTATTTGTTTCCTATAATGTTGTGACGCAATCTTTACCATGTTGTGTGTGTTATTTTGTTAAGTGAATGGTGTATGTTTAGGTTAAGGATTAGAGTTCTCTTAATAAACTCTTTATTTAAACATGTCCTAGGCTCCTAGCAACACATAATGGAGGCCGGCCTACAAGCGAGGCAGTCTTGGGTGCCTAACACCTTCTCAAGCCATACCAAAAAATCTGATATGTAGATCTATGCATGTAAGTAAATGGACTAAAAGGCCCAATTTGGTTTCTAAACCTAAACCAGATGATGACTCCCAATTCCTCCGGCTCTGGTCCATTCAGATAAGGCATACTTCCCAAAGGGGGATGAACCACGCAATGTGAATCAGGTGCTAGAAGGTGTGCTCACACTTAGCCACATAGTTTCCTTAATATATCTTCCCTTTTACCACACACACACACACACACACACACACAAATTGTATCTAAGGGAATTTTGGAACAGCTGAAAAGTTAATCCAAAATGGATGGTAGGTTGATTTTGCAAGATAATTATACCTTATATATTTTTCTCAAGGAAAAGAAGTTACCTTATATTTGTAATGACTATTAAATCTATAATAACTAAAACAACAATATTTTTCTTATGATTTTTTTATTTTAGGAGGGGGGTGTATGAGCATTAAATCTAAAAATAATATATTGCTTATAATAGTTACCAAACAAGACTCGGTTTATGTCTAGTAAGTTACAACACGTATTTATAGGTTAGGAAGATGGGAAGATGAATCAAAAATCAAAAAGATAGTAATATTGTATGTTGAGTGCCGGCTTACGAGTAAATATGGGTTTATATCTCTTACTAGTTCTATGTCTTTGTTTGTACTACAAAGCTGTTGGAGAAGGAACAACCAATGTGAAGCCAATTCAGGTACTTACATTCATGTTTTTAAAAACTAATGGTACATTTGGTACACTGAATAAGAATTACGGTAAAAATTGTAATCTTTATTACTAGTAATAAAGTGTGTTGTAATGTAATAACTAAACCTATTCATTAGTTTGATTGTGAGTTATAACATTATAATGAAACATAATTCTTATGTTTACAAGCAAAAAACTCATGCTTGAAATATGTATATGTTTCGTTTCGTTGAAGGTTTTTTAAAAATATTTAAAAGCGTTGATGTAAAAAATAATTGAAAAAAAAGTACATAGTGGTATAAGTAAATTACAAATTTAAATAAATAATTCAATTTAGCTACATAGTCATGTTGTTTTAATTGAAGTTCTTATATATGAAGGTGTTTTCAAGAAAAATAACTAACAATATTATTCATTTATATTTTTATTTATAATTTAACAAAATTTATTTTTACTAAATCATATGTGTGTAGAAAAAGGTAGTGAAATTAGTCTTTTGTTTTAAGTATATTGGAATAAACAAATACTATAAAATACAGAAGATATTTTACTCAAACAGAGCATTAGTATCTGTACTGCTATTTAAAGGATTTCCCCTAATTGAAAGCCTCATTTTTTTGGTTCAAAAATACCATTATATCCCTATGTTTAAGTAGAGACAAAACTAAAGGATAATTTGGTAAAATACACAACTCTAACTCCCACTAAAATATTGCTTACAAAATAGGGTCACTTTCCTATTGATTTTCAAATTGTTTTATTCACATATAAATTAGATTCTCAAAAAATAATTATGACACTGAATCCAAAAAAAAAAAAAAAAAAAGCCTCATCGCACAAGTGCAGAGTGCGTGTGATGAAGCTAGTTTATTTTTATCGATCTAACAATTAACACAAGCTATTTGGGTAAGAGAGTAAATAATTATCCAAATGTAAGATTGCCCTGATATATAAATAGTAATAAAATTTGAGATGTCAAAGTAGCAATGACATGTATGACATATATAGTTTTAATGTTAATAATATTTATAATTGACACTAGGAAAACCCAGGCATGCATTTCTTGATAAGAATTTGTTTACAAATTTAGTAGGCAAATATAATAAATTAGATTACTAAAGTTAATTTTCTATTTTTCTCATCTACTTGCTTCAGGTATATTAAAATCTATTGTTAGATTAACCATTTTTATTTCAAAGATCCAAGACTAATTTTTTTCTTTCACTTGTACAGCAAAGAGATGACCATGAATTTGATTGCGTGGATATATACAAGCAACCGGCTTTTGATCATCCTTTACTTAAGAATCACAAAATTCAGGCACCACTCGATCCCACGTATTTTGTTTTCCTTTATTTTTATTTTTCTAAAAATTAAAATCAAGTTCTAAATAATTAGGATTCCACGATATCTACTTAACATAATTCTTGTAAATAAAGCCTTAAAGTTAGGATTTTTTTTGGGGACAAATGAGGGTATTCAAACCTCTTCAAGTATCTAAATATTTCTTTGGAAATATGCAGTCCCCCCATCCCACACATATTAGGTTATTACAAGTAGCTAGTGGATATCATGAAACCTTAGAAATCTCTAAACTGACTCCTCAGGGTTAAGTTAGGATTTTGAAAATAATTAATTTTATGTATTTGACCATATTACTTAAAGTTTTTAAATAATTTAGAAGTTTTGTTAGTACTTTGGAATACCTAAATAGTGGATACCAAAGAGTGATAATTTTCCTAATTGTAGCAAGTATAGATTATTGGTAGACTATGCAAATTTATCATTCGTGAGTGCCTTGTTTTATAGAAAAAAAATCATAGTTTGTTATGTTTTAATGCATTTTTTGTATGTGTGATGCAATAAATTTATTTGATGTTTCATTTTTCCAATCATGTACTTTATGGTACAACTTATGTACTTAAAATTATGTATCTCCAAATTCTACTACACATATAAAATTCTATTACCAAATAATTAAAATAAATTTAAAATTCATTTTATCAGTCAAGTTTCAACAATTAGTGATCACACTCTCAAGTAGGGATGTTCATCAAACCATACACACTGCAAAAATCGTACCAAAATTATCTGTAAAATGGCATAACTGCACCACATTGCAAGTAATAGTGCACCACACTGCATAGTGCAGTGCAGTTTGCGGTTTTATAATAAGAAAAACACACAAATCTCACCACACCACACCACACCGCATACTCTTTATATATTAATATATATATATATTTTTTAAATATAAAATATATTATTAATAGTTTAATAACCCTAATTTTCAAAAAACAATTGATAACTTTAGCAAGTATTGACTAGGAAAGCCAACCCAAAATAAAGAAAAACTAGCTCAATAGTTTAAAATTTTGTCCAAAATAAAGGGAAAATTTTGTTTTGGGTTGGGTAGGATAAGCCCAAAATTTGAAAAATATACCGAGTTCAAACCATTCAAACCGCATCTTAAACACGGCACCGCAAAAATGAGGTGCGGTATGGTTATGGTTTTGGCTAAACTCTGAATCGCATCGCACCACACGTTACATGTGACCGCAAAAATAAGGTGTAGTGCAATTATGATTTTGGCTAAACCACATCGCAAAATGTAGTGCAAAAAATGGCCCAAAATTGCACCGTACTGCACTGCACCGCACCGAAAACAACCCTAGGTAATATAGTATCTTATTAATTGTTAATAAAAGTAATTAATTTTTAAATTAATGTCATTACTTTTTAAAGTTATTAAAATCTAATTATTTAATGTCATTAACATCCTCTTGATCAAATTTAGATCTTCTAATAAATCAATTGTTTACTCACTCAAAAGAACTAGAGTAATGCTACATATAAACTAATTTACAACACTTTTACAAACTGTTGATGTGGCTTTAGTAATTTTCAAATAATTATTGGTAAACATAAATGTAATGTTAGTGGTAGACCCATATTAGAACTAATAAGAATTTGTCACATCAATAGTTTGTAAATATGTTATAAAATAATTTGTAGCTATAGCACTACTCAAAGAACTATATTACTTCTTTGTTATTCATAATTTTTTTGTTACAATTACTTTATTCTTATTTAATTTTTAATTTGTGCTGAGTAGTTTTATTTTATTCTAATTATATAGAATTTTAGTTCATTTAAATTAATAGAAAACAAAATGAATTTTTATCTTAATTTACCAAACTTCATTAAAATTTAACTTTCACAAAAATAAAAATTCCCTACAACTTAATTCATAAAATTATTTGGATCCAATTTTCTCATTTTCTTATTATTTTAATGTACAAATAATTCAATTGAAGACTTAGTGTTAATATTACTTTGAATAAACCTAAAATGGACTGCTTACAAAGTTGCCAATTTGGGTTGTGTTGGTTTGGCCTTCGCTCTCACAGCCCAAAATGCCAATAGCAAATGTTGGAAATATTCAGATAGCCGAAAAGATTCAAGTTATTTGCTTGAGAACAATATCTTACTGTGATTTCTAGTTTTCTATGGTCTTTGTCTCCATAGTTAAGGTTGTTCTGCACATATTGCTTAGATACATGTGACTTGTACTAAGTAAACATTTTTATTTTCTTTATTTACTTTTATTTTTTTTAGGTGTGTATTTTGTATTTACCAATTTAGATTTAACTTTTATTGTTTACTAAACTAACATGCAATTAGTTTAACTTAACAGATGGCTCCAAGTTTTTCTGGAAATGTGCTGAATAATTATGACACCAAAATTGGTAAATTTTCCAAAATTGGCCTTCAAGATGAAGGGTGTCCACCAGGAATGGTACCTATTGTGAAGATTAAATCCAATCGCCTAAGAAATGAGTATTCTCACTCAAAATATCATTCTAAAAATTTTACAGACGATAACCCGAGCCAACAAGTAAGTTAACTATTTATATTCACTTTTTATTACTATAAAACACAAATATATTTAAACGTAATATTTCGTACGTGCTCAAATTCTTATGTTTTAATTATTTTTTCTTTTCTATTTCAATGACCTTGTGGTTTAGTGGCATTTTTTCACCTATCCTATATCATTTTCATGTCATATGATATGAATGACCACCTGTCTATAATGGCAAAAATCCAATATAAAGACAAAACGTGGATTTTGACAGTGAATTAACGAGGCTGTCCTAAAAGCATCATTTGTTTCTTATACAATCAACAACGTTTGAGTTTGTGAATATAATAATTGGGAAAATTGTATGCTAAAACCCTATAGCATACAATAAAGTTTACAGATAATATATATCATTAGCTAATATTATAAGGCCAAAAGGTATTAGTTGAATTATAAGGTTCTTGACAGTTGGCATTACAAATGCTTTATAATGTAGAACATCATTAGTCTAAAATCAAAAGTAATTAAGTTTCTTGTAGGTATATTTTTTTTTCTCAATAATTATAATCTTCAAAATTTAACATGCATTCTATGATTCAAATGTAGTGTTCTCTTATTTATTTATTTCTTTATATATCTGTAACCACTCCCCACTCTCTGGATTTCAATCTATACCTACCAGTATCACCTCCTAGTTAACATTGTCAAATCTTTAAATGAATTTTTTTGGTATATCATGGTATTGACATAAAATAATAAAGCCACTGAATTTTATAGGGAAACTTTAACATTAGTAAAATATAATTTTCTAATTCATATTATTTAAATGGTGGCTATTGATGGCACTATTATGTTAAACTAGATGTAGTTCATAAGCTAATTCTTTTTTCTTTTCTTTTTTTGGTTTCTAGTATGCTACATATATATCACACAAAGTCGAAAAATAGAATTAATCATGGTGCTCGGGCGATTTTCTCTTTGGACAATCCAAGTGTGGAAATGGGCCAATACAGTATGGCTCAAATTTGGTTCAAAATGGACAATTCAATGGACTTGAAAGCATACAAGTCGGTTGGGCAGTAAGTGACAAAATATATTTCTGTGTCTCTTGACGAATCAGTTCAATATACATAGATTGATGTCATTAATAATATAACCTTCCTTTATATTCCATATTACACTGTTATAAAGGATTTTTATATCATTGTATTGACATTCATAGGTGGATCCAGTGTTATACGGTGGTGATAGTCGTACACGAATAACAACATTTTGGACAGTAAGAACCAAATCATTTTCATTCTTAACTATAGTGTTTATAAGTACTTTCATGAATATATCCCTACTTTCGCTTATATGTTTACAGGTAGACAACTTTGGGAAGACTGGTTGTTTCAATACTGAATGCCCTGGGTTTGTACAAGTGCATCCTCGTATTCACCCTGGTTCGCTTGTCGCCAATGTTTCGGTATTTCAAGGACAACAATTCGTTGCTGACATTTTGATAGCTCAGGTAATACATTGTCCATTAAAGTGAGAAATCATGCTATGATACATCATTCTTTTTTTTATATTAATCATTTATGATATTATTATTCATTTAAAATATTTACTAGTAGAAATTCAACAAAATTGTAAGTGCCATTTTTTTTCTATATAGGATAGAATTTCAAACTATGACGGTTACTTTATAATGATTGTTTTTTATCATCAAGCCAAAACAATAAATTGTTTTTGGTGTTGATGGAGTTTGAACCCAAAATTTATATTCACTAACAATATATTTTACTAATTGAGCTAACATGAACTCATAGATATCATTTTACTTTACTAGTAAAGCCAATATTTTTTTTAAACATAATGAATCACACCTATATTTTTCGACAAGGGTTGAAGGGAAAAGAGAATACTTTGTCTCATTAAATAGCCCAAATACCTAAGAGACAATCCTATGGACCAAGAAAAAAAGAAGTGGAAACAATCACATTGATAGTAATTTCTCATAAAATAATATGTATATTATAATTATTGAAAAAAGAAATACTAAACCAAAGATCTTAATTTCTGAAATTATTGCCTGATGCAATAAGAGTAGCCATTCTATTACCTATTCAATTAAAAACCTTTTTTTTTGCTTAAATGCGAAAATGTTTGTATTTTTTATTTACATTGGAGCACTCAATGAGAATTTGTTTAATAAAAGAAAGTATGATAAAGGAAAGATTCAAATCTTGGATGCATTTAATTTTTTACCTTAAATTTTTACTTATGACACACCAAGCGTGCTCTTTATAGTGACAACGGATTCACCAAAACAGATATAGAGACTTTGGGTTTGACTGTAGAAAGTGAAAGCACAAATAATAGAATCAATTTACAAAATAAACACTGGAACTTTTTTTTTTTTGGTTTTACCACGTAATAAGTACAAAAATAAAATAAAGGCCAGATTGTAAACTGCAACCTTAAAGTTTGAGAGTGTTTAGATTTTACATCTAAAAGTTTGATGGTGTTTAAACTTTATACCTTGACGTTTTAGAATTTTGAATTTTACCTCCAAAATTTTAGGACTGTTGGATTTTATTCTATAAAGTTTAGAGGTATTTGGATTTTACACCCTGAAACTTGAGAATATAAAATTTAAACACTCCCAAATTTTAGAGAATAATATTTAAATTTTAAAATTTCAAAGTGTAAAATTCAAACACTTGAAAACCTCACTCCTAAAGTTTGGGTTCAATTCCATGTTGCCCACATTTTACAAATCTTGGCTCCGGTATGTATGTGCTTGCGTTGATTGGTAACAGTAATTGCCTAGGCCAAGCACTCACGTCTTACTTTATAGCCCGGTAGAATGCATTCACCCATACCTTGGCCAGTACAATAGTTCTTACCATCCATATCTGAAGCTACCCAGTCTGCGATGCTTATGACATCCCAGTTCGCATGCACAATCGAACACTTATGCAGCAAAACCTTGTCCTATTATTTATTTGTACAATTTTGCATCCCTACCCACAAAATCGCATTGTTATGTCGCTGGCTTTTGATTTGGTCAATTAAGTAGACCTTGTCCTATTACTATTTGGGCTTGTTTAGCTACCTATGTGAATGCAGCAAAACCTAAACCTAAAATCTAAATCTCTCTCTCTCTCTCTCTCTCTCTCCCATATATAATATGAGGTTAAGCAGTGACTTTGTTCTAGAGAAATTTAGATTTCTCTTTATTTGATTTTGGTGAGGGAACTCTTTGGGTGTATTTGGAGTTTAGATTTTGTGTAATTGCCATTGTGTTTAGTGCTTTCGGTGAGAGAGCTTTATGGGTGTTTTTGGGGTTTGGAATCCCATAAATCTTTATGCTCTGTGTAATTGTCTTTTCCATTTTGCATAACATACTATTATTTAGTTACACGCCTAATAAATAAGCATCAAATGCATGTTTTGTTGCATTGTAAATGTATTACACACTAGCTTATATGACAAGTTTTGATTGGTAGAATATAAATTAGTACACAAAAGGTAGTATAGAGGATTTGTATTCTTTGCTTTCCTACACTCTACTGCAAAAAAGACTGCTAATTTGTTTGCTGCTGCTAATGCTTTTCATTTTAATCAAAGTCATTTTCATTTTATTTTAGTTAAATGTTCTACATTACAATGATTTTTTCTGCTAAATTTTAAAGATAACATCTAAGACTTATAGTGTCAAAATATTCTCATTTGTCGACATTTCTTATACTTCATGCAGGATAAAACAAGCGGTCATTGGTGGTTTACACTGGATAATCAAAAAATAGGATATTGGCCCAAAAATCTTTTCACTCTCTTAGCCAATGAGGCTCGCTTTTTTCAATTTGGGGGCGAGGTATATAGGAATATAAATAAGCCGTGTCCACCGATGGGGAATGGTCATTTTCCAAGCAGGGTTTTGAAAGAATCAAGTTATTTTGCACAAATGCAATCTGTCAGTCCAGCATACAATTTATTGGATATAGACCCCATTATTATGGATAAGTCCGTTACCAGTGTAGGTTATGACTTGATACCTTGGGGAAATCAACGTGGAGATTTGAAAGTTACCATGACATATGGGGGACCTGGAGGGAATTGTGGTCAATAATAGTTGGTGTATGCAAAATACAAATAAAAGGAACAAATGTACTTGGTCTTATGCCTATGACACAAGGGTGTCCAATAAAGAGTAATAATTTGCTAATGGTAGGGATTTATGATGACTTTGGAAGGGTGATTTGACAGTGAATGACGGTTTTTTGAATAGTAAAATAAGAGTTTTAGGGTCTGTTTGGATAGAACTTATTGCTGAAAACTGAAAACTGAAAACACTGTAGCAAATTAATTTTTTAATGTGTAAAAAACACTGTTCACTCTTTTTACTGTTCATATGCCTTGGTGCACTGTTCATGTCCCATGAACAGTGCACCAAGCGCTGGTCTTTAAAAAAAAAAAAAAAAAAAACGCAAACGCAACAGGTAAACAGGGATCCAAACGGGCACTTAGTATGGATTTCATGGGTTTTTGGGGATGAATGGCTACTTTAGCAAAAGTACTCCAAAATGACACTCTAGTAAGTACAATATTATTACTTATATAAAAATATAAATCGTATTGTCTACAATAAGAATCTTCCAATAAATGATAAAGAATGATGATCCCTTTCAAGCAGCCATTGGAAGCTTCAAACGCTCTCTAGTGATTCACATGCACAAAATCATAGAAACCTTTCACCGTGAAATTACTCTTTACAAATAGATATGTTAGCAAAAACATTGAAAATCAATATTATTTTCATACATTTTATTAAACAATTAAATAGAGAGAAATTAAGAATTAGAAACCATGTAAGCACCTTTACTTTGCAAAAATTCAAAGTAAAAGAGATATAAAAAAAAAAACACTTTCAATCTATTAATGAAAATTTAATATCTAAAAATACTAATACAAATGGTGCTTTTTTTTCCTATGGTTTATCAACAACGAAGAATTTGAAATCAAGATAAAGAAACACTAAACATACGTACAAAACATCATAGAGCTGGCGTACAACTATATTAACAGAAAGAAATATCAAAATGCACAGAACATAAACCATAAAATAAACTCACAAATAAATAATTTAACAAACAACTAATGAAGAAAAGAGTATGTACGTACCTATTGGATTGAGCAAGTGTAGAGAGGGAAAATTCCCGACCTATCACAAGCTAACACATTATACTACCAAGTCCACAAAATACAGCCAATTACAAAGCACCACGTACTGCTGCTAGGCTTTGCTATTACTACTCAAAAACCAACAGAAATTTGCCAAGTGTCGTTGAAATAGGGGCATAAAATGCATGCAAAAATCAATCACACATCAACAAGTGTAAGTGATGACATAAGCAACCTGGCGCATGTAAGTGATGACATAAGCAACTTGGCGCATGTAAGCAATGACATAAGCAACGACACATGTCACCAATCAAGCTTCGCCATGTGTCGCTCACCCACCCCCAAACTCTTATAAATAGAAGCCTTCCTAAGGCATTTCTACACACACACACACACACACACACACACCACGAGATCCATGCCACAAGCAGCATCAAAGAAGATTCCAAAGTATAGAAGTTCTACTGGAATCAAGCCCTGAAGCCTCCAGGAATTTCAAGAACTTCAACCTCGAATACGAAGAATATTCGAAGCAAAAACATCCAAACTACCTGCCTAGATCTCAAAGGTCACTGGAATCAATCTCAAAAGCCCCAAAAATTTCAAGAAACTACACATTGGTGAAGCTCTACGGATTCATACCTCCAAAGCCTCGAAGAACTTCCACCGCAAACCTTCAAATACAAAGAACATTTGAAGAGAAATCACCCAAATCATCTTCCTAGATCTCAAAGTTCACTGGAATCAAGCTCGAACGCCTCCAAAAACCTCAACAAACCATAAATCAACGAAGCCCTACGGATTCAAGCCTCTAAAGTACTAAAGAACTTCCACCACAAAACCTTTGAAGATGAAGAACGCATCAAGAACATGAAGAACAAAGAATTTCTAACAAGCTCATAGCCAGAGATTCATTGTAATTCAATTTCAAGGGTCTTCGATTCATCCTTTAGCCAAATTGAAGGATATTTGGTGTTCAAGTCAAAATCACATTATTACAAATATATTTTTCAAGAAGATCGAATCAGAGGATTACTCTTTTGTAATTTCAGGTAACTGTACCATACATTCATCAATACAAATTCGCATTTGTGAAACTATTTTACTTGTTTGATTTATTTCGAACTAAGAAATTTAGTCTTTCCATAGCAAGTAAAAAAGAAAAAAAGTGAACACCCAATTAAGTAATTGACATTCAAATATATACTACCTACTAAATGGATATGTTGAAGAAGATGAAAGGGTAAACCAAAGTGAAACCAAACCAAGGATTGTTAACCTTAGATCTTCACTGATGAGGTTTTATAATAGCATTGCCTTTTATTTTTGATCTTGTTTGTATTAGAGATATATTAGCTCACTAGTCGCTAATCTGATCCATACGGTGGACGAAAAAATTTATCAAAATTTATCAGTTTAAACGTAACATATAATACTATCCAAAAGATATTGTAATTATCCATTCAACCATTACATTTATTATTATTATTATTATTAATATTATTATTATTAAAGATAGAATGTTATTATTAATTCTCAAAAGTAAGTGTACAAAAGTATAGAAAGTTGCCAAGTTGGTGCCCACATGCTTAGTATATTGATAGAACTAAAGGACACAACAATATACACTCCAGATATCAAATCAGCTATACAGTCAATTCAATTTAGGATTGTTGCTTTCATTCCTAGAGTTCGGGTGTAGAAGAAAGTCCTTAAAGCTGTGCTTGTTGGGCTTGTTCGGGTGTATATATTACAAATATACAATCCAAACTGAAATTTAGGTCCACGAATTGAAATATATATTTCTCTGCAATCTCTTTGTTTTCTCTATAAAGATCCTAATCCTTCCTAATATTTAAAAGGTATTAGAAATATTGGGGTTTGCTTTGCTTTTATAGTGTTCATAATTAACCTCACAAATTTAGAGATAAATTATCAATGTTTGAGTTTAAGTTGGACTTGCTAGAAAAATAGAGTTTCACTCCTTGTTAAGTTTGGATTAAACAAAAATAATTTTATTTTAAAAAAAGAAGATAATAATGAGTTTGAGTTTAAGTTGGACTTGTTAGAGAGATAGAGTTTCACTCCTTGTTAAGTTTGGACTAAACAAAAATAATTTTATTTAAATATTGTGCTGACATGGAAAATTGTGAAAGTTTCAGAGGCTTCGGTTTTATATATATTAGCATAGGCTCAAGCCTAATGTTACTTTGTGTACAAGCCAAGTCTCCTACTTGTACTAAAAGTTTATTAATCTAGGGTTTAATCTACTATATATAACCATGTTATGGTTCCTTGTAAGTTGTAACACAGGTTTTGTATTACACTCTTATATATTAAAGATGTAGTCCTTAAAGGTTTTTTCCGTGGGCGTAGGCCATAAAGCTGAACCACGTAACTCTCATGCTATTGTATTCCTATTTTATGCTTCCCTCTTCCAGATATATTCAAGCATATTCAACATAGAATATATCATAGTTCAACATAAAATATATCATTACTAATATCTAACTGTTTGGAAGATAAAAAAAATAACAATTTGGAAGATCTAATTGAAGAGTTGGATTTATTTTGGGTGATCTATTGGCAAATCTGGCTTCAGCGGAACTCGGTCTTGCATGGGGGTTCTTTTCAACATCCATCATGGTCATACCAGCGGGATTTGGATTATTTGAGTGAGTTTCATGAAGTGCAGGAACATTTAAGTGTACCTGTGACAGTTCATGTTTCAGCAAGTCATGTATGATAGCCACCGTAAGGAGATTTATTCAAGCTGAAATTTGATGGAGCATGTTTTAATAATGGAGCTGCTTTGGGTTATGGGGCTGTGGTTCGTAATTGGAATGGCAAAGTGATGGCTGCTATTTTGGCCAAGGGTGGGGCTGTAAGGGATAGTGAAGAGGTGGAGGTGCTAGCTTGCGCAAAGCTCTTGAATTTGCTATAGATGCTGGTTTTATTGAGGTGATTTTGGAAGGTGACAATGCAAGGGTGATGAAGACAGTAGCACAGGCTCAACCAGATCTAGCTCGGCTTGGGTTTATTTATGAGGATATTTGGTGCTTGATTGTAGGTTTTAGATCCTTTACAATCAATTGTGTTAGGCGGGGTGCCAATGGTGTTGCTCATGTGTTGGCAAGATTTGCTAGGTTTTTTGATAATGAAACTGTATGGTTGGAGCAGGATCCTCCACCAGCAGTTGATGCTTTGTATTTGGATTCTAGTATTCTTCATTAATGAAATTCATTTGGTTTCGATCTCAAAAAAAGAAGAAGATCTAATTGAATAATACATGGTAGTCATTCTCCTTGTTTGGAAGGTTTTCTTTAAAAAAAAAAAAAAATCTTGTCGTGTACTCTCAGAATAATTTTTATAGTTTTTAAAAAAAAAAAATTATTAGCCATTATGCTTTTATAATAACTATAGTGTGGAATGCATTTATAATAATTAGTAGGAATCATTGAATGAGCAAATAAAGTGCAGATTTTTTTTTTGGTGTGAAATGTAATGCTTGACACATGGCTTATATATAAGCAATAAATTTAATACATGTCAAACATATATGAAGTGGACCAATTGTGGTTTGCCATGTAGCATTATTAGTCCTAAATGTCTTGAAGAATCTATTACATGTCAAGTGTCTAAAGGCTTAAACATGACACGTGTTGTTGTTATGTGCATCCTCTAGTTTAAGGATTCAACTTTTATAATATATACTAATTGCTAACTTGTGCAATGCCTGGAAAAAAATATAAAAAGTGAGATCTGAAGAAATGCTTTTTAATTTTACATTGAGTGCTGCTCTTGAACATATACAGTTTACGATATTTGAATTTATTAAAAAAATTGTCATGTAATATAAGTACCCTCTAATATAATTATTTAAATAAAAAGAATTGGTTCCAAAAATAATCACCACAATCTATTAAACAATAAAATTTCAATATAATCTTTGGAAAATCTCTCTCCCATTGTCATCTCCATCTTTGTACATTGTCATAATAGCCTTTATAGAGGACAAAGTTTTGCCTTTTCTTCTCTCTTCTACAATCCCAAATCAAGATGTTCTACTCAGAAACTTGAGTTTTTTGTGGGGTTCTTTCAAGTATTATTTAGCTACTTAAAAGTTTAAGTGCAATATCATAGTTCAGGTACTCATATATATCTTCAAGGCATTATAATTCTCATAGAAGATAATAATAAGTTTTTTAAGTATTCAAAAGCTTAACATTTGGCATGACTGAAGTCATACATAAAGGCATACAAACTTAGATTAATAGACTTTTACCTATAAAAAAATAATGGTAGAGAAAATTGTTACTTGTAGCTTTGCAATAAATAAAAGGGGAAGGTAGCAAGTTCAATTTTACAGCTTCAATTTGAGTTTCTCTGCTAAGGATGAGAGTGCACAATTTTTCATCCAAAGGATGTTGCCAGGATAACCATGAACTCAATAAGACCATGTTATGTGCTGGCGTTCTTGGTTGTCGGCTTGGTGGGACTGCCAGCATTGATTTGGGTGGTGGTGGTGGTCTACAAAGATATGATTTTCCAGAAAAATACAATATTGGGTACTAAAACTTGGACATAGGAAGTTAATAGAAAAAGGTTTAGAAAGAAAATTTTTTGATTGGAAAATTCTCATTTTTTGTCAACAGTTTTGACAGAAATTCATAGACCCAATAGTAAAACCCTTTTTGGACAACCTTCAAGAAGGTTTCGTGATGGCCAATAATCATATATTTTATACATAAGTAGGGTAGTAAAGCCTTCTACTTTCTTGTTGCATCAACAATTTCATGCAAATAGAAAGTTCACACAAATGGCCCTGTTGCTTAATGTGCTATGAAGCACGGGTGCATTTCGGAATTCGGGTGCGGGTGCAGGATCGGGTGCGGGACTCGGCAATTTCTGAAAAAGTAAGGTGCGGGTGCGGCGATTAAAAAATGATTAAAAATATTTTTATTTATATTTTTAATATATTGTTAAACATACTTTTTTCACATTATATAAACATATACCAAATTTAAGAACAATAGTAAATAATAACTAGAATACAACTCCATTATATAAACATTCCATGATATTCAAAAATTAAAATACAACTCACAAGTTTGAAACTAAAACAAAATAAAAGATACATCAACAAGACAATCAAACACCAACTTCATCATCATCAAGATCAATAGCTTCACTTCGAACTTCGAACTTCACTTTCACTAGTAGTAACACTAGTGCTAACATTCCCAATAACCATGGCCTCCAACTCTGGCTCATCAAGTGTAAGAGCTGCATTCTCAAGAATTCCAGCTCCTCCATGTATGTCGCTCTCATTCCAAGAGTCTCCTGCAACATCTCACATCTTTGTATCTCTATGCAATATCTCACATCTTTGTATCTCTATTTATGTACTCCGCATTGCGCCTTGACAAGAGTTGAAGATTAGAATGCACATATACCAAATCCTCAGCGCGTGCAGGAGCCATTTTGTTTCTTTTTAAGGAATGAATAAATTTGTATGTGCTCCAATTTCTCTCAGCACATGAGGATGAACAAGGTTGTCCAAGAAGTTTAAGGGCAAGGGTTTGAAGAGTTGGAAATGCAGAGCCATGGTATTGCCACCAAACCAAAGGTTGTAAGACCCACCTATCTGTCAAGACAGCTGGTGAAGGAAACCTCCCTTCTGAAAATGCAGCAAACTCAGACTTCACCACATTCAATATATTCACATCTTCAAAGAATCGATTCAAACACTTGCTCATTTCCATAGAAATTTCATGATCTTGATGTGGAGGGATGCGTTTTGAATTCTCTGAAAGCCATTCAGTGGAGTAATACCTAGAGTTAAAGATTAAAAAACAAATATAAATGAAACGTGTGTTTTACTAGAAGGGGGAACTAAAGAAAATAGAAAATAAATGTGCTTACCTAGGATTTAAGGAATGAGCCAAGCAGTGTAGTGGAGTACAATTTTTAGTCCAATAATCAATAAGTATATCATACACCACACTCCAAAATGAGCTATACTCATCATCTTCAAAGCCTTCATGCTGATATATTGCTACTTTCACCTTCTCTATCATTGAATCCCACATCTCATACACAAGATGAAGACAAGGCTTATCTATATCAGTTACTCGTATCATATCATAAATATGTGTTGTGAATTCAAGGATATAATCAACCCTATCCCACCAAAGATCACTTAGAATCATCTTCTTCACCTTTTGAGCTTTTCCAACATCATCCTCCCTATAAGAAGCCCATTGCTCACTAATAGCCATGGCTTGAAGGCATCTTTTTATCAACTTTAACCTTTTTAGCATTATAATAACCGAAACAAATCTAGTATCAGCAACTTGGAGCAATTTTAATGGACAAAATTCATTAAACATTGCCAACCTCATTGAATGGTTCATGATAAAAACACGTATGAAGGATGCATCATCAGAAATACGTGTAATCCAACTACATTCCTCATATGTAACTTCATTCTTTTCAATGTTTTTTGCTGTACAAATATTCTTCAAAGCTAGATTGAGAGTGTGGACAACACAGGGTGTCCAAAATATTTTAGGATACCTACCCTCAATAAGAGCTCCAGCAAACTTCATCACATTAGCATTATTAGTGATGACTTGGACAACTTTCTCATGTCCAACCTCTTTTATAGCATCCCTTAACACCCCAGCAATATAATGTTTGTCTTTGAACTCACTTGACCCATCAATTGCCTTAATAAACACTGGACCCCCATCTGATACAACCATAATATTAATAAGAGGCCTCCTTTGTGGATCTGACCATCCATCAGAAACTATACTTACACCATTTTCAACCCAAAAGTCCTTAATTGGTTTCAAAAGTCTATCAACATGAGCTTTTTCTCTTTGCAAAAGTGTTGTTCTCAAGGCATTATATCCAGGAGGAACATAACCTGGAATGCTATGAGTAGCGGTATATGAATTGGAACTACGATAATATGGATTCCTTGCAAAGTTAAACGAAATCCCACCGGTTTAAAACATCCTAGCAATTTGACTATCCAATTCGTGTTTAACATTATTCTGGAATAATTTCTCCACCGTAGGATTCACAACCTTCCTCCTCTTATTACCATCAAAGGGATTTGTACTATCACTCTCTTCTTGTGTCCAAAATGAGGGACTACTCCCAATAGGCCCACGGCTTGGGGGAGGTGGGGGTAAGGGAATTTGTCTTCTCCGTTCTCTTTCTAACTTATCATTCTCAACCTGATCATGCATTCACTGCATTTCCAACCTATGGCTCGATGTCACACTAGGGCATACTTTAATACCTTTATTAATAATTCTTAATAAATGAGCCTTAACCCTAGAATAGGATCCTAAATAAATATTGCCACAATAGTTGCTCTTAAATTGTGTGTTTCCACCTGATTTAACAGTAGAACCAGATGGTTTCTCTATTTTAGTCACATACTGCCAAAGAGGAGCTTCATCATTTGGCACTCCTTCATTAGATGAAGGTGAACTTTTTGTGCTAGTAGCTTCATCCATTGCAAATTCAACAGATTCAATTTAACCTACAAATAATTTCCAAATATATAATAACTATTAACTAAATAAAAAAATCAAACCCCAGTGTCACAAGACTCACAAAAAAAAATTAAAAAAAAAATCAAATCATCACAGATTCACAACACAATCATAAATCTGAGTAATAATAACTATTAACTAAATAAAAAATTAAACCCCAGTGTCACAAGACTCACAAAAAAAAGATCAGCTCATCACAGATTCACAACACAATCACAAATCACAATGAGTAATAATAACAATTAACTAAATAAAAAAATCATCTATTAACAATTAACTAAGAGTATGAGTGTGAGAGCTATGATACCTGACAGTGAGGGGAGACGGAGAGCAAGGTAGACGAAGTGGAGCGCTGAAAAATGAGACTAGCACAGCTGAAGAGTGAAGGCAGAGAATGGGAGAGAGCCTAGCTGAAGAGTGAAGGCAGAGAGTGGGAGAGAGGCACAAGAAAAATGAAGATTGAAGAGGCAGGGCTGGGTCGGCTGAGACTTGAGAGCAAAACCAGACTGAGTGAAAAAAAATTGAAGAGAAATGAGAGTTTTGGCTGAGAGTGAGAGCTATAGGGTTTTTTTCCAAATGCATCGTTTGCACTTTTTTTTTTTTTTGAACTTCGACCGTATCGGCCGATTTCGCCGGTATCGGCTAGTATTGGTGTTGCGCCCGATACGGACCGATTCTGGCCGAATCGGCGCAAATCGGCCCAATTTTGAGCGTGTCAGCGCGAATCGCTCCGAAAAGATTATTTTTTTAATACCTGACGCGGCACAGATGCGCAAGCAGCGGTGTCGCCTGCGCGTCCCCACGTCGGGCCACGTCGGACGCGGGTGCAGCGGCCCAAACGCCGCACCCGTGCTTCCTAAACTGTTACTACCACCAAACTGTAGAGCACAACAGTTTGATTGCTTGGACTTTCAATGTATCTAACTTACCTTTTTATATAATCATAGAGCCAAAGAGATTTGTATAATTCCACAGTTAGACTAAGAAAATAGTAATCATGTTTGGACGTTTTAAAATTAAAAAAAAAATGGCAGATAAATAATGTTATTTGGGAGTAACAAAGAAGGAAAGTAAGAGAATCATTTTTTCACAATATTACTATTAAACCTCAATTTTAATATAAAAACCTAAATATATAGAGATATTTTAGGATTTTTAGTGAAAATTTCATTAAATTTAATTTTATTCCTTTCAAATCCTGCAAATTTATGGAGGAATGAAAATTAGAAGTTTTAAGGGAATAGTGAAAATTGACAAATGAGTATTCCCTCCTATCCATTCTATTTCCTTCTACTTAAACTTCTAAAAAAGATATTAAAATGAATATTTTAAAAGAATTCTTTTTCATTTTATTCCATTCTTTTCCCTTCTTCCAAATTAAGTAAGATGTCATTAAAGCCATAGGCTGTAATTTGGTTTTCAAAGTAGCATACCTATAGAGACTGATTAGTGATTACACATAAATGTGAATTTTGCATCTTTGCATACAACAGTAACTAGAGAAATTTTTAGGTCCTCTAGGGAGGATAGCTACTTTGGTCCAACCATCCAGTAAGATTTTGCTGCATATTTAAAATGCTGAATCAGTGGCCAAGTCATGTCAGTTTTGTTTACTTTTAACTTACAGACTAATAGTCATGTCAGTGTTGTTTACTTTTAACTTACAGACTAATCGTTGCACTCACCTAGATCATACCGTTTCCAGTTTCTAAAAGTCAACAGCAAGAGGGACAATTTTTCTGAAATTTCTCAATCGTAATACCTTGCTAAGTGTGTTGGCTGACAATGGAGCAATGACCATAATATCAGCCCATCGGCGAAGCTCAATGTGAAGCACATTATCACCAATTTTCTTCCAACTAGACCATTCATCATCCTCTGTATAAAGAACTACATCTTTAGGAAGAGATGCCCTCTCTATGAAATGTAAAGATGCTGTTGTGGCAACTGCTCTTACTTCTGCCCATTCTGAAAAACAATGGCAGAGATTTCCAGACTTTATCCCAGCAACACTTCCACTAGCAGCAAGTAGAATCTGTGGCTTCCTCAGCATTGATGTGCATTGGCTCCATTTCTTCACTTACAGGTTCTGAGGATGACATAACCTATTCAAGAGGTGCCAACAATATTCTTATCAAAGACTCAAACAGTATCTCAACATAGAGCCCATAAGCAAATCAACTTGTAACAAACCTTCGACTAGAATTCATAATACCTTTGCAAAAAGAAATGCTTTACAAAGATTCTTATGAAAATAGAGCCAAAATCTGAAAAGGTTTACACATTATCAAGAGATACAAGCACAAATCAATTGAAAATAAAGAGAACAACACTTGTGCATGTGTGTGTGTGTGCGCAGGGGTACATGTGTGAATTAAAGGTTCATTAATAATGCATGAAAGCAATTATTGATTGTTCCATTTCATTACTCCATGGAGAATAAACACTCTTCACAACAACAATAAAAAGTAAGGGGAAACCAAATGTTATAGAATCAGTATGCTGAAAGCATCTCTAACCAAAATATATGAAACTGAAACATAGTTGCTCTAGGAGGAGCCATGAGTGCAAAGTTATATGGATGTATAAGCTCAAAAAGCTATTTGCCCATATAAATATTTTGGGTAGCTTAAGATTTCAAATGTATAAGTAGAGCTGTAAGTGAGTCAAGCCAAGCCAAGGATAAACAGTTCATATTCGTATTTCGTATGTGTGCCAATCTCATGCTCATGACCAAGTTCAAGTACATGCTCAATCTTGATTTTTTTTTTCTTTTTTTGTAAAACAACATCAAACTTATTCATGAGATTCTTAATTACTCTTCATAAATATCAAGACTATATTTTCTGTTTTATCCTTTCAGAAATCTGTTTTAATTATTAGTTACCATATTAAAATTATGATTTTATTGTTTGAATTAATTAGATACACTAATTTTCATTTATGATCTTATAAATTTCAACTAACCTACGTTGTATGGTTACAAGTTAAAAATATTTTTCTTAAAATAAATAAATAAATAATTTGCTTCGATTTGCTTTAAAATAAATAAATAAAAAGAGAGTAAAAAGTATACAAGATTGATCATCGATTTAAATACGAAGCAGGCTAAATTCAAGATGGACAAATAAGAAATGGATTTAGTTTAGCGAAGTCAATTAAGGGTCTCTCTCTCTTTGTGGTTATTTCTATTGTTTATTTGCAAAGCCAAAGATGAATGATACCCGTAGTTATTTTAATTTGTTCATCAAATGAACTCTAATGCCTCTTGATGTTTGGTCCAGAGTTTCACATTCTTTTCAAACTGAGCATTATAATTAAGGAAAATTCTAGGAACACCATTACAATACATTCCCAAATCTTAACTACCAGTAACTCACTTGCCTAGCATAACAACTAACTACACATCAACTAATTTGATAGCTAACACTGCCACATACACAGTATTTACTCTTATCAACTTCATGGTCGTGTTGCACCTGTAGTCCTTGCCATCATCTCCAACTCTTTCATGCGCCTATAGGAATGTGGGCGCCTCCTCCTCCTTGCCACCCAAATCCAAATGCAGAGGCAGATCAGGCATAGTAGCACTATGACTGGAATCACAATCCAGAGCCAGTAGATCTGGGAATCTACTGAGATGCCATTGCCAGATCCTGTAGGATCAGAAGGATGCTCTGGGGGAAGTAAGGGCGAAAGAATGTCTACAGGTACATCCCATGGATGCGCTGGTACGATATCATCATCCATAGCTCACTCAAGCTCTCTGGAACTTGGCCGAATGGCTCTGGTATTCTCTCACTGTGACTGTGTGTTTGTCGCTTGTCCAACCAGTTAAGAGCCTACGAGGTTCAAGAAAGAATGTACATTATAATTTGTTTGACCTCTTAATGAACAAGAGATTCTAAAATAAGAAGGTTACAAAACATTGGTTACTTCTAGGTGTGTTCCCCAATTGATCCTATTCTCTTCAATCAGTCCATATTTTTGAAACTACATGATATTCGTTTTGTCTGAGTCCATGTCACAATACCTCATGATATTAGAGCAAACAATCATAATTCCAACCTACTATACTACAAAACGAATATCATGTAGTTTAAAAAATATGATGTAGTTTAGTCATAATTCCTGAAATGTTTCCTACCTTCTAATTTTTTGAACTGTAAGATTTTCACTTTCAATTATATATATCAGAAACCATGGAAAGTATATAAGTAGTATAGCTTCAGTGGTAGGAAGAGGAAAAAGAATAAGGGAAAAACAATATAGATTCAGCAAATTAGAGTAACCATAGTGAGAAGTAGGAGGAGCACTAAACACCATTAGGAACCATAGTTTGCTTTCCATAAAAACACAAGCAAGAATTCCAAAAAGACTAAACTACCAGAAGACAATCAACAGATTCAATATCAAAATTCAAACAACAGTGGCAAATCCCCAAGATTTAATTAAGCTTTATTTTTTAAACTTGTCAAGGCCAACAATAAAAACTTAAAACCCAGATCTATTCCGGCATATCCAATTGTTTTCTACTTCTGATTATATATAGTGACAAAAACCACATATTTGAGGGGGGAAAAAAACCCTTTGTTTAGTCAAGCAACAAACATCATCCATGGCCAGAGCTTTCTTCCACTCAGGTCATGTTCTTAAAACTTCAAACAATACTTTCATATCCGTCATACCTAAAGTCAACCACCCTGAATCAGTATATCAGTACCAACCCATAAGTCTTTGCAATGTATCCTATAAAATTATTTGAAAATTTTAGTCAACAGACTCAAGCCCCTTAATGGGCATCCCATTAATAGTTTTCACCCTCAAAGAGGACTGAGACAGGGAGACCCACTGTCTCCCTGCCTGTTTCTCTTTTGTGCCAATATTTTGTCATGCAAATTGTTGAAAGAGGAAGAACAGAAACACCTACTCTTTGCAGATGACTCACTCTTGTTATTCAAAACTAATCCCTTGTCCCTCTCTACATTCAAACATTCTCTTGAGTGGTGTTGAGTCCGTTTGGATAGAATTTATTGTTGAAAACTAAAAACTGAAATCTAAAAATACTAGAGCAAAATAATTTTTAAATGTATGAATAGTACTGCTGGACCCATTTTTAATAAAAAATTGTTGAAAAAGTGCGTAAACAGTGCGCACTGTACATTTTGTCCCTGCAGTGGAAACAGAAAAAAGAAGAAGAAGGAGAAAACGCAAAAAGCAAATGCAGCAATTATAATTTGTATCCAGACGGATACTTATTAAATTGATATCATTGCATGCTCAGGTGGCTTCTAATTGTAAAGAATGGCTTTGCTTGTCTTTGTATGCCTAGTTCGAATACTGAAGCGCATATGCTTGGTCGTTGTACTAATCATGTAATTTCCTTTTTAACTTTGCTCTTGTTACGCATTTTTGCTTTGATTTTTGTCTTTATACCGTGTGTAACTAGCTTCGTTATCCATACCCGGCCCAAACCCAGACCCGGACCCGACCCGTTTATAGGCTAAAATACCAAAATACCCTATTCCCTATACATATATATATAAGTTAAAAACAAAAGAACCGGGGGAATGTGCAGATTAGCGGTATGGATGGCATCAATATAGTAAGTTAGATATGGTTTGAAACTATAAAGCAAAATAACAACTCGAGTTTTTGAAACTTGAGATTTACGTAAAAACTCGAGTCTCAGAAACTCGCTTTATACGCGCTTTGCACTTGCTGAGGTGGACAAAATGCCACCTAGATCTCGAGTTTCTAAAACTCGTTTTACTGTAGATAAAACTTGAGTCTATAAAACTCGAGTTTTACTATATCCTATTTTTTAAATTACGGTGTCATACGCATGGAACTCGAGTCTGTAAGACTCGAGTTTTTTGCAGAGTAACTCGAGTCTTATAGACTCGATTTCCTCTGGACAGTATATTTAAAACACAGCTCGTGGCATTAACACTCACATAGACTCTCACATGTTAAAACAGAGCTCCTCTCAACCTCACTAACTCTCACTCACTCACCCTCACTAACTCTCGCTCACCCATAACTCTCTCACACCACTCACTCTCACAAAACCACATTGTCCACTCTCACTGCTCTTCCCTCTCAGCAAATTCATATCTCAGGTAATGGTTTGCATAATTTGATTGTCATTGTAGTTGGGTATGTTGTCTATGGGTGTGGGTTAAAGAGTTTTACCATTTATTTTGTAGATAGTTAACATAACTTAGTTAATTTATCAATATTGTGAATTATAGAACTTTGTTTTGTTAGTGTTAATTTTTTGAGTATTTATTTGTATAGTTTTTGTTATCAAAATTTTATTCATCATTTCTAGGTTTTGATTTTTATCATGATCTTACAAATTTCTTTGACTTTATTTATCATTGGTTTGGGTATGAAATGGGTAGTGAATGAATGTAATGAATGGGAATGGGTATGTAATTATCAAAATTTTATTCATCATTTGTAGGCTTTTATTTTTATCATGATCTTTCAAGTTTTTTTGACTTTATTTATCATTGGTTTGGGTATGAAATGGGTATGTAATCATGCTCCTCTACCCACCTAGTTATTTCAGAACCCTTTTAGACATTATAGGTCACCACACAATGGAGTAATAGATAATTCCGTCTCTCCATCCACTAGGATTAGAAGGTTTACGTCTTGGCCTTTAGATATTAATGGGCACTCTATAACCTGGCTTGAATATGTTCATTGGTAAGATTGCATTACTTTTTTCCCTCACTTTACGACTATGTGATTTAACTAACATAGGACTTGACTTGAACAGGTTCACAATGCCTGATATTGTTATAATCATATACCACGGTGGTCCGCTTGAGAATCCCAATGCAAACAAGGGATTGCCATTTGAGGGGCCGGGTATGAAGACCTATTATGCCCAAGTTGATCATAGGTTGAAAACCCTTGATGAATTGAAGATGTTTGTCATGGAAGAGTTGTGTAAGAATCCTGATGTGCACAACATACAAATTACTTATCGTATGCCAAATGAAATCTTCAAGCACCGTATTAATTACAAGTATATGGTGATAGAAACAGACAAACATGTAAAGATCATGTTTGACAAGTTGGAGAGTATAGCTGAAGTAAGTAACATTGAGTTGTACATACAGTTGGAGCCGCGTACAGGATGGCAAGAGGATATCCAACAAACAACCACAAGCTTACAAGTTACGATTCCGGATGCTCAATATGAGTATTCTACACATGTAGAGGATAATAATGTTCATGCCGATGGTGATGATGATGATGATGATGATGATGACGACGACGACGACTACGTTGATGAGACTACTGCCGTTAACAATGATGATGACAATGATGATGACGATGATGATGACGACTATGTTGATGAGAATCTTGCCATTAACAGTGAAGATTTTGCCAATAAAGATGAGTATGAAGACATGATTGACAGAGGGGACTTTCGGGACTTTGAGGACTTTGAGAGGGACATTGATGATGATGAGACATTGGACGGTACTGAACCTGATACAGACAATGTTATTAGTGTCCAAAACATTACGAACACAATCCTTGCCTACGCACCTCTTGCGTTGTCATTCTCTACAAATACTTGGGAAAATATGGTTGATCTTTCGCATATTGAGGTGCCATTTGTGTCTACTTGGAGAGAGGGGATGAATTTGTGCAAAGGGTTGACTTTTGCCAGTAAAGTGGAGGTGAAGCGCGTATTAACAATTTGTGCCCTCAAGGAAAACAAACACTTTAAGATCACTAGGTCGACGAGGAAAAATTTTTGTGCGAAATGCGTGCATGAGTCATGCAAGTGGTATGTCTACGCAGTTATGAAGCCCGAGCTCCAAAATCTATGGATGGTCACCGTGTATGTGGGTCCTCACACGTGTATACCGACTGGGGTGCGAAATGATGGTAGAATGATGAGTTGTAATTTTATTGCAGCAAAATCCATAACAAGTTACGTGAGGATCACACCACTAAAATTAAGCATCTCAGATCTCTGATAGAGGTGAAATATAATGGCCATAAGCCTTCTTACTACAAGGTATGGGATGCGAAACAAAAGGCGATTGCGCTTATGTTTGGAGATTGGGAAGAATCTTACCAAAGGCTGCAAAAGTTGCTAATGGCGTCTATTGATTAGGACCCGACTACCCAGTTTTGCTATCGTGTCACACCCACCGATGAAGATCACACCATATTGTTGCATTATGTGTTTTGGTCTTTCGGTCCATGCATATCAAGATTCAAATACTACAAGCCGGTTATCAATATTGATGGGACCTATCTGTATGGTAAATATCAGGGAAAGTTGTTGGTCGCAATGGCAACCGATGCTAACAACAAGGTATTCCCTCTAGCCTTTGCTGTTGTGGATTGTGAGTCAGGGTCCAGTTGAAGGTGGTTTTTACGATGCCTCAAAGAAACGATTGGCCACCTGATACCTGATGACGGCATTTGCATAATTTCTGACCGACATCTCGGTATCAAAAACGCCATTGCAAACTGGCCTAGAAGGGATGATGGAAATGCAGGGGTATTTCATAGATATTGCCTTCGACATGTTGCTAGCAACTTCAACACCCATTTTCAGAACTCGACTCTAAAGTCAGCGGCATTGAAAGCGGGATATGCTAGTCAGGTAGTTAAATTTGCTACCATAATGGACTCCATTAAGCAGGTGGAAATTTAGGCCATTAGGAAGAAGAAGAAGGTGACGGGGAGGGATGGTAAGGAAAAGAATCAAGATTATCTTCCACACACATACCTAATGAGCGAGGATGTGGATATGTGGACCCAGTCATACGATGGTGGGAGACGTTTTGGAGCAATGACAACCAATATATCAGAGTGTTTCAATGGTGTACTGAAAGGTGCACGGGGCCTTCCTATTGCCACGTTGGTTGAGTTCACTTGGAACAAACTTGTTCAATATTTCCACGACCGGCACAAAGAATACCATTATGAGTTGTCAGAGGGTAAGAAATGGAGTGAATATGCCTTATCCACGTGGGATGGAAATAAGCGTAAATCTGAGAAACACTATCTCAAGCCATTTAGCAATGAAGAGCTGATATTTCAAGTAGTTACCCAACTCAACACGTGTAGCGCAGGAGGGGGAAACCACAGTTACGAAGTTCGGTTACGGGAAAATACATGCAGTTGTGGGAAATGGCAAAATATAGGGATCCCGTGTTCACATGCAATTAGAGTATGTGACTATTTACATATTGATTCGACCACGTATATTCACCCATGTTATGGTTTGAACCATGCCCTTAACACTTATGAGCATGCATTTATGGTTCCTAAGTCACAGTCATTATGGAGGGATCCCATGGGGCCAAAGTGGTTGCCTAATCCGGCATTGTTGCGGGCCAAAGGTCGACCGGTGAAGTCACGAATAAGGAATGAGATGGATGGAGTGAGGAATAAGGATCAAGAACCGGGATGGCGGAGGGAGGGCACAGATTTGATAGAGAGTCAACCCAAGCAGACATGTGGACTGTGTCATGCTTCCGGGCATAACCGCAGAAAATGTCCGCAGTCCCGTGGCGCTTCAACAAGCGGCCATGTTCCACACTAGGTAGGTAGATGGCAAAAAGTTATGCATCGGTTAAATAATTGTTGTTCATTCGATGTTTACCTAATGTTTACTATCTTGTCTCCTAACGTAAATACTCTATGTTTTTCAGGCATCCTTCCATGGACGGCGTTTTTCCATGCGGACCGCTTATCTTAGGAAAAGTGACTACGTTGTATTGGCTCTATGTGAACTTTTTGATTGTTGTTGAATGTACTTGTTATTCTCTATCCAATGCACCTTTATGAAGATTGTGATTTGAGTAGTATGGTTAGAATTGCAAATTAAGCGTGGTTGGACATGTTTAGAATGGTGATATATTGAGAATGACTTTTGTTGTGATTTGAGTGCATTTACATTGTAAAACTATGGTTATGCAAAGAGCGTAACAATTTCTATAGTTTGGTGCCTAATGAGAACGCCTTTTGATGTAATTTAAGTGCATTTACATTCTCAACTTGTCTACCTCTCAATGAGTATTTGTAGATTACGTTTTTAGCTTCTCTATCTATGTTTCCCAGCAGCTGTGTGCACACATTTCAATTTTTGGTTTGCTGCATGTTTTGGGGGGGGGGGGGGACAGAGCATTGCTCTCTGCCTGAAACAGAGCATGCTTCTACTGGGGAAAAAAAATTTGCCCAGTGAAAATCGAGTTTTGTAAACTCGAGTTCCACTGGGCAATATTGCTAAAACAGGGCATGCCTCTCTGCCTGAAACAAAGCATGCTTGTGCTGGGGAAAAAAAAAAATTGCCCAGTGAAAATTAAGTTTTAGAGACTCGAGTTCTACTGGGCAATTTTTTTTAAAACAGGGCATGCCTCTCTGTCTGAAACAAAGCATGCTTGTGCTGGGGAAAAAAAAAAATTTGCCCAGTGAAAATTGAGTTTTAGAGACTCGAGTTCCACTGGGCAAATTTTTTTGGAACAGGGCATGCCTTTCTGCCTGAAACAGAGCATGCTTGTGCTGGGGAAAAAAAATTTGCCCAGTAAAAATCGAGTTTTAGAAACTCGAGTTTCTAGGCAATTTCGAGTCTTTAATACTCGAGTTTTGTACAGCATGTTTCCTCTGGTCCAATACGTCTAATTCGGTCCATTCATTTTAATTTGGTCTCAATTCGGTCCTTGAAATCTTCTTTGGTCCTATTTGGTCTACTTTGGTCTTATTCAGTCATTCGGTTCTAGTTGGTCTGATTTGGTCCATTCAGATCACTTTGGTCCATTTTGGTCAGTTCGATCCATCTTTGTGCACTTACATATATAATTGGAAACAACAGGCTGAGGTTGAGAGCCCTTATTCGAAATCTAAATTTATTAAAACAAATTCTTGAGTTTAGGGGTTAGCTGTCCACCATTTCTACATTGATGTTCGCAATAGCTCGGCACTGTTGAACCCTATCTAGTCATATCATTCACAGTCACGTCAATACACAGATCTGCATCCTTTTGCAATGCACTGTTTTCAAGGATGCAGAAGACCCCTGAAAAATGAATGATGCATTTAACACAACTCCGTATTGTCTTGTCAAGTTCATGTCAGATGAAACACAAGCATGCTAAATACTCTTCACATGAATACTGTTCAGCTGAATAGTCATGGTAGTACACTGCAACTACTGCCCAGAACAAGAGAATCTCACTGTGACATTGGGAACATTTGAACAAAAAATTCGTATCGTGGTTTTCCAGGCTGTATTGACATGACAAGCCTGAATATGTTAAATTTTATTATTGAATACACAGTGGAATGAGGTTATAAATGTACCACAATTCTTTTCTTATTCCTACACCACTAACTTTGTAGGTTGAGTAAGCTATGAGTCGCAACGCCTCAACATCATCTCATACACATAGAAACAAGTTTCAATCTACTTCAACAAATGAATTATCACAAGTTCAAGCAAATCAACAACTACAAACATACACAGACCACTATGGAGGGAAATGGGTTGGAAAGAAGAGAGATTTCATTAATATGCCAATATACACGTACGAGAGTCTTGGAAGCGTTGGCCACATCATGGTCGGCAAACCTACAAAACTAAGTACAGATACCACCGCAATGGAGTTCATCGTAGCAGAACCACCATGGTCAACCCTATACGAGAAGAGGTGTGAGTTGGAGGTGTATTGTCGATGGCACGGGTTACGAGTTCCTAAGGCACTCTCAGCCGAGTTACCTAGAGATGAGCCTGCCAACATACTTGCTCGCCTTGAACAAGAGAACAATCAAATGCAAAGGCGGCTAGACCGTTTTCATGCAGTCCAAAAAGCTAGGAAGCATCTAAAGGGGAAGGCACAAGAGCGAGCCATGAAGTCTATTAATGAAATTACTGCGTTAGATGATGAAAGTGACATTTCAGACTTCTCAGATTCAAGCAATGATGACTTCAAAAAATTTCTACCTACGAACATTCAACGTTGTTGTTGATGTCTACACGTTTTGTGCAATACAAAATGTTGTTGATCGTGAGGGCAAATGATCCTATTGTACGTGCACCTTTTGCAAATCTAAAGATGAATTGTTCGTTACTTTTGGCTAAGTTTATAGGAAATCACTTGCTCATTTTTTCCCTGTTGTTCGTTGTTGGTATGTTATGAAAAGGTGTAGTTGTATTAGTGTTTGCAAGAATTATAAGTGCTTGGTGAAAATTTTGGTCTAAACTCAATATTCCGTGAGTAAAACTCGCTTTTCTAACGTAATACTGAATGTCATTATTTAAATTTACGGTGGGATTCACCGTTAATGCGAGAAGAAGAGGGCTTGAGAGTTGGGACTTGGGAGTGTCATTTAGCAGAAGCTGTGCTCCACAAGTTTGACAAATTCTTTGAAATCAATTCGTCCATCTCCATTGTCATCAAAGACTCTGATCATCCTTTGGCATTCCACTTCCAAAGGTTCCATGAGCCCCACTGAACAGATCTAACATTTGAAACAACTAAACCACCGAGCTTTTTTTCTCAAATCAAATAATTTCCTACACGTCACGCCTTAACTCTCTGCTTTTGTTTCTTTTTTTTTTTCTTTTTCTTGTAATTAATTAATTTTATCTACCTACGTATTGTACTCGACTTTCAAGAGACAATGCGATCTAAACTGGTACACTGAATATATTATAGATTTTGTTAATGTATGCCTTAAACATACAATAATTTATCAATTTTAGAAGAAAAAAAATTTGACAAATTGAAAAAGTTTTGACAGCTTTTTCAATTATCGAGAAAATTTTTTCAAAAATAAATGGGTTAACCTGTGTCCTAAGAATACACATTAACCGGACTCAACTTTAATTACTGTGAATAAATGTTTTATAATGAAATAATTAAATTTATTCATTAATTTGGTTGTGAGTTGTAATATTAGAATAAAGCTTATGATTTATTTTAGGAAATATCTCATTCATACAATTATTATATTTCTCAGAAAATAGTATATTTTAAATTTTAGAGAGATGATTTATTTTATAATAAGATACAAATTTTAACCTTAGCATATCAATAAACTTCCCTATTTGACAACAATTGATTTGAAATGATTGGTGGAAATATTTATCCCATATTTTAAATTCATGGTTGAAATCTTTTTGGATCCTTTAGTTGAAAATCCACCGAAATTATTGATTAATTATCAATTTATCTCAATTTTGTCTTCCGCAAGATTGTGATTATTAACCACAAATTGGCAATGGACCAAATGATAAAGTAGAAAAAACATCTCCAAAAGAAAAACCACTGCATGCCAGTTAAGGCAATTTATACTATATAAGGAGTTTACAAATTATAAAAGTAAAAAATAAAATCTTTGTAACTAGTCTCTATAACCCAAACACCCCGCAGATAACTCATTGATGTCATCATGGAAATTTAATTTTGAACCTTTGGAGTATTTCAAGGCATCACCTTGAAGATTTAATCTACAGTGAAGCCATTGGAAAAATGAACTTGGTTTTTCAAAAACTTGGACCCAAATCCACAAACAATATAAGAACAATAAAAAGAATTCTCCACCTTTTGTCCCTTTTTAACAAGATTAAAGAGAAAACAGACTACACAACATGACTGATCATATCAAAATCATAGATATATTAAAGCATAAAGCATGACATATATTATGTAAGTAATGCAAAGGAGAAAAATTAATCAAATTGAATGTTTGAATATGATATTAAGAGAGAGAGAGAGAGAGAGAGAGAGAGAGAGAGAGAGAGAGAGAGAGAGAGAGAGAGGCAACCTGCCAAAGCTAAAGCCATATTTAGCCATCAAGGCTTTGTTGACAAGTATTATTCCGACAGATGTGACTACATTAAACATCCATGAGGCCAAATCAAGAGCACCTTTCCTATCAGACAGCTTTGCTGAAGTTATTTTTTTCTCCATCTTGGAATTTGTCACCTCTATTTTCACTGCTCAGCCTTCATGAAACCAACTATTACACTGGAATGTCAAAAGGTACTAGCTTTATCTGCATGATGAAACAAGTTATCCAACAAAGTCAGAATCAATGAAACCAAATGACTCTCTTTGCAGGTAACAAACATAATTGATATCAAAATATACACATCAACAAATTCTTTCACTACAAACTCTAACTTATCTTTTCTTAAACTACATGCACTGACACACACACACACAAACAAAAAACATTGGAAGCTTTCAACAACTATTGTCAAAAGTGAGATTATCAACCAAGAGCTTTGTGGCTCAATGAATATGCTCGGTCTCTTTTACGAGGAGAACCTAGATTTGAATCCCCCTTTCCCTCACTTGTTTTAAGCAAACTAAAAAAAAAGTGAGATCAGCAATTGAACAAAATTTCAAACCACAAACCATATAATCGTAGACTTTTCTACAATTAGGTGTAACCCCTCATTAAACCATACAATATGGTCACAAATACATATAAAATATACAAGTGGATATATACCAAGATTATTGAACTTCAAGTGCACAAGGGGATGTGATTGTTCATGTGTAAAACAGACAACTTAAGGAGAAAAATGACAGCAAAGAATTATAACCTGTCTATGGAGGACAAAACTCAGAATATACAATTTATGGACCATTTTTAGAAGATCATTTTCCAAAACCCTCCCTATATATTTTACATTCAAGTAGAAGCACACATCAACACACCTAACTATTGTACCACAAGAAGGTAGCTAGTTCTAACCCCCCCACCCCCCAAAAAATAAAAATAAAAACATGATAGGCATCTAGGTTCATTAGTCACAGTACCCAGAAGTCCCATACATTTATCAACTCACAGAATTAAGAATTACTAGGCATTCTATTGCAAGTCAGCAAATGTCCTCGACAATTAACTTGGTCCAGTAGGGGACGTATTGGTCGTTTGCCACCTCATTAAATCCAAAGTCAACTAAAATTTTTTTTCCTAATGATTGAAAGTTACACTTACACAACCAGTGAGTTACTTCTAAACCCTCAACCTCACCCTCCACTCACATTTGTGTGAGAATGAAGTGTCAGAAGGAACTTGCATAAACCCTGTGAAAGGGGAATAGTAAGTCTCATCAACCAGTACATAGAAGCCAGAAGGAACAAATAGAAAAAAGGGCAATGAAATAGGAAGAAATCTAGATATGCTAAGCTAAAAGGGGAATAGGGATCATTCTACACCCTGTGAAAGTTTAAAGAACACCTTACTCACTTGGAAAATGTTTTGTTGATAAAGGAGAAAGCATGAATGGGTTCATCGACATCCTTCATGTACCTATCCAAAGCAGCAAGGTACTCATGTCTAATAGTATGAATGAAGCCACAAACCTATAAAATTACAACAGAACTAATATTACAGCTAAGAAAAACAGAGGATTTCTAGATTGCAACAATATGATTCCCAGGTAAACATCATAAGAAATATATTTAAATGTACCTGGTAAAATTGTGCTTTCTCACATAGGCCTAATACATAAGAAGCATTCCAGTCAATCTCAGGCACTACTTCTAGAAGGGCAAGCACTTGCTTCTCCCTTCTTGTTGAAGTTATGTGATGAGAGGAAACACTAGTTGGAAAATTATTTTGTGATGTCAAGTATTCTAAAATCTGACTCAGGACACTTTTTGAGACATTAGCTCTTTCACATGCAACATAACATGCTATAAACTCAAACATATGGCCTATGTCTTTCTTAGAAGGCCATTCTTCGACCAATCCACTGACATCTTCACTATCTGACCTCTCTGTCTGGGAAATGTCCCTATTAAGCATACAAATAAGAGAGTTCACTGTATCTTGGACCAATATATTTTGACATCCATTGTGGGAGCAGGGAGGAACAGTATGATTCTGACTCTGACAAGGCTTATGAGGATGAGAAAAATGGAGTTTACAGTGGTCGGGTTCGGAGAAGGGAGATGGCAATTGAAACAAATGTTTGCAGATTGTTATGGAATCATCAAAAGGTATTTTCTGTTGAATGAAATTCAGACAACACCAACAACACCAACATTGATCCAGCAGCTTCTCATTGTGTTCAGAGTCTTCAGACGACAGAAATCTTTTTTTATCGGTTTGTTTGTTTTCTTAATAAATATTTGATTATATTAGCTTTTAATGGGTTGTTATCATATGTACTAGTCACTATGCTTTCAATTTAAAAATCTGACAGTGTCAATATTTTATTGGAGGGTGTAAACAGGGTCTTTAACGTCACATCCTTATTGAATTTAATCTTCTAAAGAATTACATAAGAACTGTAAGAAAGTAGTAACACAGCTAAACAAAAATATAACACTGAGAAATTAGTATGACATGTTTACGTACAACATAAAATGGCCAAAACAAATATTACAAGATAAACAGTCACATATATTTGGTTTTCCATAATTTAGTCAATTCCAGATTTATAGAGAAATTTTCACATACTTGCACAAAGGATCTTCAAACTGATCAATTGGAAAGTGCCACCAATAATAACTCCTTACCTGGAGGAAAAGCAAGACCTGAATGTAGCACTATAAATTGGGTCTATAGCTCCTCCCCACCCCAAAAATGAAAAAGCCCCAAAGAAGCTTTATAAAAATTAAAAAAAAATAAAAATAAATAGAGAGTAAACAGCATAGCCGTAGAAATCCAGTAAGTGTTTCAATTGCAATACCAGATGCTTCCCTAGGGAACTAACAATTGAATCGTAAGTTGCTGAAAAGCGTAACACACATTTATATTATGACAACAACATATCAACTGAAAATTTTCACTCATTAGTCATTCAAAAGGGATTAAGGGAATGGCATGAATATTAAGCCCCAAAGTTAGGAAATATTGACATTTTGTCTTATGCCTTCACATTTAAAATAATGGGTGGCACAACAAGCATCAGTTCCGCATCTATGGTCATTAATACTGAGCACCAATTTGGCTTATTCATACTTATTTGCAAAATATCAGTGGCTCAAAAGATATCATCTTTACCTCTGCAGTTATATAGAGTGAGCATGATTTTTGCCTATTTTCTACTTTTTTACTTATCAAACATAAACAACCTTTCCCAAGCATAGAACTAGAAATAAAATAGTAAGCAACACCAGCATGACAGGCAATCACAAACCCATGCATCTCGTACCTTCAAGGATGGGAGCAGAGAAAAAACTTCCTCATCAGACTCTGGACAAACATTAGCAATCACGCATATCTGCAGTTCAAAAGCTTAAAATAAGAGTGCTGCAAGACTTTTAAGATTTAAGTGACTAAAGTTGAGATTTAAACCTCACTATTGGAGACACCATATTTTGTGAGATCCCTTCTTCTGGTTAAGAAATCAACAGCTGATGGGTGATATAAATAAATGCCACAAAGGAAGCAGTGATCGGTCAACACACACACGCACAAAGCAATCCTAAAGAACGAAAAAAATTATTGAAAAAAAAAATTGCTTAAAATGAAGTTCAAGGATACTCAAGAACTTGTCTAACAGCGTGGGGATTTGCATAATGGACGCCCCTTTTGGCATACTGCAGTCCCTTGTCAAATGGTCTGGAAACAAACGACATGTTATAACACTTAATGTATTAAATTTCTATTCAATAAAAAAATCATAAAATTTGTCCCTCACACAGGGAGTCTAAATTCTGGATCTTTTGATAATATGGGCAGCTGATCCTGGATTCCTTGTAAAATATCTAATGCTTCACAATCCATCATGCATTTGACATTCTCTGGTAGATCTGCATATGCCACCATAGATAAGTGACAACATGGAGTTAACAAAATTCAAAGGACATCCCCCGCTTAAGAGATAAGTCTAGAAATAAGTTCTCTTTGCACAAAGGAAAAAAAATCCATGGTATACAACCATAAAATGTACAGTATTAACAAGTAAAACATTCAAACACATAAAGAGGCCAAATTTTTCCTCATCTCAATAAAATAATAAATATAATGCCTTTAAACCAAAAGCATACTTCCAAGTACCCACCCTGCTCGACTTTAAGCTCCAGTGGTTGTGGTTCTTTAGAGACTGTGCTCCTTCTACCATTAGCAATTTTGTCTCCTTTTCCCCCTCCTTTGCCTGAATAGCTTGAAAATTTCTTTAAAAAATAAAAAGAACAAGAAAAAGAGAAGCTCATTCAAGGGAAATCAACAAAAGAGGAAATCAATCATAGATTGTGCAGAGAAAGGTAAAATCAACACAAACAGGCAATAACCAAAAAATAAATAAATAAAGAAAATTGGACCTTTTGGAAACGGAGTGTCATCCTTCCCTAGAGATTTTGGTAAAGAACTAGTTTTATATTCAGGTGAACCTATAAAAGCAAGACCACCCATTAGAGAGGATTAAAGAATATGGATAAGTTTCCCTCAACCAACCATTCAAGATTAAGAAGATAAGTATATTCACTAAAGGAAGAGAAGAAAACATTAACCTTCAAAATTGAACTGAACTTTCCTTGTACTCTTTGGCTTTGTTGAGCTGTCATCCTTCCCTTTCAACTTATCTTCCTTTCCCTTTGATCTCAAGGGTGCTACACCCATGAATTTACACATCAAAAAAGAAGAAGTGTGTATTCAAAACATTGCAAGTTCTAAACAAAGGTCCAGCCTTTGCTAGATACATTTGTTGCCAATGAGTTGCCAATGCTATCTTCTACAATAATCAATTTGCCAACATAGTAAGAGAAAACAAAGGAATAACACAACTACTTGGTTAAGTCACTATCATAAGCATTTCTATGTCCAAAGACTAAAAATTGATTCGGCCTCCCATTTCCTCCAACATGCTAAAATATCAGTCCAATGGACAGTTCACAATTATCTCATCTTTAAAAATCACCATAATAAACATTTGAACAGTCCAATGGACATTTGAACGGTCCAATTTAGCCTGACACGTTAGATTGACTATGTTTCTTTAGCTTACTTGCTCTTACCTTAACCACACCAGAATCAGCTTGCCGGCCCCAGCCTGCAGCAGAACCTGTTCAATAGTAAAACTATGAGTAATACTTTGTTGTCCCATATTATTTACTAATAAGTTTGAGACTTGTTAAAGCTTCTTGCCCAAAAGCTTAAGCGAGTATGTGGAGAAGCCTAACTAGTACATAATTTCACAACCAAGACCATACCAAACTCAAAATGTGGAACTTATCTCTTTCACACCCCCTATCATGTGATGGCCCAAAAAAAAAAAAAGGACAATCCAATATGACTAATATTCTCCAACCACCTGAACATCTAGAATAGAAAATGTGTCACAAGCAAATAAGTTCTTTCTCCTAAAAAAATAATTTGAACTGCAAATTTTTTTCATAACATCTAACAGTAGATTGACATATCTGATTTCCTATTTTGGCAGTTATAAAACTGACTGGAATTAACTAGTGCAAGGGAAAATTTGGATTACGCTCTTTAGGCTACAGCTAATGTGTAATCATATATACATCGATTTTTGCTCTTAGAAGCATTGGTGCAAAAATAATCATAAGGAGTATGAAAGCTTGTGCCTATGTAGATCATATATGTAACTTATGTTACGTAATGGAAAAAATATTTTTGAGGTTCCAATAACAAAAAAGTAGTAGCCATATGATAGGCTGCTGCTTTATAGAGTAAGGTCCCAAGGGCAGGGCCTCTGCCAATGATAAAAAAAATGGGCTTAGTCCCCATTTATGGACTTCTTTTGTTTTTTGTTTCAAAGGTAAAATCAAACCTAACAGAGACATGATCTAAAAGTGTTTGAAAAGAAAAACCAATCATAATAGAAAGTAAAAATTATTATTGTATTGAAGCATGAAATTTACATTTGGGGAAAAAATTCATTGTAGCCATAGAAAGATCACACTGAAAATTTTTCTATCAATTCTTTATTCATTCATTTGTTCACTCATTTATGGCTTATATTGGTATATATTTCCATATGTCTCCAACTACCTTTACTTGCTTTTGCTGGAGAGTTGCAAACCAAGCCACCAGCTTCGAAATGTCCTTTAAGCTAGAGCTCATTACCAAAACAAACTGTCCATATATGACTAGCCTTTATTAAATATACAGCATCTTATAGGAGTGCCACCGAGAATTAATAATGTATATATATATTTTTTGATACGTAAATGATATTATGATATAAATGATAATGATATGCATAAATTGACTTCTCTTCAGCCACATTTATGTATTTCACTTCTGCAGTTAAAATAACATTTTTTAAACGTTTGTATCACAATGAGAAAGCTTGGAGACCTATACACACATTTACGTGTGTGCAGACAGTAAGCCTTTTTCTAATTAAAAAAATATTAGCTGCCTTAATCCTGTGACAGGTTGAATTTGAAAACAACAATCAAATACTGCCAGCAGAGATGAAGGAAAACATGTTTGCATGGCTTCCTCAAATGAAGAATGAATCAAGCTATTTTAAGGTCCACTGAACATAAAGAATATGGCCCCAAGGCCCTGGCTCAGGGGATAATGGGGTGAGGTGGAATGAATGAATGAATGCAGGTCAAGCATATGAAAGGCACAGAGATGATACTTGTATTTAACAGATTACATTCACAAAGGCTACATACCTAAAGGGTACATATAAGGACCATTTAAACAATAATTCAATAGCAAAAGGCTCAAAACATGAATACAACTGAATGAGTTAGATGAAATTATTAGTATACTAACCTGCCTGTTCGAAGCACAAATTCCTCAGTTTCTTTGATAAGATCTTCTGTAAGCAAAGGTGCTTCCTACATTTATCAGTACATAAAGATCTCAATTACAGGAGAATACAACGGGAGTTATTGTTTAGCATAAATTATTAACCAAACCTGGGTCATTGGGGAGTACACAGGTTCACCAGTTTCCAACATTGTAAGATTACTGCATGGACAATCAGCACCTAGTCGAAGAACAAGCTCTCCGGTGCTTATTCTAGCATACAAAATAGGGCTTGAAGGAAGCATGTCTTCAGAAGAAGCTGATTCTGCAGCATCTGTAGTGACCTCCCTCATGACAGAGTCTAATGATTCAGTGGCAATAGCCTGATGCCTTTTCCGGGAAACACAACAATTAATAACTTGCAACTGCTGATACAATAGATAGGAATTTAGATTCAGAATCTCATCCATAGGAATCCCAGCCACATATTGCCCTTCAGACCAAACTCTTCTCAGCTACATATGCAATAGAATTCAGAACATATGTTATCTGAAGATTAATGATAAAGAAGCATTAATGCATCCTATTCCAATGTATCAAAGCGACACTATATTGCTATCTCAAAAACTAGTGATATTATAACAAAAACTATGCTCTAGGTGAAAACAGAATAAGAATATTACTTAACAGGAGAAATGTGCACCAATATGTACTGAAAGTGATCATTAACATTGTAAATATCACTAGAACATGTGCAGTTTTTTTTTTTTTTTTCCTTTCCAAAGATGATGGATGAATTTTAATTTAAGATGACAAATTTCACTGCATTGACAACATATCTTTTCACAAACGCATTTCGTATACCTCGAAGAAAAGACTCAAAAAACCAGATCCCAATGACTTGTAAAGCATGTATAATATTTATTCTTAAATAGAAACCATTTTGAAAAGACCATAAAATTCAAGTTCTATGAAATTGACTTACTTCCACAACTACCCTGCTCCAAAACAGCACCATTTTCCGCAGGGTTTTGAAGCTTCCAATGACTTCAGCTAGCTTAACAACAAGACTTTCAGCAGGAGCACCATGAATATCCCTTGGAAAAGATGTTACTATGGTTGCCTCTGAATCATAGCTGATCTTCCTTCTGAGAAAATTTCCCTCTGCAAATATCTTGCATATATTACAACAGAAGTGAAAGATCATCACAGGAGAATGCATAAAAATAAAAGATAAAAAGTTCATCCAACAGGAAGATTCTGCAACCAGGTCACAAAAAAAGTGCACATACCTGCATCAAACAGTGAATTAACCAAAGACAGAACTTTCTCATTATCACCATAATCAAATGTAAGCTTCTCCTCCTTTTCACGAAGCACTAACGACTTGACTGCAGAGAGACTGAGGCCAGGCCTCTCCCTGACAGGTGAAGAACTTGCAGATGATGCCAGACAGTCTTTCAATGACTTCAACTTCTTTCCAGCCCTGGGCAAGATGCGCAAAGGTTGTAGGGAAGCAAGTTAAATACACCGGGAACAAAGAAATGAAATCTCATATTGTGGTAACTAAAGATTATAGCAATGCATGCACTGCATGTGCCCGCAGAGCGGAGGGGTGCGGGGGGGGGGGGGTTGTTTCGAATTGAGAAATGTATTTTCTTCCTCCACAAAAGGGAAAGCCAAAGTTAACAGCAAAAAAAATAAAGGCAAAAAATTTGAACAACAAAAACTTACTCAACAGCTACAGCCAGTTGCTTAATGACAGACGATGGAGGAATACTCTCTGTGCCGACAACAACAAAACCTTCTACTGTGGGTATCACTTCTGCACTCTAGAAATAATATCAAATTCCACTTATCAGTATGAAAATAAATTCCATCCTTAAAAGCAAACAGACATGATTTAGAAGCACTATCACAAACAATTCAACAAGTAAAGAAATCAAAAAATTCCTAAAAAGCATGTGGCAAAAATGAATTAAAAAGCAGCCAAGCTTGGAATTAATTTTACTGTAACTCATTGCCTCACATTATCCACATCCACATCCACCACATTTCAGGTATTGCTTCTTTTTCAAGATTCGCCAATTTTGCGTTTTTTAACCCTTATGTAATGTTTGGGCGCGGGGGGAGGAGGCTGTGGGGCATCATCCTTAGGCTCATCATCGTGCTGCAAAGACATTAGATGGATACAATCAATATTCGGTGTAATGATAAGAATAAAGTGAACCACAAGATATATCATTACATTGTTGGTAATGTTATCATACTATAAAGCTGCCTTTGTGTCCTATTTTGTGTCCACCAGTCCTACAAGTGGGTGCTCTTCTAGTACGTTGTGGTCTACCTCGTGGGGGTGAGGGCTGTTGAGGGGGATGCTCGTCCGGTACATCAGTGTCAATCCCAACCGGAGGTCCTAAAGGGTCGGATGAGGATGAGGTAGGTGGGTAATGATGCTCTGTATAGCTAGGAGTGGGGATCATTGTCATGGGCAAAGTGGGTGCATTGGAGCTGGTGGGTGGGTATGAGGGTGTCTCAGGGTGCGTAGGAGGGGTCATATGAAAATCAAAACCAAGATCAAAACTGGGTTGCAAAGGTGGGATGGGTGAAGGGACCTCAGGTTGAGGAGATGCATCTGGGATGGGTGGAGGAACCTCAGGTGGAGGAGATGCGTGTGGGATGGGTGCAGGTACCTCGGGACTAGTTACAACCCGAGGGGTTGTTGCACGCCGACCACGGCCCCTACCTGCACTTGTGCTTGGGCTTGTTGTAGCAGGCCGACCACGGCCCCTAGCTGCACTTGTGCTTGGGCTTGCAGTAGCACCTTGACCACGGGTCGATGTACTTCAGGGTGCTGCGTTTGTGCTTGGGGTTGCAGTAGCTGTTGACTTAGTCTCATGCCCATTGTTTGCCTGCCCATTTGCTGCAAGACCACCACCAAGCCCAGCCACATTATTTAGGACACGTCGGACATGGTTGTGTGCTCGGCTGCCTACAGGAAGCATCTCCAATAGTGCTAAATGGCTTTCAATCTAAAACAGAGAAAGAACCAGTACAATCAGATTTGATCTACTCAAATACTCAACTAAGAACAAAAAGTGTTATTAGAATACTATATGTAATAGAAAATCTTTTTAATTGGAGGTCAGTCAAATCAAACGAGATTTGCTGAAAAAAGAAATCAATTGATTTTACGTTCCTACATGTACTGAAGAAAAAACAAAGTAGGCAATAAAATCTAATTTAACACATTACCATTATATCTAATTTAGCGCTGTTGCGGTCGACATACTTTCGAGTGACTGGACGGTACCAGCGGTAATAATCATGATTGCGAGGCATCTCACCAGTCTGAGGAGGTGCATGGCAAACTCGTTGTTGTCTCGTATCCCATGTAAGGATATACGGTCCATGCTCCTCCCTCAAATTCTTTTCCACCTTCCCACGCAAGTCTATTCTATGCAGTCTATCATCGTACACAACATGGTCGGGCCGCTCTTGCGCCAACCCAAACTGTCGAAGGACATGATCTGGGTGGTGTGTCTCTACTATGCAAAAACACACAAGTGGCACCCTTGCCGTCCACGTATCCCTCCCTGCGACGCAGAAGTCAGGAAGGTGGCCGAAGTCTACCTCATATGGCTGCCATATAATCTACAATAGAAACAAAAAACAATTATCATAACATCTTAAAATGTGAAACAAAGGAGAATACATAGATAAAGGGAAAAAAAAAAATTAAAATAGAAGATATGTTAAAGCAATGATTTCAACATATTCTTAAGGAAAATTAACATAACTTCCACAGAAATTTTGTATATTATTACCTGGTCCGGCTGCATTCTAACTAATTGCTCACGATAATGGATCAATGCCGTGCCGGATGGCCTACTCTTCGGGCTTGGCACCCGCACCCACCTACAGTTACGATCGAATAACATAAGATATTACCACTTAGTTACTAAGAATAGTACATTGCATAACATACTAAGTATCAAGAAAATACTTACTTAAATGCAAGTGGAGCTTTTGGCCATGGGCCATAATCGCATCCAGGTGGAGGCTCTATCCTCAGGCACAAGAATGGCAACCTCGCCCATGCCCAATGCTGGACCAATTGCAACGCCCCACCAATCTACGATGCCTCTTTATCACTTGCCCGGCACAACTCTCTATACAACCATGCCAGGCAACCACTACCCTAACTATACTTTGGCGGATCATGAAGGTTCCGCAGGAACTCTAAGAACATCAGATGCACCCTATCTCCCGACTTATCCATGAAAATCTTATCCCCTAGTAGTGCTAAAATATAGCACCGGGCATACTGATGTACTTGCTCCTCCATTGCATCATGAGGCAGTGGCTCTGCAATGCGCTCAACAAGGCGGCTAATGAGAATTCTTTGCCCCACCAAAGTTTTGTTGTCATTCTCTGGAACGCCAAAACCAAGCAACTCCACGCATAGTTGCCTCCAATTCCCATCCACCACAGTAGTCGGCCCAACCAAGACCTCATCGTCTATAGGAAGTCCAAAAATGACCTCCACATCTTCTAGGGTGATTGACATCTCACCATGTGGAAGATAGAACGTATGAGTCTCCGGCCGCCATCGCTCAACTAGGGCCGATATTAGGCAATGATCTATCTCTCTAGAAGGGACCCTAAACAATCCTTCTAACCCCACCAACTTGATAATATCAATCACCCGATTATCTTGCATCGTTATCTTTGCCATCTCCTTAGCGCGACCACGGCATGTAAGTGAGCCCGAGTCCCGTAAAATGGATAAAAATTATAGCGGTTGTTAGAATTAGACATACAACTTTCAAAGAACTTGCTAAAAGTCAAAGACAACGTAAAAATTAAAGCAGTTGTTAAAACTAGATATTTCACCTCGCCATTCCAAATGTCCTCTGATCGATGATTTCGTTGTCGCGTCAACAATGAAGGATCTTCTGGACCAGGGCGCACAATCTCTGGCTCCTCATCGATCCCAGGCTCCATACTGCAAAGAGTGCAACAATATTCCACAGAATTAAGTCTTCATAAATAACTCTAACGCCCACAAACAATTATATTAAGCCTAGTTACATAACCTCAACAAACAAGATATGAAGAACATATATCTCAAGTCAAAATTTTGGAAAATAACACGGTTCAACACACCTCATTAAAAAGACATCCTGCCTAAACTCTCTCTACATATCTGAATTTACATGCTCAGACTCGAGGACTTTAATAGCTACTTCCAATCCAAAAAATTATATTAAAACAATACCAAATAACTCAGCTGCTTGGTTAATAAGTTGTGCAGCTGAGTTAAATAGATGGAAGCATATCAGAAGAATGAAAAATCCAGCAAACTACCAAGACACTATAAACAGTACTAATTACAAAGACTCAATTGGAAGTTTAGAAAAAGATCCCCTAGTAGAGAAGCCTAAGAGTTAAGACATTCTAATAATTTAATAGTAAAAGAGCTGATATCAAGCTGAATCAAAATTCAGCAAAACAATAAATTAGACGCATTCACAGAGACATCAAGTTATAAGCTAAAAAAAATTCATCAAATGGTCCCAAACGATTAAAAAACCATTATAAAATAAAATGAAGTTTTATAAAATAAAAAATGAATCCTTTTTTACTCCCAAAATACTGAGAACATTCATACAAATTGTCCCCAGTGTGTCTGAAACAAACACACTAGTGGATTTTGAAGTACATGTGGTTCTTAGGTATTATGCTTGAATCAGTAGCCACTTCTCCTGAAGCCAAATTTATCTAGCTGTAATTCCCAAAGTGCTGTTGAGGTCTTTTATTTTTGGCCTACAAGTTGGTGTTTGTATTTTTTGAACTGGAAGATGCATTCTTTCTGATTTGCTTATCATGTAGGTGTTGCTGGGGTTTGATGTCATTGTAGTGCCTAAATCTGTTCCACTGGTGTTCATTAGTGTAAGGGAGATTGATGCTCTTTAAGCTGTGTGTAGTATTAGCTGCTGAAGGTCAATGGTTGGGTTGCATTTGACAGAATTCTGGTTCAACTTGAACACTTAGACTTGGTTCGCACCCTATGATAGTAAATTAAAGTAAAGCAAACTAGACTTGAAAAATCAAGCTGCCATATGTGCATTTTCTATGATTTTTTCCCCATAAGTTTCATATAAATTGGTGCTTCCTAAAACATGTTCTATATGGCTTATAGCATCTCTTATTTGCTTGTAGGGTAGTCACTCTGATATTGATGCAAAACAAAGTGATGTCCTCATAAGGTATCAAAACTCAAAAGCACAAAATAATTCACAATTTTTTTTTCTTTAAATTTTCCATAGAACAAAATAAGGTATCAAAACTCAAAAGCCCCAATTTTTTTTTTAAAATTCGTAATTATAACCCAAGAACAAAAATAAAAGCACAAATTTCTCTAATTTTGAGCCCAATGAAGAAATTTGCATCATTCTTACGCATTTTATAAGTATTACACTTTGGAAGATTTCTACAACATTTGCAACCACCCCATAACAAAGATTTTACTAACATTAATCCCAACAACTAAACACATATCAAGCATTATTACCCAGAAACCAACAAAAACAGAGACAAAAATAGAATATGCCAGCAACCCAAATCATACAACAAGTAACAAACCAAATTCGTCTAACTTAAATCTTACACTAACAAGAAAAACTAAAGCACTAACAACAGACATTATCAAACACAAACACTTGGCAAAACCCAGATGGAATAATTATTTAAAAAGCTCAAAAACATACCTGCAAACTTCCGTTGGTAGGGACAAAAAGGATTTTGAAGGATTGCCTGAAGCCGGTTGTGAGGAAAGAGGAGACCGTTTGAGGGTGAGGGTGATTTCCGTTGAACGCCGAGGGGTTGAGGGTGACTGGTTTGGGTGTTTGAGTGAGAGTGTTTGAATTTTGTGTGAGAGTGTTTCAGAGAGAGCGTTTGAGAGATTGAGAGAGTGTGAGTGTTTGAGTGAGGTTGAGAGAGTGTGTTGAAACTGAGAGAGTGTGAGTGTTTGAGTGAGGTTGAGAGAGTGTGATTGTTTCAGCGAGGGGTTTGTATATGGGCGTGTGTAGATTTCGAGTCTTATAAACTCGATTTCTACGTGGCTACACCTGGAAAATTTTTCCACGTAATGGTATTGCCGAACACTGCAAATCGAGTTCTAAAAGCTCGAGTTTTTCTTGAATCTCGAGTTTATAAAACTCGAGATGCTAGTTTCCTACATTCTTTTGCACAGTGACAACTAACGAAAATGTTAGATATTGAATGGTAAATGGCAACAAAATTCCAAAAGAACCCTCATCCCCTAGTCCCATTTCACTCAGCCGCAGCCTTCACACCTCTCCTCTCCCACTCAGCTACTCTCACTCTCCTCACATCACTCTCATCTCCCCAACCTCTGATCTCTATGACCACCGGCCATCGCGGGCACCTGCAGCACCTCCGATCAGATTGTTTTTTCTCTTTTTCTCTCAATCTCAGCTCACACGGTCTCACACCCTCACTCACTCTCAAGCACCGCCTCCCAAGTTCCCAGCCTCTCAACGCCGTTCCAAGCATTCACCATCGCCGGTCTACGCTCTCAGTCACTCTCAGTCTTATCGCCGGCCCAAGCTCTCACCGCCGATCTGTTCTCTACTTCTCTTCAATTTTTTTTTTAGTGTCGTATTTAGTCTGAGTCTGTGAGAATATGAGATGTTTGTTTCAAGTTTTTTGTTTGGATTTTCTACTTAAACTACGGACTTCAACAGATGGGTTGTGCTACTTCAAGTTATTGTAGTTTAAAGACTTGAAATTATGATACTTTACGGGGTAATGTAATCTATCGTGGAGGAAATTGTGTATATATTGTGTTTGTTGTAAATGTAGTGCCTAAACGGAGATGGGAGAAAAATTTTGGGCTTGAATTTGGGCTTCACTCAAAATATTTTTTTTTTTGGTTGGGCCACGGATTGGCCCAAATTAGGCAGGCGGGGCGAGTATGGGCTTTGCATAAATAACCCTTTTATTACACGGGCCAGATCCGAATAATGAGTCTAAACCTGCGGGTTGGGTATGAAAAAACCTGACCCAAACCCGATCCGAGGCCACTCCTAAACATATATGCAGTATGATCTCACTATTTGACAACATAGAACAAAACAATCGTGGCCCTGCATGGTGTATACTCATTGCCCATTTCGCAATTAAAATATATGGATTCTCCATCAATGTCTTTCACGATTAAAATATAAAAAATTGGATGACAGGTATTGCAAAGGATTTTATGATGTTTTCCTTTTGTGTGCACCACAAATGGTTTGCCTCAAAAGCTGCATTGCCAAGCAATCTTTAACATGCCTGCAATTGCCTTAGCTGAAACTCATTCTTATCTGCTGATAGGTAACTCAATAAGCCTTGAAGTATTCTTTTGCTAAACCATGAGAAGTTACATACCTTCTTTCTATTTTTGTTAATTATAGTTGTAATTAACAAAAAAACCACAATGGCGATCGCAATCGCAACCACAGCAGTACAAGTACTTATAGGTAGTGCTTCAAAAAACGCAGGAAATTCATGAAATGTTAAATCGTATGAACAAATACAGCAAAATCTCCTAGATTTAAACAAAGTTTGGACGATCTAATGAAATAATTACTTCAATTTCGTATTTAATTAAAAAAAAATGGAGCAGAGTTATAGGTAATCATCCAAAAGCGCGGGAAATTCCTGAAAAATCAAATCGATAAACAAACACAACAAAATCTCCCAAAAATCAAAGAAAATGAAGCTTGAAGGAGCAAATTAAATAATTACTTCAGAATAGAGTAGAGATTCAACCTTCCAAATCAACAATCAATAGGTACAGAGAATTTTCCAATTTCAAAATCAACAATCAACAATGAACATTTCATAAGAGAGAGTAGGACATGTAATCAAACTAGTGGAATCAGCGGTGTTGGAGTCGAGATGAGAGAAGACCTTCGATTTTTGAATTTTCTGAGAAATGTGCGAAAGGAAAATCAAAGAAATGCGGTGAAATCGACGAGAAAGTGGGTGAAAACAAAGAAACACAAAAATTCAAAGAAGAGATTAGGCTTGTGATTAGGCAATACCAATTCTTATCAATGCGATTGTGAGACGAAGAAAACACACCGTGACCGAGAGAGACGAAGTCACGAAGAGAACACCGAGCTTCGATTGAGAGAGACAAAGAGACACAGACAAAGAAATCAAGAACTTGAGCTTGAATGCTATGTGATTTTAAAATTTTTTTGTTTTTGTTTTTGAAACTGAATGCTATGTGATTTCCATGATTGCCGAGATTAGATTTGTATTTGAATGCTATACGAAACATTTTGTTTTGGTAAACAATGCTATACGAAACATAAGAGCTTAGTTTTGTTTTTAAGTGAAATTTAGAGACAATGGGATTTCATGTAATGGGATTTCATGGTAGTCACGAGTTGGGATTAGATTAAATTTACTGGTATACTTGTATCTTGCTGCAGTAAGATATTTTCTATTTTAGTCCAGTTAAGGGAAAATGCCATGGGGCTTCGCCATTATTGGGTGGTGGTCAGGTGTGTTAATGCTCTTTTAAAAAGGCAAAATAAAAGATAAAGAGCAGAAGTTACCGTGTGCTTATTTACCTTTTAGATACAAACCTTTTTTGTTTTTGTTTTTTGAAACGCTTTTAGATACAAACTAGTACAGTACTTAATCACTAACTGTTTACTATATACTTCAGTAATTGTGTTTAAGAATAGAATAACTAAAAATGCACCAGTGATACTAATGCATGCCACTTTGGTTTAAGGGTTCTGGTTTTAGACCTAGCCCTCTAGAAATTTTTTTTTTTTTTTTTCTATGATTAACTTTCGTGTAGACTCCAAGTCACCGTTTCTTTATATATATATATATATATATATATATATATATATATATATATATTATTGGTAGTGGGAGGTTGGGATTTTATTTGGACCATGCATTGTTTCACGTGATTTAACACGCTAACTCAATAAAGGTAAAAACCATCTAACAAAAAGAACAAGGAAAAAGAAACGAAACCAGGGAAAAAGGCTGGAAAAAAATAAGATTGAGCCAAAAAGAGTAGAAGACACGGCTCTAAGTATAACAGTTCAAACTGTTTGTTCATTTTATCTAGAACTTCTATTTTTCCACTCTTCTGTCCCAATAATTATATATATAAATAACCATATCAGTGGCGAAGTTAGGATTTTAGTTTAGAGGGGGCAAAATTAAAAGACGATATTAAAAGTGAAATTTATCTAAAAAACATTAATCAACAATAATAACAAAATAAATAAACGATTATAAGCAAATATGAATATATTTCATATTATTAAAATAAATAAACAAAAACAACCAATTCATAGCTACTAAAAGATTTACAAACTGATGGAGTAAAAATATGATTAGTGTTACTTAAAAAATATAATGAATAAATGTTTGAAATTATTTTTTGTGATTGGTGACATGCCAATTTGTAAGATATAAGTAGTAAAATTTGTAATATCTCTAGCATCATTCAAAGATAAAATGCTATGAAAAGTATCATAAATAGTAAAAATGGTATAAATAATGATATAAAATAAATAAAATAAATAGTGAAATAGGTGGTGTAAGGACACAATTCAAATTCACAATCTATGACTGAAAGGAAATGGGCTTGAAGGGCCTTTTTTACAATAAATTTGTAGAGGATGGGTTTAGAATCTAGATTTTAAGAATGGTTTAGATAACAAGGAAAAGAACGAGCTTTGGATCCAATGGCACGAAATAAAGAGTTATTTGCAAGAGTATGACTGAAAGCCCCTCCTCGGACACAATCCGAGGATAGTTTATAATAGTATTTTTCTAATGTTGGATACAATTATCGATTATCATATACTATTGACCTTTTACTTCACTGAAAAAGCCTTCCCTTTCTTCGTAGGTCTTCCCCTTTATTTATACTTCATCTTCTTCTCTTCATCATCTTTCACCTCATGGTTGTAATGCTGGTTTAGGATACTTGTCCCATCAATTTTTCCCTAAAGTCCGCTGGAGTCAGGAACCAAGTTCCAAACCTCATGCTCAGGTCCCATCCTTCCATCTATGCAGTCAGTATATCAATTACAGAGCTTTTAATGTATGGGTAGTGGTAGCAGCTTTACCTTAGATATTCCACCGCTCTTTCTATTGTCCTCTATGTGTACTGTGTCTTCCTGTAGTCATAGGATTTCTTATAACATAGCCCGGGGACACTAAACCTCTCTTCCTATGTCCTCGGCTTAACAATCTGAGGACAAATCTATTCCTCGGACGTAATTGGTCATTCGTTTATCATATCTTTACTTGACATTTCTTTATGAGATACATTCAGATACTCCAAGATCATTTGATGTCCTAGGATTTGGGTTTCTAGCCCAAAAGACTTCGTTGGACCATCCTTGGTAAATTACTGGGCTCAATGCCCCTACAGGTGGTTTGGTCACTTTCAAGTTTCAACATGTAGAAGTTTTTTTTTTTTCCTCCATGTGACTACTAATACAAAAAAAAAAAAAAAAAAAAAAAATTAGGAGTCATGGGGGGCAGGTGCCCCCCTCGCCCCCCTCTGGCTCCGCCAGTGCCCATATGCACCCAAGTAATTTATCTCTATCTGCATTTGTTCAATGATTAAAAACTCAATTGATTTTCTTCACCAGCCTTTACTATGTTTTCTCTGTTGTCGTCATCATTATTATGAGATATAGCTATGACTATGCGATATGGGGGATTTATCTCAGTAGTACCCTTATCCTGTTTTATTAGAAATCTAATGTTTGAATTCTTGAACTGCTAGATGGTGGTTAGAAGTACACTATTTGACTCAATCAATTCTAAGTTATAAGTTTGTAACACCTTTATTACTCCCTTGTTGTTTAATTCCTTTTGGTTGTAAGTGGTGCTTTTGGTTACTAGTCATGTTCCAATTAGAATTTTTTTTCAAATGGTGAAATTATTTCATGCTTGCTTATTGTTTTTAAACTGTGGCATGTTATAATAGTAAACAAAGAATTTTGACAATAAACTTTGGTCACAGTCACACATCTGTCTTAAGATTGACATTAATTTAGGCATTTAGGTTCCTTTTCTAAAATGCATGTGGCTCTTGCTTGGCTATGGTCATAGTAGGTAATTTCTGATTCCTTTTCAATTTCTACTATTTTGCTAGATATTTTAGACTACCTTTTTTTTTTTTTTTTTTTTTTTCTCCTAGTATTCTTCACTTGTTGAGGTCACTTATTTGATTTCTTTAACCCTTAATTACATTGATGAAGCCGTTTCATCTGCCCAATGATGAATTCAAATTGCACCGTGACAGTTATTTTGATTTTGATTTTAGTCAAAGTCGTTTTCATTTCGTCTTAGTTAAAATTTCTACATTACAATGAATTTTTCTTCTAAATTTTAAAGATTACATCTAGGACTCAGTATCGAAGTATTCACAATTGTTGACGTTTCTTATACTTTCATGCATGCAGGATAAAATAAGCAGTCATTGGTGGTTAAAAGTGGATGATCAAAAAATAGGATATTGGCCCAAGTATATTTTCACTCTCTTAACAAATGACGCTTGCTATTTTCAATTTGGGGGCAAGGTATATAGGAATATAAATAAGCCGTGTCCTCCGATGGGGAATGGTCGATTTCCAAGCAAGGATTTGGCAGAAACAAGTTTTTTTACACAAATGCAATATGTCACTCAAGTGTACAATGTAAGGGATATAGACTCCTCTCTAATGGATAAGTACATTAGCAATGTAGGTTATGACTTGATATATTGGGAAAATCAAAGTGGAGATTTGGAAAAATCTATAACATATGGGGGACCTGGAGGGAATTGTGGTAAATAATAGTTGGTATATGCAAAATACAATTAAAATGAACAAATGTACTTGGTCTTATGCCTATGACACAAGAGTGTCCAATAAAGATTAATAATTTGCTAAGAACTCTTGGGTTCATGTTAATGGTAGGGATTTGTATATGATGACTACGGAAGGGTGATTTGATGGTGAATTAATGACGGTTTTTTGAATGGTAAAATCAAAGTTTTGGTATGGATTTCGTGGGTTTTTGGTATGGTTTTGGTATGGGTTTTTGGTAAAGATGACGACGTGAAATGCGATCATTTAGAGACAAGATGTGGTTGCTTGACAGAAATGAAAATTAGTCGTAGATCAATTGAAAAATATGGTGTTATCAAATTTGTGGCAAAGCATACACATGTATTAGCTTCTCCGCATAAGAACATGTTCCTTAAATCTCAAAGGACCATTAATCCTTAACCAGCTGTTGATGTTGAATTAGCAAATAGTTCTGGAATTGTACCAAAAGTAAGTATTGGGTTAATGGCTAGAAGGGTGGGTGGAATTGAAAATCTTGGCTTCATTCTTGAGGATTATAACAGTTATTTGAGTACAAGACAAACATAAGAAATGAAAATTGGGGATCAAGTGGCCTACTTGAATATCTATGAAAAATGCAATTTGAAAACCTTAATTTTTCTTATGTGATTCAAGTTGAAATTGGATGATCTTATTACAAACATTTTTTTGGGCAGATTGTAGGATGAAATTGGATTATGAGTATTTTGGAAATATAGTGTGCTTTGATACAACTTACAAAAAAGAAAAAAAGAAAAGAAAAAAAAAAGCATCCTCCTTGATAGCTTCTTTGATATATGGGTTGCAAGTTGCTTCCAATGAATTTCGTAATGTCAATCTTTCTCATGTTTTTAGGAGTGGCAATTTGCCTGCTTATCTCTTAGCTAAGTATGCTTTAGACATTAATGACTTTTCTGCCTGGATTGAAGAGAGCCATTGTTTTCTACAACAAGCTCTTCTTCATGATGTATCTTCTGTTTTAATTTTTTAATGAAGGTCGTGCTTTTTATATAAAAAAAAAAAAAAAAAAAAAAAAAAAAATTATATACACTTCATTGTTTATTTATACTACATTTAAGAGTTTTCTTGTTTGAATTCTTACTTTGGGCACCAAAAATACCCTACAATTCACTTGTTTAAAAAGTTTAAATTATAGTGTTAGATATGTAAAATTACTAATTTTAAAATTCTTAAATTTTAGAAGATAAGTTTCAAAAATTAGTTTTTTTTTTCTCCTCTCCAAATTCAAATTTAAAGTGAAACGACAAAAGATGTTTTCAAAGAAAGTGATCCAGTGAAGAAAATTTAGTTGGTTTACCACGTTATAACTACAAATTTTATTTTATTTTTATTAGATTACTATGTTATGACTACAAATTTCGCTGTCGTTCTTTCTTGGCAGTTTCCTCTAAGTCCACATACCCTGGAGAAGATTGTGATGGCAAAGGAGGATTGGTAGCAGCCTGCAGAAAGCTAACATCATAATCAATTCAAAGAATGCACCTTTGACATGGTAAAACTCCTAAATTTTAGCCTCTTTTATCTCTTCCCTTTTTAATATTGAAATTTACTTCTTCTTCTTTTCTTTTTTTTTTCAAAACAAAATGGCCGAAGGTTTTGGTTAACTAGTTAATTTAAAAAAAAAAAAAAATTATAAACAGTTAGAAACAATTTTAAAGTGCCAATAACTAATTACAAAAAGCTTATTTACAATTTACACATGCTAACATCTAGTTTCCTTTGTTTATCCAAAATGCAGGTGTTTCGATAACTTGCACACGCATGTTGGCCACGTGCTTCGCTTAAAGGGGACTTAACAATTTGTCGTCGTTTCCAGTATTTAGCTTCTTTTGAAATGCAAAACAGTATCATTTCATTCAAACTGCTTTGTGCAAATGCAACATTTGCTTCGATTTGCTTTAAAATAAATAAATAAAAGGAGAGTAAAAAGTATACAAGACTGATCACCGATTTAAATACGAAGCAGGCTAAATTCAAGATGGACAAATAAGAAATGATTTAGTTTAGCGAAGTCAATTAAGGGTCTCTCTCTCTTTGTGGTTATTTCTATTGTTTATTTGCAAAGCCAAAGATGAATGATACCCATAGTTATTTTAATTTGTTCATCAAATCAACTCTAATGCCTCTTGATGTTTGGTCCAGAGTTTCACATTCTCTTCAAACTGAGCATTATAATTAAGGAAATTGCTAGGAACACCATTACGATACATTCCCAATCTTAACTACCAGTAACTCACTTGCCTAGCATAACAACTAACTATGCATCAACTAATTTGACAGCTAACACTGCCACATACACATATTTACTCTTATCAACTTCATGGTCGTGCTGCAACTATAGTTCTTGCCATCATCTCCAACTCTCTAAAATTGCATTTAGAATTTTTTTTGCAATAACTGAAATTGAAGAAATTGTTTTAATAACTTGATACCGATTATTTTGCAATCTATTACAATAAAAATTTTGAAGTGACAGTTTATTGCAACAAATATATATATCATTGCAATAACTAAATATCAATTATTTTATAATCTATTGCATGACAAATATGAAGCTGCAACGAATATATTATTACAATAATCTAATACCAATTATTTTATCATCTATTGTAATAAAAAAATATGACACAATTATCTATTACAATGAAGAAATCGTTTTAATAACTTGATACCGATTATTTTGCAATCTATTACAATAAAAATTTTAAAGTGACAGCTTGTTGCAACAAATATATATATCATTGCAATCACTAAATATCAATTATTTTATAATCTATTGCATGACAAATATGAAGTTGCAACGAATATATTATTACAATAATCTAATACCAATTATTTTACCATCTATTGTAATAAAAAAATATGACACAATTATCTATTAAAATGAAGAAATCGTTTTAATAACTTGATACCGATTATTTTGCAATCTATTACAATAAAAATTTTAAAGTGACAGCTTATTGCAACAAATATATATATCATTGCAATAACTAAATATCAATTATTTTATAATCTATTGCATGACAAATATGAAGTTGCAACAAATATATTATTACAATAATCTAATACCAATTATTTTACCATCTATTGTAATAAAAAAATATGACAATTATCTATTACAATGAAGATATCGTCGTAATAAATTAACCCAAATTATTTTTGTTAATTATTTTTAATCTATTGCAATAAAATTTGTGAAATAATAGCTTATTGCTACAAGATATTCGAGGTAGTAAAAACCAAAAAGGTTGTAGTACACGCACTACGTGTTACGCAAAAAGCAAAACGAATATCATGTAGTTTCAAAAATATGATGTAGTTTAGTCATAATTCCTGAAATGTTTCCTACCTTGTAATTTTTTGAACTATTAGATTTTCACTTGTAATTATATATATCAGAAACCATGGAACGTATATAAGTAGTATAGCTTCAGTGGTAGGAAGAGGAAAAAGAATAAGGGAAAAACAATATAGATTCAGCAAATTAGAATAACCATAATGAGAAGCAGGAGGAGCACTAAACACCATCAAATTAATAGTTTTCACCCACAAAGAGGACTGAGACAGGGAGACCCACTGTCTCCCTGCTTGTTTCTCTTTTGTGCCAATATTTTGTCCTGCAAATTGTTTAAAGAGGAAGAACAGAAACACCTGCTCTTTGCAGATGACTAACTCTTGTTCTTCAAAATTAATCCTTTGTCCCTCTCTACATTCAAACATTCCCTTGAGTGGTATTGTCACTTATCAGGACAACAAATAAACATGAACAAGTCTAACTTATACCTCACCCTCAACAACATACTTGAGCTACATCAACTAACCTCTTAGAAAAAGTCCAGTCTGAACTCCTAGGTAGGAAAGCTAGACACCTCTCACAAGCAAGGAGAATTAATGAACTCCAGAATCCAATTGCAAAAAGCTGGACTTCATTGTGTGTGACTTAATTTTGTGGGGTCATGACCCTTTAGTCAAGAAATATGCATTGGGTGAATTGGGATAGTATCTATAATTTATAAACATGTATGGGTAGGGGGCTTGGGTTTTAGGAAAGTTAGCCTTATGAACAAAGCTTTCCTTGCTAAACAAAAACAATACTGGAGGCCAGCTCAGAATCCTGACCTCCTTATTTCCAAAACTGGCACTCTAGAGTGTACTTACTGCCATCATATATAAAAACAAAATTAGGTGAAAAATCAATTCATCAAACTTTTGAATCTTTCCTTTACCTCACTTCCAGCCACTACAAAAAAATGGCCTATTGCGACGGGCCAAAACCGCCGCTAAAGCCCCAAAAACCACCGCTATAGGTACATTTCACCTATTGCGACGGTTCTACCCGCCAGCCTTGTTGCGATGCTGTATCTCTATTGCGGCGGTACAAAAACCTGCCGCTGTAGATACGCTTTTTAGCGGCGGTTTTAGTCTATTGTGGCGGGCATAAAACCGCCGCTATACAATGTTCCAATTCGTGTCATATGACTTTTAGCGGTGGGTCGTGCCCGCCACTATTGTGTTCACCTTTAGCAGCGGGCACAAAGCGCCGCTATAGGAATTCAAAGTAAAACGGAGCAATGGGACTTTTAGCAGCGGGTAAGACCGCCGCTATATGTTTGAACCTATAGCGGCGGGCTATAAGCGCCGCTATAGGGTTGCATTTTGTACATAAAATGTGAACCTATTGCAGCGCTTTTTGACCGCCGCTATAGGTTCTTTTTTTTTTTTTTTTTTTTTTTTTTTTTCAGTGGGCTTCAAAACCATTGTTTACATCAAATATATTGTTGTTCAACTTGTTACAAAGAACCTGTTTTGCATCAAATATATTGTTCAGACCTGTTACAAAGAACCTATAGTATTTTTAGCTCTACTAGCACAATACCACAAATGTAATTAATTAACAACACCACAAATGTCTCCAAACTAACGTAGTATTAGCATAGAAATATATTATCAAATACATAACATTGTCTATAACCACCATCATAAAATTAACAAAAAAAGATGTGGTCTTTTGAGTAAAACAACCGTTCAAATTAAACTAATACTATAATCAAAGTTCCAAAGTGTTTAAAAAATATCCTCCAACACTTGCAAAAAATGTGGTTGTTCTTCCATAGTTCTTTGTTCACAAAAAAATCCTCGAACACCAAGATAAAACTTATAAGCTGGTTGGTTGATAAGATGCGGCTGACGATTTTGGCAGAGTTGGAGAATGTTCGGCCGAAGGAACATCCTACATACAAAGTATGGTTACTCAATTAGTGCGTATAAATGGAATAGAATGACAAGAAAATATTACCAAGGCAAAAAATGTCTATTACATCTCTCTATTACATCCTAAACTTGTGTATATATATGATATGACATTGAGAAAAAAAAATGTTGTGACTGTGTGGATCCATAATACATTTCTACTTGCAACCAACTCACAAAAAGGTTCCGAGCAAATGTTTGGGCTCTCACTGAATTGCCCATGTAAAAGTTTTAGAAATTGCTTTTAAATATTTAGGCTCAAGGGAGGGTAAAGGGTAGATTTAAACTAGTGACCTCTGCCATAAGGCATGATGGCCTTTGCATATATTTGATGCCTAATCTGGATAAAATAATGTGTTTGGACCTACATTAAAATAGTTTAAAGTTTTAATATAATGGTTACACAGTACATGAGATGAATGAATACACAGACAATGACGGAGCTTGGAATTTATTTTTGGGACCAAATTAAAACTATGATGATTATCATTGTAGGAAATTTTGCCCTCCAAATTGCCTTCCAACCATAGTTTGTTTTCTCAAGAGCAAATATTTGTATTCTTCATAAAAAGTATGGTTACTCAATAAATGCGTATAAATGGAATAAAATGACAAGAAAATGTTATCCTGCTAGTCAATATTGCATTTTCAACAGGTGTTGCTTAAATTTTTTTTTTTAATATTTATCTTACAACTAAACTTTCAAGTTCAATTTTGTATTCTTTCTAAAATAATGCATTTTTATTCTTTCTAAAATAAAAATGTCTTCAAAACATTGACTAAGTCTTTGTTAATATACCTGATTGCATTGAGGAGAAATTTGTTGTATTTGTTGAAGCATGCAAGCCATTCTTTGCTCCATTCTTTGCTCCATTTCTTCGAATTGACTAAGTCTTTGCTTCATTTCATCAAAACCCGCTAGTTTCTCCTCCATAGTAGCCAAGGAAGTCTTCAGTTGTGCAACTTCATTGTCCCTTGCTTGACTTGAGTGTATTTCAATGTCCGTGAGAGCACTCTTGCTACTTCAACCACTTGGGCTTGGACCAAATCCCACCCCACGAATACAACCTTTACGCTCCTTGCCCATCACTTTGGCAAACACATCATCTGGTGACCGTGCAATACTACCACTCGTGTCAGATGACTGCAATTGATTCGAAGACATCTCCAACAATTCCTTCATTTTGTCCTGATATGTGGGTTTGAACAAAACAAAAAAAAGTTAGAAATCATATTGTTAAAATGACCCCACAACATACATACATACATATATATATATATATATATATATATATATATATATATATATATATATATATATAGGATGGGACATGGGATTTCAAAAAAGTTACACAAGTGGTAGTATTGTTTCTATATACAATATTGTTTCTTGAATTCCTATTTCGTTACCCTCATCTACAATGGAGAAATTACTCACCATTTTTGCTTTCACTACAAGATTAACTGCAGTTCCATCTTTACGAGTATGTAGTATTTGATATAATACTGCACGCTCTACAGGTTGTCCATCTGTTTTTGCCTACATTATGAACAACATATTTATGTAATGATGATATAAAGTTCCACAAACTTTAGGAGAAGTCGAAATCATTTAAAAAGCGTTATAATACTTATTACCTTTTTTGTAGCATGCACATCATAGCTACAAGAGCTAGCAGTATGTAACTCATCCTGTTTAGAACGACGTTCTTTATTCTTCTTTGACTCTATCTATATTCAACAAAATTACATGTTTATATACAATATGCTTTAAGGATCTAAAGCCACCTTTAGCTAAAGCCAAACCTATGAAATATCATTTGGTATCTATTGGAAACAAAAGTAAAAGAATGAGAGAAACTACATGATGATAAAGAGTAACAATTTGATAATAAAAGCTTCACTTGCATCAATATAATGGACATCAAAACATTAAACACCACACACTTGCCTTTGTTCTTGAACCTTGAGACAAACTAGCATTTACCACTTCCAAGACTTCTACCAAATTAAACAAATATGAAATATGAAACACAACTTCTCATTTATACCAGTTTCACAAAAAACCCACATAAAACTAACAAATACTATCTGAAAGCAATCCAATATGTATTCTCTTAATTTCTCAATAATTATTCTCCTTTTGGTATGATCCATGATGGAAAAGAGAGAGAAAACAAACATACCACTGCATCATCAGTATACCAATGATCGACAAGTATATCCCAATCTTGTGCTATGCATCCCTTGGGTGGGTTGTTCTTTACCCGTGTTTTGTTTCTTGAATGAGGTATATAATGTCGTTTCTTCATCCTAGACTTATGATCCCTCCAAGCCTTCCCAATTTTTTGTAAGGTAAATGTCTTCAGAGCCGCATATGCAATAGGATTAACAGGGACACTGTATTTACGCTACAATCAAATAGTTGAGTTATCAAATTACAAATGTGTTCATGCTAAATTACTTATGTAAAACTTAGTACAAAATATCATAATTACAAGTATTATAACTTTTTTAATACCTCTACAACACGCCAACACTCTTCTTTAAGTTCTTCTGGCATGTCCTTCCAATTAAGATATCTAATCGGACACATGTGTGGTTTCCGCGCAATTGTACCCAAGAAACCAGTGAAAGTCCTCGCCCCATCATCAATCAGCTGATGCAAACTATTTAGTGACAACTCAAAAGTACTTGGTTGGCCCACGAGTGACACGTACAGCTGGTTGCACATCTAAATTTTGAAGGAGACAATATCAACCAATGTCAAACAACAAAGCATGAAAACCATCTAATAGAATGAGTCTAAATATTCTATTAAACAAGTGGTCATTACTTTGCTTATGACCAATTAAAAACTTTGGTTCAATTAAAAAATTGAACCATGCAAAAGCCCATTTGTTTCATAAAATTTAATATAAGGGTTCACAACTTACATGCCCATACCTTGTGTATGAATGGTAAACTATTGAGTAAAAAACTCATGCCTTGTATAGAAGCTTCGTGCGTTTCTTGGTCCCCCACTTCATCCACATCTTCTGAAGCAGCTCTTTCCAATGTTGAACTCTTAGAACGCATGCGTAGATTTGTCTTTCGCCTTCCCATTTCAAGTGTCAAACTCTGAAATAAACAAGTATATAAGCACAATGACAAGTAATAGTACAAGTAAAACTTCTCATAGAGCAAATCTATATAAGACTACCCTTAAACAACACAAATACAATATTTTCAATGAGAGCCCCAAATATCACTATTATTTCAGCAGCATATAGTATAGTATACATGTTAGAAGACATTAATAGGCATCCAATTGACCATAATATCTTGAACATTTCAAATTGCAAACACAAGACCGCAAATTTCAGCTTTCAACAATCACATTAGAGAACATAGAAGGGAAACTAAAGCAAACAATTACACCATCAAAATACCCAAAATAAGTTAAGGTTTCATAGACTCATACCCAATAGTATTAACTAGAGTCATCACCACTAGACTCATCATCACTAGACCCATCATCATTGGACTCATAAATATCATCACTAAGCTCTTCATCATCGATAAAGTCTTCTTCAAGCAATTCATCCTCACTAATCAATGGTGTATCACAAATGGTTCCTTCTTCATCAACTCGAGCCCAAGCATGGTTGTCATTTGCATCATCACATGCATCATCAGTAGTTACATTATAAGGGACATTCTCCATATATGTATCCACTTCTTCATCATCATCTATAGCTTTAATACCAACATCAAACACCTCCCTAGGTTTTGTTTGGACCACCACCATCCAATCTTTATGTCTCACATCCTCCACGTAAAACACTTGCAAAGCTTGAGATGCTAATACATAAGGTTCGTCAATCAATCGATCGCCCTTGTGTATCAATCTTGAAAAATTGACAAGAGGAAAGCCAAAGTCATCTTTTTTGAATCCTCTACCACTAATAACGTCAGACCATTAACATTTAAATAATACATATCGATACTTGTCAGAGTAGTTCAACTCAATAATATCGATTAGTACACCATAATAAGTAGCACCCCCTTCCGTAACAACACAAACTCCACTATTTTGAGTTTTCCTAGTTATCTCAAAATCTTTAGTGTGAAACTTCAAACCATTTATGACATAACGTTTGAACCATTTTGCTTCATTATCTAGATATCGAGCAAACCATCTAACTTTATCAAAGAGTTCCTTTCTCTTACAAGCATCCATCGACATTACCTATTATAGAGGAAGACTTTTATTATAAGTATGATATCTAAAGTGTTACAACCAAAAATACAACAATATATATATATATATATATATATATATATATATATATATATATATATATATATGCTTTACTTACATATTCCCTAAACCAAGGGCAGAATTCCTCTATGTGTTGCTTTTGAATAACATCATTAGTCACATGAAAAGGAAAATCGGCCTTGATCTCCGCTATGTGTACACTGTGTAGACAAACGTGTTAGTGTTAATCTAGAGTATTGTATTGGAATGCCGTTAAAGGACACGTAAGGACATATCACTTACTCGCGAAATGGAGTGATTTCTTCACAATTGAATAGTACATAACGATGTGCTTGGATCCATAAATTTGAATCTAGTGTAATGCTCACCACTGCACCCATGGGTCCTCAACATTCCTTACAGGCCGATTGAATGCAGTTTCAACAAATTTAAAATAGCGTGAGCAGAATGTTAAGCATTCCTCTGCTATATACCCTTCTGCAATGGAGCCTTCTGGATAAGTTTTATTATGTACGTAAGACTTAAGTCTTAACAAGTACCTATTGGAAAACCCAAGATCAACAGTGGAAAATTGGTAAGTTAAACAAAACCAAATAGATCAAGTTAATATATGTGTTACCTCTCTATGGGATACATCCAACGGTAATGAACTGGGCCAGCAACTTTGGCTTCGCTAGCCAAATGCATGACTAGATGTACCATCACTGTAAAGAAAGAGGGAGGGAATATCCTTTCCAACTCTCACAATGTCACTGCAATTCTCTTCTCAAGAGCCTCAAGTTCCTCCACATTTAGTACTTTGGAACATATCTCCCTAAAGAAACAAGATAAGTCAATTAAACTCCTACTCACTTCAGGGGGCAAAGATCCACGTATTGCTATTGGAAAAAGCTGCTGCATTAAGATGTGATTATCATGGCTTTTCATCCCACTAATCTTGCATTCTTTCAGTTTAACGCAACGTGAGATGTTTGAAGAATATCCATCTGACACTCTTACATCTTTCAAAACTTACAAAAAACCATCATTTTCAGTAGCATTCATATGGTAGCAAGCATGTGGCATACGTGTCTAATCATTCCCAACCTTTTCCAAGTGAAGTCCACTTCTTATACCCATATCCTTTAAGTCTTGGCGTGCCTTCAAGTTATCCTTTGTCTTGCCATCCAAATTCAACAATGTGCCAATTATATTATCCACTACATTCTTTTCGATATGCATCACGTCAAGATTGTGACGCAACATATGGTCCTCCCAATAAGGCAAGGTGAAAAATATACTTCTCTTCTTCCACACAGTTAAGGCCTCCTCCCCTCTTTTTCTTTTATTGGTCAAATTAACTTTTTTCTTCCCAAACACATGTTCGGCTACAACATCCGTTTGTAACATGATTTCCCCTCTGAGTACTGTAATAGGAGCTGGTCTCATATCATCAGATCCATCAAATGATTTTTTTTGCTTACGAAATTTATGATCTCTATCCAAGAATCGCTTGTGTCCAATGTAACTAAATTTCCTTCCATATCTTAACCAATGAGACTGACTATCATAGTTACAAGAGGGACATGCAAGTCTCCCTTTGGTACTCCAACCTGAGATATCACCATATGCAGGAAAATCATTTATGGTCCACAATAATACAACATGCATTTGGAATGATTTTTTGGAAGACACATCAAACGTTTCTACTCCAATATCCCATAACTCCTTCAGTTCTTCTACTAGGGGTTGTAAGTACACATCTATATCGTTTCCGAGTGAGGTTGGACCAGAAATCAATAAGGATAGCATGAAATAAGACTTTTTCATGCACATCTATGGAGGGAGATTGTATGGGATCAAAATGACAGGCCATGTACTATGAGTAGTACTCATATTTCCAAACGGATTGAATCCATCAGCTACTAATCCAAGCCTTACATTACGAGGCTCGGATGAGAGTTCTATGTACTTAGAGTCAAATGATTTCTAAGTTCCAGAATCAATAGGATGCCTCATTAACTCGTCATTCACACGACCATTAGCATGCCACTTCATATGATTGGCTGTTTCGGGAGACATAAATAGTGCTTCAATCTTGGGTTTAAGGGGAACCACTGTAGGATCTTTGCAGCTTTCTTTTTTCTTCTCTTGGAGGAAGCATTAGTACTTTGTTGACCTTTAGACTCATTACTTTCCCATCTTGAAAGGTTATAGTTTGGACAAGCTTCAAGGTTCGCATTGTCCTTCCAATATAAAATACAGTCTTTAGGACAAGCATGAATCTTCTCATAGCTCAAGCCCAGATCCTTAATAATCTTCTTAGCCTCATAACAATCTTTTGGCAACTTAGCATTTGAAGGAAGAAAGTCAAGCAAAAATTGCAGCAACATGGTAAATGATTTGTTGGTCCAACCATTAAGACACTTCATGTGGTACAAATGCACAATGGCTGACAATTTGCTAAAATGCTTACAACCTTCATAACAAGGTTGATTAACATCTTCAAGCAATTTCATAAACTGAAGTGCATCTTCATTAGGACCTTTTGCAGGACCTTCTGTGGGTTGGTGCACACTAGGAACTTCTTCCGTTGGCCCAGATGCCATATCTTGTATGGGGAACATGTCATGCAACATGTCACGAAGATCGGCATACTCTATCGGGTTTTCTTGGACATGACTATTAGGAGTTTCAGTAGAAGTCTTTGCAAACGATGATTCCTCATTAAAAATCCAAGGGATATAACCCCTACAAATCCCATTTGACACTAAGTGAATGTGTACAACATCTATAGGCAACGAATCTGTATGCACGCATTTTTTACACGGACATGAAACTGTTCCATCTGGGTTTGCATGGTTAGATGCAAAATTCAGAAACTGTTGGACTCCATCTAAATATTCTCGCGACCTTCTATTGGTAAGTTTCATCCAACTCTTATCCATTGCTATAACGTGATTTACAAGAAATACCTATAATGTGATTTCATGAAAACACAAACCAAGAGTTAACACACATTCCATTTACACAATTTCACCTTAATTTAAGAAACAAATCATCTTTAATCATTCACTTTTAGCTATGTTTCTAATCAAACAATGAATTTAAATGCATAGAGAAGTTATCAATACATTTGGTAACTATAACATCTTTAGGACTAGCAATATTCTTTAGGAATGGACATCTCTTTAAATATGCAATTCCATTTTAGCGTTCCACATGTGTGAAAAAGATAGAGAGAAACCCTTAAAATGAATTAATCAAATAAGAACAACTCAACAACAATCATCCAATATTACACAAAACAGTCAGCACTCCCAATATCAACTAAAACCACCTTATTACTCCATGCAAGCGACCTGCTTGCCCCAATTCAACAACCCACCACAAACAGAGAGAGAGAGAGAGAGAGAGAGTACCTTAAGTCTTTCACCAACTTTACTTGCTTTGATCACACGAACTTATAGTGCCTCTTCTTTTTGCAATCTGCCAACAAGAAAAGAATATATATAAACCTAAGTTAATTTTTAAACAAGACTCACTTCAAAGCAATTCAGCTGAGAGTAAGTCACAAAGTAAGCATATCTACAAACAACACACAAGTTTGTGTTGTGCAAGATGAAATATAAAACAGCTTCACAAGATCTTAGCAATATAAAAGCATATTAGGAATTTCACAAGATCCTTAGCAATATTAAAACATAAAAGTTTGGTTTATTCTTGAGAATTTTTTTTACAGAAAATTAACAAGATAAGTCAATCTCATTTTAACATTTAAAATTAGTAATTTTACGTCAAACAATCATTTTGATGAAGTTACTCAAAAGATACAGGTACTATAGTACTATACCCCCTTTTCATGGTTGGTTGATAAGATTGCTCATGCACAATTGGCATCTAAACTGCTAAATGGTCCAACAGAAATGATGTTGTGATATTCTAGCATTTCTTCCTTAACCTAGGAGAAATATGTTCATATTCATAAGATGTCTATATAAAGATATCTTAATAATGAGATCACTCCAAATCCAAATCAACAAAAAACTCTTAAGGAAGTTGAGCTGTGTACTATTGTTCAAAAACAAAAGAAAACATGCAAGCGTATTCATGCTATCCAAATTCCAAAGAATTAAAATTTCAATAGCTATTCCAAACGTAAAGCATGTTTGGTTTGGACACTTCAATGATTTAATAGGTATTCCAAGCGTATTAATGCTATCCAAGTTCAATCTCACCCACTATTTATAGAGTCTTCCCCTTCGGAGAAATACAATATGTGGGCCCAATACCACAATGGTTGGCAAGAAAAAGTATGGTTCTTCTTACAAACAAGACAAGTATGATATAATGTAGTCCACTGATATGATATAATATAATACTATGAATATAATTTTCAGGCAAAGAACTAAGGAAGTCAACAATATACATCATGATATATTTACAATACATTGACAATTGCATATAGTTGGCGTGCATACCCAATTCATATTTTTACCATATTTTATGATTTTTCATCTTTTAACTCATTAAAACAGCAAAATGCTTTAAATTGTAGAGCAAAAACATTTATAGTAATATTAAGAGGATTATCCATCCCACTCATATGATAAACCTCATTCAAGCAGAGAGAGAGAGAGAGTGATGGTGTTACTGGTATCCGGCAGTGGCAATTTGAAGCAATAACTAACACCAAAACAAAACTTATTCAAAGAAAGGGAAACAACCCTAAAGAAAAATAAAAAATGTACCCTTTTCAATCGGCTCTAAGCAGAGATCAACTTGGAAGGATCAGTTCTCAAAAGAAGAAAGGAAGCCTAAGCCCAATTTGAATCAAAACCCTCAATCACATAAGCAACCCAAGTGAGGCCCAACATAAATTTACTAACCAGCCACCTAAAAATTAGATTTGGACCTTCACTTCCACCAGCCCAATCTGAAATACACCCAGCTCAAGCCCATCTAATTTTAGACCAGAAACGCTTGGCCCATTATTCCAAAACTCAACCCAAAGCAAACCCACTTAAGGAATAAAAGGGCCCAAATTCATTCAAGAATAAACCCTCAAGTCCAATTAGTCCAACCAAGAATACACCCAAATATCACTATCATTCAAAGTCTTGGCCTAAACAAAAACTCTCCCATACCTGCTCTGTTTATATTTAAACCAAAAAAAAAAAAAAAAATTATAGGAAGTGGGATCACACAGCCTTGGTGATTGTCAATTAGTCATTCATGAGAAATTGATGATAATAATACACAAATGGAAAGGAGGGTGGGAGACAGAGAAAATGAATTTGTTTTATGAGAAAGTTCCAAATTTTGATAAAATGCATAATATCATTTTAAAATAAAAGCTACAGGGCACACAGTCACTTGTCAAACCTATGAAACAATTCATGCCACTTTCTATTTTATTAAGGTTGGTGGATTCAGCAAAAAAGCCTGTTGGAAGAGCCCAATGTGGAATCCTCTAATATAAACTCTCACCAAAAAAAAAAACCAAAGCTTTGGGTTTTTATCTTTTTCGGTCGTCAAAAAAGGCCTAGTTAGACTACAACAAAAACACCTGAGAGGGTGCCATTGGCATTTCTCGGAGTTCCAACATACTATAAAAAAGAAAAAAACAATTTTGGGTTTGAACATCCTGTTCATGAAGGGATTTGTAAGCTCTTTAACTGTAAGTCATATCATGGTTTGGTCAGCTTCATATACACTCCACTTCATATATTTCAAACTCAAATTATTAGTAAAGAATATAATAATTAAGAATTCAAGCTTATTCAACATTAAAAAAAAACGTAAATAAAGAAGAATGAAATATATTAAAAACCTATAAATTATGCATACAACTAATAGCAACAGCATTTTCAATGTATTTTAGAAAAAAACTAAGACCTACGCTTATCCCAATTCCCAAACCCTCTCCAATAGAAAACTAGTTTAAAGCTCAACTACATCAACCTTCGTGATTAGGAAGCTAAAATTTGAAGCTTTTAGGGAAAAAACTCTACAATTCACTAATCATGCTTTATAAATCTACCACCTTAAAGCACCGTTTAATGCAATTTGTCAAACACTCAAAAGCCAAAAAAGCTAAAGAGCTTCTCAGTTAAAATTCTATATTACAAACTACTAAAACTCTATAATTAGAACTCTCTTCCTAAAGTAATGCCAAACATGCATATAATTTTATCAATTTCATTTGATTGTCAAAACTGTTGGTAATTTCTCAGTGGAATAGCAAGTTAAAAGTTCAATATTGCAGACAGATTATAAAAAAATAAGTTAACTTTTTAGAAAAACATTCCAAAAAAATCAGTGAATAGAAAAATCGAAAAAAATAAAACCACTGTGAATGATCCAAATGCAGTATACCAATAACAGCAAAACAAAAAACAAAAAGTTAAAAGAGTAAGCTTTTAAACTAGTGAATCCTGGATAAACTTCCACATGTTAGATGCATTTCAACCTGATGGAACCTAAGATTTGCCAATCGAGGATCTCCAACACCAACACATGTGCAACAGATGACGACCTCAACTTTGAGAAATCTCCCTTTCAGTTGCTCGCTTCAGTGCTTTATATTTTTTCTCATCATTGCTAGACAATTCTCCTATACACATTAGGAGAAAGACACATATAAGTTTTGCAATCTTTTAGATTCATCCAACTCAATTAGCAGCAAAAGGCACAAATACGTGCATAACAAAAAATTATCTAAATAAATCTCTCTTTCTCTCTCAAATCTTCTAGCTTTCAGCCTCTATGTTTCTATTTCAGTTTGATTTTTGGCCCAATTTGATAATGATGATGTTCTTCCAGAATAATTACAAAAAGAGAGATATAATATAATATAATATAATATTATATTGATTAGTATTTTATTATTATTATTATTATTATAATAACAAAGACAAAAGGGGTGGGGGAGTTGGGAGGGAAAGGAAAAGAAAGGAGAGGAAAGGAAAGTAAAAAAGGGAGGGTGATTGTGTAATGTGCTGTGTGCAGCGGTGGTGGTGGTGGATCGAAAATTTGATGGAATCTTTGAAAGACAAAAAGAGAGAGAACAAAAACGAAAAGGAAAAAACAAAAGCTTTATTAAACAAAGCTTTTTTTCACACAAGGATTCTAATTTTTCTTCATCTCTGCTTTGCCTCTTTGATTGATTTCCATCTCCTAATTATTATTCCCTCTCTTTTGAACTCAACCCAACCCTTTCCTTTCCTTTTCTTTTTAACTCCACCCCAATCACGTCTCCTCCAAGTACTAGTTCATCATCTAACTGTTTCATCTTTATTTTTCGGCTAAGATTTTATTTTCTTCCTTTGACAGTGTGTACTCAATTACATCACCACACTATAACCTCTACATTTTTAATATTTAATCTAAATTATAAATTAGATCAATTTCAACAAAAAAAAAAATCTTCTAGGTAGTTCGATCATCTTTTAGGTTTAGGGTGTATTTTTATGATCGAATAGGTTTTAGGGCCATTTTTGTCATTTTATAGGTTTCAGGGGTATTTTGGTCATTTTTGAAGTTTTTGGGGGTATTTTGGTCATTTTTTTAGGATTAGGAGTATTTTGGTAATTTTAAAGCATTAAGGCTATTTTGGTCAGTTTTTAGGTTTCAAAGCTATTTCGGTTATTTTTTGAGAATGTGGGTGCTATTTTGGTAATTTTTTGTTTTGGGGGTATTTTGGCCAAATTTTAGGTTTCGAGGGGTAATTTTTTAGGTTTTGTGTGTATTTTGGTCATTTTTTAGGATTAGAGTATTTCGGTCATTTATGAGGTTTAGGGGATATTTTGGTAATTTTTAGTGATTTTTGAGCATATTTGGTGATTTTGGGGGTATTTTAGTAATTTTTTAGGTTATTTTATGGGTATTTTGCTCATTTTAGAGATTTAGAGATATTTTAGTCATTTTAGTGGGTTTTTAGCATAATTGGTGATTTTAGAGATTGTAGGAATATTTTGGTCATTTTAAAGGTTTCATGGGTATTTTGCATATTTTAGAGATTTTGAGGATATATTGGTCATTTTGGTGGATTTTGAGCATATTTGTTGATTTTATAAAAATTAGCTTTGGTTAGGGTATGGATATCTATGGATAAACAAACCGGGTATATATGGGTATACCCTACCCATGGCAATCCTTAATTATTTGTAAACAATAGGTGACAAACACTTATTTTGTCACCAAAAACACCTCCATCTTAATATTAGATGATGAATTTGGAATTTCATCACCTCTGGTTAGTCTTTGGTTAAACAATAGGTGACAAAAATTTATTTCGTCACCAAAAACACCTACATCCTAATATTGGGTGACGAATTTAAAATTTCGTCACCTCTGGTAAGTTTTTGGTGACACAAATATTTCGTCACCCTAGGTTTGCCTTTTTTTCATGACCTATAGTGACAAAATAAATATTTCGTCACCAATTTGTACATCTTTGGTGACGAAATATTGATTTCGTCACCAATTGGTACATCTTTGGTGACGAAATATTGATTTCGTCACCAATTTTAATATTTTTATAACATTTGGTGACGAATTCTTCTTTTCCTCACTCAATGTTATCATTTGGTGACGAAATTATTTATCCTCACTAGATTTCGTCACCATAGCCCACTTTTGTTATAGTGTTCATACAATTTCTTAAACTAATGACGTGTTTGATTGTGCTAGAAAATGCATTTTAATTTTAATTTTGAGTTTTTTTTTTGTGGGGAAATTGGAAAATAGTTGTACAACTGGGGTGTCAAAAGTCTAGGAGAGTATAATAGTTACTAATGAGAATAAGCTTGACCTTGTTCATCTTTCAATTGTTGTAACTTGTGAAACTCACTCTTTTCAGATGTGTCAAGATGTCGAACCTGCAAGAATGTAAAACAGGCTAAGAGTAAAACCAAATGAGTAAAACCAACTCACTGAAGTGAGATATCATCAAATATATAGTCACAGCCAATCATTCAAAATAGAGAACCAAAAAAATAGAAAAGAGAAAAACTAGGAAACTTGAATTTATAAAACTTGAGTTATGAATTTATAAAATTTAATATAATTATTGCTATATAGAAAATAGGACTTTTTTTAAAAAAAATGGGAAGGGGGGCAAGAGAAAACATGCATATAAAATTTTAATTTTTTTTTCCAAGCCCAACTCTGATGCCATCCCAGTTTACTGGTTGCATATCCAGTGGCCTTTATAACAGCATTTTTTTGCACCAAATCTCATTCAGTTTTTCCACTTATTCCATAAGCGAAAACCAAGAAGCATCAAAATGTGAGAGAGAGAGAGAGAGAGAGAGAGAGAGAGAGAAGAATCAGAAGGTGAAAGAAAGAGATTGAGCTCTGAAACTGAGAGAGAAAGAGAAAGAAATTGAGGGATTTGTTTACTTAAAATAATGGGCGTTTTGTTACTTAAATTGATGGCAAAGTAGTACACGCCAAATATTTATAGTTGTATCTCTGTGTGTTGAGGAATAGTTGGAAATAAAGGCGGTGCAACAAAAAAGGTATTAATACATGAAATGATGTTCTTTAATCAAAAGGCTTCCTACAATAACCTATTCATCAAAAAAAAAAAAAAAAAAAACCCTATAGTACTTTTCCTGCATACCCATAAGAATCAAACCTACCATGTTGATCCTAAACCATGATTTATAAAAAAAAGAAAGATAGAGAAAAAGAAACTCACCTCTCTGCCGAAGTGATGATGTGAAGAGGAGATAACAGCAGCAGGAGAAGACGAAGTGGATGATTTTTTGGTATTGTTTTTCTCAATAACACTAACAAATGGATAATTTATCTAGTTCATGGACCTGAACAAAAACAATAAATTTCAATCACTTTGAACTTTGAAGATCTTTACTCAAAACTAACACAAATAATAATAAATTTAATCCAAAATTAAACATAACAAAAAACTGTGCTTAGATTCTCCAAGTGAAACCATTAACAACTTACAGAAATAATGGCATATCTGTTTAAAAAAAGGAAGCATATTGTCCTAGTCATGGGAATATAATGGCACTACAACTAACTTTTGTTAAATAAGAGCATAAGCCACAACGACACTTATACTACATAATCTAATAGTCACATTGACAACCACTAGAGAAAAAGTAAATAATTCAACAAGAAAAGCAAAAAACAAATGAAGTTCGCAGCCATTAGGGCTGTAAAGGACAAACATTGAGCTACACATTTTCAAAGATATAAATTGTAAACCCCCAAAAAAGGCCAAAACAAGAATGAAGAAAAAAGAGGTACAATCACCAACACAAAATAATAATAGCCCTTTGAATACAAATTACAAGGATTTAAGCATTTTGATACAATAGACAAAAAATGCAGGCAATATAAAAACTAAATTTTAATTAAAACTCATAAAATTCCAAACTTACAACTAACAGGTGAAAGTTGGTATTTTTAAACATACTTGCAAAGATCCCTGTGCCATGTTGGAACATTCTTGTATGTCAGCCAAGCAGTAACATCAAACATGATAATTGCACATTGCCCAAGGATACTGCATGATGAACAAGCTTTTTAATACAATAACCACAACAGACACATTACACTTACAAGATTCCAGACTTTGGTGATATTATCGAACAGCCAAAAAAAATTTAAATAAAAAAAATTAAACAATATTTTTATTCAAACACAAAAACCTTTTAACACTTGCTGTTCAAGAAGTCAAGAAGTCAAGAATAATGGTTAAGGAGGAAGACAAAAACCTTTTTATTCATCCTCTTGGCCTCTTTTGTTCGGTCTCTGTTTCTTTGTTTTCATTTTGGTTTTGTTTTGCTTTTATACTCTCCTGAATGGACCTGTAATTAACATGTCATGAATTTTGATATATTAGTTGGTGTGTCTCTGCATATATTAACAAGTATGAAGTATTCAATTGTGATTGAGAGAAGGGAAAAATATTAATTGAATACAAACCAACCTATAGCAATATCTTCAACCTTTCCAATGGAGCAACAGCTGTGCGTGACCTGCATTGACATGAAACTTTTCAGTCAATATAAAATGAAAATGGCAGTACCATTAAACACAAATGAGAAAGAAATTCACAGCATGGTCTTGCAGGCATCAATCAGCTATGCTAATAGGAAAAATCTGAAATATTTCCACTATAAGTTCAAAGTTAGTGATATTTTTTATATAAATAGAGAGAAAATTTACACACACACACACAATGGGCGTTGAACCAACTACCTCACCCTCTACCTAACACTTGCATGGGGGAGGAGGGGTTAGTTGAGCTAGAGCTCATTGGCCAAAATTAGTGATACCAGAGTTATGGAGGAAACAGAGTTTTTCTGGCCGCCATCTGTTATGGAAATTTAAGGTCCTTGGTAGAGTTAAACTATGGACAAAGTTTTTTGCCTAAAAGAATCATATTCTAAAAACATCAAACCTGTAGATCACATTATTCAAATTCCAATGCCCAATACATTTTCTAAAACATCATGTGAACAATCTCCATTAGAAATACCAGAAAATATCACAAACACATATAAATTTCAAGTCTTGAAGCAATGAGTCCATTACTTATAGTTGTTTATATAAATTACAGAATACAATATCCAAATAAAATTACTTTTTTTTTTTTCATTTCTTTCTTATTCCATCATTCTCAATCAATAACCAATCAAAATCTTATATATCCACTTTAGGAGAATAAATAAATATATATATTCAATGTTAAATTTTCTTTTTCTCAGCAACCAAACAACAATTTTTCGTTTCCGCTTCAGTTAAAAGTAAAAAAAAATTCATATAATCAAAGAAGAAGAAGAAGAAGATGGAACTGACAATCCTCAAAGCTAAGCATCTACCTGAACTGCTCCACAATCTAACAGCACCTGAATTTCCAAACACCAACATGTAACTATTATAAAGTGTGGCCACTCCTCTCATATATAATCTATAATCAATACATATAAAATCAAAGACATTTGACTTTTAGTTGATCTCAAAAAAATCTACCACATAAGCATTTGAATCTTCACAATTTTTACACGTAATTGTTCTGATATATATTTATAACAGGTTTTATATCAATTTTTTTTTCCTTAAATGATATAAGAGGCAATTCCATATGCAAACATAATCAGAATAATTATCAAATTTCATAATCAAACCACAAAAATAAAAAATAGAGAAAATCATTTTTCATTAAAACTTCACGAGCATTACACAGTTTAATGCCTGGTAAGAAATCTAGAACAGAAACTTCATATATATAGAGAATTTTCTAGGGAAACAAAAAGAAAGTGGTTAAGTGACCTTGCGAATGAAGAGGTGAGGGGACTGAATCTCAGAGGTGAAAACAAAATCAGGAGCATCAGTCACCACGTGCACATCATGCCCCGCCAGAATCAACTGCCGAGACACCTACACTTATATCACCATCGCATCCCATTCAAATTTCATCAATGTATTCTTCATATATATATATACAAGAAAATTTCGCAACATTTCAATAATAAAAACAAAACAGTGTGATCAAGCATCAAATCGATTTAATAAATCCATGGGCATATATAAACCAGCGACGAGAGACTTGCAAATACTGAGAACAGCTTGGCTGCGAGCCTTCACGACGCCTTCTCTCGCAAGCTTTTCCTCCTCCGCTAAGTTCACTATGGTCGACACCACCGATTCGCTCGAAGTGGCGAACCGTCAGATCGAGACACGCCCTCTCTTGCTTGTCCCTCTCTCTCTCTCACCGATTTCCCATGGGTGCGAGTCACAATGCTTCGGCGGTCACTGTGGGTCACTTGGTCATGGTGGGTCTTGGTCATGGGTCACAGTTTGGTGGTGGATCGGATTTGGTGGTGGGTGAAATTTTGTGATGGCTGGATTTGGTGGTGGTTGTTTTGTGATTTGGGGATTTGGTGGCTGGGTTTTTGTTTTTTAATTGGTGATTTGTGATGGTTGGGTTTTGTGATTTGGTCCTTGTTTTGTAGTGGTGGGTTGATTTTGGGTTGGGGTTTACAGTGGTGGAAGGTAGGAGTGAAGAGATTTCTTCAGAGAGAGAGAGTGTGTGTGTGGGGGGGGGGGGTAAAAACCATAAGGCGCTAAATGAAAAGGGAAAAGAAAAACTCGAGGGAAAATTTAGGGCTAGGCTGGGCAATTTAAGGCCTATTGCGGTGGGTCATTGGCCCGCCGCTATATCTAAGTTGAAGGCTGCTATAGGTCCCCTATTGCGGCGGGTCATTGGCCCGCCGCAATATACTAGAACTATTGCGGCGGGCCATTGGCCTGCCGCAATAGTTCTGGTATATTGCGGCGGGCCAAAAACACGCCGCAATAGGCGACTTATAGCGGCGTTTTTAGTACCCGCCGCAATAGGCCAGTTTTCTTGTAGTGAGTTTTAACTCAAATTTCCACTGGGTGCTCAAATTTCCATTCAAAAGAACAAATATATTATTTTGTTGTAGCATGAAAATATATTAAATAAATGGATCATGAATGGCTGTTTTATTATCTAATTTACTTACATCAAGCAATAATTTTAGAAATATACTTTTGGGTTTTATTATTATTTTAGCTAGCTAAAAATAATATTTATGAATTGTGAGAAATTACTATCAATGTGGTTGATTTTCACTTCTTTATATATTTTTCCCCTATAAGAGAGCGTCTTTTAGGTTTTTGGGCTATATAATTAACGAGAAGTAGTCCTCTCTTTTTCCTTAAACCTTGTCCTATGATATTCGTGGGATTCATTGTGATTTTTGTTTTAAACAAGCACTATTACTAAAGTCAATACACTCACAATGTTGTTGAATTTCTATCAGTAAATATTTCAATGAAAAAAAAAATACCTTAGAGAATTTATATAAGAAAATAGTTAAGTAAATTGTATTTCTGAGTTTAATGGATAAAGTATTACCTGAAATATTAGAACATCGGTAACAATTGGTTGTCCTTTATATATAGAAGTATTGGTGTAAAAAGAACCAAAGTGTAAAAATAACCAAGGTGAAAACGAGGATGCATTTGTACAAACCCTAGCATATAGAATTGAAACAACCGGTCTTCTGAAAATTATCTGCCTGTAAACATAGAAGTGAAAGTAGAGATATATTCATGAAAGTTTTTTTTTTTTTTTTGATACAATTCATGAAAGTATTTATATATATTTTTTTGAAAGGCATGAAAGTATTTATAATAGGTATAGGTAAGGGGAAACATAATTTGGTTCTTACTGTCCAATATGCAGTTATTCGCGTACGAGTATCATTGTTTGTATATTCCTGGGTGCACCTAAATAATCATTAAACATTATGAGATTTTCTTTTAAATTAAAAGAAAAAGTAAATAATACTCAATAGGGAGCTTCTAAAAATGTGATGACATACATGTATGTAAATATTTCGTTTTGCACTAGATTATTTATACGTAAATATTTTTTTTAGACACATTATCTTTAAAAGTTTTTTTAAAAAAAGACTAAATTGTATTTAGCTAGGAAAATTATTGAATATTCCGAAGTACTGTAAATGCGTACTCCCTCTCTCACATGAATTGTGGATCTCACTATGAATTTAATTAGTAGGACCCACCATCATGTGAGAGAAGAGTATATATTTATAGTATTCTAGGAGCATTCAATATTTACCACTAGTTCTATGCTGTGCAAAATGGTAATATGCTGTGCAAAAAAACCTACTCCATTCTCTCATAAATGTTTATTCTTCATTAAATTAATATTAGAGAAGTATATTGCTGCAAATGAAAGGAAAGTTAAAATATTATGACATCAATCCACATACATCAAACTGAATGTTGAAAAAATACAAAAATATAATTTGTCACTTACTCCCCAACCAGCTTGTATGCTGTTAAGTTGTCCATTGAGTCCATTTTGAACCCAAATTTGAGCCCGACTGAATTGTTCCTCTTCCACTATTGGATTTGCCGAAGAGATGAGTGCTAAAGCTCCATGAAAAATTGCTCCTTTCAAATTTGTGGTTAGTGTAGCAAACTAGTAGCAACAATAACTATTCAATTTTCGACTTTGTTTAACATAATTGTATCATCAAAATCTACCATATAAATACTATGAATTACAAAATAGATATTTTGTCCAAATATGCAATTCACAATGTTTTTTATATGCCGATACCATCATATATCAGAAAATTGATATGTTCTCATAAAACGTGAGTTCATGCCTCATGAAGTTGATATGTTCCTACTAAACATTACATAAATGTACCCAGGATATAATAATATGCAAGGACAATATTATAATACCCACATTAATTGCGTACCATCTTTTGGTTGATCATGAAGAAAAGTCAAAGCCAAGTGGATCGAATCCAGAGGGTCACTGTAGTTTCTGGAGAAGTTGGATTTCGAGCAAAGTGAAGCGTTTTTTGTGGAAGGCATGTAATGAGGCATTTCCCACCAAAAAAGAACTTACGAAAGATAGAGAAATATTTTGCAATCTAATTTGTGTACTGATGCCTTGAAGAGGTGCCTACTCGATGTCGTTGGTTCCCTCCTATAGGGACTTTTTCTAAAGCAAATTTCGATGTAGCGATTTTCGGAGAATTGCAGACTGCAAGTATTGGTGTTGTCATCAAAGATTTTGCAGGTCAGGTCATTAGCGCTTCGACACAGAAAATCTCACCACCAAGTTCAGTGGAAGAAGTATAGGTGCTAGCTAGCTTGCAGAAGAGCAGTGATGTTTGCCTAACGAAGTCATTTTTGAAGCCGATGCACAAATTGTTATTAACCTGTTGCAGAATGAGGATGAGTGTTTTGCTGAATTTGGTCAGGTTATTAAAAGATTGTAAATTAACTCTTGATCTCTAGCATTAGAGGAGCCAATTTTAATCATGTAAAACACGACTGCAATGCGGTTGCTCATGCACTTGCCAATATGGCAAGGTTTATAGAGTTACAAATTTGGTTAGAAGAGGTTTATGGTGTGTTTAAATATCGCTTATTTTGCTGAAACTGAAAAATTATTAAGTACTGTAAATAACGGTAAAAGTTAGTTAAAATAGTACAATGAGGCTTATGAATAATAGTAAAAATAAGTTGAATAGTGAAATAATTTTAATTTTTAATCCTAAACCAAACACATACTTAGAATGATGTAGCTCCCATTATGATTTGTGATATTTCATTATTTCCTAGTATTTCATTAACATCATTGAAAGAGTAGGAAATCTCAAATGTCTAGCTATATATATATATATATATATATTTTTTTTTTTTTCCTCTTAAAAAAAGATTTGTAACTTCCAGCAAAGTCAAATGTCTAGCTACTCAAAGGTTTCTAATATCCTTTATAACTTTAGCTAATGACACTACAAAAAAAGAGTCTACTAGCGAGGACCATATGCCCTTGCAAAAATTCAAATATCGTCGCAAAAGGTTTTTAGCAAGGGCATATGGCCCTCGAAAGCCGTCGTATTTGCTCTTGTTGCTAAAAGAGATTTTGCGACCATACCTTTGCAAATAAATAATTTACGAGGGCAATCCACCGTCGTTACTGAACAAATTCGCCCTCACAAATATATTACCAAATGACGAGAAAAGTCGACGACTTATTTTTAGCGAGGGGAAACAGTCGTCGTTAACAACTATTTGTGAGGACCTTTATACCCTCACAATTAGTTATTTGCAAATTCCAAATTTACGACATACTTTTTAGTGACAAATAATGGCATCGTTGAAATTTATTTGTGAGGGCTTTTAACCCCTCGCAACTTATTTTTAGCGAGGGGAAGTAATCATCGTTAACAACTATTTGCGAGGACCTTCATACCCTCGCAATTAATTATTTGCAAATTTTAAATTAACGACGAGACAAATAATGGCGTCGCTAAAATTTATTTGTGAAGGATTTTAACTCCTCGCAATTAGTTAGGAATAATAGCGACGACATTAGGCAATTACTTAAAACGTTTTTACAATGGGTTAAGGGGCATCACTATTCTATAAATTGCGAGGGACTTTGTCATTACTATAAAATTATTTATGATCAAATTTTTATGTCATCAGTGATAATATTTATATGATTTTTGAAATATTTTATTATTTTTTATAATTCATTTTATATCATTTTTGTTTAACTATCATATTACAATAGTACAATAATTACTAAAAATTGATCAATTGCAAGATAAAAATTCATATAAGTTCAAACTTTAAAATATAGAATATACAAAGAAATCCTGAAATTAAACCTTGTTTTAAACTTAAACAACTAGAATTATGACAAGATCTATACTAGTCTTCCTCTGAGTTGTCCTCCAAGCTTTTTTCAACCTCCCTCGTGTTATTGATTGAGTTGTCCTCTTCATCTCTACTAGTACCATCCTTAAAAACAAAGCAAAACATTAAACATAATTCATACACTAGAATATTAGCTTTTATAAAAATAATAACAAATAATGGTTAAAGAGAGTGCAAGAGAGACAAAGAGAATTCATGACATGTATTTCGTTTATACTCACCCCCTAATCTCCATCCATCCATTTATCCACCATCTTTTTCCAAAAGAGTGTAGGAATGAAGGAAGGACCATTCTTATAACGATTGTCTTTTTCTGTGTACTTCTTAAAAATAGGATTTTTAATGTGAAACATCCAATCAGAATAACAGCGTTTCACCAATTCTACAAATTCTTTCTTCACTTCCTCATCTGGTTGATTATGCTTAAAATGTTGAGCTTTGTAGCCAGCATATAGAGTTTCGAGATAAGATCTTGGGTATTCACTAAAAGTTGTCCAAGCTCCATTCAGTTTTTGGTAAAAAAGAATAGTAATCTCTTGAGTTTCTTTTGGTGTGATGATTCTGCCTTTACTTTTATCTTCCCTTGCTATGTTTGCCTTTTTTTTTTTTTTTTTTTTATAAAGCCCTTGCCACGTCTACTTACTATTAGTTAGTATTAATATGATGAAAGTATATAATATAAATATGTATTTCCAATATGATTGTGTTAAAGACATGACCCACTAGTAAAAGATGATACTCTAGTATAAGATGATTCTAGACCTTATTCTCAATCCAACAATACTTATTGCTACAATCAACACACAAATAATTGATTTTCATATATTTATTTATTGAATGTTTAAATGCATACTCAAGAAAATTTTCCTCATTAATATATCTAGTAGAATGATGCATCCAAAATTTATCAACTGACATTTTATCTATTCCCTATAAAGCATCATATTATATAACAAACAAAAATAATAGTTGCTAACACATGTATAATTATGCACTCTTAAAAATAACTAGCACAGTTAACATTGGGTCTTGTAAAATAGAAATATTAAGGATTTGCATATCTGGCCACAAAATAGAAATATCAACACAACTTAAAGCAAATCTCAAGCCAAACAATTGAGATTGGACAAATATGTTGTCAACATCGTCTTCCTAATTAACTTTTTCAAGTAATCTATAGATTTTCAGCTCACTACAAGTCTTACACATTTAAAACTCACATCAAAGAACTCTACAAAATTTCCGCATTTAACATTCCTTAGTGTTTAGAAAATTACCACAATATACATTTTTATTAAAACACACTAATAGTAACAGGCAAGCAATGTATACAATCAGCTAAAAAAGAAAAAAAAATAGAATACAGACAAAATTTAACATTGTTAAACGCAATGCACAGCACAAGGGTGATGTGATGTGTAAGTCACAACTATTTTTTTTTTAAATTACTTTCACTTTATTAAAGAGAGAACTTTGCCCCTCTCTCTCATATTTGCGGTAAGTGTAGACTGTAGAGAGTTCTCTCATCCCTCTGCCTCTTTTTTCTATTTCTCTTTCACAACTCAAATTATCAACCAACAAAATTTAGCAATTTTTTTGCACTAGAGATTCAGACATGAGAGAGAGATAAGATATTCATATTCCTATAATAAGAAAAAAGAAGAAGAGAAATTAGATATTATACCAAATTTGGGGGCAGTGGACTGATGGTAGTGTGGTGTTGATCTATTTCTTGCTTCTGCTATTGCTCTGTTGTGTTGTGCCTGTGCTTGTTGTGCTGCTGCTGCCCAACCCTTCCCACTCCCAGGTCTCACTTAGAAAGTTAGGGTTTTGTTGTGTGGTTTTATTTACTTTCTAACAAGAAAGCTTCATTGAAAATTTAACAATTTTGGTGCGCTTTGTGGACAGTAAAGAGAGATGACACGTATGGACAGCAGCCTCAGCACAAAGTCTCAAACCTTTTTTTTTTGGATTGTGGACCATTATACCAAATACTGACCCTTGTCATCATTTTTACATAGTTATTTATTTCTTATTTTTTTTTATAAAAAAAAATTTTCATTTCTTTGCCATATCTAATTAATTGTTGATTCCATTCTTTGCTCTGACTTAGACCTAGGCTTTCCTCTAGTTCTCTTTTGGCTAAATTGGCTTTTTGTGTAAGTGTATATATGTAAATATGTAATGGTGTATTTGTGTTGACTGTTGATTGGCTATTGTCTCTTGAGTGAGGGGATGGGGGTGGGTCGTGGCATTGGGTTGAGGTAGTGTTTGTTATCGTTTACAACACATAACTTTTTCTTATGCTTCTTCTTTTTGGGAAGTCCTCATACCATTTATTGTATAATTGCAGTCTTTTTAGATTATAAATAGCTTGGTTTTACCTGTAAAAAATCAAAATTGAAGACTGTATTGAACAGAGGAAAGGAATTAAGAACAAGAAGTGCAGCTCTGCACTTCTGTAATTTGGTTTGAATGAATTTGCTTATTCATCAAAAGAAAGGAGAACAAGGATTTAAGAAAACAGGGGAAAAAGATGCCTATTGAGTAGAACTAAAATAAAGTTGTATTTGTGACTAAACCTCGAAGTAAACTATCGCTTATTTTCCTAAGAAAAGATGGAAGAAAGAAAACAACAATTGCTTGTTTTGTTCACTTGTTTGCAGCCCTTGTGCATGTGCTAGGGTACTTCGAATGTTTTTCTATGCTAGTCAATTGGGCCTAGTTTATGTGAGGCTAGACACATCCAGGGAATTTTGGGTGCACGTGAGGTTACAACTTTTTAGTTATTTTAGTTTGAACTAGTAAGAAAACTTGCATTATTAAGTTGATTGCACCTGTTTTAGAAAGTTAATAAAATCCAATTTACTAATATATGAATATTCTATTCGAAATGGCAGATGTTTATCATAATTTCACAATTTCATATGCTTATACAATTTATTTTGATAAAAATAATTCTTTGGACGTCATAAGATGTGATAACACAATAATTATCATTGCCTCCTACCTTTAACAAGGTTATTACCCAAGATTAGATGTGCCAATGTCATCTAACAGCAGTGTGTTAAGACCCTAATTGAGTGTATATAGTAAGAGAAGTTGAGAGTGTTGTACTGTAAGTCCCATAGTTAGTTGGTTAGTAGTCAGTTAGAATAACTAACTGAAAGTGGCAGCAGTGTATTACAAGAACCTATAAGAGGGAAATATGTGGATGTAATGGATCATAACTGAAATAATAATTCTTGTTCTTAGTACCTTTCCTTTGTTCCTTTGTCTACTAAATTCAATATTGATGAATAGTCTATTGAGCCAATCCCTACTAACAAGATACATAATCTTATAACTCTATTAGCCCTTTTTTTTTACCTGACCTTCTTAAAGGGTCTTTTAAATTCAAGCCTCTTTTTTTAAAAAAAAGAATGCTTCCATAGTAGTTCTAATTCAAATATTTTGTTCTCATTTCTCTTCTGATTATGGTCTTGACTTACAATAGATCAGCTGCCTGTGGAGTCTTCCTCTTTCGAGACTGTTATTTGTATCTGTAGATCAGTTGAATTTCCCATTGACCGATTGTTTGAGGAAATCTTAAGAGTATTGAAGCCTGGTGGGACAATCCTAGTTCATAAGAATCCTTAGTCTACTGTTGGAGAAACAGATAAGGTAATTAGTTTGAAGTTTTGTGATTATATGAAATTAGTTTGAAGTGATAGATTTTAATAGGATTTTCTTACAGATAACCCTGCTCTTGAGCGCAAGTGACTGTTGGCGGGTTTTTTAGAAGTGGGAGTTCTCAAATCAACGGTTTCATCTGAAGTTCAAGTCTTTTGGGGTAAGTTTTTGTCTCTAAGCCTGTTTAAAGTGGTATTATTTTCTTCTCTACCCCCTCAATGCAACCCTTTCTAAAAATTGGAGATTTTAAGCTGTATATATCATATGGTAAGGAATTTGGCTTTGTTTCGAAAACTGATTATAATTGCATAGCTCCAAAGGCCAAGTACTTAATTATTCTTTGAGCCGTAAAGGTGAACCTAGTATATGCAAATCTTATGGTGCTTTGATGCTTGAACTTCAAATGTCTTTCAAAGTAATAAATAGATAGTGAAATCAAAGCCTAATGAAGTTCTTCTATAATTGTTGTGATCTAAATTTATTTGGTTATATTTTGTCATTTTTCCATATGAACCAGCAGTCCATAGGAGTTGTAAGCTGTCAGCCTTTAGCAATAAAAATGACAAATGCTACCTAAAAATCCGCCAAGCAAAATGTTTACCTTTTTCCTCTATGAGATTGGCAGTCCTGCACATTTCATCTCTATAAAGTTTACCTTTCCCCTTTGATTTTGTATTTTGTTTTTGAAAGAAGTAGATTGAGAAGTGGGTACACATTACTCCATATTACTATAAGTTGGCAGTGAAAAAATGTCCAGGTTGAGTTTGTGAGGAGAGAAAATTTTGTTAGTGAATAGTTTTATGTTCTAATTCTTTGGAAGGGGGGGTGGGGGATTGCATAGGTCATTAATTTGTTTTGCAGTTGCAATGCCAAAAGCATGTAAATACCTAATGAATTCTATATGTTTGACAGTGCAGAATGGATTTGCAGTAATTCAAGAAGGATTGCTGTGGGATTGGATTTGGACCTCGAGGCTCTAAATTGGTGCTTGGAGAAGACCAAGAGTAGAGTTGGGGCTAATGGGTATTCTAGAATATCCCTCTTTCATGGCAATGACTTGCAACCTCTTGAGGCCAAGCTGTCAACTTTGAGTCTCAAGAACTAATAAGTAAAATTACACTGCAAGAGGGCAAAGATGGTTCTGAGACTTGTGCATTGGAACCTACTGTGCATGTGGGATCTATTGCTGATGATAAGTACATGAAGAGTTTGCCACTGCCTCCTAGAGACATTGTTTGTGCATTTAACTATAGTTGTTGTTGTCTATAAACGTGCAGAGCTGGTTTTGTATTTTAAGCATGTCCTTGATGCCTTGTCAAAGAAAGGTGGTATATTTGTGATGGATTTATATGGTGGGACATCATGAAAGCGCAAGCTAAGATTTCAGACAAGCTTATATGACAGCAATCATCATTAAGCTAGAGACTTTTAATACATGAGAAAGTGAAATCTAAATCTCTCCTTATAGCTTAATGCTATTAAAGTTGCTAAGACATGGAAGGAACTAATTTATTATTTTGTGTTCATTCCTATCCAAAGCACAACATAAATAAATAAATAAATTGTAGGACAAATCTGATGTTGGACATCTATCTAATAAGCATTTTCCACAAAATGGGAAGGAAACATAAGTTGATTGTTTGTAATTGCTAAAAATTTCTTCATGCTTCCGTGTTAGGACTATTTAATGTAATTCTTCTTTGTTTCTAATAAAGCATTTCTATCCTTTTTAGCTCAAAAAAAAAAGAAAAAAAAAAGGACTTATTTGATAATGTTTATATTGTGATTGGCTTATATTTCAATTGGACAAGCTCGCTTTCCTTGATGGGAAGAAAATTTTATTCACTTTTGAGAAAGAGAGTACAAAAGACTGTTATTTTTGAATTTTAGGCGACTATTTTGAAGTTGAAAGTGCTATCATTTTTTTATGGGTAAAATTTATTAGAAAATAAGGACAGACCTTTCATATATAGGATGTATATAAAAGGCATTTTTTTTAGGCTGTAAACAAAAGGTTCATCTAAAGAATACAAAATGCTATATCTTTATGTATTTCTTTTTATTTTTCTTTGAATTTTAGAATAACTAATATTTTCATGATTATTTGCAAAGGCCAATTATGGCCCTCGCAAATAATTTAGTATTAGTGAGGGTATATTTTAACTCACATAGAAAATAATTTTTTTGCAAGGAATTTTTATTGTCCCTCGGAAATAATTTGGTGGGAACATTTCCCTCCAAAATTTTTTACATTTTAGTGATTATTTGTGAAGGTCGATCCTAGCCCTCACAAATAATTTAGTATTAGTGATGACATTTTTTTAACCGTCACAAATAATACACTTTTTGCGAGAGATTTTTAAGTGTCCCTCGCAAATAATATGGAGGGAAAATTTTCCTCCAAAATATTAGTATTTGTAATGGCTATAACACATAATTGCGACAGCTTTTTTTGTTAGTCACAAATATTTCACTTTTTACCAAGTATTTGCGAGGGCTTTATTTTGCCATCACAAATAATATTTTTTGAGAGGGTTTTTTGGGTCCGTCAAAAATATTTGATCGCTAATAGGCATTTTTTTTTGTAGTGTGATATACATTATGTGTAAAATTTAATGTACGGTATAGAGTATTAGCATACAATTTCCGTAATTATTGTGTTCACAAACTCAAACATTTTGAATAATACAATAAGCAAATAACAATGTTGATACCAATGGCCTTGTTTATTGATAGTCAAGCTCTAAGTTTAGTCTTTAAACTGGATTATGTTATAGAGAGTGACTGGATAAGTGTTTATTCATATAACACAAAAATGATTAAAGTTAGGTTTGAGAAAGTTTTGGTATTGAAATTAACAATAGTAACACTTAAGAGATCAAGATTAAGTTAAAACTCTAAATAATTAGTCACACTAAGCTTGCAAGGACATTTCTTAGTGTTAGAATATAAGCCCAATGAATTTAAGCCCTTAGTTGTAGGTTATTTGTATATCACACATTATTTACATATATATAAGGTAGATCAATCTAATTTATTACATATAATTTAATATATAATCTTCCAGATTTTAACACTAAGAAACGTGCATCCTTGTATGATTTGAGGCCTAGTAATGCATGTAAGCTCTGCTATATAATCATTGTTTAGGGTGATCTCTGGAGATAATTTTTCCTCTATATTCTTGGGTGCATTGATTTTTTTAAGCCTATGATTCACATGGCTTAAAAGCTGATTTGTCAATGTTAAATTATCGATCACCGGATTTAAAATTAAATGTTGTATGTGATTCTAGTCCCTCAATGCAGGTACATTGAAAACATTTATATTTATATTAGCACATGACATGTCTAGAACATATATTAGTAGTATTTAAATGTTCAAGTTCATGTACACCTTCTAATCCAAAAAAAGAAAAGAAAAAAAAAGGTACATATACACCTTACTTCCATAAAAGTGAAAATAATTAAGAACAAGGTTTATCCACTTCTCTAAAGATTTGGGTTTAATCAGTTGCTAATTTGAGTCAAAAAACATTTAAACTTGAACTGAATCTACATGCTCACAATTGCACGGTATGGCCTTTTGACATGGGATTTCTAATTCTATGGTGAGAGTTTTGTCAAAACATCAAGTGCGAATACGATGGCTCTAAGTCTGACCACAATAATCCTCTTCTCATGGCCATGGCCATCAAGGGACTGATTTACGACGAGCTCAGCAGGGTTTTTATTTTTTTGGCATTTTGGGTACTTTGAATTTCTGTTTTTTGTTCTTCTCAGGCTTTATTTTGTCTTTTGTTTTGGACTAAAAATACGTAAAACTGAGTTTTAGCATCTGGGTTCATTTGTAACTAATGGTATTAGCTTGTATATAATGAATTGCTTAGAGGGGTTTTGAGTTTTGGGATTCTGGGCATTAGAAAAACTATAGAACTTTTTTAGGTATTTTTATTTTTGGGCTACCTGGTGCTTTGCCATCCGGGTATAAGAGAATTTTGCCTTTAGGATGATTAAAAGTTTTTATTAATTGAATTTAATTTATTTTGTAATGTTTTAGTGGGAAAATTGAAAATGCTTGTGAATATAGTTTGAAATGTTATCCCAAGGGCTGTTATGCTCATAGTGTACAAACTAAAGATGGTCCAGTATGCACTTTCATGCTTAAGCATTATATAGTCTATAATTGTCTAAGCTGTGTATTGCATACAAAACTCAGTGTTGGGTAACCTATAGTTGTCCTCTTAGCTAACTCTTGCTGTTAACAGTGACCAAAAACTCTTCCCTTGCTGTAATGAGTAATCTTCCCTCACCTATTAATTTTTTCTTTTATTATAGCTTGTTTCTTCCATTTTTTTTTTCTTTCCAATCATCTGGAGAATGCCTCTCTACAATTATTTTATGGTGAATGTTGTTCAATGAATTGATGAATATCGAAACTTAGATTCATGAGATGTGCCATTTATAGGTTGCTTTTGTTAATAGATTTTGTTGTTTGAGTATTATTTTTGGTGATTGAACTGTCATTGGATGCGACTAATTAGTGATTAGACTTGTCCCATTGATGTTAGTTTGATTTGGAATGTGATAATGTAACCTTATTTTCTTTTTAATCTCCAATTTTTTTCTTTTTTGGGTTTTCTTTTTAATCTCAAATGTGATAATATACCTTGTGGAGAAGTTACAAATGTTGCAATAGTGACGGGCAACTGAAACTTTTCTTGGTTCTTGAAGATTTGCAACCATCATGTATATGGGTTTCTTGGTATTTTGTGGCTCACACTCTCCACAACATCTATTTATGAATTATTTTCAAGGCTATTTTGCTAAAATCTATCTTGGTTGAATTTTTTATTTGTCTAATGTTTTTCTTTTCTTTTTTTATAATCATTTTATCTCTGATTTTTTTTTTTTTATCCTGATTTTACTTTTAACTTTTTAAAAAATGATATGTTTGAGCGATCCATTTTGACACTTGCGAAATCATTGCCCTCAAGATTGGAGGTCCTTTTTATTTAACTCAATACCTTATGAGTCCATGTCACATAAATGAGCTCTTTTATGGTAATAAAATCTATATTCTTAGACTTTTATATTTGAGCATTTTGATGAGTTAAACATCTAAAATTTCAATCTTTGGGACGAAGAATTGAGCAATAATAACTTCGAATCTTGATTTTTTTTTGGGGTTCTTTTATTAAAAATCAATTAAGGATGGTGTCTCTATAAATTACTTACATTTTAAAACCTGGATATTAACATTTTTAAAACTATCTATATACCCGATTAAATATATTAAATACTAGACAAATAACTCAACCACTATATATTATCACTTCCAGCAACACAGCAAACTACTATACTCAATAAATAAATGTAAAACCAACAATATCAAGGCACTGCTATCGACAAATATAAAAATATAATAAATAACATCAAACCACCCTTGTGAATACAATCATGCAGTGACTGAGAGGCTGTTGCCGGAGTCGGGAGTGGAGTGGACGCCAAGCTGACCTGTCAAGGAGAAGTGGATCTCTTCCGTTCAACTTGGCAAGTTTAGTGACTTAGGCTCTGTTTGGTAATGATGTTTAAACAACGAAAACTGTTGTTTAGTTGTTCAAACACTACAATACGTATATTCATACATTTTTTCATCCACACGTATTTCTACAAAACTTAAATAATATTACTAGAAATTTTTTACCAAACGGGTCCTTAATCTTGAGGCGGTTTGATTTTTCTAGGTACTACAAAGCAAGAAGCCAGGAACCTGTAAGGAATTTTCAGAGAAGAATTTGCTAAGTAACATAATTTTAGGAAAAATTTGTAAAAAGCGTCTGACCAAACTTATTTAATTACATGACACTTATCACCGCGCATCTTTGGTGCAGTAGTCACTCCACAAGTATAAATGCTCATGGGGTGCGGGGGGCAAGGGCTAGGGTTGAAGTCTCCAGGAGGGAGCTTCACACATATATACATCATACACATATACACTTAGATTAGGCTAGAGTAAAAATTCTATCTTGTATAAAAAAAAAATTACATGACACTTTTCTAGAACTCGAGTTCCAAGCATTATGTTTGATTAGATTGCATAATGCTTGGAACTTGAGTTTGGGAAACTCGAGTTCCATAAAAAATGTCATTCAATTAAATACCTTTGACTTAGTTTTTTTCCCCCTAAATTATTCATAAAAATTATGCAATTTGGCAACAAAAAAAAAATGCCGGATTTTCAAAATCAGCCTCTTTTTCTTTTGTTGGATATATAGGTATTTTGTAAATTTATTTTTATAGAAATCCGAAAATTTTGGATTTATTTTTCTTGTATTTGGAGCTTGGATAGGCCGTAGGCCTAGGAATGGGCCATTTTTTTTAGGTTCTTTGTTCCAGTTCAATTTTTTATGGATCAGCTAATTTTATTTGGGTTGTTTGTACCGGTTCAACTCTTTTATTGGGTTTTATTTTTTTTTTTTCTGGAATAAATCATGAATTCAAAGGATTATCTTAAGGTCTAAATTCTAAATTTTGTTGTTCAAAAAAACTTTCTAAAATTTGAGAGCGGTTCAATAAGAAAATTTTTGTCTAATTTATAAATTTGCTTCTATATTTAATAGGAAATTTTAAAAGTCAGGCAGGGGCCACCTTAGATTTGCCTCTACATTTTTTATAGTTATATTTTTGTATCAATAACACAAATTGACTATATGCAATTTTGTAGAAGCCCCCAATGATAGAAAAAGGAAGGGCAAAGGAGCTCAAACTTGCCCAGGTACGAAACCAGGAATCGAACTTGGGGGGCCAAAGCTTAAAACAAATATTTTTTTATGAAAATAAAAAAAAATTATGATACTTTAACCAAATGATTCTCTTAGTGTTTTACTCCATTCAATTGAATTTTAAGTATCTCTAGTGTTTCAGAATGCTTTGTTTTTATCCTCTTATTAAATAAAATTGCGGTATTTCTCATCAAAAAAAAATAAAAACTCATACAAATTTTTAAGTTCACTCTACTTTGATTACCACCAAAGCACATTTACGAGCTTTCATAACTTCTCCTCTTGTAAAATATCCATAATCTATGGAATCTAGTTAATCAAAAGAAGTCAAATTCCTTCCAAATTTTTTTCCTCTTTTATAATATCTATCCAATGAATCTAATCAGTTAAAAGAAAATAATATCCTTCCAAATTCTAGTATGTCACGAATGAGAAATTATTGTGTACCTTCGGAGTACCATAAATGCATATTTTCTCTTCTCACATGAATGGTAGGTCTCACTAATTAAATTCATGGTGGAACCCACCATTCATGTGAGAGGAAGGAGTACGCATTTGTAGTACTTTGAGACTACCTAATAATTTTTCGTCAGAGCCCCTCTTCAATGCAGAGACAACCCAACTGTTGCTTTAAATACAACTAATCTCTAAGCGACTTTGACATATATATCTTCTCTAGCATTTCCCACCATTATTTGGGAGGATGCTCATTTAAGGCATTGTACTCTACCTTTAGAGCAAGAGTCAAAAGAGAGAGTCTTCAATGCCTTTGTCTCAAACTCCTTATTCATTATTGGACATTGTGGCCTTCTTCATTTCTTGTATAGCTCCCCGAACAAACTTTGTTGCACCCAAACATCTTTGATAGTATTTTTAAATTTTTAAATTTTTTTATAAATAGGTAAAAATTTATTGATAATGAAACAAAAGTAGGCAGGTACACCGGACGTGTACGGCTGGTACAACAAAGTAGCCATCTTTGATGGTGCTTCGACTAAAACTCAAATTATTATTCCCATCAAAGAGTTCCACCTCTAACTTTGTGTTTGCCATCTAGGATCCTTAACCAACGACATTGATAACAATTTATTTTAAAATACTCATAAATAGAATACTAAGACCACAAGATGCAACGTAATGTGGTTCAAGTAACTCTATGCCTACATTCATGGGTAAAGCCAACTAAAATCTACTATCATCGACATAGATTACTACCCTCACAAGTAATCCAATTTTAATATTTTTTTCAGTTGTCCTAGAACCCCTGAAAGTGTTGTGGATTGTAAGAAAATTCAGTTCAACTTCTGCCGTTGATTCTTCTTGATGTTGGGAGGCACAAGCTAGTAACTTTTATGTAGTTTCTGCTGATAATATTAAATAACGATCCGTTTTGTGAAGCTAGTATTGCCAATTGGATCCCTTTTCTTTTTATAAATAACGTAAGATACTTTATTAAAAACAAAAAAGCCAATCAAGTACGCTAGGAATTTACTATAGTGGCAGCAATAAAAAAACCAAACTACAATGATCAACTGGAACAAAGAGGTACAAACAAGAACATGATGGCAAAACTAGACTTCATTCAGGGAGAGTATGGAAGAAGAAAGACTTTATACCCAACATAGCTAATATGCTATAGAACAATGAAGAAAAATGTGATCCACCAATTCCCCACACCTTTTGCACATATAGCACCAATCTAGCACTACAATATGCCTCTTCCGGAGAATAATTGTAGTTAAAATATTACCTAAAGTTGCAGTCTAACAAGCGCCACTCTAGAAGGAACCTTCGATTGCCTCATTATTTTCCAGGGAAAAGAAAGGACAGAAGAAGGGGATAAAGAGTGTTAAAAACCTCAAACCTCAAAACCTCTCTCTGCTGGCTTCCAACAAACTTTGTCAGCCCCAACACCTCACACATCCTTGGAATAAAGCATATCCAAAAGCAGGGCCAACACTTCTAACTCCCAATCCTGCACTGGACAACGAAACTTGATGTCCCAATGAACTCTCCAATTAGAGAAATGCATAACCTCGTACATGGAATACTCCCTCGCTTGACTAATACTATACAATTTTGGATTCCTTTTCTGTTCTCTAAGTACCCAGTTTTGTTTTCTTGACTGCTTCATTTTTAGTACTATTGCTTAAAGTGTTCATCTGGTAATATATATTTTTTATGCGGGGTCATATTTATATTTTATTTTTCAAATGGATGCTTGTGTAAAATAGCTGTTATGTTTTCTGCTACAAGCCTCAAGCTCTTATTAGATCTATTCTTAGTGTTGTTTATTTCAATAATAACCCTCTCTCTCTCTCTCTCTCATGGGATAAAAATAAATAATTTTTTTTTTTATTGATGATATTATTTTGTGTCCATTCAAAGATGTTTCTTATAACATTGAAATTCGCAGATGGGGGATGTCGCAAAGGACTTTGCTGCTGGCACTGTTGCAGGAGCAGCCCAATTGATTCGTGGTCACCCCTTGAGACACCATTAAGGTCAAGCTCCAGAGCCAGCCTGCTCCGCTTCCAGGCCAACCTCTCAAGTATGCGGGTGCAATGGATGCTGTCAGGCAAACATTAGCTGCTGAGGGCCCTAGAGGTTTGTACAAAGATATGGGTGCAGGTCAGTATTTTAGTCAGTTACTTTACCTGTCCTTGTAAGTTGTAATATATGATATAACTTTGAAGTCCTGAGATTGAACTTAGATATATTTTCGAATCAAGCCACTTTATCTGATTTATTGAAGTATGATTCAACAGTTAAGTATTGCAAAATCTCAACTGTTGAGCGAGTCATGATCTATTGTTCATAAATTGTACATAATTTTTCTGATCTTGTATTTGATACTCTTTAAATTCTATGGAAACTCTTCAAACCTTCAAGTTTACCTGCTAACTGCTTTGGATTTACTGCTAAAAAAACAGGTTGCAAGCCCAGAGTGCATTGGCAGATTCTGCTTCGGCTGGCATCGCAATGAAGTATGGAGGACCAATGGATGTGGCCAGGCAGGTTCTTAGATCAGAAGGGAGTGTAAAGGGTCTCTTCAAGGGATTGGTTCCCACTATGGCACGTGAGGTTCCAGGAAATGCCTCAATGTTTGGAAAGAGGTGACAAAAATCCCAAGAGTGTAATTCAGGTAGATGATTCAGGTAGATGATTACAAAAATCCCAAGTACTCAGGTTCCATTGATGCATTTAGAAAGATCCTGGCCTCAGAGGGAGTAAAAGGGCTGTGTAAGGGCTTTGGACCTGCCATGGCCCGAAGTGTGCCCGCAAATGCTGCATGCTTCTTGGCATATGAGGTGACAAGATCAAGTTTGGGTTAATTGGTTCTTTGGTGCCACTGGTTGATGATTTGCTTGAAAGTTTATTGTTTGATCTTGCTTATCTCAAAGCAATCATCAAACCATTGAATGGAGCTGTTTGAAATATTTTTCTGCAATAGTGGCAACCTCTTACTGTTCTGTAATTTTTGATTTGGTTGCTGGAAGGAACATTGTTTCACCAATTCATATATAAAGGTACCAGGTGCTGAACATTTATTTTCAGATTCTCTCTTTAGTGACCATTTATGTGATAAATTTATACTTGAATTGAACCTCGATTTTACTGCATATCAATGAGCTCATAGGATGCAGTCCAAATTGAATTTTTCCCAAAGAAATGGGAAAATGATGAAGGTTTCTCTTTATATCTCCCTCTACCTAATATTTAGATAGAGCCAATTTGGTGATAGTTAGCTGGTATGGTGACAATTATTATCCTCTATATATATTTAGAGAAATGATATGTCTACAATATATATTTTCACAACATTTTTACAACAAATCCTAAGTGGCAGGTTGTTACTGGTTGTTATTATTAGAGCAAAAAAGTAATTTTCGTGTTATGTTCAAATTTGAACCAATAACAACTAACCACATGTGATTTGTTGTGAAAATGTTGTAAAAATGTTATGGACGGAACATCTCTCATTTATTTATATATAAAATAAACAACATTGTAGTAGCCTCAATTTATACCACGTAATTAAAAAGAGTTTTCATAGGATAAAAGAAATTGTTTTCATGTATAATTGTTTATACGTGGTGAACTAATTATTTATATAAAATAAATTTCTATTTTATTTTTTTAAGACTTATATAAGAAAAAACTTATTAGAAATATAATATTCTTACTTTTTTTTTTGAGAAACAGTAAAGAAAATAATAATATTCTCAGTCAATTTTAGTTTCATTGAAAATAATTGAAGTAAGTGAAAAACCAAAAATAATAACACACAGTTAAGAATATAAAAAACAATAATAACTCCACACTTAAGTTAGAGGTAAATAATTTATTATTTGTCTAATCACTGAAGTAACCGGTTCATAATTTTAATTAGGCAAAAATACCATTTTGGTCCTTACATTTTGGAGTCACAGTCAATTTATTTCTTTTATTTTGGTAGCAATTAATTTGGTCCCTATTATTTTTAACTTTTAGTCAATTTGATCCCTACCGTTAACTATTAATAGAAAATGCTTACGTGACTAACGGTGTGCATAGTTGGCACATTTGATACTGACGTAGCAAATAAATTAGTACACCATAAGTCTCTCTAGTCTCTTAATTGTCGCATTTATGAATCATCCAATTCTCTAACGGTACTTGTGTTTCTAATTTTGAATTGAAAGTGTGCCACAAAAACTTGACTATTGTGGTAACTCTTGCAAGTTTGGCACGAAAAATTTACCATTAGTATTTCATTTATTGGACTAGCCGAAGAAAAAACTTCAAATTGAATTTGAAAGCGCTTTTCGTGAATCTGTGGGCTTTTGCTATAATAGTCATTGGTAGTCTCTAGGGGTTTACCCGTTTGTACTTTATTGGACCAATTCAATGTGAAATGGTTCATTAAACAAACAAATTCTATGTAAAAAGATTAATAAGTACAAATTCTTCGTGTACTTTATTAATTTATTTGCCAAGTTAGCATCAAATGTGCCAACTGTGCACACCTTTACCTACGTTAGCATTTTCTATTGCTAGTTAACGGTGGGGATTAAGTTGACTGAAAGTTAAAAATAACAGGGACCAAATTAACTGCTACCAAAATATAAGAATTAAATTAACTGTGACTCCAAAATGTAAGGATTAAAATGGTGTTTTCACCTTTTAATTATTTTCATTTTAACAAATTGTGTTTTCTCTTTATAATTGATGATGCCAAAAAAATCACCAATAAGTTGCAAGCACTCTCCAACTCGAGTCAACACCTGCAAAGAGAAAACAAAGAGACCTAAAAGAGAGCACCGGTGTGGTGCCGGCCAAAAACCCTCCAAATGTCAAGTTAGAATTTCCTTACAACCCTAGAGTGCCAGTGTTGAGTCAATTGTGCGTACCTCGAAATCTAGGGTTTCTGGGGTATTTATATTGGTGTAGAATTGTCTTTCTTTTTAGGATACAACTTCCTTCTTGAGTTCTTTTTCATATAGGGGTCTTCTCAAGCGTGTGATGCAAGAAGTTCAAGTGTACACGCTTGCGTGGAGATAAAGTAAAAGTCGACTCAAACATATCAAGTGACATACAACCTAAAATCTATAACTAATTCATATATGACGGATATAACATAAAATTCATCCGTCCTATTTGCATCACCTACGGTGTCAATCCGCCTTCTTCCTCTCCGTCCCTTCAAGTTCAATGGAGATATCCGTCTCCTATTTTTATCCCCTTCAATAATGACATTTAATATAATTAAATTTTATTTTTCTAATTATACATGTACTACAAGATAATTTCTTATAAAACGTTTATGTGAAGAAATGTGTCGAAAGAAGCTCAGGTTGATACCAAATGACCTCTTGGCCATCGAGAAGGTCAAGGACTTTCTTGAGTGTTCAATCCTACAGTTGTGGATGAAGGAGTGTCTAGCATACTCTAATTGGTACTACGGTAGTCCAAAATAACTACGCATTGCGCTGAACTTAGATATTTTAAATTTAAATTAACACATTTATATAAAAAAAAAATTTAAAATAAAATAAACCTTAGTGTTATAGTTTTTGAGTCTAAATCTTCTGTTTCACTTTTCCTGCTCCACTCTATACTCCACCAATAAAAACTTATCACGTGTTCACTTAATTAATTAAATACTATCATTATTGACTTATTAATGCTACCGTTATTAATTAATAGTAGTATTTAATTAATGAGGTGAACACGTGGCAAATTTTTATTGGTGGAGTATAGAGTGGAGCAGGAAAAGTGGGACAGAAGATTTGGACTCATAGTTTTTATGTCATACAGCTCTAAATCTGTCTCCAAGAAATTTCTTCCACAGCAATTCTGAACTCCTATTTCTTTCTTCCTATGATAAGCAATGGTTACCTTCTCATATAAACATTTGTAGCTCAAACAATTATCCTTCCTTCTTCATTCCCATATCCCCAAATTCCTACTATTCCACTTCTTCAAGAGCTTTCAAATTTTTTAAATAAGACAAAGTTAGGAAGACAAACAAAATTGTACTCACTCCACCATGATTGCATCTTTCCTGTCCACAAAACCCTCCGTTTTGAGAAAAATGTTCCTGAATTTAAAGGCACCTCTACCCTGTAACAAATCTCTCACTTCTATAAAGATTGGATGATGGTTTGGTATAGGTTGTGGAAGCATTTTTTTGTATGGCACACGTAAAGTGTTCTTCCTAATCTATCGAGACCAATACTTGATGTATTTGAGACATAGATGGTGTATCTAAACTATTTGACCAATGTATCTCTCTCTCTCTCTCTCATTGTAAATCAACCAAATTAAGCTCTATAATCACATTTAGATGAAGTAAACTTATCACGAGTCACAACCTTCACTTGGATACCGAATGACATTAAAACTCCCTGCCAAACACCATGGCTCCTCCCACCTTGACATCTCTTCCTTGGATTTGTCCGTAAACCATCTCTCAGATTATCCTCATTAGGCCCATTCGCCCGCTATATGCCTATAGGAAATTGTCCTCTTATCCTCTACATTATTCAAGACGCAAGACAAAGAATTAGTCAAAGCCTCCATTTTTCTAACACCATCCTATCCAGATAGCAATATGCCTAATGCTATTTGCACAACTTAAAACACCACCCAGTCTGCAATGGGTTCCTCAAAATACTTATAACAGTATTATCATAAGATCAATCTTTGACTTTTATAAACAAAAAAATCACATTTCCATTACCTTGTTCTTTTCCATTGATCTTTGCGAGGGTTGTTTAATTCTCCAATATTCCATTTGAAATTTACTATCTTCATAAGCACAACTTTAGTAACCTTGACCCAAGCTGATCCTCACCTCTCCTTCTCCTTCTCCTACTAGTAGCAAGCTATACTGCATCATTTACAGTGGAGAGAAAATTCATACGCAACCCATAGCTTAGGTTGGCCTCACAGTTAGGGGATGGGATTGTTCAACCAAGCAGCATGGTCACCACTCACCACCCTTTTAAGTAGCCCTCTTTGCGAGGCTCCCTCGGTTGTGAATATTAGCATGGTAACAGAAGAGCTGGTTAACTTCAATTTTTAGTCTTATATTTGATCATCCTTGATCATCTTTATATTTTTCGGGTAAAGCTTTTTAGCTTTTTGTACCATTTGTCAATCATAACAAAAAGGGGGAGAAATTGTGGAGAAAATGTGGTTTTTTTTTTAAATATTCTACATGTTAGGGAGAGAAATACAGGCCTTTGTAAGGGAGAGTTGTATTTTATCTAGTTAGGGGGAGTGTTTACCTCCTTATTGTTTTAGGAGCTTCTTTTAGCTTCTTCTTCTTGTACACCGGTCTTATGACCAATGATACATACATTGTGCTTATCTTTGATATAGATATATGATAATGTATGTCTTCTTCACCTACCTCTACATGTGTTGCTTCTTTTCTATCTTTATCCACATGCTTCTTATTTATTGTATGCAATCTTTTATTTTTGTTTCACACTAAAATGTCTTGATGAGTTTTGTTTAAAATGTTTCAGAAATACAAGTTGTCAAAGTCTTCCATACCATGAACTCTCTTCTTGCAAAATTTTTCAAGAGTTTGTGTTAAGATAGATTTTATTGTATTCAACAAGTGAGTATGAGTTGATTGATTTATGACTTCTCTCATATGTTTATTTGTTTATTGTGGTTTTGTCACGGATTTTCAAAAGGGGAGATTGTTAGGACATATGTGATTCATGTTAGGAATATATGTCATTTAGAATTGGCTAATCCTTTGACATAACACACTTTACTTGTAATTGGGTAGATCTAGGATGTGTTTAATACTTCAAGGAACAAGAGTTCAAATATAGTATTGAAACCATGCAAATCTGTCCAAAAAACAAGTGAAGAAGTGCTGATTCATTAAAGCTCAACAACTGCTCAATAGATACTATCTATCGAGGCTTGATAGCTGCTTGACAGATATTATCTATCGAGAATTATGAAATCAGAATTTTCAAATCTTATTTTTGGCCCATGTGGACATGTATGTGTAGGGTTTCTCACAACCCTAGACATATATAAGGCATATTTTAAAGGCCGTCATATATGAGAATACAAAGAAAACACATGCAAAAGATGACCGATGCCTTATTCTCTCTGAAAGAAGCTACTGCGTCTTTGCGCCTTAGGTTTTTGTAACCAAGTTCTTCTTAATCTTCATTGTTGATGAAGTGAAGAACTCTGTAGCCAACATCTTCTTCAAGTTGGTGAGTTAGTCATGTACTGGGAGCCGTGTATCATTGTTTAGTCACGTACTGGGATTTGTACAAAAGGCTGGCGTTCATATATTGTCGAGTTCAGATGTTCCGAAGCGATAGAAGGTTTTTGCTGTAAATTCATCTACGGAGATCGTAGAGTCAAGAGACAAAGGTTTTGTACTAGATTTGAAAATTCTCTTTACTATAGTGAATTGCTTTTCAGAAAGGTTTCCCCCCAGGTTTTTTACTATGAGACTAGTTTATTTCATTGGTTTTCCTAGGTCATCATATCTTGTCTTATTTATTTTTTTGCTGCATGATTTTGACATGATATTGATATTTTTTTGTTTTAACAAGTTTTATACATAATAAATCTAATTAACAACTTGAGTTTAAAACTTGTTAATTTTATCAACTAGGGTCTACATTTCCCAGCAGAATGAAAAAATTCCTATTGGCTGGAAAGGTGCCCATTGAAAAATGATATGACACAACTATTCAATGTTTTTAAATGTATACGTGACATTAATTTATGTAGCCACGTGGTGCAATGAAGAGCGGTCAACAAAAAGTCAAAAGTTTCACTTTTATATTATATATTGACTATTTATGTTTAATTTTCTTCCATGTTTGTTTTAGTCTTTTTTCCATGTTAGGTTCATTTGTAGTCTTTCCTTATGTGTGTAATTTAATTGTTATCTTTTTCTTTTTTAGTATATATCTTTTTCTTTTTTAATATATATCTTTTTAATTCTGTTTTAACATGTTTCCTTCTCTGTTTTTATTTGTTTCCTATAATGTTGTGACGCAATCTTTACCATGTTGTGTGTGTTATTTTGTTAAGTGAATGGTGTATGTTTAGGTTAAGGATTAGAGTTCTCTTAATACAAGCGAGGCAATCTTGGGTGCCTAACACCTTCTCAAGCCATACCCAAAAATCTGATATGTAGATCTATGCATGTAAGTAAATGGACTAAAAGGCCCAATTTGGTTTCTAAACCTAAACCAGATGATGACTCCCAATTCCTCCGCCTCTGGTCCATTTGGATAAGGCATACTTCCCAAAGGGGGATGAACCACGCAATGTGAATCAAGTGCTAGAAGGTGTGCTCACACTTAGCCACATAGTTTCCTTAATATATCTTCCCTTTTACCACACACACACACACACACAAATTGTATTTAAGGGAATTTTGGAACAGCTGAAAAGTTAATCCAAAATGGATGGTAGGTTGATTTTGCAAGATAATTATACCTTATATATTTTTCTCAAGGAAAAGAAGTTACCTTATATTTGTAATGACTATTAAATCTATAATAACTAAAACAACTAATATTTTTCTTATGATTTTTTTATTTTAGGAGGGGGGTGTATGACCATTAAATCTAAAAATAATATATTGCTTATAATAGTTACCAAACGAGACTCGGTTTATGTCTAGTAAGTTACAACACGTATTTATAGGTTAGGAAGATGGGAAGATGAATCAAAAATAAAAAAGATAGTAATATTGTATGTTGAGTGCCGGCTTACGAGTAAATATGGGTTTATGTCTCTTACTAGTTCTATGTCTTTGTTTGTACTACAAAGCTGTTGGAGAAGGAACAACCAATGCGAAGCCAATTCAGGTACTTACATTCATGTTTTTAAAAACTAATGGTACATTTGGTACACTAAATAAGAATTACGGTAAAAATTGTAATCTTTATTACTAGTAATAAAGTGTGTTGTAATGTAATAACTAAACATATTCATTAGTTTGGTTGTGAGTTATAACATTATAATGAAACATAATTCTTATGTTTACAAGAAAAAAACTCATGCTTGAAATATGTATATGTTTCGTTTCGTTGAAGGTTTTTAAAAAATATTTAAAAGCGTTGATGTAAAAAATAATTGAAAAAAAAGTACATAGTGGTATAAGTAAATTACAAATTTAAATAAATAATTCAATTTAGCTGCATAGTCATGTTGTTTTAATTGAAGTTCTTATATATGAAGGTGTTTTCAAGAAAAATAACTAACAATATTATTCATTTATATTTTTATTTATAATTTAACAAAATTTATTTTTACTAAATCATATGTGTGTAGAAAAAGGTAGTGAAATTAGTCTTTTGTTTTAAGTATATTGGAATAAACAAATACTATAAAATACAGAAAATATTTTACTCAAACAGAGTATTAGTATCTGTACTGCTATTTAAAGAGCTTCCCCTGATTGGAATTCTCATTTTTTTGGTTCAAAAATACCATTATATCACTATGTTTAAGTAAAGACAAAACTAAAGGATAATCTGGTAAAATACACAACTCTAACTCCCACTAAAATATTGCTTACAAAATAGGGTCACTTTCCTATTGATTTTCAAATTGTTTTATTCACATATAAATTAGATTCTCAAAAAATAATTATGACGCTGAATCCAAAAAAAAAAAAAAAAAAAAGGCCTCATCGCACAAGTGCAGAGTGCGTGTGATGAAGCTAGTTTATTTTTATCGATCTAACAATTAACACAAGCTATTTGGGTAAGAGAGTAAATAATTATCCAAATGTAAGATTGCCCTAATATATAAATAGTAATAAAATTTGAGATGTCAAAGTAGCAATGACATGTATGACATATATAGTTTTAATGTTAATAATATTTATAATTGACACTAGGAAAACCCAGGCATGCATTTCTTGATAAGAATTTGTTTACAAATTTAGTAGGAAAATATAATAAATTAGATTACTAAAGCTAATTTTCTATTTTTCTCATCTACTTGCTTCAAGTATATTAAAATCTATTGTTAGATTAACCATTTTTATTTCAAAGATCCAAGACTAATTTTTTTCTTTCACTTGTACAGCAAAGAGATGACCGTGAATTTGATTGCGTGGATATATACAAGCAACCGGCTTTTGATCATCCTTTACTTAAGAATCACAAAATTCAGGCACCACTCGATCCCACGTATTTTGGTTTCCTTTATTTTTATATTTCTAAAAATTAAAATCAAGTTCTAAATAATTAGGATTCCACGATATCTACTTAACATAATTCTTGTAAATAAAGCCTTAAAGTTAGGATTTTTTTTGGGACAAATGAGGGTATTCAAACCTCTTCAAGTATCTAAATATTTCTTTGGAAATATGCAATCCCCCCATCTCACACACATTAGGTTATTACAACCAGCTAGTGGATATCATGAAACCTTAGAAATCTCTAAACTGACTCCTCAGGGTTAAGCTAGGATTTTGAAAATGATTAATTTTATGTATTTGACCATTTTACTTAAAGTTTTTAAATAATTTAGAAGTTTTGTTAGTATTTTGGAACACCTAAATAGTGGATACCAAAGAGTGATAATTTTCCTAAGTGTAGCAAGTATAGATTATTGGTAGACTATGCAAATTTATCATTCGTGAGTGCCTTGTTTTATAGAAAAAAAAAATCATAGTTTGTTATTTTTTAATGTATTTTTTGTATGTGTGATGCAATAAATTTATTTGATGTTTCATTTTTCCAATCATGTACTTTATGATACAACTTATGTACTTAAAATTATGTATCTCCAAATTCTACTACACATATAAAATTCTATTGCCAAATAATTAAAATAAATTTAAAATTCATTTTATCAGTCAAGTCTCAACAATTAGTGATCACACTCTCAAGTAGGGATGTTCATCAAACCATACACATTGCAAAAATCGTACCAAAACTATCCGTAAAATGGCATAACTGCACCACATTGCAAGTAATAGTGCACCACACTGCATAGTGCAGTGCAATTTGCAGTTTTATAATAAGAAAAACACACAAATCTCACCACACCACACCACACCGCATACTCTTTATATATTAATATATATATATTTAATATAAAATATATTATTAATAGTTTAATAACCCTAATTTTCAAAAAACAATTGATAACTTTAGCAAGTATGGACTAGGAAAGCCAACCCAAAATAAAGAAAAATTAGCTCAATAGTTTAAAACTTTGTCCAAAATAAAGGGAAAATTTTGTTTTAGGCTGGGTAGGATAAGCCCAAAATTTGAAAAATATACAGAGTTCAAACCATTCAAACTGCATCTTAAACACTGCACCGCAAAAATGAGGTGCGGTATGGTTATGGTTTTGGCTTAACTCTAAACCGCATCGCACCACACTACACATGTGACCGCAAAAATAAGGTGTAGTGCAATTATGGTTTTGGCTAAACCACATCACAAAATATAGTGCAAAAAATGGCCCAAAATTGCACCGTACTGCATTGCACCGCACCGAAAACAACCCTAGGTAATATAGTATCTTATTAATTGTTAATAAAAGTAATTAATTTTTAAATTAATGTCATTACTTTTTAAAGTTATTAGAATCTAATTATTTAATGTCATTATCATCCTCTTGATCAAATTTAGATCTTCTAATAAATCAATTGTTTACTCACTCAAAAGAACTAGAGTAATGCTACATATAAACTAATTTACAACACTTTTACAAACTGTTAATGTGGCTTTAATAATTTTTAAATAATTATTGGTAACATAAATGTAATGTTAGTGGTAGACCCATATTAGAACTAATAAGAATTTGTCACATCAATAGTTTGTAAATATGTTATAAAATAATTTGTAGCTATAGCACTACTCAAAGAACTATATTACTTCTTTGTTATTCATAATTTTTTTATTACAATTACTTTATTCTTATTTAATTTTTAATTTGTGCTGAGTAGTTTTATTTTATTCTAATTATATAGAATTTTAGTTCATTTAAATTAATAGAAAACAAAATTACTTTTTATCTTAATTTACCAAACTTCATTAAAATTTAACTTTCACAAAAACAAAAATTCCCTCCAACTTAATTCATAAAATTATTTGGATCCAATTTTCTCATTTTCTTATTATTTTAATGTACAAATAATTCAATTGAAGACTTAGTGTTAATATTACTTTGAATAAACCTCAAATGGACTGCTTACAAAGTTGCCAATTTGGGTTGTGTTGGTTTGGCCTTCGCTCTCACAGCCCAAAATGCCAATAGCAAATGTTGGAAATATTCAGATAGCCAAAAAGATTCAAGTTATTTGCTTGAGAACAATATCTTACTGTGATTTCTAGTTTTCTATGGTCTTTGTCTCCATAGTTAAGGTTGTTCTGCACATATTGCTTAGATACATGTGACTTGTACTAGGTAAACATTTTTATTTTCTTTATTTACTTTTATTTTTTTTAGGTGTGTATTTTGTATTTACCAATTTAGATTTAACTTTTATTGTTTACTAAACTAACATGCAATTAGTTTAACTTAACAGATGGCTCCAAGTTTTTCTGGAAATGTGCTGAATAATTATGACACCAAAATTGGTAAATTTTCCAAAATTGGCCTTCAAGATGAAGGGTGTCCACCAGGAATGGTACCTATTATGAAGATTAAATCCAATCGCCTAAGAAATGAGTATTCTCACTCAAAATATCATTCTAAAAATTTTACAGACGATAACCCGAGCCAACAAGTAAGTTAACTATTTATATTCACTTTTTATTACTATAAAACACAAATATATTTAAACGGAATATTTCGTACGTGCTCAAATTCTTATGTTTTAATTATTTTTTCTTTTCTATTTCAATGACCTTGTGGTTTAGTGGCATTTTTTCACCTATCCTATATCATTTTCATGTCATATGATATGAATGACCACCTGTCTATAATGGCAAAAATCCAATTTATAGACAAAACGTGGATTTTGACTGTGAATTAACGAGGGTGTCCTAAAAGCATCATTTGTTTTTTATACAATCAACAACGTTTGAGTTTGTGAATATAATAATTGGGAAAATTGTATGCTAAAACCCTATAGCATACAATAAATTTTACAGATAATATATATCATTAGCTAATATTATAAGGCCAAAAGGTATTAGTTGAATTATAAGGTTATTGACAGTTGGCATTACAAATGCTTTATAATGTAGAACATCATTAGTCTAAAATCAAAAGTAATTAAGTTTCTTGTAGGTATATTTTTTTTTCTCAATAATTATAATCTTCAAAATTTAACATGCATTCTATGATTCGAATGTAGTGTTCTCCTATTTATTTATTTCTTTATATATCTGTAACCACCCCCCACTCTCTGGATTTCAATCTATACCTACCAGTATCACCTCCTAGTAAACATTGTCAAATCTTTAAATGAATTTTTTTGGTATATCATGGTATTGACATAAAATAATAAAGCCACTGAATTTTATAGGGAAACTTTAACATTAGTAAAATATAATTTTCTAATTCATATTATTTAAATGGTGGCTATTGATGGCACAATTATGTTAAACTAGATGTAGTTCATAAGCTAATTCTTTTTTCTTTTCTTTTTTTGGTTTCTAGTATGCTACATATCACACAAAGTCGAAAAATAGAATTAATCATGGTGCTCGGGCGATTTTCTCTTTGAACAATCCAAGTGTGGAAATGGGCCAATACAGTATGGCTCAAATTTGGGTTCAAAATGGACAATTCAATGGACTTGAAAGCATACAAGTCGGTTGGGCAGTAAGTGACAAAATATATTTCTGTGTCTCTTGACTAATCAGTTCAATATACATAGATTGATGTCATTAATATTATAACCTTCCTTTATATTCCATATTACACTGTTATAAAGGATTTTTGTATCATTGTATTGACATTCATAGGTGGATCCAGTGTTATACGGTGGTGATACTCGTACACGAATAACAACATTTTGGACAGTAAGAACCAAATCATTTTCATTCTTAACTATAGTGTTTATAAGTACTTTCATGAATATATCCCTACTTTCGCTTATATGTTTACAGGTAGACAACTTTGGGAACACTGGTTGTTTCAATACTGAATGCCCTGGGTTTGTACAAGTGCATCCTCGTCTTCACCCTGGTTCGCTTGTCGCCAATGTTTCAGTATTTCAAGGACAACAATTCGTTGCTGACATTTTGATAGCTCAGGTAATACATTGTCCATTAAAGTGAGAAATCATGCTATGATACATCATTCTTTTTTTATATTAATCATTTATGATATTATTATTCATTTAAAATATTTACTAGTAGAAATTCAACAAAATTGTAAGTGTCATTTTTTTCTATATAGGATAGAATTTTAACCTATGACGGTTACTTTATAATGATTGTTTTTTATCATCAAGCCAAAACAATAAATTGTTTTTGGTGTTGATGGAGTTTGAACCCAAAATTTATATTCACTAACAATATATTTTACCAATTGAGCTAATATGAACTCACAGATGTCATTTTACTTTAATAGTAAAGCCAATTTTTTTTTTAAACATAATGAATCACACCTATATCATTCGACAAGGGTTGAAGGGAAAAGAGAATTATTTGTCTCATTAAATAGCCCAAATACCTAAGAGACAATCCTATGGACCAAGAAAAAAAGAAGCGGAAACAATCACATTGATAGTAATTTCTCATAAAATAATATGTATATTATAATTATTGAAAAAAAAAATAGTAAACCAAAGATCTTAATTTCTGAAATTATTGCCTGATGTAATAAGAGTAGCCATTCTATTACCTATTCAATTAAAAACTTTTTTTTTTTTTTTTTGCTTAAATGCGAAAATGTTTGTATTTTTTATTTACATTGGAGCACTCAATGAGAATTTGTTTAATAAAAGAAAGTATGATAAAGGAAAGATTCAAAACTTGGATGCATTTAATTTTTTACCTTAAATTTTTTACTTATGATACACCAAGCGTGCTCTTTATAGTGACAACCGATTCACCAAAACAGATATAGAGACTTTGGGTTTGACTGTAGAAAGTGAAAGCACAAATAATAGAATCAATTTACAAAATAAACACTGGAACTTTTTTTTTGGTTTTACCACGTAATAAGTACAAAAATAAAATAAAGGCCAGATTGAAAACTGCAATCTTAAAGTTTGAAAGTGTTTAGATTTTATATCTAGAAATTTGATAGTGTTTAGATTTTACACCTTGACAATTCAGAATTTTGAATTTTACCCTCAAAATTTTAGGACTGTTGGATTTTACTCTATAAAGTTTAAAAGTATTTGGATTTTACACCTTGAAACTTGAGAATGTAAAATTTAAACACTCCCAAATTTTGGAAAATAAAATTTAAATTTTGAAATTTCAAAGTATGAAATTCAAAACCTCACTCCTAAAGTTTGGGTTCAATTCCCTGTTGCCCACATGTTACAAATCTTGGCTCCGGTATGTATGTACTTGCGTTGATTGGTAACAGTAATTGCCCAGGCCAAGCACTCTGGTCTTACTTTATAGCCCGGTAGAATGCATACACCCATACCTTGGCCAGTACAATAATTCTTACCATCCATATCTGAAGCTACCCAGTCTGCGATGCTTATGACATCCCAGTTCGCATGCACAATCGAACACTTATGCAGCAAAACCTTGTCCTATTATTTATTTGTACAATTTTGCATCCCTACCCACAAAATCGCATTGTTATGTCGCTGGCTTTTGATTTGGTCAATTAAGTAGACCTTGTCCTATTACTATTTGGGCTTGTTTAGCTACCTATGTGAATGCAGCAAAACCTAAACCTAAAATCTAAATCTCTCTCTCTCTCTCTCTCTCCCATATATAATATGAGATTAAGCAGTGACTTTGTTCTAGAGAAATTTAGATTTCTCTTTATTTGATTTTGGTGAGGGAACTCTTTGGGTGTATTTGGAGTTTAGATTTTGTGTAATTGCCATTGTGTTTAGTGCTTTCGGTGAGAGAGCTTTATGGGTGTTTTTGGGGTTTGGAATCCCATAAATCTTTATGCTCTGTGTAATTGTCTTTTCCATTTTGCATAACATACTATTATATAGTTACACGCCTAATAAATAAGCATCAAATGCATGTTTTGTTGCATTGTAAATGTATTACCCACTAGCTTATATGACAAGTTTTGATTGGTAGAATATAAACTAGTACACAAAAGGTAGTACAAAGGATTTGTATTCTTTGCTTTCCTACACTCTACTGCAAAAAAAACTGCTAATTTGTTTGCTGCTGCTAATGCTTTTCATTTTAATCAAAGTCATTTTCATTTTATTTTAGTTAAATGTTCTACATTACAATGATTTTTTCTGCTAAATTTTAAAGATAACATCTAAGACTTATAGTATCAAAATATTCTCATTTGTTGACATTTCTTATACTTCATGCAGGATAAAACAAGCGGTCATTGGTGGTTTACACTGGATAATCAAAAAATAGGATATTGGCCCAAAAATCTTTTCACTCTCTTAGCCAATGAGGCTCGCTTTTTTCAATTTGGGGGCGAGGTATATAGGAATATAAATAAGCCGTGTCCACCGATGGGGAATGGTCATTTTCCGAGCGGGGCTTTGAAAGAATCAAGTTATTTTGTACAAATGCAATCTGTCAGTCCAGCATACAATTTATTGGATATAGACCCCATTATTATGGATAAGTCCGTTACCAGTGTAGGTTATGACTTGATACCTTGGGGAAATCAACGTGGAGAGTTGAAAGTTACCATGACATATGGGGGACCTGGAGGGAATTGTGGTCAATAATAGTTGGTGTATGCAAAATACAAATAAAAGGAATAAATGTACTTGGTCTTATGCCTATGACACAAGGGTGTCCAATAAAGAGTAATAATTTGCTAATGGTAGGGATTTATGATGACTTTGGAAGGGTGATTTGACAGTGAATGACGGTTTTTTGAATAGTAAAATAAGAGTTTTAGTATGGATTTCGTGGGTTTTTGGGGATGAATGGCTACTTTAGCAAAAGTACTCCAAAATGACACTCTAGTAAGTACAATATTATTACTTATATAAAAATATAAATTGTGTTGTCTACAATAAGTATCTTCCAATAAATGATAAAGAATGATGATCCCTTTCGAGCAGCCATCGGAAGCTTCAAACTCTCTCTAGTGATTCACATGCACAAAATCATAGAAACCTTTCACCGTGAAATTACTCTTTACAAATAGATATGTTAGCAAATACATTGAAAATCAATATTATTTTCATACATTTTATTAAACAATTAAATAGAGAGAAATTAAGAATTAGAAACCATGTAAGCTCCTTTACTTTGCAAAAATTCAAAGTAAAAGAGATATAAAAAATAAAATAAAATAAAACACTTTCAATCTATTAATGAAAATTTAATATCTACAAATACTTAGACAAATGGTGCTTTTTTTTCCTATGGTTTTTACAACGAAATATTTGAAATCAAGATAAAGAAACACTAAACATACGTACAAAACATCATAGAGCTGGCGTACAACTATATTAACAAAAAGAAATATCAAAATGCACAGAACATAACCCATAAAATAAACTCACAAATAAATAATTTAACAAACAACTAATGAAGAAAAGAGTACGTACGTACCTATTGGATTGAGCAAGTGTAGAGAGGAAAAATTTCCGACCTATCACAAGTTAACACATTATACTACCAAGTCCACAAAATACAGCCAATTACAAAGCACTACATACTGCTGCTAGGTTTTGCTATCACTACTCAAAAACCAACAGAAATTTGCCAAGTGTCGTTGAAATAGGGGCATAAAATGCATGCAAAAATCAATCACACATCAACAGGTGTAAGTGATGACATAAGCAGTCTGGCGCGTGTAAGCAATGACATAAGCAATGACACATGTCACCAATCAAGTTTCGTCATGTGTTGCTCACCCACCCCCAAACTCCTATAAATAGAAGCCTTCCTAAGGCATTTCTACACACACCACGAGATCCATGACACAAGTAGCATCAAAGAAGATTCAGAAGTATAGAAGCTCTACAGGAATCAAGCCCTGAAGCCTCCAGGAATTTCAAGAACTTCAACCTCGAATACGAAGAATATTTGAAGCAAAAGCATCTAAACTACCTACCTAGATCTCAAAGGTCACTGGAATCAAGCTCAAAAGCCCCAAAAACCTTAAGAAACTACACATTAGTGAAGCTCTACGGATGCAAGCCTCCAAAGCCCCGAAGAACTTCCGCCACAAACCTTCAAATGCAAAGAACATTCGAAGAGAAATCATCCAAATCATCTTCCTAGATCTCAAAGTTTACTAGAATCAAGCTCGAAAGCCTCCAAAAACCTCAAAAAACCATAAATCAATGAAGCCCTACAGATTCAAACCTCTAAAGTACCAAAGAACTTCCACCACAAAACCTTTGAAGACAAAGAATGCATCAAGAACACGAAGAACAAAGAATTTCTAACAAGCTTATAGCCAGAGATTCATTGTAATTCAATTTCAAGGGCCTTCGATTCATCCTTTAGCCAAATTGAAGGATGTTTGGTGTTTAAGTCAAAATCACATTATTACAAATATATTTTTCAAGAAAATCGAATCAGAGGATCACTCTTTTGTAATTTCAGAAAACTGTACCATACATTCATCAATACAAATTCCCATTTGTGAAACTATTCTACTTGTTTGATTTATTTCGAACTAAGAAATTTAGTCTTTCCACAGCAAGTAAAAAAGAAAAAAAGAGAACACCCAATTAAGTAATTGACATTCAAATATATACTACCTACTAAATGGATATGTTGAAGAAGATGAAAGGGTAAACCAAAGTGGAACCAAACCAAGGATTGTTAACCTTAGATCTTCACTGATGAGGTTTTATGATAGCATTACCTTTTATTTTTGATCTCGTTTGTATTAGAGATATATTAGCCCACTAGTCACTAATCCAATCCATTCGGTGCACGGAAAAATTTATCAAAATTTATCAGTTTAAACGTAACATATAATACTATCCAAAAGATATTGTAATTATCCATTCAACCATTACATTTATTATTATTATTATTATTATTATTATTATTATTATTATTATTATTATTAAAGATAGAATGTTATTATTAATTCTCAAAAGTAAGTGTACAAAAGTATAGAAAGTTGCCAAGTTGGTACCCACATGCTTAGTATATTGATAGAACTAAAGGACACAACAATATACACTCCAGATATCAAATCAGCTATACAGTCAATTCGATTTAGGATTGTTGTTTTCACTCCTAGAGTTCGGGTGTAGAAGAAAGTCCTTAAAGCTGTGCTTGTTGGGCTTGTTCGGGTGTATATATTACAAATGTACAATCCAAACTGAAATTTAGGTCCACGAATTGAAATATATATTTCTCTGCAATCTCTTTGTTTTCTCTATAAAGATCCTAATCCTTCCTAATATTTAAAAGGTATTAGAAATATTGGGGTTTGCTTTGCTTTTATAGTGTTCATAATTAACCTCACAAATTTAGAGATAAATTATCAATGTTTGAGTTTAAGTTGTACTTATTAGAAAAATAGAGTTTCACTCCTTGTTAAGTTTGGATTAAACAAAAATAATTTTATTTTAAAAAAGAAGAAGAAGATAATAATGAGTTTGAGTTTAAGTTGGACTTGTTAGAGAGATAGAATTTCACTCTTTGTTAAGTTTAGACTAAACAAAAATAATTTTATTTAAATATTGTGCTGATGTGAAAAATTGTGAAAGTTTTAGAGGCTTCGGTTTTATATATATTAGCACAGGCTCAAGCCTAATGTTACTTTGTGTGCAAGCCAAATCTCCTACTTGTACTAAAAGTTTATTAATCTAGGGTTTAATCTACTATATATACCAATGTTATGGTTCCTTGTAAGTTGTAACACAGGTTTTGTGTTACACTCTTATATATTAAAGATGTAATCCTTAAGGGTTTATTCTGTGAACGTAGGCCATAAAGCTGAACCACGTAACTCTCATGCAATTGTATTCCTATTTTATGCTTCCCTCTTCCACATATATTTAAGCATATTCAACATAGAATATATCATAGTTCAACATAAAATATATCGTTACTAATATTTAACAATTTGGAAGATAAAAAAATTTAAAAAAAAAAAAAAAAACAATTTGGAAGATCTAATTGAAGAGTTGGATTTATTTTGGGTGATTTGTTGGCAAATCTAGCTTCAGCGGAACTCAGTCTTGCATGGGGGTTCTTTTCAACATCCATCATGGTCATACCAACGGGATTTGGATTATTTGAGTGAGTTTCATGAAGTGTAGGAGCATTTAAGTGTACTTGTGACAGTTCATGTTTCAGCAAGTCATGTATGACAGCCACCACAAGGAGATTTATTCAAGCTGAAATTTGATGGAACATATTTTAATAATGGAGCTGCTTTGGGTTATGGGGCTGGCGTTCGTAATGGGAATGGCGAAGTGATGGCTGCTATTTTGGCCAAGGGTCGGGCTGTAAGGGATAGTGAAGAGGTGGAGGTGCTAGCTTGCCGCAAAGCTCTTGAATTTGCTATAGATGCTGGTTTTATGGAGGTGATTTTGGAAGGTGACAATGCAAGGGTGATGAAGACAATAGCACAGGCTTAACCAGATCTAGCTCGGCTTGGGTTTATTTATAAAGATATTTGGTGCTTGATTGTAGGTTTTAGATCCTTTACAATCAATTGTGTTAGGCGGAGTGCCAATGGTGTTGCTCATGTGTTGGCAAGATTTGCTAGGTTTTTTCATAATGAAATTGTATGGTTGGAGTAGGATCCTCCACCAGCAGTTGATGCTCTGTATTTGGATTCTAGTATTCTTCATTAATGAAATTCATTTGGTTTCGGTCTCAAAAAAAAAAAAAAGAGAAGATCTAATTGAATAATACATGGTAGTCATTCTCCTTGTTTGGAAGGTTTTCTTTATAAAAAAAAATCTTGTCGTGTACTATTAGAATAATTTTATAGTTTTAAAAAAAAAATTATTAGCCATTATGCTTTTATAATAACTATAGTGTGGAATGCATTTATAATAATTAGTAGGAATCATTGAATGAGCAAATAAAGTGCAGAATTATTATTATTATTATTATTATTATTTTGTGTGAAATGTAATGCTTGACACATGGCTTATATATAAGAAATAAATTTAATACATGTCAAACATATATGAAGTGGACCAATTGTGGTTTGCCATGTAGCATTGTTAGTCCTAAATGTCTTGAAGAACCTATTACATGTCAAGTGTCTAAAGGCTCAAACATGACATGTGTTGTTGTTATGTGCATCCTCTAGTTTAAGGATTCAACTTTTATAATATATACTAATTGCTAACTTGTGCAATGCCTGGAAAAAAATAGAAAAAGTGAGATTTGAAAAAAATTATGTAGCATATAGTTATTCCCATAATGCTTTTTAATTTTACATTGAGTGCTGCTCTTGAACATATACAGTTTACGGTATTTGAATTTATTAAAAAAATTGTCATGTAATATAAGTGCCCTCTAATATAATTATTTAAATAAAAAGAATTGGTTCCAAAAATAATCACCACAATCTATTAAACAATAAAATTTCAATATAATCTTTGGAAAATCTCTCTACCCATTGTCATCTCCATCTTTGTACATTGTCATAATAGCCTTTATAGAGGACAAAGTTTTGCCTTTTCTTCTCTCTTCTATACAATCCCAAATCAAGATGTTCTACTCAGAAACTTGAGTTTTTTGTGGGGTTCTTTCAAGTATTATTTAGCTACTTAAAAGTTTAAGTGCAATATCATAGTTCAGGTACTCATATATATCTTCAAGGCATTATAATTCTCATAGAAGATAATAATAAGTTTTTTAAGTATTCAAAAGCTTAACATTTGGCATGACTGAAGTCATACATGAAGGCATACAAACTTAGATTAATAGACTTTTACCTATAAAAAAATAATGGTAGAGAAAATTGTTACTTGTAGCTTTGCAATAAATAAAAGGGGAAGGTAGCAAGTTCAATTTTACAGCTTCAATTTGAGTTTCTCTGCTAAGAATGAGAGTGCACAATTTTTCATCCAAAGGATGTTGCCAGGATAACCATGAACTCAATAAGACCATGTTATGTGCTGGCGTTCTTGGTTGTCGGCTTGGTGGGACTGCCAGCATTGATGTGGGTGGTGGTGGTGGTCTACAAAGATATGATTTTTCAGAAAAATACAATATTGGGTACTAAAACTTGGACATAGGAAGCTAATAGAAAAAGGTTTAGAAAGAAAATATTTTGATTGGAAAAAATTCTCATTTTTTGTCAACAGTTAATTCATAGACCCAATGGCAAAACCCTTTTTGGACAAACTTCAAGAAGGTTTCGTGATGGCCAATAATCATATATTTTATACATAAGTAGGCTAGTAAAGCCTTCTACTTTCTTGTTGCATCAACAATTTCATGTAAATAGAAAGTTCACACAAATGGCCCTGTTGCTTAATGTGCTATACTGTTACTACCACCAAACAGTAGAGCACAACAGTTTGATTGCTTCGACTTTCAGGTATCTAACTTACCTTTTTATATAGTCATAGAGCCAAAGAGATTTGTATAATTCCACAGTTAGACTAAGAAAATAGTAATCATGTTTGGACGTTTTTTTTTTTAAAAAAAAAAAATGGCAGATAAACAATGTTATTTGGGAGTAACAAAGAAGGAAAGTAAGACAATCATTTTTTCACAATATTACTATTAAACCTCAATTTTAATATAAAAATCTAAATATATAGAGATATTTTAGGATTTTTAGAGAAAATTTCATTAAATTTTATTTTATTCCTTTCAAATTCTGCAAATTTCTGGAGGAATGAAAATTAAAAGTTTTAAGGGAATAGTGAAAATTAACAAATAAGTATTCCCTCTTATCTATTCTACTTCTTTCTAATTAAACTTCTAAAAAAGATATTAAAATAAATATTTTAAAAGAATTCTTTTCATTTTATTTCATTCTTTTTCCTTCTTCCAAATTAAGCGAGATGTCATTAAAGCCATAGGCTGTAATTTGGTTTTCAAAGTAGCATACCTATAGAGACTGATTAGTGATTACACATAAATGTGAACTTTGCATCTTTGCATACAACAGTAACTAGAGAAATTTTTAGGTCCTCTAGGGAGGATAGCTACTTTGGTCCAACCATTTAGTAAGATTTTGCTGCATATTTAAAATGCTGAATCAGTGGCCAAGTTATGTCAGTGTTGTTTACTTTTAACTTACAGACTAATAGTTCTTTGTTTTATTGTTTCGCCGATGAAATCGTTGTAATTGATGTTAAATTAGTAGCTCTAGTCTAGAGTTCATATATGTTCTTTTCTTTTCAAAAAAGGAAAAATATAAGTAAAGATTTTTGGTTGGTCATATTGCATTTCCTATTGGCTTTCTCTTAATTTGTTGATTTTAATGAGTATTATAGTCCTAGTCATTGCATGGATCTCTCTCAACACACACCAAAAGTTTCTCTGTAGCTAAGAAAGTCCTCCAAACTTCTCCTAGGCAGTAGAATAGCCGTACCTTCTAGGAAGGTTTCTTTTGTTCTCCACGTTCTAACAATGTTAGTTCATTGGCTAGTTGGGTTTTCTTCGAGGGAATAGGGAAAAAACTGTCTTTTTTTTAATTTTCTTCCTACTGCCTAGATAATTTTGGACAATGGAGAAATTATCACAAAGTTGGACGAAACTATCGCTTTCGGAGAGAGAGCGGCCCAAGTTGCTGTTTGGAAGCTGAATTCAGTTTGAAAGAACATATCATAGCAGCAAAGTTTCTTACGAAGAGGGCGCTTAATAATTGAGGCCATTGCAAAAACGTTTACCCCATTATGGCGTTCAAGGAGCGGATTTAAGATCAAAAACCTGGGTGATTATGTGATTCTTTTAATTTCTGATGATGAAAATGAAGTAGAGAAGGTCCCCAATGCCGAACCATGGTGCTTCAATAAGCACTTGGTGATCATGCAGAAGTATGACAAGAGCATAGCAATGGAAGAACTGAAATTTGAGAAGACTCGATTTTGGGTTCAAGTTCATGGACTCCCCTACAAGTACATGGATGTTAAGGCGGCCAAGAAGATTTGTGAAGTTGTTGGAAAAATTGTCCACTCTAACGATATAGCTGAAACGGAGGGGGGCAATTTTAGAAGGATTCTAGTGGAGATGGATATATCTTTACCTCTTTGCCGTGGTCGAGTTGTGGATATGGAGAATGGAAAAAAAATCTTGGGTCACTTTCAAATACGAGTGCCTTCCTAATATATGTTATCGGTGCGACAAAATGGATCACTCGGACCGTGATGGTGAGATTTGGCTGGATAGTGAAGGAAGATTAGCAGAAACACAAAAACAATTTGGGCCGTCATTACGTGCTCCACCATTTTTCCCGGTCAAAGCGAAGTGTGATGGCCGTCCCAGGATTTTACTGTAAAAAACGTACAACCTCTAAGTCGCAAGCTAATGTAGCCAGACCTGAGGACAGCGGTGGGATCAAGGATGATTCACGAGCTATAGAGGAGCTCACGGTGGTGCACAACACAGACTTAGATGACAGCTCATTAAAGGTGCATTTATGGGAGAAAAACGACACACATAATGACCCTCATAATTCAGGAAACAATTACACGAGTAATAAACCTCAAGTCCCTAATATCACTCCACACAATCCGAACCACTTTAATGCAGAAACTATAGGGATTAATGTGACCGAAAATTCTGGTGATAGTTGTCCATTACTTCCAACGGAACCAATGGGAATTAATCCAATTAATGTCTTGAGTAAATCCATCAGGAGCAATCAAGTCAAGGAGGCGGCTCAATCAAACCCTAATGCTAATCCTTTCATCCTTACCTCTATGTCACGTGAGGGGCATGAAGTTACTAAGGTAATAAAAAAAAAAAAGGCACGTGGACTAGGCTGGACAGAGGCAAGATCACGCAGCAGGTACCTCGGGCAGATTCCACAGGTCCATGCAAACGTAGTTTTTTAACGATTGATGATCATTCGATTTACCTTGTAGCAAGAAACAGGTTTTGACGGATGAAGCTAAATTTTCTTCTCAAATGGTGGAGGCTGATGCTCAGCCACGCCAGAAGCTAGGCTATATCGAGTCCTTCACAAGTGAGAGGTTTGTAGTGGGCGAAGAGGTGGAGGATTGGTGCTGTTTAGGAAAAATGATGTTCATGCAACCATTGAGGATTCACATAAGTATTTTATTGATATAACCCTAGATAAAAATAAAGAAACAGAATGGAAATTTACTGGGTTCTATGGAGAGCCTGAAACTCATCGGAGAATGGAGGCTTGGAATAAATTGAGAGGTTTAAACAATAGGCCAAAAGTACCATGGCTTTGTGTGGGGGATTTCAATGAAATCAATAGACAAGACAAAAATTGGGGGGAGCAATGAGAAGTCACAACCAAATGCAACAATTTTGAGATGTAATTGATGAATGTGTTTTCATTGATTTGGGATTTGAGGGATCCAAATTTACTTGGAGCAAACATTTTGATGATGGTCACGCATTATGGGAACAGTTGGACAGGGGATTGGAGAATTGTGGATTTCTCATAAGATTTCCAAGTACAAGGGTGTCTCATCTTAGATGTCTGTCATTAGATCATATTCCACTTCTTATAAATCTTTCAGGATTGGAAGCTCCACCTAAAAAGAAAGTATTTCATTTTGAGGAGATGTGGTTATCTGAATCAAGCTGTGGAGAAATTGTGGAGGCGGCATGGAGGGAAGGTGAGCGAGGTGATATCTTGAAAAAAATTGAAAAATGCAGTAAGGAGTTGGGAGAGTGGGAAAAAACATTTTTGGGAATGTTAGGCGAGAATTGGAGGAGAAGCAAAAATTGTCAGCCAAGGTTGAGGCTGAGGCTATGAGGAGGGGAGATAATTCTCGACTTAGGGAATTGAAGGATGAAATTCATGTTCTCATGGACAAGGAAACCCGAATGTGGAGCCAAAGATCAAGAGTGCTATGGTTGAAAAATGGTGATAACGATTCCAAATTTTTTCATAACAAAGCAACTCAAAGATTTTGGAAAAATTCCATTCTTGGAATTTAAGATAAAAGGGGTATTTGGCAAGAGCAACCAGAAGTAATTGGAGACACTATTGTGGAGTATTTTGAAGAACTTTCACTACAAGGAATTCGGCCATTGAAGAAGGTTCACTATCCTTTATTCCAAGGCTAGTCACAGATGAGATTAATGAATAGCCAATGGGGGAATTCATGGAGTGGGAAATTCAAGAAGCACTTAACTAAATGGCGCCCCTAAAAGCACCAGGTCCTGATGGGATGCCACCCCTATTCTACCAACATTTTTGGGGGATTATGAACGGTAGGGGTGTGCAAAAAACTGACGAACCGAAAAAACCGGCCTAAACTATGCCAAAATTTTAGTTCGATTTCGATGCAATTCGGTTTCGGTTTCATTTTTAAAAAACCGAAATTTTCGGTTTTGGTCCCGATGTTGGATTTTTTATCCCAAAACCGAACCGAACCGACCAAAAAATATATATGTATATATATATATATATGTGTGTGTGTGTGTGTGATTTTAAAACATAACAGATTAGTGGCTTAGTGGTATGCTTCTTGTGGTTTGCCTACCTAATCCAAGGTTCGAGCCTTTGCGTGGGACGTGGGTTTTTTTTAACTATTTAATTCTTTAAAATCCTAGAGCATGTAAAGACGGAAATACCCCCTCTTATTTTCTTCCCTTTTCTTTTCTTCAGCCCCCCCCCTTCTCTAACTTTATCTCTCAATTTTTTCTGTCTCTTTCTACCTTTCTCTCTCGTTCTTGCTTCAATTGACACACACACACACACACACACACACACAAAGCAAAATGGAAGAAGAAGCTTTCTTCACCCAAATTCTTCAATCTCTCTGACTCTCTCTCTCTCTCTCTCTCTCCGAGTTTCATCTCTTCGCTTCAGATCGATGAAGACCAACTGTAAGAGATCTCTACTTCCCTTTTCTTTCGAATATCTGAGATTCTCATATAATCAGTGAATTTTTTTTTACACTTCAAGCTGTGTTTGTTTTGTTTTGTTTATACTGTGATTTTTTTTTCAAGTGAACAATGATTTTGCTTTAGAGTGATCTGTGTGAAAAGTTTTGAGCTTGTGGTTTTTATCAATTCTGAGTGTGATTTTATATGCTTTGAACCCTCTCTCTTTTTTGTATTTCGGGTTTTGTTTAATACTGAATCAATGCTATTTTCTGTGAATCTGTGATTGTGATTTTGAGTTGTTATTTTCTTATTGAAAAATCGATACCCCATGTGATGTTGAGTTGTTTTTTTCTTTTTGTGACTATGAATCTGTGATGTTGACTGAAACCGAACACCGACCGAAAAACCAACCAAAACTGCAACTGATGGTGTTTCAACTATTTCGTCGGTTTCGGTTGGCAACTTTGGAAACCGAAAATTTTGGTTTCGGTTGGCCAATTAAAAAAAACCGACCGAAAACAAACCGAAACACCCCTAATGAACGTGTTAGGATGTGTCCTTAAATCCTATTGTATGATGCTATGTATGATATTATGTATGTCATTATGTATGACATGATGTATGACTTAATATTGTGATTGATAAAGTTATTTTATTATTATCTAAAATAATGGTAACATGAATATGAGACATTATCATATAATCCATGAGATGCATTGTATGTGATTTATGTGAAAAGTCAAAAAAGATGTAGATCACAAGTTCTTTGTAAACTCAAAATTTATAGTTCGTAGTCGGTGATGAAATTGGGCATTTCATCTGCGAAGACTATAACGTGTCAACTAAGATGATTTGTCTTGATCATGGAAGTGGAGACTTCTAGTTGATATGTTGATATGTTGATATGTTTTAAGAGTTAAAACATATTGACTAGGACCGCTGTGAGATTTATTATTCTCCTAATGACTGTCAAATGAATAATAAATCTCACGACTTCTATTTGCATGAACTCATAATCCTGAGAGAATAATGGACCTGATCATGAAGTGTAGGTTGCTTTGATATATCAGGAGTGAGACCTAAAGTGACGGTCAAAACCTCAGTATGTTGGGCAGCCACATTTAGTGTTGATGGAACATATATTCTTAAGATGGAATTCATAGTCTCTTGATGGAGATATAAAATATTCCCTTGAGATAAGTTTAATGGTTTTAGTTATTCAGAGAGTTAGGCCTAACCACTTTAGTAAGAAATTACCAAAGTATATATTTATGGATTTCATAAATATATAATGAATAACTTTAAAGAATTAAACCAGTTACTCAAGGATAAGATGTAGTAATTTACAAAGTGGCAGTCTACATTTATGACTTTGTGTTACTACGAATATTTTATGAAGGGGTTACGTGTATAATAAAGTCTTGGGATATAATTTATTAATAAGGCCTAGAGTGCAATTATATTTATATTATGGTATTAAATATAATTAATGGTAACTTTGGACTTGTCAAAAGTTGACGGAAAAGCCCAAGGCCCATTGGAGCTAGTGTCTTATTGGTCCTTTTTGGTCCCACTCCAAGCCACACACTAAAGCCCAATTAGAAAGGCCCAATAGGTCAGCCCAATTAGATAATCAGTTAGTTATAAAGGGAGAAACATACATAATTTTTTTTTAAGAGATTAGAATAGAAAAAGAAACGGTGTGTGAGAGAGTGTGAGACACACTTTCATTCTCCCTTTGAAAAACTGATTGAGAGACCACACATCTTGGGCGTAAAGTGGAATTGGAGTGAAGATTAAAAGTGTTCCCAAGTGCTTCTAATCTTTGTTTTGAATTTCTCCACACCAAAGTACGATATCTTGTTCTTAAATTCTGAAATTTACATTGTGTACGTTATCAATCATGAATGAAATAGATCCTAGTTCATTGCTTCCGCTGTGGGTTTTGCATGAGATGCAAAACCAGAATTTTTCCTCCAGAACAGAGATGTGACTTCTACAATTCTGGCTTGGCTGAATTCAGGTAAAATAGCTCACCCAATAAACCATACTTTTGTCACTTTAATTCCAAAAGTAAAGAATCCTACTTTAGTCTCTGAATATCACCCTATTAGCCTATGTAACGTATTGTACAAAATATTCTCCAAAGTCCTTGCAAACAGATTAAAAAAATTCATGCCAAAACTTATAATTGAGCATCAATCTGCTTTTGTAAAAAATAGGCTTATTTCAGATAATGTTTTAGTAACTTTTGAGACCTTGCATTGTATGAAAAATCGTAATTCAGGACAAACAGGTTTTATGGCTCTAAAACTAGACATGAGCAAGGAGTATGATAGGGTAGAATGGAGCTATCTTCAGAAACTGATGGAAAAAATGGGCTTTTGCTCAAGGTGGATCGGTTTGATTATGGAGTGTGTTCATACTGTCTCATACTCAATTTTGGTAAATGGTGATCCGAAGGGGCTAATTAATCCAACACGAGGCATAAGGCAAGGGGACCTTCTCTCCCATTTCCTCTTCCTATTATGCACGGAAGGAATACATGGCTTAATCAAAAGAGCTACAAGAGCTAAGGAAATCAACGGCTTCTCCATCTGCAAGAGAGGCCCCAAACTAACCCACTTATTTTTGGCAGATGATAGCTTGCTTTTTTGTAAGGCAAATCCTCAAGAATGTGGAAATGTGCTCAAAATTTTGACAGAATATGAAGAGGTGTCGGGCCAGAAAATAAATAAAGAAAAGACTTCTCCTTTCTTTAGCAAGCCCACAAAAGCCGATATTAAAGAGAAGATTAAAAATGTGTTGGGCGTGAATGAAATAAGGTCGTATAAGCGATACTTGGGGCTGCCCTCATTGGTAGGAAGGGGAAAAACAGCAAGCTTTAACTATATTAAGGAGTGGGTTTGGAGAAAATTACAAGGGTAGGAGGGGAAGCTCCTTTCTCAAGCCAGTAGAGAAGTTTTTATCAAAGCAATTGCTCAATCCATTCCAAATTTTGTCATGAGATGTTTTAAACTTCCCTTGGGCCTATGCCATGAAATTGAAGCTATGGTAAAAAAATTCTTTTGGGGGCAGCAAAGTGACAAAAGAAAAATACATTGGATTAAATGGTCAAAATTGACAAAACCAAAATTAGAAGGAGGATTGGGATTTAGAAACCTTGCCCTTTTCAATGACGTTCTTCTTGCCAAGCAAGCATGGCAGCTTCTACATAATGAAGACACTATCTTTTACAAAGCTTTTAAGGTGAGATTTTTTCACCTGTTTGTTCATGGAAGCACAAGAATCGGCATCTAGATCCTATGCTTGGAAAAGCATTTTGAAAGGGAGAGAGGTGATCCAAATGGGAGCAAGATTTTGGGTGGGCAATGGAAAAAGCATCAAAACATGGCAGCATCATTGGCTGCCCATAAAGCATCCACCATTAATTTCATCCCCAATTATAGAGTCTATGGAGAATGCCACAGTGGATTGCCTCATTGACATCAACACAGGTAAGTGGAATGCTAAAATGCTTCAAGGTGTTCTCATACCAGCTAAAGCAGAGATTGTTCAAAGGATTCCATTGTCTCAAAGCCAAACCAAGGATACTTTGTATTGGCCATTCACTGCAGTTGGACAGTACAACTGCAAGTCTAGGTACAAGTTTCTCAAGGATTTGGAGGGGAATTCTGATAGAAGAACTCAGACGGAGGAAGAGAAGAAGGTGTGGAAGAACATTTGGCATCTAGAAGTCCCAAACAAATACAAGAATTTGGTGTGGCATGCATGTAGAAACGCCCTACCAACGAAACAAAATCTGGTTCAGAGAACTATAATACAAAATCCCAAGTGTGAGTGATGTTCCCTACAAGCTGAAGATACTTTGCATGCACTGTGGAGGTGCTTAGGTTTGAATGAGGTGTGGAAAGGTGACAGATGGAGTTTTCGGTCAAGGATGCAATTTAATGACTTTATGGAGTTGTGTAGCTGGATTATTGAGAATGGCAAGCCACTGAACCTATTTGCTATTTAGGTATGGAATATTTGGAACTAGCGGAACAAGCTCAGGACAAACCAAGCTTGCTACCTTACCAAGGACTTGCGGTAGAGGGTAGAGGAGAGCTGGGACAAGATCCAAAATTGCAACCTCAGGCCGGACTAGATCAGATCAATACCTTAAACTAAATGGATAGCACCCTCACCAAATACATACAAGATCAATTACGATGGAGCAATATCAAACGCAGACAATAAATCTGTGATTGGAATAGTTGTCCGGGACTGTCGAGGGGAGGTGATTGCCTTACTTGTGCTAGATCAAGCATACCAACCTGTGGAAGTTGAGGCATTGGCAGCATGTAGGGCAATAGAGTTTGGCAGTGAGCTAGGACTTCATCGCGCCATTGTTAAGGGAGACTCGGAATTGATTATGAAGGTCTTGAGATGCAAGGATTATGGGCTAGCTCCTTATGCTCATCTGATAAATGATGTGTTGTTATTCTCTGGTTTATTTTCATAATTATCATACTCTCACATAAGGAGGGATGGTAATAAATTTGCTCACAGTTTAGCTAGGCTAGCTCTGACATCACCAAATTGTACTGTGTGGATGGAGGATGTTCCATGTCGCACTCTACCTTTTGTTCAAGCTGATTTGGCCGCTTTTTAGTTTTTTCCAATAAAAGTCTTCTTCCTCAAAAAAAAAAATAGTCATTGCATGGAAATTTGATTACCCATTATTAAATTCAATAATAACCATGACAATTAAATTATGTTGACTGATTTGCACAATTTGGGATTGTGCATTTCAATTTAAGTTCGTAGGCTTTCAAATGTGGCTTTCCTTTAAGTGTACTTCAAAACAATTACATATTATGTTCTTTTGTTGTGGATTGGTTCTGAAGATTTGGAATTTGATTGAAATTTGGTTTTTTGTTGTTTGTTTGCAATACTTTGGTTTTTAATTAGAACTAGGCAATACGCGGGACATGTTATTAGCGCAATATTTATCTCATTGGTTTTCAATTTTGTAGAGGCTTTAAATCTCCTTATTTTTCACTATTAATTGGAATAAAAATAACTATAAAAAATGAAATAAAACATTTTACCATTTCAGTTGGATCTAGCTATTTCATTAACTTTAAAGATTTAATTCTAAAGATTATTTCTATTACCCCTATAATGATTGCACCTATATATTTAACGATTTTAAGATCAATATTATTTCTATAATGATAACACCTATTTAACAATAGCTTAAGGACTAATCATGAAGTATAAGAATTTGCAACAATTGCATTGACAGCTTTTGTATAGTGAGCCCCATCCCAGCTTATGCATTTTAATTCATTGACACCCGCATGTGACATTAGGATTGTAATTGTACAGTGTCCATTGATAGCCAAAACATGCCTTTAACGGTTTCTTAAAGCCTTTCAAAGTATTAAGTATTAACCATTAACCAATATGACCACCGCGCACTCTTAGCACGATGGTCACTCTACAAGTATAAGTACTTGCGGGGTGTGGGGGGAAAGGACCGAAATTTAAGTTTCCAGATGAAAATTTCACACACATATACACATAAATTAAGAACACGAGAGTTAATGAGTTATGGTGGCAATCTTAAACGGCAATGAACAGAAGAATGCAAAAGAGATGGAGAGGCAATCTTTATCTGAGGGTATGCACTCTTTTGAATCAATATTAAAACCAAAAACTACGCTGTTTTGATTGGAGCAATTTAACAAAGTTATAGCCCATGTGCCAATAAGACGCCATTTCGATCAGAGAAATTTAGGGAAGGTTAGGCTCTCCCATCACATTATTAACCTATTAGGTGGCCGGCCCTTTTTTTTTTGTTCCACTTAATTGGTTAGGAATTAATAGAAGATTATCCTTTACAATCTCAAATTGACCCTAAATAAATGCGCCATGCCCATGGTTGCTTAAATTAAATAGAGGAGTACAGATGTAGAAAAGCCCTTGCTTACCACGTTCGAAGTTCACGGATTGCAGAACGTGCATGACACAGGAGTGTACTATAGATATTAAATGACAAAACATAGAGAAGATGAGAATAATCAGTATAAAAAAATTTTAAAAAAAAAACATACTGAATATAAACCCAATCAAAAGCAGGGGGAGGTTTAAATCTCCGACAAAAAAAAACAAACAAACAAACAAACACACACTTGGATCTAACAACTTTAAAAGTAAATAATAATGCATGAAACAATGATACAAAGTACAAACAGTCCAAAGCTGATATTTTCTTCAGTTATTAACTGTTCAAATGGAAGTTTAAATTTGAAAGGAAAACATGAGCCGTTATAGGGAAGAGGAGAGAGAGTGTAACGGTCATGGGTTGCCAGGAGACTGTTGGTATGCACAGGCCAAAGAGAAGGGTTGAGTATTTAGGGTGAAGGATGGAAGCAATATGCTCAGCATCGTTTTACCAAGATTAAATAAATTTTCTTTAAAAAAATGGACAAAACTTAGTTATAGTGTTTTAATAAGGGCAAATTTAAGAAATAACACCAACATTAAGAAACTTAAGCATACACAACACATAACAGAACCTAAAATTAGGTTTTTGCAACCAACAATAGTATGATACGGTTTTTAATTATGTATCAAACATAACTAATAAATCATAGTTAACTTATGCTACTATATTTTCTATATTAAAAAAAAAAACTTATTCTGCTATACACGTATGAGCATAGTCATAATAGTGAGTCTATACAGGAGAATGTAACACACCAAAAAAAGAAGAAAAAAAGAAAAAAAAGAAAAAGAAGAGAGGATCATCCTCATCCCATCATTTGGAAGTCCCACTCAATCATCTCCAAATGAAATGACACCTCGACAATAGGGGCATGTAGAGGCAAGAGCCAAGTAGGGTGCAATGCATCTGCGATGGAACACGTGCCTACATGGTGGAAGACTCGACAACTCATCTCCATCAATAAAGCAATGCAGACAAATACAACACTTCTCCGTGTTATAGGGAACATGAGACCCATTATGAAACACAATCACAGGAATCTGAGGGTAAACTCTAATCCTAATAAGTCCATAATGGTATGCCACGTAGAGCATCGACATAATGAGCGCAAAAACACAAGTCATGACAACTAGTGTAGGCACGTAATAATAACGCCAAACACTAAGTACGCTAGGCTCAGGCTCAAAAGGAAGTGAAATAAGTGCAACATCCATGTCAGAATCTCTGCAAAAAGAATATTAATTGATGTCAACAAATTCTTAGATAGAAACAACAATATTTTACTTTTTTTTTTTAATGCAAAAACAAGAATTTGATTGTTCTTATCCAATTTTCCTCTAATGTTTTATCCATTCTTTCGATAGACACAAAAACTTAATTTTCTAATGGATGGGGTTTGGGTTGGGCATAAATGGAGTGAGTACATAAAACCCATTTACCCATTATAACCTATTTAACCAATTAATTATAACCCAAACCCAACCCAACCCAACCCTATTATTATAGGTAAAACTCAACCCACTCAATTACCAATTAATCAGTGAATATATATAACTAAAATACCCCTAAAACCTCTAAAATAGCCAAAATATCTCTAAAAATTATCAAAATGCCCCCTAAAACTTGAAAATGACCAAAATACCCCTAAAACCCTCTAAAATGACCAAAATACCCACAAAACTTTTAAAATGATCAAAATGCCCCTAAAACCTCCAAAATGACCAAAATACTCCTAAAACCTCCAAAATGACCAAAATACCCCGAACACCTTAAACAAAAAAACTTAAAAAAAAAAAAACTAAAATACCCATAAAAATTCTAAATTGATTAAAACAGCCCCAAAACCTATAAAAAAAAAAAAAAAATACCCCCTAAATCTTTAAAATGAGCAAAGTACCCCCTAAAACCTTAAAATGACTAAAAATACTCATGAAACCTCTAAAATAACCAAAACACACCCAAAACCTCTAAAATGACTAAAATGGCTCCAAAACCTCAAAATAATATAATAGAAAAATCATGAAACCTCTAAATGACAAAAAATACCCATAAAACCTTTAAAATGACCAAAATACTCTGAAATCTCTAAAATGACCAAAATAGCCTCAAAAGGTAAAAACGACAAAAAACCCATGAAACCTCTAAAATGACCAAAATACCCTAAAATCTCTAAAATGACCAAAAATGCCTTGAAACTTCTAAATGACCAAAACTTTTCTCGAAATCTTTGAAATTGCCAAAAATATAACTTATTGGTCATTTTGAAGGTTTTAAGGTTATTTTGGACATTTTAGATATTTCAAGGGTATCTTGGTCATTTTAGAATTTTGGGGGTATTTTAGTAATTTTGGACGTTTCAGGGTATTTTTGGTTATTTTAGAGGTTTTGGGTTATTTGTAGTCATTGTAGAGGTTTTGGCAATATTTTGGGTATCTCAAAGGTTCAGGGGTGTTTTGGTCATTTTAGAAGTTTTGGGTATTTTGATTTTAAGGGTATTTTTGGCTATTTTAGAGGTTTTGGGGGCATTTTTGGTCATTTTAGAAGCTTTAGGATATTTTTTGTCATTTTAGAGGTTTAGGGGTATTTTGATTATTTTCGAAATTTTTTTAAGGGTACTTTGGCCATTTAGAGATTTCTAGATATTTTGAATCATTTTAGAGGTTTCAGGGTACTTTAGTCGTTTGAAAGGTTTAGGGTTACTTTAATTATTTTAGAAGTTTCCAATGTATTTTTGTCGTTTTAGGGTATTTTTTTTTCTCATTTAGATATTTTGGAGGGTTTTTTTTTTTTGTCATTTTAAAGATTTAGGATGTATTTTGGTAATTTTAGAGGTTTTAGGGGTATTTTTGTAATTTTAGAGGCTTCTAGGTATTTTGGCTCATTTTAGAGATTTTGGGGGTATTTTGTTCTTTTTAGAGGTTTTGAGGTATTTTTTGTTAATTTAGATATTTCATGGGCTTTTTGGTCATTTTTTAGGTTTTAAGGATATTTTGGTCATTTCAGAGGTTTTTAGGTATTTTGGATCATTTAAAACATTTTTGGGGTATTTTTGGTCATTTTTTAGGTTTCAGAGTTTTGTTTTTGTTGTTATTTGGAGTGTAATTTAGTTATTTTTGTGGTTCCAAGGATATTTTGGCCTTTTTAGTAGTTTTAGGGGTATTTTTAATTTTAGAGTTGAGTAATTTGAGTAAATGATAGTTGGGTCATACTTGGGTCTAATTGAGTACCTAATTAAGACCCATTAATATTTATGTTAATTAAATTTAATTGGGTCAATACTCATTTGCACTAATTAATATTTGGGTAGATTTGGGCGAGTAAATTAGTTTGGATTGATTTTGCTACCCCTAACTAGGACACAAGACAAATACCGCTTTATGCTATCAAAAAAAAAAAATAGAGAGACAGTACCACTTCAAAGTTTACATGAACAAGAGAATTAACAATTTAAGGAAGTATATGTTTCAAAACTATAGGTTTGCTTTTGTTGAAGTTTGATCAATGTAAACAAAACCTCGATCAGTTTATAAAGTCACTCAACAAATTTATGGAGATTAAGAAATTAAGATATCTTTTATTTTGTGGGTTCCAGTTAGCTTAACTAGTAAAGTCTCTGATGGTTGAATATGAGACTTGGAGTTTAATCCCCGCCTACTTCTAAAAAACGATTGGTGTCTTAATTTAATGATAAAAAAGCTATTATCAAGAGCAAACGCCAAAGATTGAAACTCTCCAAAAAAAAAAACAAAAGTTAAGATATCCTATTAATACATTAAATAACAACTTTAAAAATTAACTCAAAAAGACTTGTTTATAGTGTTTTCCATATATAAGGTTCCACATATAAGGCCATTGAACTTATAATTGATGGGACAAATGTTAGAATCTTCAATATGTACAAGTTATTGGGTTCAGACTGGTTCAATTCGTTCGGATCAGTTAAGTGAAGCAAGTGAAAGTCCAATGACTCCAATCTTTAGAGCATCTCCAGCAGTTTGGCTAAATTTTTGTATTATTTGGATGATGAACAGTGACATTTACCTTTTAACTACTTACTTTTTCAAATACACCTTCCAATAGATTCTCTATCCTTTCTCCATCTCATTTAAATATTATTTTTTCATTTATTCTTTATTCTTTTTTAATCTTTATTTTTTTCCTCTATTCATTCTTAACAATTATATTTTTCAACAAAAAATGTTACATCCACAATATTTTTTGCAATACCTTCACAAGAATCATAACAAAATCTTATATGGAAAGTTGTTGCTAATTTTAATTTGAACCCACCACTGAAATTATATTTTTATTATTCACCAATATTAGTTAATAACAATATGCTACTTAAGATTTATTGTGAAAATATTGTGGTAGCATTTCTAAATTGTCATTTCTTATTCTTTATATTATTTTTCTTTTCTTTCATCCATACGTTTCCTTTTTTTTTTTTCTTTTTTTCTCTTGTTTTTGTCTCCACCACACACATATACCATGCATCTCTATCCTATCCTTTTTTCCTCTACTTTCCACTTGATTCCAGAACCTCCCTCTCTCTTTCTTTCTCTAGCTCTCTCTTTTTTTACTCTTTTTTTCTTTTTCTACTTGATTCCAAAACATTCTCTAGCTCTCTTTGTGATAAGAAACGGAGAAAGAGGTAGAGAGAGAAAGAACAAATGGGTTAGATGACTCTGCTCCGCCACGTCTTCTGCTCTGCTCTCTGTGCCACACCTTCCATTCCACTACCGCCGCTCGTCTTCCTCCCCAACGCAGCCCAGATGGGTTAGATGGCTTAGGTCTTTTTTTTTTTTTTTTGCTTTTATTGTTATGATTTGATTAATTTTAAGATTATGTTTTTGAGTTTGTATTTTGATCGTGCTTGAGTTTAGAGATGTTTGAGAGAAATTATTGTTGTGTTTGTAGCCGTTGTGAATATTTGTAGCCGTGGTGAGAGGAGAGAGAAAGAATTATTTTTTATTGAGTTGTATGATTTTTAAGTAGAAAAATTCATTTGGAATTGCTACAGTCTTCTCTAGATAAAGAGAACTACTGTAGGAACTTCAAAAAAAAATTGGAAAAGTTTTCCTTTTAGAGAAGCTGTTGGAGTGAGTTTTTGGTGTGTTTGTTCTCCAAAATTGGTTTTAGAGAACCTATTGGAGATGCTCTTAGTACATAAAAACACCTCACGTCTACAGTTCCTCTCTCTAGACTTGAAAGCACACGTGGCAAACAAACTTTCTGATGCTACATGATTAAAAAAAAAAAATTGCATCAAACCCAATTTTTATTTCTTATTGCACTCCCCTCATTTTTGCCTAACTTTCTCTTCTCTCTAAAACTTCACCAAGTGGCACCCTCACTGGAGAAGGTGGCCCATCAAGTCATACTTCATGATTTATCAGAACTTGGTCCAAAGAGGCAAAAACAATGAAATTCTTTTCTTAGCAGCCACCACAAGAAGGCTCAAACCTTGTGATGGAGGCTTGCTTTAAGGTTGAAGATGGTGTTGGCTCATGGTAGCTTGTGTAGATGCCTTGTGGCTCGTGTAGCTAGCTTGGTGGCTCGTGGAGGATGAGCCTTGCAGATTTGGAGGGCAAGTGGGGATTGGTGGTATGCGTTTGAAGAAGAATTAAAGATGAGAAAGGAGAGGGAGCACAAGTTAGAGGAGAATAGATCCATCAAACGTGGACAACACAAAGAAGTGGGTCTCATATATTGCTGATAATTACAAAAATGACACCATAACTTAGTTTCCATAATCAGAGAACAACCAAACGTTGTTCTTAGTTTTCATCACTCAAACTCAGTTTTTTTTATTTTGAGTGATGGAAATTGAGTCATAGGAATTGATTCAAACAACTTGAATTTTGGTGCGACCAATGGATTTTTAGAATTGGGTGATGGAAATTGAGTTTTGAATTATGAAAACAGCTAAACCAAATACTCTCTTAAGAAGTGCTAGAAGACTCTGGGCAATATTATTTTCTTTCCTATGAGTATAAGGATTGATTTTTATCCATATTTCAATAAATAATTACACATATTTCTATTATCAAATAAAAATATATTATAAACAAGCATATAAAAGTGCGTCGCAAACAAATCAACATCTTCTATCACACTTTCTGTACCACTTTGTGTTCCACAAATAAAAACCTAACATGTGTTACTTATTTAAGCAAATCCAAAATTTATGCTTACCTAAAATAAATATATAGCCAACACAACCCACCGCCACCACCACAACCCACCGCCACCACCACCAGAGGTTAGCAACAGCAACAACGCTGCCTTTCACGACCATCCACCGCCACCAAGCTTTTGAGCAAATTGGGAGAGGGAGAGTTAGGAAGTGGTGGATCTAACACAATATTTGGACGAATGGTACAAAGAAAATCCCAACACATCCCCACCACCAGCTCCAACCTTTGCCGGAGTCAATGCCATCAAAGCAACCATTTATAGCCATCCAATCATCAACGCTGCGAAGGATTTGAAGCCCATCACGTCAATACCTTAACTCAAATCATTGAACTTTTCTTCTAGAGATCCTTTTAGTTTTGATTGATGGGTTCACAATGTAATTTGTAGATTCTTTTGATTTAGATCGAATACCTTTTACGTTGGACTTGTTTCTATTGTTTTACTCTCCATCTTTTATTTTTGATTTTGTTTCTTAATAAACAGTGAAGAAAGATGAGAAATAGAGTCAAATTTGTCAGTTTTTTTGGTGGTTAAGTGATTAAGGATGGTTGGTGGTGAAGTGATTAGGGATGGACCCAAGATTTCAACCTAAGGGTTAAAAGATAAGCAAAAATAAATAAATAAAATTTAAACAAAAAACTTCAAATAAACATTCATATAGTATTACCTTACTACTATGAATTTTATAATACATAGCTTTTCCCAACTTTACCATTATTTTTGCATCTTTTTCTGTTGTTTATTCCCTATTGTTGCCCACTACCAACAAACTTGTCAAACGTGTCAAATACTTTATAAATTATCAATTTATTTATTACTTTTTTTTTTTTTGGTAATAGGGAATATACAAATAAAAGTTACACAGCCTTGGGGCCAAAATCAATACATAGTCTCATGGTTTTAAAAACTGGTACGATGAAATAACCGAAAAATTGACTGATTACCGGTTTTCTGGTCGAACCGGTGACGTTATAAATAATTTAATTAATATTATAAAATTAATAATTATAAAAATAAAAAATAAATAATGTTATACCTAGTCAATTTAACTAAAAAATTAAAAAAATAGTAAACATTAAACTTTAGCTAACCAACTTTTAGACACCACTCAACACAATTCAACCAAAACAAAAACAAAAAAACATATACAATAACCCACAACCCACTATTAAATATTTTAGTTATTTTTTAACCTTTCAAATAACAAAAAGTAAGTGCACCAATGAATAGTAATATCATTGCCCACTTGATATTTTTTTTTCCCTCCATACATTCTACACTTTAATATTTAGGCTGCGTTTGTTTCAACAGTAAATCAGTTTCAGAAATTATTTTCCGCATTTGTGTGTGTTTGGTAGCAATTGAAAATTTGGTCAACTGAAAAATCATTTACCTTTTACCGTAAAAAAGCCCTTCAAACCCGTAAAATAAATTCCGTTTCTATTTTACCTTCAAATGAAAATTTTTCAGAAAACAGAGAGACAAAACACAAAGAGAGTGAGAGAGCACGAAGAGAGAGGGAGATCGCGCCTAAACCCGCGTCGGCGAGATCGCGCCTTCGCCATCGCCGATCTGATTCACGCCTTCGCCTTCGCCATCGCCATTGCCGATCTGAACCCGGTCTGATCGTCGAACCCAATCGAACCCAGTCGCCTCTCTCTTCGTTCTTCTCTGACCGGATTTAAGCAGTTTTTTTTTTGGGTTTTGTTGTTCTGTATTGAGAAATCTCTCTTCGTTCTTCTCTGACCAAATTTGGGTTTTGTTGGTCTGTATTGAGAAAATTTGATGAGTTTTTCTTTTTTGGGTTTTGTTGTTCTTGAGAAAATTTGATGAGGTTTTTTTTTGGTTTTGTTGTTCTGTATTGAGAAATGATATTTGTTTGGAAGCTGAGAAAATGTGAGAAACAAGTAAAAAATGTATTTTCTATAATATTTTCAAGATCACAGCCAAACACCTGAAAATATTTTTCAAAGTATTTTTTAAAATGCTACCAAACACCTAAAAATATTTTCTTTTTTCGAAAATATTTTCAGCTGAAATCATTTTACACTCGGAAAATATTTTACACCCAACCAAACACACCCTTAATATCCCAACTACCACACATTTTGAAATCTATACAACCACTGCCACACGTTTGGTTCAAGTTTCAACATTACTTTTTTACATTTTCCCATCTCACTTTTTGCATTTCATATCTCTCTCTCTCGTGAATATGAGCATGTGCAGATCATTAAAAATGAAGCAGCAGAAAAAAAATCTGCTTATCTAAAGCAGCAGATGGTTAAAAAGCAGCAGAAAAATAAAAAGCTCTCTTTAAGAGGGCCAAGTTGGGTTTTTGGAGCTTAACAGGTAGGAAAGCACTGCCATGAATATAGCAGCAGCAGCGACAATAGCGCCTGTGGTTCTCATAGGCGCCATTGCAACAGTTCGAACACAAGGCCTCAGACCAAAAACCTTTAAGATTATTGCACCCCAGGGAAAAAAAAAAATTTAAAAAAAAAAGCCTCAACTGAAGTGGAAGATCGTTAAAAATATGCTTATCTTTGGGATTCTTTGGTTCTTCTTCAACACAAATATAGTAAATCTAGTTTTTTTTTTTCGACGTTTAGAGCAAAAGGTAAGTAAAGTAAATCTGATGTTTTTGGGTCACTGTTGTGGGTGTCTTAAGCTTCACCACTTCATACTTGAGAGAGCATTTTCAAAATCAAAACTTCTCTTCTTAAATCTGAAACAAGATCTCTCTTTTTATTTTTATTTTTGGGTTAAAAAACACAACAGCTGAAGTATTTATGAAGAAGTGCTAAAACTAGTTTAACCACACCGGTTTCCGATTATGCCGATTGATCCGGCGGTTTGTACTGTTTGTTCGGTTTTTCTTTCATTTTCGATTTTAACTAATAACTGGACCAAATTAAGGTCTGGTTCCCAGTTGAACCAATTGAATTGGTTGGTCCAGTCCAGTTTTTAAAACCATGCATAGTCTATTACATCTAAGACCATTAAGGTCATATAGTAAAAGTGAGGACAACTCCATAGGAGGAGTGTCTAAAATAACAAAAGATTGATGGAGGTGAATTGCCATTCTTGCAAGTTAGTGGTGGTGGCATTTGCTTCCACCTGGGAATCTGATTTATTAAGTTCCTGCAGTCATCAACCATAGGGGCATAATCAGCAAGAGAGACAATATTGTTGTGTAGCAAGTCCACAACTGATTTAGGGGGTGTTTGGTACATGATTTCAAACAACAATTGTCAATTTTTAAACAACATTACACGTATTTTTACACTTTTTTACCCACACGTATTTCCAAAAAAACCTTTTAAACTTGAAAGTTGTTGTTTAAACACACGTACCAAATGGGCCCTTAACATTAAATTTTATCTCTATTTCAGGGATTTGGAATTGGATGCATAGTGCAAGGCCATCCCTTACAATCCAAAGCTCAGCATGTAAGCTATTTGCCCATCCTATAGCCCTACAAAACCCTTTAATCCACCTGCCGTGATGATCCCTAAGTAGTCCACCACCTCTTGCTAGCCTAGGACACCCAATGGCAGAACCATCAATGTTAGGTTTGTGCCAGTGGGGTTGAGGGGTTTTCCATATGACATTGGCTGGAATTTTTTGTTTGGGGTTAGGGGGATTAAGAGCAATACAGGAAAATTCAGTTGACAATAGGGGTATACAACCAACCTGCTAAAACCAACCTGACTCAACCCAACCCGCCAAGTTGGGTCGATTTTTTGGGATTTGTAGGTTGAGTTGGGTTATGAAAATATTTTTAATAGAGGGTCAAGTTGGGTTTGAGTCATAACAATAACAAACCTGCCTAACTCGACCCGACTCACCTATATATTTAAAATTTAAATTATATATTTAATATATATTTAAAAATATATTATATAATTAATAATTTTTTATTTAATTTTTTTCCATAATTAGGCTATTTTTATTTAAAATCCAATCGGCTCGCAAACCCTAACAATCTTATTTCTCTCTTTACTGTCTCCCACTTCCACTCTCCCACTCTACTCTTATTTGTTTATAACTGAGTTGGGATACTAATTTATGTATATTTTGTTTATCAACTCAATTAGATATATCTTGATTATAACTGAGTTGGACCACTAGTTCATGTATACTTTATTTATCAACTTAAGTGACAAATGAGATTTTTTTTCTACTCAATTTTATAATAATAGTAATAAAAAAAATTTTTAAAAATGTCCAACCCATGAGTTCAACCCAACCCAACTTGATCCACGTTGGGTTGGGTTAGGTTGAACCTCTATGATGCGTTGGATTTGGTTGAATTTTTTTAAACCCACCATGGTGGGTTGGGTCAAAAAATCCTTTTAACCTGACCTAACCCGACCTATGCATACCCCTAGTTGCCATAAAGTTAACTTCATCTAACAGAAGGGTGTTTACTGTTTAGTCTGGATTGTTGGAAAATAACGTTATTTCTTTGGAGCCAGAGTTTCCATATAGCAAAAGGAAGAAAGTACCCCAGGTGTAGGTTTTGTTGGGTATGGGGTTATGGTCATTGGCATTCAAATGAAGCCACTGATTGAGGGGGGCGTTGAAGAAATCTGTGTTAGTCAGAGATTGGTCAGCAGCTAACTAGAAATTTCTAGCAATAGGGTAGTCTCTAAGTACATGAGAGCAAGTCTCATCTACGTTAAGACAGGATTGACAGCAAGGATTATCAGTTATGCATCTGTGGTGAAGTATAGCACTCACAGGGAGGCTATTGTGTAGGCATTTCCATAGGAAAATTTGAATTTTTGGCAGTGTGTTGAGTTTCCACAGCCATTTGCCTTCAAAGCTAGGGTGTGTGTGCTTTCTTCCTCAAAGGCTAACTTGTAGGCATGATTAGAATCAAAATTACCTTTAGCATTTCCATCCCAACTAAGCTTCTCAGTGGAAGTAGAAGCTTTCCTAATAGGAATAGCTTTGAAAGTTAAAAGGAGGTGTGTGGGGATTTCAAAGGAAAAGTACGGGATGTCCCACTGCCCATTTCTAATAGCATCCTTGACCAATAAACTTTCTTCCACAAGAGTGAGGGGTCCCTGTATCAAAGATCTAAGAGTACCCATTTTAGACCATTTGTCGTACCAGAATGATAAGGAGCTGTTATTGCCAATAATCCAATGGGAACCTTTAGCACACAGGTTTTCACTTTTGGTTATGGTAGACCAGATTCTAGAAAAGCCCCGTTTCCTCGGATTGCCTTTCCTCCAATATTTTTTCCTTAAAACTCTCAGCCCATAACTCGCCTTTGCTGTTTTTAAATCTCCAGCAAAGTTTGGCGGTTAGGACAAGATTTCTTTGCTTGGCAGCCTTGATCTCTAATCCCCCCTCCTAGTGACTTTCTACCAATTTACAAGGTGGAATTTCTTTTTATCATCAGTATAACCCCAGATGAAATTCCTGTTGATCTTGTCTAGGGTATTATGGATTCCACTGGGTAAAAGGGCACCTTGCAGGACATAACTAGGTATAGCAGAGGTTACAGAGGAAGCTAGCACTCTCACACTCAGCAGGTGCAAAAAAAAAAAAATCTCTGAGAGTCTGAGACAGACAGAGACTCCCAAGTCCCAAACACAATCACATATTAAAATTCAATTCACAATCATCCTCAAAAAAATAAAAATAAAAACCCACAATCACAGATTCACAACCATTATAATTTATAAACGTATGGCTTATAGAGTGGAGAGAGAAAAATTAGATTTTGAAATTTAAGGAGAGAAAAAATACTTGAAAGGGCAGATCGGGATAGAGGCTGGAGGCTGCAGCGGCCAGAGAAGGTGGTGGGTTGGGCAGGTCAAGCTGCCGGAGGCGCTGGAGTGGCTGAGGGCCTGTGACGGCGACATGGGTCAGTGGGAGGCGGCGGCGTGATACACACACAATGACAAAGAACTGAAAGAAGTGAGAACGAAAGAGTGATGAGAAAGAAGGAATGAAATTGAAATTTGAAACTGAATCAGAAGGAGTTATCAGGTGAAGTGATGTGGTGGGTAGGGAAACGTGTAGTAAATGTGTGGTGAGAAATGAATATAAAGTGGGAAATGCTGGCTACCCGTGAGCTGTGTCAGTGAGAATTTTTCGTATGGGAGTGTCAAGTGAACATATAATTGAGTTGTGCTACACTCTTCCAGCCTTACAATAATGGCAGGTTCCGCCTCCGCCAATTTCAGCAAGCCAGGATCAGCAAAATATTTGGGAAAGCGAATAGATGTGTTAATTATCTTGCCAAAGGAGGCTGCACCCTTGTTGGGGATTTTGTTGTTTTTAGACACTCCTGTATCAGAAGAACTCTGTATTACTTAAGATTTTGATGCTTCTGGCTTGTACTATTAAGACTTTCAGCCAGGGCTTCGGCTTTTATGGCTAGTTAATTCTAATGCAATTTTTTATTTTAATTAAAAAAAAAAGTTGGATATATAGAACTTTTTGCTTATTTATTGTCTATTTAATTAATTATTTTTAACCAAAATCCAACCTAATCTTTTTTTCTCTTTTTTTTTTAAAGAAAAAGGTAAAGCAAAATTTTATTAAAAATTAAACAAAGTCAAACTAGGATACATCTTCTAAATCAACAGGCAGATCTTCTACCCATACAGAAGTATTAGGAGATAAAATTGCTCTTCTAGCCTGGCCATGAGCTAGCCCATTCACCTCTCTACGGACATGTTGAAAATGACAAACAAAGTCTTGCACAACGCAACCTTACATAATTATTATGGATAAACTCAAACCCACCTAATTATCCAATTATCAAAATGCCACTAAAACATGAAAATGACTAAAATCTTTTAAAATTACCAAAATACCTCTTAAACCTAGAAAAATACCAAATATGATCAAAAACTGATAAAAATTACTAAAATACCCTTAAAACCTAAAAATGACCAAAATACCCACGAAACCTAAAAATTGACCAAAATATCCCTGAAACCTAAAAATGACCGAAATAGTCCCTAAATCTAAAAATAACCAAAATACCCCATAAACCTAAAAATTGGCCAAAATACCCTCTAAACCTAAAAATGACCGAAGTACCCCTTAAACCTAAAAAATGACTAAAATACTCTTGAATTCTAAAAAAATGACCTAAATACCCTTGAAACCTAAAAAATTACGAAAGTACTCTCGAAACCTAAAAATTATCAAAATACCCCCTAAAACTAGAAAATGACTAAAATACCTCTAAAAATTTAAAATGACCAAAATACCCTTTGAAACCTAAAAATTAACTAAAATACCACCTAAACCTAAAAATGACCAAAATACCCCCCTAAAACTATAAAATGACAAAAATACCCTAAACCAACAAAATGAGCAAAATGCCCATAGAACCTAAAAATGACCAAAATACCTTCAAACCTATAAAATAACGAAAATACCCCTCAACCTTTAAAATTACCCAAATACACCCAAAACCTCTAAAATTACCAAAAATTACCCTAAAACCTCAAAAACGACCAAAATAACTCTAAACCTCTCAAACAACCAAATTACGCCTTAAACCAAAAAAATTGACCACTTTTAGGAGGTACTTTGGTGAATTTTTGATCTTATTTTCTCTTGTTTATCTATGTTTTTTTCTTTTTCTTTTTGGAGGAGAGAGACATAAAATGGAGTAAAAATACATATTTGACCCAATTTTTAACAGAAGTAGGTTATGAAACTCTAACTGGGTTAACCTTAGGTGGGTAAAGTGTCAAATTTCAAACCATGGATAGATAACTTATATTTTGACCAAACCACAAGTGGGTAAGTTGTAATTAGCCCTTAAAAATATCTCTTTTAGAATATTTTATATTCCCAATAAGAATCTCAAAAAAAAAAATCCTTTTGAAATCCAAAACACCAATCCTTGAAATAAAAAATCTCTTATTCCAAAAAAAAAAAAAAAAAGACATGAAATTTCCTTTTCCAAAAACATTTTTTCAATCAAAATTTTTTAAAAAACGATTTCAAGAGAGTACAGTTATCTATGGTTCAAATTAATTGAACTAATGATCTCCAAATCCACTTTGATTTTTTTATTCTTGCATGAGAATAACACTTGGAGATTTGCTTGCTAATACTTTGAAGGAGTAATGTTAGTCCATTGGTTTTTCCCTAAGCAATTTATTTCACAAGTAAATGTAAGTATGTATAATTTTTTTTCTATGCACATTATATTCTGTGTAAGTATATTCACATGCTATTCTCACATGCAATCGTAAACTTTCTTACTTTCTTTCTTTCCTTTTTTGTTAATCTGGAAAATATTTATTGAAGGAAAAGCCATCAACTAAGCACTAGCTACGGACAAAGCAGGGCCCAGGTCTTGCTGCGCAGCAGCTACAAAAGAAGCAGGCCCTATACGAGGGGCAATCACATACCAACAAAAGAGTTCCTAAAGAGACCAACTAGCTAATTCATGGACAGTCATGTTGGCTGTCCTATTAATTATCCAGCAAAAAGAATCAATTGACTCTATACAACATTTAATTCTCTATAAAGACGGGAGTAATGGACCACGAAACCTGGTGTCGACAATGGTGGTATGGTTTTGGTCATGGATTCAAGACCGTTTCCCATTTAAGAACTTGTAAATTAAACCATGTTCTACCTGCTGGTTTTGAAAATGATATACGCAGCAACACACCACCGGCCTTGCATACATGCATGCATATATATATATATATATATATATATATATATATATATATATATATATAGAGGTCCGGTTAATCAATGTCATTCATTTTTGGAAACATTTTATGGGGATTGAAAATGCTGAAATTTTTTTTCAATTTTCAATAAAACTCTCTAAAAATAGTATACTATTGTATGCCCTTAAGACATACGTTAATAAAATATATATATATATAGACAGACACACTCAACCATACGTCATTATTTAATATACACAACTATTTAGTCTTTTGCACAGAATTAAGAATTCTAAAGCTGTAGTAATTGTGGTGGGATAGAGATAGACGTAACTCTTTGGGTGTATTTGCATTTGGACTTTGTGCCATCTGTGTAATGTTCATAGTTTCTTAGTGAAAGTTTTTCTTGACACTGCTTCCGGAAATAGGCATTAAGACATCCTTTTTTCTTTATCTATATTTTGCATAAACCGACTATTATTGACTACACACACAACCAACAAAAATCAAAATATTCGCCTATCTCAACCGCTTGAAAAGTTGAATGTTCACAAATGGTAAGCATACATATTTATTGATATTATCAAATACAATTATTCATTAAGAAAATCTTGTCAAATACCACACAGTGACAACATGGTTTGTTATCTCCAGTAGTCCATGTGATGACATGGTTTGCTGCTAACATATATAAGTATCCAAATAACAGGCCAAGTCAATATCATCTTCAATGTACCTTGAATTGATGATTTTCAATTGTGTAAAAGAACTTGATTCTGTTAAATTCTTGTTTGGAAAACGACCATTCCCCATAGGTGGACTCGTCAGATTTGTGGTATGTGTCATTCCGCCAAATTGAACAAATTTTGCCTCATTGGATAGCTGAGGGACAATCTCCTTGGGCCAATATCCTAGTTTTAAAGTTTCGTCCAATGTTGACCACCAATGACCACTCTCTTTATCCTACATGAAGTACAACAAATGTCAACATTTGTGACTATTTTGATATTATAAGACTATGACTATCTTTATAAATTATAAGAAAAAGTCATTATAATTTGCTTTAGATCATATTGTTTTTTGTTTTCGTCAAATTTCTAGTGATCCAAATTCCCTAGAAACTAGAAAGTGATTTAATAATCTACTTTACAAGAGCATTCTAATGAAATTATCAACACACATTTCACTAAATAAAGATGAGACATTTTACCTTTATATTGTGTCCCTATAATTGGATTGGTTGTTTTTCTTTTTCTTTATTTCTTTCTTCTTCTTTTTTCCCTTTTGAAATGTCAACAATGTGCTAAACAATATGACAAGTCTTCGTTTTATAGTATCAATATCTTAAAATAATAAGTTAAGTGTATCTATGGTTCAATTATAGGACGATTAGGATGACCCTTTAATTCAGTTTGATACCACCCAGTTACAAAATTAAAAGAGGTACTCTACCAACCATTTTGAGAAGTCGTGTTTTAGTTTTTTTTTTCCATGTTAGGTTTATTTTGTAGTCTTCCTTATGTGTGTAATTTAATTGTTATCTTTTTCATTTTTAGTTTTTTTTTTTTTTAAATTCTGTTCTAACGTGTTTCCTTCTCTGTTTTTATTTGTTTCCTTAATGTTGTGATGCAAAATTTACCATGTTGTATGTGTTATTTTGTTAAGCGAATGATACATGTTTAGGTTAAGGATTAGAGCTCTCTTAATAAACTCCTTATTTAAACATGGTATAGTAACACATAATGGAGGTCAATTCACAAGCAGGGCAGTCTTGAGTGTCTAATACCTTCTCAAGTCGTACCCAAACTCTAGACCTATAAGTAAGTGGCCCAAAAGGTTCAATTTGGTTCCCGGACCTAAACCAAGTGACAACTTACAAATCCTCCACCTCCAATCCATTCAAATGAGACATACTTTCCAAAGGGAGACAAACCACGAAACGTGAGTTAGCTGCGAGACGGTGCGCTCACACTTAGCCACATAGTTAAAAAATAATAATAAAATATTTAAGAGTATTTTGGAACAGCTGAAAAATTAATCCAAAATGGGATCCTCTTATAAATAGATTGAATAAATGATTGATGGAAGGTGGGTTGAGATTTTGCAAGATAATTATACAGGTTAGGTGAAAAAAGTGCCACTAAACCACAAGTTCATTGACAAAAGAAAAGAAAAAATAAATAATACATAAGAATTTGAGTACGGAATATTCCATTTAAATATGTTATTGTTATAGTAATAAAAAGTGAATATAAATAGTTAACTTGTTGGCTCGGGCTATCGTTTGTTACTAATGGACGAAAATTTTTAGAATGATATTTTGAGTGAGAATACTCATTTCTTACTTCTTAGGTGACTAGATTTAATCTTCACAATAGGTTCCATTCTTGGTGGACAACCTTCATCTTGAAAGCTAAGTTCGGAAAATTTACCAATTTTGATATCGTAATTATTCAGCACATTTCCAGAAAAACTTGGAGTCATCTGTAAAGTTAAACTAATTGCATGTTAGTTTAGTAAACAATAAAAAGTTAAATCTAAATTGGTAAATACAAAATACACACTCAAAAAAATAAAAGTAAAGAGAGAAAATAAAAAATTTTACTTGGTACAAGTTACATGTATCGAAGCAATATGTGCAACACAACCTTAACCATGGAGACAAATTAAAGACTGTAGAAATCACAATCAGATATTGTTCTCAAGCAAATAACTTGAATCTTTTTGGCTCTCTAAATATATATTTCCAACATTTGCTTCTAATCTTAAGTGTCATTTACTCAGTTTTCTATAGATAGTTAGGTTTAAAGCGCCATTTTAGAGATGACAATTTTCCCCACTCCGCTCGACCTGCCCCTCCCCGTTTCGCCTCATGCGGGTTTTCCCCGCCCCGCAAAGGTGATGGGACAGGAATGGGGCGAGATTTTAGACCCGTACCACGGGGCAGGGCAGGGATGGGTTTACACTTTTTAGACCCACCCCGCCCTGTCCCATCTCCGCGTTAATAAGGATTAAGTTGTAATTTTTCATACTCTAAAATCCTACTATTTAAACAAAAATATCATCAGCTTATTTTATTCTACCTAACGTAGTTCTACCTCTCTTTTCTCTCAAGCAAAGTCGGAAATAAGGTACCAATTTTAACTCTCTTTTTTGTCTTTTCATTCATGATTCATATGTCTTTCTCAACTTACTTTTCATCATTAACATAATATGAGATTTTTGTTGTGATATTGTCTTGTTAAACATTTAGATAATATTATTTAGTTTTTGCTAAAAATTAATTTGATTTGATTGGATAAATTTATCTATAATTTCAAGTATATTTTTAATATTGAAACATATCATTTTATTTGAAAAAATGGTAATAGTTATAGAGAAAATTAACAAGAAATAAAGTTTTATGGTGTAGGGCAGGGCTTCGCGAGGCCTTAAGGGGCGGAGATGGGGCAAGAAAAATCTATACTGGGCGGGGGCAAAGATCCCATCCTTCGGCCCCACCTCGCCCCGCCTCATTGCCATCCCTACGCCATTTGCTTGACTTACCAAAATGCTGAGATCTTCTTTAGCTAGGCATGCTTGTAACCCAATTTTATTTTATTCCATAGAGCAAAGGCCCAACCAACATAACACAAATTGGCAACTTTTGTAAGCTTCCAATTCTGAAAATAGAAATCCATCCCCTTAGTTTAGTGCATATATATAGTTTCTTTTCTTTTCTGTTTTCCTTTTCTTTTTATTATGAGAAGTGCATATATAGTTGAGAGAGAGAGAGAGAGAGCATTGTCCCTTCTCTTTTCCATTGGTGGTTCGTACACTCCATGTCAAGGCCATAGCTTCTGATTCATTAGAGCAATCACAATAAAGGTGTTAAAGTGACTTAAAAGCTATTAGAAATACCCCAAAGACTAAAAACTATGCTACAACAAAGATGCCAAATCTATTTATTTTTAACTTCTAGCTACAGTAAAGTTATATATAAAAAATATTATTTTATTGCTTTTTCACTTAAAGTACTATTTTTCTCATTATTTAATTGATTAATTTGATTTTCTCTTTGTTTCTAACGTCTCGAGCCCCTTCCCATCTCCCCTCTCCCTCTCACTCAATGTCTTTCTTCTTTGTTTGAAACCAAACCCTTAAAGCTTCAAGGCCATCTATTCTTCATGGCTCCATCGCAACAACCATCACTCATGGTGGCTAGATTGGGTTTTGTTGTTGCCATTGTCGTCATCGTCAGTGTGGGTTTGTGTGATAAGATCTCTAGCTTTGTTGGGTTGTATGGTTGTGGGTTGTCTTCACTATCATTTTCGATGTGAATATGTTGGGGTATTGGCAATGGTTGTGTTGATTTTAATGGGTTTGCCGTGGGTTGTTGAAGATGGTGGTGGTTGTGTTTGTGCTTGTGACAGTGGTTTAGGTTTTGTAACGATGGTGGAAGAGCAGGGTGGTTGGGTTTTGTGATTGTGGTGGAAGAGGAAGGTGGTGGGCTTTTTTTTTTTTTTTTTTTTTAAATGGTGGTGGAAGAGGAAGTTGCTAGATTTTGTGATTGTGATGGTGGTTGACTGGTTGTTGGCGGTGGTTGGGTTGCGGGTTTGTTTGTTTGTTTGATTTTGTTTTTTTGTTTTTTTTGTTTTTTTTTTTTTTGCGGTGGGTTATGGTTGCCATAGTGGTGATTGTGGCTGATGGAGCGGTGGTAGAGGCAGTGGTTGCTATGGCTAACCAAGGCTGGTTGTGGCTTTTTTTATTTTTCTTTTTTTAATTAAAACTAGATGTGACTATTATATATTGTATTGGGATGTATTATTTTATTGTTTGTATATATTATTTTAATGTGTTGTGTGTTAAAATAGAACTTTTGATATTGGATGTACTGTAGAGTGAGTTGTTAAAATAGATAAAATAGGTTTTTGAATTGTTAAAAACTATATTTTTTTAGAACTTTGCTATGAATGCACTTAGTAATAAATCCTACTTTTTGTTTACAAAAAAGCAAAGGGGCTTGTTTGGTTGTGTTGTTTAAACAACAGTGTTTGTTGTTTAAACAACACAGCACATATTTTCACAACACTTTTTTACCAACACATATTTCGACAACACTTAAATAACGTTACTAGAACAACATTATCAAACGGGCCAATAATTGCTCAAGTTGCAATTTTAGCATAATAAACATGAAAACACAGTAATGAGTTTTATTCAAAGGAATAACCTTAAGTCTTCAATTGAATTATTTGTACATTAAAATAATAAGAAAATGAGAAAACTAAATCCAAATAATTTTATAAATTAAATTGGAGTGAATTTTTATTTGTGAAAGTTAATTTTTAATGAAGTTTGGTACATTAAGATAAAAATTAATTGCAATTTCTATTAATTTAAATGAACTAAAATTCTATATAATTAGAATAAAATAAAACTACTTAGCATGAATTAAAAATTAAAAAAGAATAAAGTAATTGTAATAAAAAAATTATAAATAACGGAGAAGTAATATAGTTCTTTTGAGTGAGAAAATAATTGATTTATTAGAAGATCTAAATTTGATCAAGAGGACGTTAATGATCTTAAATAATTATATTCTAATAACTGTAAAAAGTAATGATATTAATTTAAAAATTAATTGCTTTTATTAACAATTAGTAAGATACTATTTTCATGCTTGAGAGTGTGATACTATGATCGCTAATTGTTGAGACTTGATTGATAAAATGTGTGGGGTGAGATGGTTAAAATATGCATTTAGGTCTTGGGCCTGATTTAGTGGTATGACCCTGTCCGAGCAGAGCCTTCGAAGCCCACAAGTCGACTCGTGCTAGATAGATAAGTGAGGTCGTCCGAGGAGAGGCATCTCCTCTGCCAAGTCAGTTAAAGACCGTATGACGTGTCATCATGCATTGGGAGAGAATTCTGGAAGGTCTGGTGGGTAAAGATGTGTTCCATATAGTTGTAGAGAGAAGTAACGTATGAGAAATATCAAGGGAAAAAGCTGCTACCACCACATTAAAGACCTTGCACCTACCTCCCTGGCCGCATTAATGGAGAAATGACCTCTGAACAGTAAGGTTCAGCCTTCCAGCTATTGTTTGAAGACTGGAAGAGGTCGGTAGATGGGACAAGTATCCCAATTGATAATTTGTGCTACACGTGGAAGATAAAGGGAGGAAAAATGAGTGATATAAAAGAGGAGGAAGTAGGAAAGAGGGGGGGACTTTTTCTGCTTCTTAATTAATATACTTCACTAAAAAGAGAGAATAGCAATCCCTATCATCCTCGGCTTGTGTACGAAGAGAATTTATGTTATTCTTATATCCTAATTGCGTAGTTGCGGCAATCTAGCCTATTTGTTTGTTATACAATATCCATAAACCTAGGTTTCAAGCCCACGCTCTACAAATTTTATTGTATAAGGTTCTTTGGACCTCAGTCCATCTAGTGATTGGACTGGGTACAAATTGTGCACTTACAAAATGAATTTTAATTTTTTTTTCAAATTTTTTTTTAATTATTTGGTAATAAAAAAAATTTATGATCATTTGGTAATGAAAAGTGCTACGTTCACAACATTTTCACAATACTTTCACAATAAATCATAGGCGTAAATGCACTTTTAGTCCCTACATTTTGACCTGATTTCTATTTTGGTTCCTACATTTTATTTTTACCACTTTTAATACCTAAACCAATTAACGCTTGAAATTTAAGTTCTTATCATCACTCAACTAACAGAAAATATTGACGTGGCTGACGGCACAGTAAAATAATAATTAAAAAAATCTATTTTGGCATTAAAAAATTGCCACGTCAAAATCTAAATTAAAAAAAAAATTAATTTATTAATTTTAACTAAATGAAAAAAATTAAAAATAAAATTCATGCCCAGAATGGTTCATGTTCTTCCTCTCTTAGCTAGTATGGTTCATCTTCTTCCTCAAATAATTTGTTGCCCAGAAAATTATAAAAATCAATGTTTTTGTTTCTATTCTTGCATTTTCTTAGCAACCAAACATGCAAAACACTCAACAATCTTCAAATGACACCAAAACCCAACAATCACAAAAATACTAAAACACATCTCAACCAAAACACTAAAACATCTCCGGACCCAACCAACCAAACACCAAACATCAAAACTCAACCAACACAACAATAGACCAAGAAAATCCTCCACTGATCCACCACCTTCAAATCCCACCAATGGCCAAAAAATCTAGATCTACCCACCACCTATGAGCCCAGCTGACCACCGCCACCCAAATCTAAAAAAAAAATCCTTTCACGAACCCATATTATCCCTTTTCAAATTTATCAAAAATCCAAAAGAAATACAGCAAACTCAACCCAGATAAAGAGAGAGTGAGATGAGAAAGACAAGCACTTGTGGGAGTAGATTTCATTGGAGACAAGCCTCTAGAACCTCACCAAGGAAGACAACTAGACAAGACCTACGGTGTCCCTCGTCGTAGGCTAACGGGCCACTCCCACTTCGTCGAAGACGTGGTTCTCTCCTCCGACGGCCAGTTCGCTCTCTCCGACTCCTGGGATGGCGAGCTCCGCCTCTGGAACTTCTAGGCCGGCATCTACACCTGTCGCTTCGCCGACCACACCAAAGACATCCTTTCCGTCGCTTTCTCAATCGACATCCGTCAAATCGTCTTGGCTTCCCGTGACAACCCAATCAAGCTTTAGAACACCCTCGAAGAATGCAAGTTCACTATCTCTGACCTTGAGGCGCACCAGGACTATTCTTGTGCATTCATTTTAGCCCCAACAAAATAGATCTAAATTCCATCCTTTTTTGTTTTTAATAATTTTTTATTTTTAAATTGATAAATTTAATTTTTTAAATTAGACGCTAATGTGGACATTGACGTGGATGTTGAAGTAGATTTTTTAATATTATTTTAATAGACACGTCAGCATTTATTGTGTAAACAGTGCACTCTGTTTGTCATGTCAGCATTTTCTATTAGTTGGGTGACGGTAAGGATTTAAATGTCACGCGTTAATTAGTTTAGGGACTAAAAGTGGTAAAAATAAAATGTATGGACCAAAATAGAAATCGGGTCAAAATGTAGGGACTAAAAGTGTATTTATGCCTAAATCATAGGTGCTAAGTTTTCATTGGTTCTAATTTGAATTTATAACTTAAATTACTTTTTTACTCACTCATAACAACCAATAACAATCTACCACATGAGATTTGTTGTGAAAGTATTATAAAAATATTGTAGACATAGCCTTTCTATTAGGAATAGAATTTTAGTTGTAATAGAAAATTTGGATAATTATTCACTCTCTTATCCAATTTAATTCATGAAATTATTTGGATTTAGTTTTCTCATTTTCTTATTATTTTAATGTACAAATTATTCAATTGAAGGTAGATATTGATATCTTCAAGAAAGCAACCAATATTATGCCCTATCTAGATATTGATATCTTCATGAAGGTAAGAAAGAAGTTGTTGTGAATGACTTATTCTCTTTCTCAATAAATGATGGATAGTCTAGCTCAAATTGTGTTTTTATCAAAGCCTATGCTCAAAGTAAGTTTTAATAGACTCACCTTTTCTAGTCTAGAGAAGTTACATTTGTTGCGATTGACAAGTTATGTGGTTTTATTTTGGCTTCAACTATTTTAAGGGATCATCAATTGAAGGCCAAGAGGCAAGCTATCATCATTATAGATTATTTTCTAAAGGCAATATCAGCATGGAGTGTCAAAGTTCCATAACAGTTTTGCCCAATTTATCATTTATTTGAGTTCACTTCATTATAGGTTTTGGGATTGAGCATTGATACCACGGTTGGGGATCAAATGTTAAAGGGGTATCTTAGGCTCAAGAGGACAAAGAAAGTGTGTTATAGCAGGTAAACTCGATTAAGAACAACAATTTACCTTAACTTTTGTTCATTGAAATAATTATTTCTCAGATAATTAAATGAAAGATGAGGTCTCTATCTCAACCCAAAAAAGAAAGAAAGTTGAGGTGCTGGTTGGACCAGTAAAAGCACTATTTATGGATGAAATATTGGTTTGGACTGCTTGACAACTTTTCAAATAGTGAATTTGCTCAAATAATGTTTTCACATTCTCCATTGAACACCTGTCATCTCACCTCCTTCAGCCAGCACAAGAGACTTTGATCTTTTTTATGATATTATTCTCCCCTCTGATGGCCAGATTGTGAACCAAGGTCACGAGCTTAATTTTTTGAATCCACGGGCTTTAAATGTCTTGCAAGGAAAAGTGTGGCTAACTTCTTTCAAGAAGTAAATGTAGATATAGGTTTTTCTATTTAATATGTTCCAATAGAAATAATTGATCTTTGAAAGGTGAGCATCACATGGAGACTCTCATTTTCAATCCATATACATAATAAAATGTTTATAGGTGACATCTCATAAAGACCAAAAGCAATATTGGGCATGTCAAGATGAACCTTACTGTTTTGTTGAATTTGTTGAGGCATTTCAATCATTCCATGTGGGAAGGAGTTTAATTAAAGTTGAAAATAATTAAGGTTAGTAATTACTTTATGTTTTGCTAAATTGTACACACACATTGCTTAGTTTGGCAATTGCTTTTGATTGGTGTTTTTAATTTTTTACAAAATTGTGGTTTTTTTATGTATTTCTTTTTGGGGTTTTATGATGGTTTAGGAATGCGGTGATTCTTAAGTCAGTGACTCAAGTGAATAAATTGAGAGAATTTGGCATGTGCCTCTCTTCAAGAAACTGGAGAGTTCATTTCTTGGTGGTTTTGTTATTATAATGTATTTTCACTATTTTGTATGGAACGAATGATTCTTGTAGCTGTTAAATTTGCATTCGTTAGGTTGCATTTGAGTTTGAGGATTTAAAACAAAGGTTTTAAGAATAGTTGTTAGTATAATTGTTAGGTGATTTTGTCCAACCAAAAACACTTGCGATATTAAGGATTTGAAATGATATCTAAAATCTAATCATTTATGTAAGGAGACTTAGCCCAAAAGAGGGAAGAAAGCGTCACGCTTGGATATTAGAATTTTTTTTTTGTTCTCAAAGATGTTTGAAATTGAAAATTTTTTAGATCCAAAATGCCATAAAATTCAGTTTGGCAACAATCACTATTAAAGGATATAATAGTAATGGATATCATTTTGCATTTTCCTTTCCACGTTTTTGAAAAGCAAACGAACGCAAACAGTTAGTTAATTATTTTTCTCCATGCAAAAATATTGTGTTGTTAACTCATACTTTCATCCACATGTGGTGAAAATGAAAGTTGCCATTCATTAAGATTTATTTTTGTTTTTGTTAAATGTGAAATATATTTTTAAAATTTTGTGCATGTATTTTTGCAAAATGATTTTACTCTTACAACATAGCCTTTTTTCTTTTTCTTTTTTTTTTCTTTTGTTATATTGAAATATTTTTTTAAAACTTTGCAGATGTACCCTTGCAACACCATAGTTTACTATCTACGGGGAATTCCAATAGCAAGTAAATAAGTGATGGATTTTTTTTGTGGTGTTCAGTGTTGTGTTGTTTCAAGCCCTTCAAAGAACTGATTTTTTGTATAGTTGTAGTTTTGAAAGTGTATCTCACAATCTAGAGTTATGTTTTTGTTGTACAAATCCGCTGTTTTTCCTTTGGTGTCTGGATTTGCTGCCATTCTAGCTTGGTGTGTAGCTTTGTATATGTGCAATTTTGTATTTTCTCTCTTCGGTATTTTGTATTGTATTGAACTGATTGCATATATATGATTCTTGAGTGATAAAATCAACTTATGCATCGAAAGAATGAATTAAAGCTTTAAGGTATCTAATTCAGCTTAATATTTGGTTGCTAAGAAAGGTAGTTGGTGCTATGATTTGATAAGTAACATGGACAATAATACTCTCTCTCTCTCTCTCTCTCTCTCTCTCTCTCTCTCTCTCTCTCTCTCTCTCTCTCTCTCTCTCTCTCTCTCTCTCTCTCTCTCTCTCTCTCTCTCATATCCTATATAAGCTAATATTAAAAGTACCACTACAATTGACCATTCTCGTGCTTAAGAACGGGTTACATACTAGTGCTTTATAATGTAGAAGATCATTAATCTAAAATCAAAAGTAAATAAGTTTCTTGTAAGTATATTTTGTTCTCAATAATTATAATCTTCAAAATTTAACGTGGATTCTATGATTTGAATGTAGTGGTTCTCTTATTTATTTATTTCCACCCCCAGGATATAAATCTATACTTACCAGTATCACCTCCTAGTTAACATTGTCAAATCTTTAAATGTTTTTTTTTTTTTTTTGTTATATCAGGGTATTGACATAAAATGATAAAAACAATGAATTTTATAGGGCAACTTTAACATATATATATATATATATATTTTTTTTTTTTCTTTTTCTTTTTTTTTTGCTAAGCGCGCGCATGCGCGCGCACACACACACACACACACATATAATTTTCTAATTCATAGTATCTAAATGGTAGTTTTTGATGGCACAATTATGTTAAACTAGATGTAGTTCAGAAGCTAATTTCTTTTTTCTTTTTTGGTTACTAGTATGCTACATATCACACAATAACGAAATATAGAATTACTCATGGTGCTCGGGCAATCGTCTCTTTGCATAATCCAAGAGTGGAAATGGGCCAATATACAGTATGGCTCAAATTTGGGTTCAAAAGGGACAATACAATGGACTTGAAAGCATACAAGTGACAAAATGTATTTCTGTGTCTTGAATAATCAGTTCAATAGACATAGATTGATATCATTAATAATATAACCTTCCTTTATATTCCATATTACACTGTTTTTTTTTTTTTTTTGAGAAGCATATTACACTGTTATAAATGATTTTTATATCATTGTATTAAAAAATTGAATGTTACCAAAATGTAATAATCAATTAACTATTCCCTCAAAATGTAGGAACCAAAATAATATTTTAACATGTTTACCAAAAAAAAAAAAAAATTTAACATTTGATTTATAAGTGATATTATAATTTATAAATGCTAGCCACAAGCTCACAATGATTGGCTTGAGATGGTTTCAGAGCCAGCCCACGTGAACACAATATCAGTCGGCTTTCTTATTTTGTAACAGACCAAGGAAGGCCCAAATCTTCAAACAAAGCCTATTCGGGAAAGCAAGGGTTTTTTTTTTTTTTTTTTAAATTATAAAAATGGAATAATTCAAATCCAATTAGATTATACATTAAATTTCAATTGAAGTCCAATTTTTTGCCACGTATCTATTTTAAGTTTTTAATTTTTGTAACAAATGAAATATTGGGTGCAAAAACTTAAGAATCTAATACCAATTAAATTTTAAATCACACACACACATATATATATATATACTAGCCTTTGAGCACGCGCTCACAAGGTCTTCTATTTTTGGGTAAGAATTAATTTAGAGCATTTATTATAATCTGGGATTACTAAATTTTTCAATCACAAAAAAAAAAAAAAAAAAACCTAAGAGTGTGGTGAGTATTATTTGTGGTGAAATAATTTTTCATCACACTTCTAGGTTTTGTTAAAAGAGGGAAAAAAAATAATTTAGTAATTGGATAAGTGGAAAACGTGGCTGGCAAATTAAAATCATTTTGTAGGAGTAAAACAATAAAACATGATAAATTTAATCGGCTATAAAAAGGGGAAAAATTTTTTGGTTGGTAATTGAAAAGTGCAAAACGTTGTTGACACTTGACATAATAAAATCCATTTTTAAGAGTAAAACATGGGTCTGTTAGAGTAAGACATTTGATAATTCATATCCATTTTTCTATTTAAAAAACAATAAATGTATAATTACTTTGAATAAGTGAGTTAGTGGAAAAGTGTTCTTATTTTGTTGGCAATATTTTAGTGAAAGTTAGACATGTATTTTTACCAAACTATTATTTAGTTCTGTCTCTACTTAAACCTAGAGGTGTAGGGATATTTTGGAAAAAAAAAAAATCCGGTCCAAACAGGTGTAGCCGCTTAAATAGTATAATAGACACAACGTAGAAGTAGGAATTTATTATTTTTGTCAATTTACTATTTTAATCCCATTTTTAAGTTTTAGGTAGGAGTATTTTTTAAAGTAAAAAAAAAGTAATAACTAACTTTCTTTTGCCAATTTACTATTTTAACCCAATTTTTAAATTGTTGGTTAATTAATTTAGGGGTATTTTTAACAGAAAAAAAGAGAGTAATAACTAACTTTCTGAATCTTCTTAATATATACAGATAATAGACACAACATAGAAGTAGGAATTTATTATTTTTGTCCATTTACTATTTTAACCCTATTTTTAAGTTTTAGGTAAGAGTATTTTTTAAAGTAAAAAAAAGTAATAACTAAATTTCTTTTGCCAATTTACTAATTTAACCTCATTTTTAAATTGTTGGTTAATTAATTTAGGGGTATTTTTGATAGGAAAAAAAAAGCAATAACTAACTTTCTGAATCCTCTTAATATATACAGATAATGAGAAACATTTACATATTTTAGAAATGTGTGATTTAAAAAAAGTATAAGCTAATACCATGTATAATTTGAACTGTATAATTGTGATAGTTTTTAATTGTACCCGTGCATATGTATGAGGCTACACACTAGTAATACTAAAAATAGAAAAATGATATGTCCACAACATTTCTACAATATTTTTACAACAAATCCTAAATAACAGGTTGTTACTAGTTGTTATTATTGAGGCAAAAATGTAATCTTAATGTTATGTTCAAATTTGGACCAATAACAACTAACCACCTATAATTTGTTGTGAAAATGTTGTAAAAATGTTGTGAACATAGCATATCTCATAAAAATATAATGAACAAATTAACTGTAAGTTGAAAAATTGATTATGAACTCAATATCTAGAGACCAAATTGACGATAAGTTGAAAATAACATTGAATAAATTAACTACTACAAAAATATAAGTGTCAAATTAACTATAACCTCCAAATTATTCAGGAACTTAGAAGTGATAATACAAATGCTGGTGCCACAAGCCCACAATGATTGCCTTGAGATGGTTTGAGAGCCAGCCCACGTGAACACAATATTAGTGGGCTTTCTTATTTTGTAACTGACCAAGGAAGGCCCAAATATTCAAGCAAAGCCTAATCGGTAAAGCAAGGGTTTTTTTTTTTTTTTGGAAACATTTCAGGAATTATGACTAAACTACATCATATTTTTGAAACTACATGATATTCGTTTTGCAGTATAGTAGGTTGGAATTATGACTGCTTGCTCTAATATCATGAGGTATTGTGACATGGACTCAGACAAAACGAATATCATGTAGTTTCAAAAATATGGACTGATTAGAATCTCTTGTTCATTAAGAGGTCAAACAAATTATAGTGTACATTCTTTCTTGAACCTCGTAGGCTCTTAACTAGTTGGACAAGCGACAAACACACAGTCACAGTGAGAGAATACCAGAGCCATTCGGCGAAGTTCCAGAGAGCTTGAGTGAGCTATGGATGATGATATCGTACCAGCGCATCCATGGGATGTACCTGTAGACATTCTTTCGCCCTTACTTCCCCCAGAGCATCCTTCTGATCCTACAGGATCTGGCAATGGCATCTCAGTAGATTCCCAGATCTACTGGCTCTGGATTGTGATTCCAGTCATAGTGCTACTATGCCTGATCTGCCTCTGCATTTGGATTTGGGTGGCACGGAGGAGGAGGCGCCCACATTCCTATAGGCGCATGAGAGAGTTGGAGATGATGGCAAGGACTACAGTTGTAGCACGACCATGAAGTTGATAAGAGTAAATACTGTGTATGTGGCAGTGTTAGCTGTCAAATTAGTTGATGCGTAGTTAGTTGTTATGCTAGGCAAGTGAGTTACTGGTAGTTAAGATTTGGGAATGTATTGTAATGGTGTTCCTAGCGTTTTCCTTAATTATAATGCTCAGTTTGAAAAGAATGTGAAACTCTAGACCAAACATCAAGAGGCATTAGAGTTGATTTGATGAACAAATTAAAATAACTACGGGTATCATTCATCTTTGGCTTTGCAAATAAACAATAGAAATAACCACAAAGAGAGAGAGAGAGACCCTTAATTGACTTCGCTAAACTAAATCCATTTCTTATTTGTCCATCTTGAATTTAGCCTGCTTCGTATTTAAATTGATGATCAGTCCTGTATACTTTTTACTCTCTTTTTATTTATTTATTTATGTTAAAGCAAATCGAAGCAAATTATTTATTTATTTATTTTAAGAAAAATATTTTTAACTTGTAACCATACAACATAGGTTAGTTGAAATTTATAAGATCATAAATGAAAATTAGTCTATCTAATTAATTCAAACAATAAGATCATAATTTTAATCTGGTAACTAATAATTAAAACAGATTTATTAAAGGATAAAAAAGAAAATATAGTCTTGATATTTTTATGAAGAGTAATTAAGAATCTCATGAATAAGTTTGAGGTTGTTTTACAAAAAAAGAAAAAAAAAATCAAGATTGAGCATGTGCTTGAACTTGGTCATGAGCGTGAGATTGGCACACATACGAAATACGAATATGAATTGTTTATCCTTGGCTTGGCTTGACTCACTTACAGCTCTACTTATACATTTGAAATCTTAAGCTACCCAAACTATTTATATGGGCAAATAGCTTTTTGAGCTTATACATCCATATAACTTTGCATTCATGGCTCCTCATAGAGCAACTATGTTTCAGTTTCATATATTTTGGTTAGAGATGCTTTCAGCATACTGACTCTATAACATTTGGTTTCCCCTTACTTTTTATTGTTGTTGTGAAGAGTGTTTATTCTCCATGGAGTAATGAAATGGAACAATCAATAATTGCTTTCATGCATTATTAATGAACCTTTAATTCACACATGTACCCCTGCGCGCGCGCACACACATGCACAAGTGTTGTTCTCTTTATTTTCAATTGATTTGTGCTTGTATCTCTTGATAATGTGTAAACCTTTTCAGATTTTGGCTCTATTTTCATAAGAATCTTTGTAAAGCATTTCTTTTTGCAAAGGTATTATGAATTCTAGTCGAAGGTTTGTTACAAGTTGATTTGCTTGTGGGCTCTATGTTGAGATACTGTTTGAGTCTTTGATAAGAATATTGTTGGCACCTCTTGAATAGGTTATGTCATCCTCAGAACCTGTAAGTGAAGAAATGGAGCCAATGCACATCAATGCTGCTCCCAGGAGGCCACAGATTCTACTTGCTGCTAGTGGAAGTGTTGCTGGGATAAAGTTTGGAAATCTCTGCCATTGTTTTTCAGAATGAGCAGAAGTAAGAGCAGTTGCCACAACAGCGTCTTTACATTTCATAGAGAGGGCATCTCTTCCTAAAGATGTACTTCTTTATACAGAGGATGATGAATGGTCTAGTTGGAAGAAAATTGGTGATAATGTGCTTCACATTGAGCTACGCCGATGGGCTGATATTATGGTCATTGCTCCATTGTCAGCCAACACACTTGGCAAGGTATTATGATTGAGAAATTTCAGAAAAATTGTCCCTCTTGCTGTTAACTTTTAGAAACTGGAAACGGTATGATATAGGTGAGTCCATGTTACTGGCAAAGGCCAACACTCATTAAAAGTATTGATTACTGCAACAACTTGGAAATTTAGTACCTCTAGTCCCCAAATTGGTTCTTGAAAATGATGAGTTAAAAGGAAAAGAGAATGCATAAAAGTGGTTTCTTAGTTTAAGAGGACTTATTATTTGTGGGAGCCAATTGTACTAGCAATATGTCTGTTTCATTATGCAACTAGGTCAAGTTATTTGTCTGGTTCATCATTGAAAATTAGTTCTTTCATTGATTTGATAAACAAATGCATTATTTTGATAGATCTCTCACAATACTAAATGGGGAAAAAAATTGTAAATGTATGCATTGAAGATCTGAAATTCATTCTGAATAAGCTTGTTAAAAGATATTTCATGCTTATACAAAAGAATACTACTTCATTTCCTTGTTCTTGTTCCCATTCTTTAGGGAATACATTTGTTTGTGACCTTTCCTTGCTGTTTTGGGCGTAAAGGATCCATTTTTTGCATTGTGAACTACCAACCCACCTTGCTCCTGTTGTACCTTCTCTTGTAGGCATGCGAAGGTACTATGGCTAAGTAATGCTCATTTCACTGTCTTTGCTTATTTTTTGTGGTCTAAGAACCCTGTGATTAATGACACAGACAGACTCATGGTTATTGGGAGTAAGTTATTTTCCATGTTCATCTAAGCAATGATTGGGACCATGTATTTATGTTGTGAATTTGTTTGGGCTCCTGTTTTAAGGTTATAAATAGGGGGAACCATACTTGTACGGTGTTGGAGCCATAATTTGTTTTTAGGGGGACCAAACTAAAATATGGTACAATTATTCTAAAATCTTGGGGGGGGGGGGGGGGCATTAGTATATATATATATATATATATAGAGAGAGAGAGAGAGAGAGAGAGGCACACACACACAAATTATAAGATGGAGGAGGGACTTTTTAGAATCCAGGGGGCCATAGCCCCTCCCTCCGCCAGTGCTTGTATTCGGTTAGTGTATGTTTCATATAAAGAATTAGAAATCTTAAAAAAAAAGAAGAAGTGAAATTAGGGATTTATTGGTTGCATTTGAACAAATGTCAAGGTGGGGATTGTCCTTTTGTTTATAGTTTAGAGGAGTGTCATTTCGTGAAATCTCAAGGTTGGTGTAATTTACCATTTTATTTTGTGTATAAAACAAACTTATGTATATGTGTGCATGTTAATTGAAGTGGTAGAGACTGTGAGTCTAAGGTACATCCACTGTCTAGAATGACATCATCTGGCTCCTATGGGCTTTTTCTCTACACCTCTTTCTGAATTTTGTTTTTCAAAAGTTTTTCAAATCAAATGTTTAATCCCTGCATATTTCTAAAATATTTGCTGTGATGCAATTGTAGATAGCGGGGGGATTGTATGACAATTTACTGACATGCATTGTGCGAGCATGGGATTACAGCAGGCCACTTTTTGTTGCACCTGACATGAACACATTTATGTGGAACAATCCTTTAACAGAACATCTCATGCTAATTGATGAGCTTGGTATTTCTCTCATCCCTCCTGTCACGAAGAGGCTGGCTTGTAGGGATTATGGCAATGGTGCAATGGCTGAACCTTCTGTAATATGCTCAACAGTAAGGCTTTTCTTAGAGTCAAAGATTCAACAAGGTGGCAGTAATATTCAGTAACTAGTATTGCAAAGCTGTCATTTACTGATAAAAGAAAAAAAGAAAGGAAGAAAGAAAAGAAAAGAGCTTCTATTTTTAGGAGTAATGGAAGAGCTGTTTTACATTTTATGCATAACATGCTAGATTTGTTGTTGTCCTTTAAATCTTGTATAGCAATGGAATAGAATAGAATTGATAGAAAAGAAATGAATGGAAAGGAATGACAATGAATTAAATAAGCATGGTTTGTGCACAAGCCGCACCAGGATGGTTTGCTCTTGGACCGGTCCCAACTCCTCTATCTAGAAAACTTTGGGCCTAGTGTAACGGCCCAGCCCAACACTAGCAAAAAAAGGTCCACACAAAGATATTAACAAGTTGTATTACAATCATCTTGACAACCAGAAGACTATTAATACTTAGAACTTTAAAGTCAGTGAAACAAATTGAAAAAAATAAATTAAAAAAGAAAAGAAAAGAAAGTGGAAGAAGTGGCGATAGTTACACACTTGTGTAGTTTCCCGGACACACTGTAGTGTAGGTACAAAAATAATTAGAAGAAAAAAATAGGTGCAAAATGCATAATACGTAAGTATCAAGCAAAGCATGGTCATCAACAACTCCCTGGGTCCCTCCATAGGCCATAGTATCAATGCATAATACACAAACCATGTTGTCACTGTGTGGTATTTGACAAGATTTTCTTAATGAATAATTGTATTTGATAATATCAATAAATATGTATGCTTACCATTTGTGAACATTCAACTTTTCAAGCAGTTGAGATAGGCGAATGTTTTGATTTTTGTTGGTTGTGTGTGTAGTCAATAATAGTCGGTTTATGCAAAATATAGATAAAGAAAAAATATAGATAAATAGGACTTTGTGCCTATTTCCGGAAGCAGTGTCAAGAAAAACTTTCACTAAGAAACTATGAACATTACACAGATGGCACAAAGTCCAAATGCAAATACACCCAAAAAGTTACGTCTATCTCTATCCCACCACAATTACTACACCTTTAGAATTCTTAATTCTGTGCAAAATACTAAATAGTTGTGTATATTAAATAATGACGTATGGTTGAGTATGTATATATATATATATATATATATATATATATTATTAACGTATGTCTTAAGGGCATATAATAGTATACCATTTTTAGAGAAAGTTTTATTGAAAATTGAAAAAAAAATTCAGCATTTTCAATTCTCCATAAAATGTTTCCAAAAATGAATGACATTGATTAACCGGACCTCTATATATATATATATGCATGTATGTATGCAAGGCCGGTGGTGTGTTGCTGCGTATATCATTTTCAAAACCAGCAGGTAGAACATGGTTTAATTTACAAGTTCTTAAATGGGAAACGGTCTTAGATCCATGGCCAAAACCATACCACCATTGTCGACACCAGGTTTCGTGGTCCATTACTCCCGTCTTTATAGAGAATTAAATGTTGTATAGAGTCAATTGATTCTCTTTGCTGGATAATTAATAGGACAGCCAACATGACTGTCCATGAATTAGCTAGTTGGTCTCTTTAGGAACTCTTTTGTTGGTATGTGATTGCCCCTTGTATAGGGCCTGCTTCTTTTGTAGCTGCTGCGCAGCAAGACCTGGGCCCTGCTTTGTCCGTAGCTAGTGCTTAGTTGATGGCTTTTCCTTCAATAAATATTTTCCAGATTAACAAAAAAGGAAAGAAAGAAAGAAAGAAAGAAAGAAAGTTTACGATTGCATGTGAGAATAGCATGTGAATATACTTACACAGAATATAATGTGCATAGAAAAAAAATTATACATACTTACATTTACTTGTGAAATAAATTGCTTAGGGAAAAACCAATGGACTAACATTACTCCTTCAAAGTATTAGCAAGCAAATCTCCAAGTGTTATTCTCATGCAAGAATAAAAAAATCAAAGTGGATTTGGAGATCATTAGTTCAATTAATTTGAACCATAGATAACTGTACTCTCTTGAAATCGTTTTTTAAAAAATTTTGATTGAAAAAATGTTTTTGGAAAAGGAAATTTCATGTCTTTTTTTTTTTTTTTGGAATAAGAGATTTTTTATTTCAAGGATTGGTGTTTTGGATTTCAAAAGGATTTTTTTTTGAGATTCTTATTGGGAAAATAAAATATTCTATAAATATTCTAAAAGAGATATTTTTAAGGGCTAATTACAACTTACCCACTTGTGGTTTGGTCAAAATATAAGTTATCTATCCATGGTTTGAAATTTGACACTTTACCCACCTAAGGTTAACCCAGTTAGAGTTCCATAACCTACTTCTGTTAAAAATTGGGTTAAATATGTATTTTTACTCCATTTTATGTCTCTCTCCTCCAAAAAAAAAAGAAAAAAACATAGATAAACAAGAGAAAATAAGATCAAAAATTCACCAAAGTACCTCCTAAAAGTGGTCAATTTTTTTGGTTTAAGGCGTAATTTGGTTGTTTGAGAGGTTTAGAGTTATTTTGGTCGTTTTTGAGGTTTTAGGGTAATTTTTGGTAATTTTAGAGGTTTTGGGTGTATTTGGGTAATTTTAAAGTTTGAGGGGTATTTTCGTTATTTTATAGGTTTGAAGGTATTTTGGTCATTTTTAGGTTCTAGGGGCATTTTGCTCATTTTGTTGGTTTAGGGTTTTTTTGTCATTTTATAGTTTTAGGGGGGTATTTTGGTCATTTTTAGGTTTAGTGGTATTTTAGTTAATTTTTAGGTTTCAAGGGGTATTTTGGTCATTTTAAATTTTTAGAGGTATTTTAGTCATTTTTTAGTTTTAGGGGGTATTTTGATAATTTTTAGGTTTCGAGAGTACTTTGGTAATTTTTTAGGTTTCAAGGGTATTTAGGTCATTTTTTTAGAATTCAAGAGTATTTTAGTCATTTTTTAGGTTTAAGGGGTACTTCGGTCATTTTTAGGTTTAAAGGGTATTTTGGCCAATTTTTAGGTTTATGGGGTATTTTAGTCATTTTTAGATTTAGGGACTATTTCGGTCATTTTTAGGTTTCAGGGATATTTTGGTCAATTTTTAGGTTTCGTGGGTATTTTGGTCATTTTTAGGTTTTAAGGGTATTTTAGTAATTTTTATTAGTTTTTTTTATCATATTTGGTATTTTTCTAGGTTTAAGAGGTATTTTGGTAATTTTAAAAGATTTTAGTTATTTTCATGTTTTAGTGGCATTTTGATAATTGGATAATTAGGTGGGTTTGAGTTTATCCATAATAATTATGTAAGGTTGCGTTGTGCAAGACTTTGTTTGTCATTTTCAACATGTCCGTAGAGAGGTGAATGGGTTGGCTCATGGCCTGGCTAGAAGAGCAATTTTATCTCCTAATACTTCTGTATGGGTAGAAGATCTGCATGTTGATTTGGAAGATGTATCGTAGTTTGACTTTGTTTAATTTTTAATAAAATTTTGCTTTACCTTTTTCTTTAAAAAAAAAAAGAAAAAAAAGATTAGGTTGGATTTTAGTTAAAAATAATTAATCAAATAGACAATAAATAAGCAAAAAGTTCTATATATCCAACTTTTTTTTTTTTTTTTATTAAAATGAAAAATTGCATTAGAATTAACTAGCTATAAAAGACGAAGCCCTGGCTGAAAGTCTTAATAGTACAAACCAGAAGCATCAAAATCTTAAATAATACAGAGTTCTTCTGATACAGGAGTGTCTAAAACAACAAAATCCCCAACAAGGGTGCAGCCTCCTTTGGCAAGATAATTCACACATCTATTCGCTTTCCCAAATATTTTGCTGATCCTGGCTTGCTGAAATTGGCGGAGGCGGAACCTGCCATTATTGTAAGGCTGGAAGAGTGTAGCACAACTCAATTATATGTTCACTTGACACTCCCATACGAAAAATTCTCACTGACACAGCTCACGGGTAGCCAACATTTCCCACTTTATATTCATTTCTCATTACACATTTACTGCACGTTTCCCTACCCACCACATCACTTCACCTGATAACTCCTTCTGATTCAGTTTCAAATTTCAATTTCATTCCTTCTTTCTCATCACTCTTTCGTTCTCACTTCTTTCAGTTCTTTGTCATTGTGTGTGTATCACGCCGCCGCCTCCCACTGACCCATGTCACCGTCACAGGCCCTCAGCCACTCCAGCGCCTCCGGCAGCTTGACCTGCCCAACCCACCACCTTCTCTGGCCGCTGCAGCCTCCTGCCTCTATCCCGATCTGCCCTTTCAAGTATTTTTTCTCTCCTTAAATTTCAAAATCTAATTTTTCTCTCTCCACTCTATAAGCCATACGTTTATAAATTATAATGGTTGTGAATCTGTGATTGTGGGTTTTTTTTTTTTTTTTTGTGAGGATGATTGTGAATTGAATTTTAATATGTGATTGTGCTTGGGACTTGGGAGTCTCTGTCTGTCTCAGACTCTCAGAGATTTTTTTTTTTTTTGCACCTGCTGAGTGTGAGAGTGCTAGCTTCCTCTGTAACCTCTGCTATACCTAGTTATGTCCTGCAAGGTGCCCTTTTACCCAGTGGAATCCATAATACCCTAGACAAGATCAACAGGAATTTCATCTGGGGTTATACTGATGATAAAAAGAAATTCCACCTTGTAAATTGGTAGAAAGTCACTAGGAGGGGGGATTAGAGATCAAGGCTGCCAAGCAAAGAAATCTTGTCCTAACCACCAAACTTTGCTGGAGATTTAAAAACAGCAAAGGCGAGTTACGGGCTGAGAGTTTTTAAGGAAAAAATATTGGAGGAAAGGCAATCCGAGGAAACGGGGCTTTTCTAGAATCTGGTCTACCATAACCAAAAGTGAAAACCTGTGTGCTAAAGGTTCCCATTGGATTATTGGCAATAACAGCTCCTTATCATTCTGGTACGACAAATGGTCTAAAATGGGTACTCTTAGATCTTTGATACAGGGACCCCTCACTCTTGTGGAAGAAAGTTTATTGGTCAAGGATGCTATTAGAAATGGGCAGTGGGACGTCCCGTACTTTTCCTTTGAAATCCCCACACACCTCCTTTTAACTTTTAAAGCTATTCCTATTAGGAAAGCTTCTACTTCCACTGATAAGCTTAGTTGGGATGGAAATGCTAAAGGTAATTTTGATTCTAATCATGCCTACAAGTTAGCCTTTGAGGAAGAAAGCACACACCCTAGCTTTGAAGGCAAATGGCTGTGGAAACTCAACACACTGCCAAAAATTCAAATTTTCATATGGAAATGCCTACACAATAGCCTCCCTGTGAGTGCTATACTTCACCACAGATGCATAACTGATAATCCTTGCTGTCAATCCTGTCTTAACGTAGATGAGACTTGCTCTCATGTACTTAGAGGCTACCCTATTGCTAGAAATTTCTAGTTAGCTGCTGACCAATCTCTGACTAACACAGATTTCTTCAACGCCCCCCTCAATCAGTGGCTTCATTTGAATGCCAATGACCATAACCCCATACCCAACAAAACCTACACCTGGGGTACTTTCTTCCTTTTGCTATATGGAAACTCTGGCTCCAAAGAAATAACGTTATTTTCCAACAATCCAGACTAAACAGTAAACACCCTTCTGTTAGATGAAGTTAACTTTATGGCAACTAGGGGTATGCATAGGTCGGGTTAGGTTAGGTTAAAGGGATTTTTTGACCCAACCCACCATGGTGGGTTTAAAAAAATTCAACCAAATCCAACGCATCATAAAGGTTCAACCTAACCCAACCCAACATGGATCAAGTTGGGTTGGGTTGAATTCATGGGTTGGACATTTTTAAAATTTTTTTTATTACTATTATTATTAAATTGAGTAGAAAAAAAATCTCATTTGTCACTTAAGTTGATAAATAAAGTATACATGAACTAGTGGTCCAACTCAGTTATAATCAAAATATATCTAATTGAGTTGATAAACAAAATATACATAAATTAGTATCCCAACTCAGTTATAAACAAATAAGAGTAGAGTGGGAGAGTGGGAGTGGGAGAGTGGGAGTGGGAGACAGTAAAGAGAGAAATAAGATTGTTAGGGTTTGCGAGGCGATTGGATTTTAAATAAAAATAGCCTAATTATGGAAAAAAATTAAATAAAAAATTATTAAATATATAATATATTTTTAAATATATAATTTAAATTTTAAATATATAGGTGAGTCGGGTCGAGTTAGGCAGGTTTGTTATTGTTATGACTCAAACCCAACTTGACCCTCTATTAAAAATATTTTCATAACCCAACTCAACCTACAAATCCCAAAAAATCGACCCAACTTGGCGGGTTGGGTTGAGTCAGGTTGGTTTTAGCAGGTTGGTTATATACCCCTATTGTCAACTGAATTTTCCTGTATTGCTCTTAATCCCCCGAACCCCAAACAAAAAATTCTAGCCAATGTCATATGGAAAACCCCTCAACCCCACTGGCACAAACCTAACACTGATGGTTCTGCCATTGGATGTCCTAGGCTAGCAAGAGGTGGTGGACTACTTAGGGATCATCACGGCAGGTGGATTAAAGGGTTTTGTAGGGCTATAGGATGGGCAAATAGCTTACATGCTGAGCTTTGGACTGTAAGGGATGGCCTTGCACTATGCATCCAATTCCAAATCCCTGAAATAGAGATAGAATTTAATGTTAAGGGCCCGTTTGGTACGTGTGTTTAAACAACAACTTTCAAGTTGAAAAGGTTTTTTTTTGGAAATACGTGTGGGTAAAAAAGTATAGAAATACGTGTAATGTTGTTTAAAAACTGATAATTGTTGTTTGAAATCATGTACCAAACACCTCCTAAATCAGTTGTGGACCTGCTACACAACAATATTGTCTCTCTTGCTGATTATGCCCCTATGGTTGATGACTGCAGGAACTTAATAAATCAGATTCCCAGGTGGAAGTTGAATCACTACTTTAGGGAAGCAAATGCCACCACCACTAACTTGCAAGAATGGCAATTCACCTCCATCAATCTTTTGTTATTTTAGACACTCCTCCTATGGAGTTGTCCTCACTTTTACTATATGACCTTAATGGTCTTAGATGTAATAGACTATGCATGGTTTTAAAAACTGGACCGGACCGACCAATTCAATTGGTTCAACTGGGAACCAGACCTTAATTCGGTCCAGTTATTAGTTAAAATCGAAAATAAAAGAAAAACTGGACAAACTGTACAAACCGTCGGATCAATCGACATAATCGAAAACCGGTGCAGTTAAACTAGTTTTAGCACTTCTTCATAAATACTTCAGCTGTTGTGTTTTTTAACCCAAAAATAAAAATAAAAAGAGAGATCTTGTTTCAGATTTAAGAAGAGAAATTTTGATTTTGAAAATGCTTTCTCAAGTATGAAGTGGTGAAGCTTAAGACACCCACAATAGTGACCCAAAAACATCAGATTTACTTTACTTACCTTTTGCTCTAAAAAAAAACTAGATTTACTATATTTGTGTTGAAGAAGAACCAAAGAATCCCAAAGATAAGCATATTTTTAACGATCTTCCACTTCAGTTGAGGCTTTTTTTTTTAATTTTTATTTTTTTTCCCTGGGGTGCAATAATCTTAAAGGTTTTTGGTCTGAGGCCTTGGGTTCGAACTGTTGCAATGGCGCATGTGAGAACCACAGGCGCTATTGTCGCTGCTGCTGCTATATTCATGGCAGTGCTTTCCTACTTGTTTAGCTCCAAAAAACCCAACTTGGCCCTCTTAAAGAGAGCTTTTTATTTTTCTGCTGCTTTTTAACCATCTGCTGCTTTAGATAAGCAGATTTTTTTTCTGCTGCTTCATTTTTAATGATCTGCACATGCTCATATTCACGAGAGAGAGAGATATGAAATGCAAAAAGTGAGATGGGAAAATGTAAAAAAGTAATGTTGAAACTTGAACCAAACGTGTGGCAGTGGTTGTATAGATTTCAAAATGTGTGGTAGTTGGGATATTAAGGGTGCGTTTGGTTGGGTGTAAAATATTTTTCGAGTGTAAAATGATTTCAGCTGAAAATATTTTCGGAAAAAGAAAATATTTTTAGGTGTTTGGTAGCATTTTAAAAAATACTTTGAAAAATATTTTCAGGTGTTTGGCTGTGATCTTGAAAATATTATAGAAAATACATTTTTTACTTGTTTCTCACATTTTCTCAGCTTCCAAACAAATATCATTTCTCAATACAGAACAACAAAACCAAAAAAAAAAACTCATCAAATCTTCTCAACAACAACAAAACCCAAAAAAGAAAAACTCATCAAATTTTCTCAATACAAACCAACAAAACCCAAATTCGGTCAGAGAAGAACGAAGAGAGATTTCTCAATACAGAACAACAAAACCCAAAAAAAAAACTGCTCAAATCCGGTCAGAGAAGAACGAAGAGAGAGGCGACTGGGTTCGACTGCGTTCGACGATTAGACTGGGTTCAGATCGACGATGGCGATGGCGAAGGCGAAGGCGCGAATCAGATCGGTGATGGCGAAGGCGCGATCTCGCCGGCGCGGGTTTAGGCACGATCTCCCTCTCTCTACTCTCTCTTCGTGCTCTCTCACTCTCTTTGTGCTCTATCTCTCTGTTTTCTGGAAAATTTCCATTTGAAGGTAAAATAGAAACGAAATTTATTTTACGGGTTTGAAGGGCTTTTTTACGGTAAAAGGTAAATGATTTTTCGATTGATCAAATTTTCAGTTGCTACCAAACACACACAAATGTGAAAAATAATTTCTGAAACTGATTTACTGTTGAAACAAACGCAGCCTAAGTATTAAAGTGTAGAATGTATGGAGGGAAAAAAAATATCAAGTGGGCAATGATATTACTATTCATTGGTGCACTTACTTTTTGTTATTTGAAAGGTTAAAAAATAACTAAAATATTTAATAGTGGGTTGTGGGTTCTTGTATATGTTTTTTTGTTTTTGTTTTGGTTGAATTGTGTTGAGTGGTGTCTAAAAGTTGGTTAGCTAAAGTTTAATGTTTACTATTTTTTTAATTTTTTAGTTAAATTGACTAGGTATAACATTATTTATTTTTTTATTTTTATAATTATTAATTTTATAATATTAATTAAATTATTTATAACGTCACCGGTTCGACCAGAAAACCAGTATTCAGTCAATTTTTCGGTTCTTTCATCGTACCAGTTTTTAAAACCATGAGACTATGTATTGATTTTGGCCCCAAGGCTGTGTAACTTTTATTTGTATATTCCCTATTACCCAAAAAAAAAATAGTAATAAATAAATTGATAATTTATAAAGTATTTGACACGTTTGACAAGTTTGTTGGTAGTGGGCAACAATAGGGAATAAACAACAGAAAAAGATGCAAAAATAATGGTAAAGTTGGGAAAAGCTATGTATTATAAAATTCATAGTAGTAAGGTAATACTATATGAATGTTTATTTGAAGTTTTTTGTTTAAATTTTATTTATTTATTTTTGCTTATCTTTTAACCCTTAGGTTAAAATCTTGGGTCCATCCCTAATCACTTCACCACCAACCATCCTTAATCACTTAACCACCAAAAAAAACTGACAAATTTGACTCTATTTCTCATCTTTCTTCACTGTTTATTAAGAAACAAAATCAAAAATAAAAGATGGAGAGTAAAATAATAGAAACAAGTCCAACGTAAAAGGTATTCGATCTAAATCAAAAGAATCTACAAATTACATTGTGAACCCATCAATCAAAACTAAAAGGATCTCTAGAAGAAAAGTTCAATGATTTGAGTTAAGGTATTGACGTGATGGGCTTCAAATCCTTCGCAGCGTTGATGATTGGATGGCTATAAATGGTTGCTTTGATGGCATTGACTCCGGCAAAGGTTGGAGCTGGTGGTGGGGATGTGTTGGGATTTTCTTTGTACCATTCGTCCAAATATTGTGTTAGATCCACCACTTCCTAACTCTCCCTCTCCCAATTTGCTCAAAAGCTTGGTGGCGGTGGATGGTCGTGAAAGGCAGCGTTGTTGCTGTTGCTAACCTCTGGTGGTGGTGGTGGTGGTTGTGGTGGCGGCGGTGGGTTGTGTTGGCTATATATTTATTTTAGGTAAGCATAAATTTTGGATTTGCTTAAATAAGTAACACATGTTAGGTTTTTATTTGTGGAACACAAAGTGGTACAAAAAGTGTGACAGAAGATGTTGATTTGTTTGCAACGCACTTTTATATGCTTGTTTATAATATATTTTTATTTGATAATAGAAATATGTGTAATTATTTATTGAAATATGGATAAAAATCAATCCTTATACTCATAGGAAAGAAAATAATATTGCCCAGAGTCTTCTAGCACTTCTTAAGAGAGTATTTGGTTTAGCTGTTTTCATAATTCAAAACTCAATTTCCATCATCCAATTCTAAAAATCCATTGGTCGCACCAAAATTCAAGTTGTTTGGATCAATTCCTATGACTCAATTTCCATCACTCAAAATAAAAAAACTGAGTTTGAGTGATGAAAACTAAGAACAACTTTTGGTTGTTCTCCGATTATGGAAACTAAGTTATGGTATCATTTTTGTAATTATCAGCAATATATGAGACCCACTTCTTTGTGTTGTCCACGTTTGATGGATCTATTCTCCTCTAACTTGTGCTCCCTCTCCTTTCTCATCTTTAATTCTTCTTCAAACGCATACCACCAATCCCCACTTGCCCTCCAAATCTGCAAGGCTCATCCTCCACGAGCCACCAAGCTAGCTACACGAGCCACAAGGCATCTACACAAGCTACCATGAGCCAACACCATCTTCAACCCTAAAGCAAGCCTCCATCACAAGGTTTGAGCCTTCTTGTGGTGGCTGCTAAGAAAAGAATTTCATTGTTTTTGCCTCTTTGGACCAAGTTCTGATAAATCATGAAGTATGACTTGATGGGCCACCTTCTCCAGTGAGGGTGCCACTTGGTGAAGTTTTAGAGAGAAGAGAAAGTTAGGCAAAAATGAGGGGAGTGCAATAAGAAATAAAAATTGGGTTGATGCAATTTTTTTTTTTAATCATGTAGCATCAGAAAGTTTGCTTGCCACGTGTACTTTCAAGTCTAGAGAGAGGAACTGTAGACGTGAGGTGTTTTTATGTACTAAGAGCATCTCCAATAGGTTCTCTAAAACCAATTTTGGAGAACAAACACACCAAAAACTCACTCCAACAGCTTCTCTAAAAGGAAAACTTTTCCAATTTTTTTTTGAAGTTCCTACAGTAGTTCTCTTTATCTAGAGAAGACAGTAGCAACTCCAAATGAATTTTTTTACTTAAAAATCATACAACTCAATAAAAAATAATTCTTTCTCTCTCCTCTCACCACGGCTACAAATATTCACAACGGCTACAAACACAACAATACTTTCTCTCAAACATCTCAAAACTTAAGCATGATCAAAATACAAACTCAAAAACATAATCTTAAAATTAATCAAATCATAACAATAAAAGCAAAAAAAAAAAGAAGAAGACCTAAGCCATCTAACCCATCTGGGCTGTGTTGGGGAGGAAGACGAGCGGCGGTAGCGGAATGGAAGGTGTGGCACAGAGAGCAGAGTAGAAGGCGTGGCGGAGCAGAGTCATCTAACCCATTTGTTCTTTCTCTCTCTACCTCTTTCTCCGTTTCTTATCACAAAGAGAGCTAGAGAATGTTTTGGAATCAAGTAGAAAAAGAAAAAAAGAGTAAAAAAGAGAGAGCTAGAGAAAGAAAGAGAGAGGGAGGTTCTGGAATCAAGTGGAAAGTAGAGGAAAAAAGGATAGGATAGAGATGCATGGTATATGTGTGTGGTGGAGACAAAAACAAGAGAAAAAAAGAAAAAAAGAAAAAAAAAAGGAAACGTATGGATGAAAGAAAAGAAAAATAATATAAAGAATAAGAAATGACAATTTAGAAATGCTACCACAATATTTTCACAATAAATCTTAAGTAGCATATTGTTATTAACTAATATTGGTGAATAATAAAAATATAATTTCAGTGGTGGGTTCAAATTAAAATTAGCAACAACTTTCCATATAAGATTTTGTTATGATTCTTGTGAAGGTATTGCAAAAAATATTGTGGATGTAACACTTTTTGTTGAAAAATATAATTGTTAAGAATGAATAGAGGAAAAAAATAAAGATTAAAAAAGAATAAAGAATGAATGAAAAAATAATATTTAAATGAGATGGAGAAAGGATAGAGAATCTATTGGAAGGTGTATTTGAAAAAGTAAGTAGCTAAAAGGTAAATGTCACTGTTCATCATCCAAATAATACAAAAATTTAGCCAAATTGCTGGAGATACTCTAAAGATTGGAGTCATTGGACTTTCACTTGCTTCACTTAACTGATCCGAACGAATTGAACCAGTCTGAACCCAATAACTTGTACATATTGAAGATTCTAACATTTGTCCCATCAATTATAAGATCAATGGCCTTATATATGGAACCTTATATATGGAAAACACTAGAAACAAGTCTTTTTGAGTTAATTTTTAAAGTTGTTATTTAATGTATTAATAGGATATCTTAACTTTTGTTTTTTTTTTTTAGAGAGTTTCAATCTTTGGCGTTTGCTCTTGATAATAGCTTTTTTATCATTAAATTAAGACACCAATCGTTTTTTTGAAGTAGGTGGGGATTGAACTCCAAGTTTCGTATTCAACCATCAGAGACTTTACTAGTTAAGCTAACTAGAACCCACAAAATAAAAGATATCTTAATTTCTTAATCTCCATAAATTTGTTGAGTGACTTTATAAACTGATCGAGGTTTTGTTTACATTGATCAAACTTCAACAAAAGCAAACCTATAGTTTTGAAACATATACTTCCTTAAATTGTTAATTCTCTTGTTCATGTAAACTTTGAAGTGGTACTGTCTCTCTATTTTTTTTTTGATAGCATAAAGCGGTATTTGTCTTGTGTCCTAGTTAGGGGTAGCAAAATCAATCCAAACTAATTTACTCGCCCAAATCTACCCAAATATTAATTAGTGCAAATGAGTATTGACCCAATTAAATTTAATTAACATAAATATTAATGGGTCTTAATTAGGTACTCAATTAGACCCAAGTATGACCCAACTATCATTTACTCAAATTACTCAACTCTAAAATTAAAAATACCCCTAAAACTACTAAAAAGGCCAAAATATCCTTGGAACCACAAAAATAACTAAATTACACTCCAAATAACAACAAAAACAAAACTCTGAAACCTAAAAAATGACCAAAAATACCCCAAAAATGTTTTAAATTATCCAAAATACCTAAAAACCTCTGAAATGACCAAAATATCCTTAAAACCTAAAAAATGACCAAAATACCCCTGAAATATCTAAATTAACAAAAAATACCTCAAAACCTTTAAAAAGAACAAAATACCTCCAAAATCTCTAAAATGAGCCAAAATACCTAGAAGCCTCTAAAATTACAAAAATACCCCTAAAACCTCTAAAATTACCAAAATACATCCTAAATCTTTAAAATGACAAAAAAAAAAAAAACCCCTCCAAAATATCTAAATGAGAAAAAAAATAAAACCCTAAAACGATAAAAATACATTGGAAACTTCTAAAATGATTAAAGTAACCCTAAACCTTTCAAACGACTAAAGTACCCTGAAACCTCTAAAATGATTCAAAATATCTAGAAATCTCTAAATGACCAAAGTACCCTTAAAAAAATTTCGAAAATAATCAAAATACCCCTAAACCTCTAAAATGACAACAACAAAAAAAAAAAAAACTCTAAACCTCTAAAATGACCAAAAATATCCTAAAGCTTCTAAAATGACCAAAAATGCCCCCAAAACCTCTAAAATAGCCAAAAATACCCTTAAAACCTTTAAAATCAAAATACCCAAAACTTCTAAAATGACCGAAACACCCCTGAACCTCTGAGATACCCAAAATACTGCCAAAACCTCTACAATGACTACAAATAACCCAAAACCTCTAAAATAACCAAAAATACCCTGAAACGTCCAAAATTACTAAAATACCCCCAAATTTCTAAAATGACCAAGATACCCTTGAAATATCTAATATGTCCAAAATAACCTTAAAACCTTCAGAATGACCAATAAGTTATATTTTTGGCAATTTCAAAGATTTCGAGAAAAGTTTTGGTCATTTAGAAGTTTCGAGGCATTTTTGGTCATTTTAGAGATTTTAGGGTATTTTGGTCATTTTAGAGGTTTCATGGGTTTTTTGTCATTTTTACCTTTTGAGGCTATTTTGGTCATTTTAGAGATTTCAGGGTATTTTGGTCATTTTAAAGGTTTTACGGGTATTTTTTGTCATTTAGAGGTTTCATGATTTTTTTTTATTATATTATTTTGAGGTTTTGGGGCCATTTTAGTCATTTTAGAGGTTTTGGGTGTGTTTTGGTTATTTTAGAGGTTTCATGAGTATTTTTAGTCATTTTAAGGTTTTAGGGGGGGTACTTTGCTCATTTTAAAGATTTGGGGGTTTTTTTTTTTCTTTTTATAGGTTTTGGGGCTGTTTTAATCAATTTAGAATTTTTATGGGTATTTTAGTTTTTTTTTTTAAGTTTTTTTGTTTAAGGTGTTCGGGGTATTTTGGTCATTTTGGAGGTTTTAGGAGTATTTTGGTCATTTTGGAGGTTTTAGGGGCATTTTGATCATTTTAAAAGTTTTGTGGGTATTTTGGTCATTTTTAAGTTTTAAGGAATTTTGGTTATTTTTAAGTTTTAGGGGGTATTTTGGTCATTTTAGAGGGTTTTAGGGGTATTTTGGTCATTTTCAAGTTTTAGGGGGCATTTTGATAATTTTTAGAGATATTTTGGCTATTTTAGAGGTTTTAGGGGTATTTTAGTTATATATATATATATATATTCACTGATTAATTGGTAATTGAGTGGGTTGAGTTTTACCTATAATAATAGGGTTGGGTTTGGGTTATAATTAATTGGTTAAATACGTTATAATGGGTAAATGGGTTTTATGTACTCACTCCATTTATGCCCAACCCAAACCCCATCCATTTGAAAATTAAGTTTTTGTGTCTATCGAAAGAATGGATAAAACATTAGAGGAAAATTGGATAAGAACAATCAAATTCTTGTTTTTGCATTAAAAAAAAAAGAGTAAAATATTGTTGTTTCTATCTAAGAATTTGTTGACATCAATTAATATTCTTTTTGCAGAGATTCTGACATGGATGATGCACTAATTTCACTTCCTTTTGAGCCTGAGCCTAGCGTACTTAGTGTTTGGCGTTATTATTACGTGCCTACACTAGTTGTCATGACTTGTGTTTTTGCGCTCATTATGTCGATGCTCTACGTGGCATACCATTATGGACTTATTAGGATTAGAGTTTACCCTCAGATTCCTGTGATTGTGTTTCACAATGGGTCTCATGTTCCCTATAACACGGAGAAGTGTTGTATTTGTCTGCATTGCTTTATTGATGGAGATGAGTTGTCGAGTCTTCCACCATGTAGGCACGTGTTCCATCGCAGATGCATTGCACCCTACTTGGCTCTTGCCTCTACATGCCCCTATTGTCGAGGTGCCATTTCATTTGGAGATGATTGAGTGGGACTTCCAAATGATGGGATGAGGATGATCCTCTTTTCTTTTTTTTTCTTTTTTTTTTTCCTTCTTTTTTTGGTGTGTTACATTCTCTTGTATAGACTCACTTTTATGACTATGCTCATACGTGTATAGTAGAATAAGTTTTTTTTTTTTATATAGAAAAAATAGTAGCATAAGTTAACTATGATTTATTAGTTATGTTTGATACATAATTAAAAACCTTATCATACTATTGTTGGTTACAGAAACCTAATTTTAGGTTCTGTTATGTGTTGTGTATGCTTAAGTTTCTTAATGTTGGGGTTATTTCTTAAATTTGCCCTTATTAAAACACTATAACTAAGTTTTGTCCATTTTTTTAAAGAAAATTTATTTAATCTTGGTAAAACGATGCTGAGCATATTGCTTCCATCCTTCACCCTAAATACTCAACCCTTCTCTTTGGCCTGTGCATACCAACAGTCTCCTGGCAACCCATGACCGTTACACTCTCTCTCCTCTTCCCTATAACGGCTCATGTTTGCCTTTCAAATTTAAACTTCCATTTGAACAGTTAATAACTGAAGAAAATATCAGCTTTGGACTGTTTGTACTTTGTATCATTGTTTCATGCATTGTTATTTACTTTTAAAGTTGTTAGATCCAAGTGTGTGTTTGTTTGTTTGTTTTTTTTTGTCGGAGATTTAAACCTCCCCCTGCTTTTGATTGGGTTTATATTCAGTATGCTTTTTTTTTAAAAAAAAATTTTATACTGATTATTCTCATCTTCTCTATGTTTTGTCATTCAATATCTATAGTACACTCCTGTGTCATGCACATTCTGCAATCCGTGAACTTCGAACGTGGTAAGCAAGGGCTTTTCTACATCTGTACTCCTCTATTTAATTTAAGCAACCATGGGCATGGCGCATTTATTTAGGGTCAATTTGAGATTGTAAAGGATAATCTTCTATTAATTCCTAACTAATTAAGTGGAACAAAAAAAAGAAAAAAGAAAAAAGAAAAAAAAGGGCCGGCCACCTAATAGGTTAATAATGTGATGGGAGAGCCTAACCTTCCCTAAATTTCTCTGATCGAAATGGCGTCTTATTGGCACATGGGCTATAACTTTGTTAAATTGCTCCAATCAAAACAGCGTAGTTTTTGGTTTTAATATTGATTCAAAAGAGTGCAAACCCTCAGATAAAGATTGCCTCTCCATCTCTTTTGCATTCTTCTGTTCATTGCCGTTTAAGATTGCCACCATAACTCATTAACTCTCATGTCCTTAATTTAAGTGTATATATGTGTAAAGCTCCTATCTAGAAATTTAAACTCCGGTCCTTTCCCCCTACACCCCGCAAGTACTTATACTTGTGGAGTGACCATCGTACCAAGGGTACGCGGTGGTCATATTGGTTAATGGTTAATACTCAATACTTTGAAGGGCTTTAAGAAACCGTTAAAGGCATGTTTTGGCTAGCAATGGACACTGTACAATTACAATCCTAATGTCACATGCGGGTGTCAATGAATTAAAATGCATAAGCTGGGATGGGGCTCACTATACAAAAGCTGCCAATGCAATTGTTGCAAATTCTTATACTTCATGATTAGTCCTTAAGCTATTGTTAAATAGGTGTTATCATTATAGAAATAATATTGATCTTAAAATCGTTAAATATATAGGTGCAATCATTATAGGGGTAATAGAAATAATCTTTAGAATTAAATCTTTAAAGTTAATGAAATAGCTAGATCCAACTGAAATGGTAAAATGTTTTATTTCATTTTTTATAGTTATTTTTATTCCAATTAATAGTGAAAAATAAGGAGATTTAAAGCCTCTACAAAATTGAAAACCAATGAGATAAATATTGCGCTAATAACATGTCCCGCGTATTGCCTAGTTCTAATTAAAAACCAAAGTATTGCAAACAAACAACAAAAAACGAAATTTCAATCAAATTCCAAATCTTCAGAACCAATCCACAACAAAAGAACATATTATGTAATTGTTTTGAAGTACACTTAAAGGAAAGCCACATTTGAAAGCCTACGAACTTAAATTGAAATGCACAATCCCAAATTGTGCAAATCAGTCAACATAATTTAATTGTCATGGTTATTATTGAATTTAATAATGGGTAATCAAATTTCCATGCAATGACTATTTATTTTTTTTGAGGAAGAAGACTTTTATTGGAAAAAACTAAAGAGCGGCCAAATCAGCTTGAACAAAAGGTAGAGTGCGAGATGGAACATCCTCCATCCACACAGTACAATTTGGTGATGTCAGAGCTAGCCTAGCTAAACTGTGAGCAACTTTATTACCATCCCTCCTTATGTGAGAGTATGATAATTCTGAAAATAAACCAGAGAATAACAACACATCATTTATCAGATGAGCATAAGGAGCTAGCCCATAATCCTTGCATCTCAAGGCCTTCATAATCAATTCCGAGTCTCCCTTAACAATGGCGCGATGAAGTCCTAGCTCACTGCCAAACTCTACTACCCTACATGCTGCCAATGCCTCAACTTCCACAGGTTGGTATGCCTGATCCAGCACAAGTAAGGCAATCACCTCCCCTCGACAGTCCCGAACAACTACTCCAATCACGGATTTATTGTTTGTGTTTGATATTGCTCCATCGTAATTGATCTTGTATGTATTTGGTAAGGGTGCTATCCATTTAGTTTAAGGTATTGATCTGATCTGGTCCGACTTGAGGTTGCAATTTTTGATCTTGTTCTAGCTCTCCTCTGCCCTCTGCCGCAAGTCCTTGGTAAGGTAGCAAGCTTGGTTTGTCCTGAGCTTGTTCCGCTAGTTCCAAATATTCCATACCTGAATAGCAAATAGGTTCAGTGGCTTGCCATTCTCAATAATCCAGTTACACAACTCCATAAAGTCATTAAATTGCATCCTTGACCGAAAACTCCATCTGTCACCTTTCCACACCTCATTCAACCCGAGCACCTCCACAGTGCATGCAAAGTATCTTCAGCTTGTAGGGAACATCAGTCACACTTGGGATTTTGTATTATAGTTCTCCGAACCAGATTTTGTTTCGTTGGTAGGGCGTTTCTACATGCATGCCACACCAAATTCTTGTATTTGTTTGGGACTTCTAGATGCCAAATGTTCTTCCACACTCTCTTCTCTTCCTCGTCTAAGTTCTCCCATCAGAATTTCCCTCCAAATCCTTGAGAAACTTGTACCTAGACTTGCAGTTGTACTGTCCAACTGTAGTGAATGGCCAATACAAAGTATCCTTGGTTTGGCTTTGAGACAATGGAATCCTTTGAACAATCTCTGCTTTAGCTGGTATGAGAACACCTTGAAGCATTTCAGCATTCCACTTACCTGTGTTGATGTCAATGAGGCAGTCCACTGTGGCATTCTCCATAGACTCTATAATTGGGGATGAAATTAATGGTGGATGCTTTATGGGCAGCCAATGATGCTGCCATGTTTTGATGCTTTTTCCATTGCCCACCCAAAATCTTGCTCCCATTTGGATCACCTCTCTCCCTTTCAAAATGCTTTTCCAAGCATAGGATCCGGATGCTGATTCTTGTGCTTCCATGAACAAACAGGTGAAAAAATCTCACCTTAAAAACTTTGTAAAAGATAGCGTCTTCATTATGTAGAAGCTGCCATGCTTGCTTGGCAAGAAGAGCGTCATTGAAAAGGGCAAGGTTTCTATATCCCAATCCTCCTTCTAATTTTGGTTTTGTCAATTCCGACCATTTAATCCAATGTATTTTTCTTTTGTCACTTTGCTGCCTCCAAAAGAATTTTTTTACCATAGCTTCAATTTCATGGCATAGGCCCAAGGGAAGTTTAAAACATCTCATAACAAAAGTTGGAATGGCTTGAGCAATTGCTTTGATAAAAACTTCTCTACTGGCTCGAGAAAGGAGCTTCCCCTCCTACCCTTGTAATTTCCTCCAAACCCACTCTTTAATATAGTTAAAACTTGCTGTTTTTCCCCTTCCTACCAATGAGGGCAGCCCCAAGTATCGCTCATACGACCTTATTTCATTCATACCCAACACATTTTGTGGGCTTGCTAAAGAAAAGAGAAGTCTTTTCTTTATTTATTTTCTGGCCCGACACCTCTTCATATTTTGTCAAAATTTTGAGCACATTTCCACATTCTTGAGGATTTGCTTTACAAAAAAGCAAGCTATCATCTACAAAAAAATAAGTGGGTTAGTTTGGGGCCTCTCTTGCAGATGGAGAAGCCGTTGATTTCCTTAGCTCTTGCAACTCTTTTGATTAAGCCATGTATTCCTTCCGTGCATAATAGGAAGAGGAAATGGGAGAGAAGGTCCCCTTGCCTTATGCCTCGTGTTGGATTAATTAGCCCCTTCGAATCACCATTCACCAAAATTGAGTATGAGACAGTACGAACACACTCCATAATCAAACCGATCCACCTTGAGCAAAAGCCCATTTTTTCCATCAGTATCTAAAGATAGCTCCATTCTACCCTATCATACGCCTTGCTCATGTCTAGTTTTAGAGCCATAAAACCTGTTTGTCCTGAATTATGATTTTTCAAATAATGCAAGGTCTCAAAAGCTACTAAAACATTATCTGAAATAAGCCTATTTTTTGTAAAAGCATATTGATGCTCAATTATAAGTTTTGGCATGAATTTTTTTAATCTGTTTACAAGGACTTTGGAGAATATTTTGTACAATACGTTACATAGGCTAATAGGGTGATATTCAGAGACTAAAGTAGGATTCTTTACTTTTGGAATTAAAGTGACAAAATTATGGTTTATTGGGTGAGGTATTTTACCTGAATTCAGCCAAGCCAGAATTGTAGAAGTCACATCTCCGTTCATTAGGGGTGTTTCGGTTTGTTTTCGGTCGGTTTTTTTTAACTGGCCAACCAAAACCGCAATTTTCAGTTTCCAAAGTTGCCAATCGAAACTGACTAAAGTAGTTGAAACACCGTCGGTTTCAGTTTTGGTTGGTTTTTCGGTCGGTGTTCGGTTTCAATCAACATCACAGATTCACAGTCACAAAAAGAAAAAAACAACTCAACATCACATGGGGTTATCGATTTTTTAATAAGAAAATAACAACTCAAAATCACAATCACAGATTCACAAAAAATAGCATTGATTCAGTATTAAACAAAACCCAAAATTCAAAAAAGAGAGAGGGTTCAAAGCATATAAAATCACACTCAGAATCGATAAAAACCACAAGCTCAAAACTTTTCACACAGATCACTCTAAAGCAAAATCACTGTTCACTTGAAAAAAAAAATCACAGTATAAACAAAACAAACACAGCCTGAAGTATAAAAAAAAATTCACTGATTATATGAGAATCTCAGATATTCGAAAGAAAAAGGAAGTAGAGATCTCTTACAGTTGGTCTTCATCTATCTGAAGCAAAGAGATAAAACTCAGAGAGAGAGAGAGAGAGAGTTAGAGAGACTGAAGAATTTGGGTGAAGAAAGCTTGAGAAAGCTTCTTCTTCCATTTTGCTGTGTGTGTGTGTGTGTGTGTCAATTGAAGCAAGAACGAGAGAGAAAGGTAGAAAGAGACAGAAAAAATTGAGAGATAAAGTTAGAGAAGGGGGCGGCTGAAGAAAAGAAAAGGGAAGAAAATAAGAGGGGGTATTTCCATCTTTACATGCTCTAGGGTTTTAAAGAATTAAATAGCTAAAAAAAACCCATGTCCCACACAAAGGCTCGAACCTTGGATTAGGTAGGCAAACCACAAGAAGCATACCACTAAGCCACTGATTTGTTATGTTTTAAAATTACATATATATATATATATATATATATATATATATATATTTCTGTCGGTTCGGTTTGCTTTTGGGATAAAAAATCCAACATCAAGACCAAAATCGAAAATTTCGGTTTTTTAAAAATGAAACCGAAACTGAAACCGAACTGCACCGAAACTGAACCGAAATTTTGGCATCGGTTCGGTCGGTTTTTTGCACACCCCTACCATTCATAATCCCCCAAAAATGTTGGTAGAATAGAGGTGGCATCCCATCAGGACCTGGTGCTTTTAGGGGCGCCATTTAGTTAAGTGCTTCCTGAATTTCCCACTCCATGAATTCCCTCATTGGCTATTCATTAATCTCATTTGTGACCAGCCTTGGAATAAAGGATAGTGAACCTTCTTCAATGGCCGAATTCCTTGTAGTGAAAAGTTCTTCAAAATACTCCACAATAGTGTCTCCAATTACTTCTGGTTGCTCTTGCCAAATACCCCTTTTATCTTTAATTCCAAGAATGGAATTTTTCCAAAATCTTTGAGTTGCTTTGTTATGAAAAAATTTGGAATCGCTATCACCATTTTTCAACCATAGCACTCTTGATCTTTGGCTCCACATTCGGGTTTCCTTGTCCATGAGAACATGAATTTCATCCTTCAATTCCCTAAGTCGAGAATTATCTCCCCTCCTCATAGCCTCGGCCTCAACCTTGGCTAACAATTTTTGCTTCTCCTCCAATTCTCGCCTAACATTCCCAAATTTTTTTTTTCCCACTCTCCGAACTCCTTACTGCATTTTTCAATTTTTTTCAAGATATCACCTCCCTCACCTTCCCTCCATACCGCCTCCACAATTTCTCCACAACTTGATTCAGATAACCACATCTCCTCAAAACGAAATACTTTCTTTTTAGGTGGAGCTTCCAATCTTGAAAGATTTATAAGAAGTGGAATATGATCTAATGACAGACATCTGAGATGAGACACCCTTGTACCTGGAAATCTTATGAGAAATTCACAATTCTCCAATCCCCTGTCCAACCGTTCCCATAATGAGTGACCATCATTAAAATGTTTGCTCCAAGTAAATTTGGATCCCTTAAATCCCAAATCAATGAAACCACATTCATCAATTACTTCTCAAAATTGTTGCATTTGGTTGTGACTTCTCATTGCTCCCCCAATTTTTTGTCTTGTCTATTGATTTCATTGAAATCCCCCACACAAAGCCATGGTACTTCTAGCCTATTGTTTAAGCCTCTCAATTTATTCCAAGCCTCCATTCTCCGATGAGTTTCAGGCTCTCCATAGAACCCAGTAAATCTCCATTCTGTTTCTTTATTTTTATCTAGGGTTATATCAATAAAATACCTATGTGAATCCTCAATGGTTACATGAACATCATTTTTCCTAAACAGCACCAATCCTCCACGTCTCTGCCCACTACAAACCTCTCACTTGTGAAAGACTTGATCTAGCCTAGCTCATGTTTTGGCTAAAAATACGACAGAGGGATCTTTTGCCCAGATAATGTTTCCAAGCTCCTTTCCTGTACATAGGTTTTCAAGCCCACGACAATTCCACACTAAGAGATTCATGGCTCTTGGTGCGGCTGAGCATCAGCCTCCACCATTTGAGAAGAAAATTCAGCTTCATCCTTCAAAACCTGTTTCTTGCTACAAGGTAAATCGGAATGATCATCAATCGTTGAAAAACTTCGTTTGCATGGACCTGTGGAATCTGCCTGAGGTACCTGCTGCGTGATCTTGCCTCTGTCTAGCCTAGTCCACGTGCCTTTTTTTTTTATTGCCTTAGTAACTTCATGCCCCTCACGTGACATAGAGGTAAGGATGAAAGGATTAGCATTAGGGTTTGATTGAGCCGCCTCCTTGACTTGATTGCTCCTGATGGATTTACTCTTAGGACATTAATTGGATTAATTCCCATTGGTTCCGTTGGAAGTAATGGACAACTATCACCAGAATTTTCGGTCACATTAATCCCTATAATTTCTGCATTAAAGTGGTCCGGATTTTGTGGAGTGATATTAGGGACTTGAGGTTTATTACTCGTGTAATTGTTTCCTGAATTATGAGGGTCATTATGTGTGTCGTTTTTCTCCCATAAATGCGCCTTTAATGAGCTATCATCTAAGTCTGTGTTGTGCACCACTGTTAGCTCCTCCATAGCTCGTGAATCATCCTTGATCCCACTGCCGTCCTCAGGTCTGGCTACATTAGCTTGCGACTTAGAGGTTGTACGTTTTTTACTGTAAAATCCTGGGACGGCCATCACACTTCGCTTTGATGGGAAAAATGGTGGAGCACGTAATGACGGCCCAAATTGTTTTTGTGTTTCTGCTAATCTTCCTTCACTATCCAGCCAAATCTCACAATCACGGTCCGAGTGATCCATTTTGTCGCACCGATAACATATATTAGGAAGGTACTCGTATTTGAAAGTGACCCAAGATTTTTTTCCATTCTCCATACCCACAACTCGACCACGGCAAAGGGGTAAAGATATATCCATCTCCATTCGAATCCTTATAAAATTGCCCCCCTCCGTTTCAGCTACATCGTTAGAGTGGACAATTTTTCCAACAACTTCACAAATCTTCTTGGCCGCCTTAACATCCATGTACTTGTAGGGGAGTCCATGAACTTGAACCCAAAATCGAGTCTTCTTAAATTTCAGTTCTTCCATTGCCATGCTCGTCATACTTCTGCATGATCACCAAGTGCTTATCGAAGCACCATGGTTCGGCATTGAGGACCTTCTCTAGTTCATTTCATTATCAAAAATGAAAAGAATCACATGATCACCCAGGTTTTTGATCTTAAATCCGCTCCTTGAACGCCACAATGGGGTAAACGTTTCTGCAATGGCCTCAATTATTAAGTGCCCTCTTCGTAAGAAACTTTGCTGCTATGATATGTTCTTTCAAACTGAATTCATCTTTTAACAGCAACTTGGGCCCCTCTCTCTCCGAAAGCAATAGTTTTGTCCAACTTTGTGATAATTCCTCCATTGTCCAAAATTATCTAGGCAGTAGGAAGAAAATTAAAAAAGGCAGTTTTTTCCCTTTTCCCTTGAAGAAAACCCAACTAGCCAATGAACTAACATTGTTAGAACGTGGAGAACAAAAGAAACCTTCCTAGAAGGTACGGCTATTCTACTGCCTAAGAGAAGTTTGGAGGACTTTCTTAGCTACAGAGAAACTTTTGGTGTGTGTTGAGAGAGATCCATGCAATGACTAGGACTATAATACTCATTAAAATCAACAAATTAAGAGAAAGCCAATAGGAAATGCAATATGACCAACCAAAAATCTTTACTTATATCTTTCCTTTTTTGAAAAGAAAAGAACATATATGAACTCTAGACTAGATCTACTAATTTAACATCAATTACAACGATTTCATCGGCGAAACAATAAAACAAAGAACTATTAGTCTGTAAGTTAAAAGTAAACAACACTGACATGACTTGGCCACTGATTCAGCATTTTAAATTTGCAGCAAAATCTTACTGGATGGTTGGACCAAAGTAGCTATCCTCCCTAGAGGACCTAAAAATTTCTCTAGTTACTGTTGTATGCAAAGATGCAAAATTCACATTTATGTGTAATCACTAATCAGTCTCTATAGGTATGCTACTTTGAAAACCAAATTACAGCCTATGGCTTTAATGACATCTTACTTAATTTGGAAGAATTTAATGACATCTTACTTAATTTGGAAGAAGGGAAATGAATGGAATAAAATGAAAATGAATTCTTTTAAAATATTCATTTTAATATCTTTTTTAGAAGTTTAAGTAGAAGGAAATAGAATGGATAGGAGGGAATACTCATTTGTCAATTTTCACTATTCCCTTAAAACTTCTAATTTTCATTCCTCCAGAAATTTGCAGGATTTGAAAGGAATAAAATTAAATTTAATGAAATTTTCACTAAAAATCCTAAAATATCTCTATATATTTAGATTTTTATATTAAAATTGAGGTTTAATAGTAATACTGTGAAAAAATGATTCTCTTACTTTCCTTCTTTGTTACTCCCAAATAACATTGTTTATTTGCCATTTTTTAAAAAAAATTTTAAAACGTCCAAACATGATTACTATTTTCTTAGTCTAACTGTGGAATTATACAAATCTCTTTGGTTCTATGATTATATAAAAAGGTAAGTTAGATACACTGAAAGTCGAAGCAATCAAACTGTTGTGCTCTATAGTTTGGTGGTAGTAATAGTCTAGGAAGCACAGGTGCGGTGTTTGGGCCGCTGCACTCGCGTCCGACGTGGCCCGACGCGGGGACGCGCAGGCGACGCCGCTGCCTGCGCATCTGTGCCGCATTGGGCATTAAAAAAATAATTTTTTCGGAGCGATTCGCGCCGACACGCTCGAAATTGGGCCGATTTGCGCCGATTTGGCCAGAATCGGTCTGTATCGGGCGCAACACCAATACCGGCCGATACCGGCGAAATCGGTCAATACGGCCGAAGTTCAAAAAAAAAAAAAAAAAAAAAACAGGTGCGCAATACACTGTTTTACTTGGCCGAAAAAAGAAAAAAAAAGAAAAAAAAAAAAAAAAGAAGTGCAAACAATGCATTTGGAAAAAAAAACCCTATAGCTCTCACTCTCAACCAAAACTCTCATTTGTCTTCAATTTTTTTTTTCACTCAGTCTGGTTTTGCTCTCAAGTCTCAGCCGACCCAGCCCTGCCTCTTCAATCTTCATTTTTCTTGTGCCTCTCTCCCACTCTCTGCCTTCACTCTTCAGCTAGGCTCTCTCCCATTCTCTGCCTTCACTCTTCAGCTGTGCTAGTCTCATTTTTCAGCGCTCCACTTCGTCTCCCTTGCTCTCCGTCTCCCCTCACTGTCAGGTATCATAGCTCTCACACTCATACTCTTCAGCTGTGCTACTCTTGTGACACTGGGGTTTAATTTTTTATTTAGTTAATAGTTATTATTACTCAGATTTATGATTGTGTTGTGAATCTGTGATGATTTGATTTTTTTTTTTTTTTGTGAGTCTTGTGACACTGGGGTTTGATTTTTTTATTTAGTTAATAGTTATTATATATTTGGAAATTATTTGTAGGTTAAATTGAATCTGTTGAATTTGCAATGGATGAAGCTACTAGCACAAAAAGTTCACCTTCATCTAATGAAGGAGTGCCAAATGATGAAGCTCCTCTTTGGCAGTATGTGACTAAAATAGAAAAACCATCTGGTTCTACTGTTAAATCAGGTGGAAACATACAATTTAAGAGCAACTATTGTGGTAATATTTATTTAGGATCCTATTCTAGGGTTAAGGCTCATTTATTAAGAATTGTTAATAAAGGTATTAAAGTATGCCCTAGTGTGACATCGAGCCATAGGTTGGAAATGCAGCGAATGCATGATCAGGTTGAGAATGATAAGTTAGAAAGAGAATGGAGAAGACAAATTCTCTTACCCCCACCTCCCCCAAGCCATGGGCCTATTAGGAGTAGTCCCTCATTTTGGACACAAGAAGAGAGTGATAGTACAAATCCCTTTGATGGTAATAAGAGGAGGAAGGTTTTGAATCCTACGGTGGAGAAATTATTCCAGAATAATGTTAAACACGAATTGGATAGTCAAATTGCTAGGATGTTTTACACCGGTGGGATTTCGTTTAACTTTGCAAGGAATCCATATTATCGTAGTTCCAATTCATATGCCGCTACTCATAGCATTCCAGGTTATGTTCCTCCTGGATACAATGCCTTGAGAACAACACTTTTGCAAAGAGAAAAAGCTCATGTTGATAGACTTTTGAAACCAATTAAGGACTTTTGAGTTGAAAATGGTGTAAGTATAGTTTCTGATGGATGGTCAGATCCACAAAGGAGGCCTCTTATTAATATTATGGCTGTATCAGATGGGGGTCCAGTGTTTATTAAGGCAATTGATGGGTCAGGTGAGTTCAAAGACAAACATTATATTGTTGGGGTGTTGAGGGATGCTATAAAAGAGGTTGGACATGAGAAAGTTGTCCAAGTCATCACTAATAATGCTAATGTGATGAAGTCTGCTAGAGCTCTTATTGAGGGTGAGTATCCTAAAATATTTTGGACACCCTGTGTTGTCCACACTCTCAATCTAGTTTTGAAGAATATTTGTACAGCAAAAAACATTGAAAAGAATGAAGTTACATATGAGGAATGTAGTTAGATTACACGTATTGCTGATGATGCATCATTCATACGTGTTTTTATCATGAACCATTCAATGAGGTTGGCAATGTTTAATGAATTTTGTCCATTAAAATTGCTCCAAGTTGCTGATACTAGATTTGCTTCGGTTGTTATAATGCTAAAAAGGTTAAAGTTGATAAAAAGATGCCTTCAAGCCATGGTTATTAGTGAGCAATGGGCTTCTTATAGGGAGGATGATGTTGGAAAAGCTCAAAAGGTGAAGGAGATGATTCTAAGTGATCTTTGGTGGAATAGGGTTGATTATATCCTTGAATTCACAGCACCTATTTATGATATGATACGAGTAGCTGATACAGATAAGCCTTGTCTTCATCTTGTGTATGAGATGTGGGATTCAATGATAGAGAAGGTGAAAGTAACAATATATCAGCATGAAGGCTTCGAAGATGATGAGTATAGCTCATTTTGGAGTGTGGTGTATGATATACTTATTGATTGTTGGACTAAAAATTGTACTCCACTACATTGCTTGGCTCATTCCTTAAATCCTAGGTAAGTACATTTATTTTCTATTTTCTTTAGTTCCCCCTTCTAGTAAAACACACGTTTAATTTATATTTGTTTTTTAATCTTTAACTCTAGGTATTACTCCACTGAATGGCTTTCGGAGAATTCAAAACGCATCCCTCCACATCAAGATCATGAAAAGTGTTTGAATCGATTCTTTGAAGATGTGAATATATTGAATGTGGTGAAGTCTGAGTTTGCTGCATTTTCAGAAGGGAGGTTTCCTTCACCAGCTGTCTTGACAGATAGGTGGGTCTTACAACCTTTGGTTTGGTGGCAATACCATGGCTCTGCATTTCCAACTCTTCAAACCCTTGCCCTTAAACTTCTTGGACAACCTTGTTCATCCTCATGTGCTGAGAGAAATTGGAGCACATACAAATTTATTCATTCCTTAAAAAGAAACAAAATGGCTCCTGCACGCGCTGAGGATTTGGTATATGTGCATTCTAATCTTCAACTCTTGTCAAGGCGCAATGCGGAGTACATAAATAGAGATACAAAGATGTGAGATATTGCAGGAGTTTCTTGGAATGAGAGCGACATACATGGAGGAGCTGGAATTCTTGAGAATGCAGCTTTTACACTTGATGAGCCAGAGTTAGAGGCCATGGTTATTGGGAATGTTAGCACTAGTGTTACTACTAGTGAAAGTGAAGTTCGAAGTGAAGCTATTGATCTTGATGATGATGAAGTTGGTGTTTGATTGTCTTGTTAATTGTCTTGTTGATGTATCTTTTATTTTGTTTTAGTTTCAAACTTGTGAGTTGTATTTTAATTTTCAAATATCATGGAATGTTTATATAATGGAGTTGTATTCTAGTTATTATTTACTATTGTTCTTAAATTTGGTATATGTTTATATAATGTGAAAAAAGTATGTTTAGCAATATATTAAAAATATAAATAAAAATATTTTTAATAATTTTTTAATCGCCGCACCCGCACCCTACTTTTTCAGAAATTGCCGAGTCCCGCACCTGCACCCGAATTCCGAAATGCACCCGTGCTTCATAGCACATTAAGCAACAGGGCCATTTGTGTGAACTTTCTATTTGCATGAAATTGTTGATGCAACAAGAAAGTAGAAGGCTTTACTAGCCTACTTATGTATAAAATATATGATTATTGGCCATCACGAAACCTTCTTGAAGGTTGTCCAAAAAGGGTTTTACTATTGGGTCTATGAATTTCTGTCAAAACTGTTGACAGAAAATGAGAATTTTCCAATCAAAAATTTTTCTTTCTAAACCTTTTTCTATTAGCTTCCTATGTCCAAGTTTTAGTACCCAATATTGTATTTTTCTGGAAAATCATATCTTTGTAGACCACCACCACCACCCACATCAATGCTGGCAGTCCCACCAAGCCGACAACCAAGAACGCCAGCACATAACATGGTCTTATTGAGTTCATGGTTATCCTGGCAACATCCTTTGGATGAAAAATTGTGCACTCTCATCCTTAGCAGAGAAACTCAAATTGAAGCTGTAAAATTGAACTTGCTACCTTCCCCTTTTATTTATTGCAAAGCTACAAGTAACAATTTTCTCTACCATTATTTTTTATAGGTAAAAGTCTATTAATCTAAGTTTGTATGCCTTCATGTATGATTTCACTCATGCCAAATGTTAAGCTTTTGAATACTTAAAAAACTTATTATTATCTTCTATGAGAATTATAATGCCTTGAAGATATATATGAGTACCTGAACTATGATATTGCACTTACACTTTTAAGTAGCTAAATAATACTTGAAAGAACCCCACAAAAAACTCAAGTTTCTGAGTAGAACATCTTGATTTGGGATTGTAGAAGAGAGAAGAAAAGCCAAACTTTGTACTATTCAAAGGCTATTATGACAATGTATAAAGATGGAGATGACAATGGGAGAGAGATTTTCCAAAGATTATATTGAAATTTTATTGTTTAATAGATTGTGGTGATTATTTTTGGAACCAATTCTTTTTATTTAAATAATTATATTAGAGGGTACTTATATTACATGACAATTTTTTTAATAAATTCAAATACCATAAACTGTATATGTTCAAGAGCAGCACTCAATGTAAAATTAAAAAGCATTATGGGAATAACTATATGCTACATAATTTTCTTCAGATCTCACTTTTTTATATTTTTTTCCAGGCATTGCACAAGTTAGCAATTAGTATATATTATAAAAGTTGAATCCTTAAACTAGAGGATGCACATAACAACAACACATGTCATGTTTGAGCCTTTAGACACTTGACATGTAATAGATTCTTCAAGACATTTAGGACTAATAATGCTACATTGCAAACCACAATTGGTCCACTTCATATATGTTTGACATGTATTAAATTTATTGCTTATATATAAGCCATATGTCAAGCATTACATTTCACACAAAAAAAAAAATTCTGCACTTTATTTGCTCATTCAATGATTCCTACTAATTATTATAAATGCATTCCACACTATAGTTATTATAAAAGCATAATGGCTAATAATTTTTTTTTTTTAAACTATAAAAATTATTCTGAGAGTACACGACAAGATTTTTTTTTTAAAGAAAACCTTCCAAACAAGGAGAATGACTACCATGTATTATTCAATTAGATCTTCTTTTTTCTTTTTCTTTTTCTTTTTTTTTTTTTTTTTTTTTTTTTTTTTTTTTTTTTTTTTTTTGAGATCGAAACCAAATGAATTTCATTAATGAAGAATACTAGAATCCAAATACAGAGCATCAACTGCTGGTGGAGGATCCTACTCCAACCATACAATTTCATTATCAAAAAACCTAGCAAATCTTGCCAACACATGAGCAACACCATTGGCACCCCGCCTAACACAATTGATTGTAAAGGATCTAAAACCTACAATCAAGCACCAAATATCCTCATAAATAAACCCAAGCCGAGCTAGATCTGGTTGAGCCTGTGCTACTGTCTTCATCACCCTTGCATTGTCACCTTCCAAAATCACCTCAATAAAACCAACATCTATAGCAAATTCAAGAGCTTTGCGCAAGCTAGCACCTCCACCTCTTCACTATCCCTTACAGCCCCACCCTTGGCCAAAATAGCAGCCATCACTTTGCCATTCCAATTATGAACCACAGCCCCATAACCCAAAGCAGCTCCATTATTAAAACATGCTCCATCAAATTTTAGCTTGAATAAATCTCCTTACGGTGGCTATCATACATGACTTGTTGAAACATGAACTGTCACAGGTACACTTAAATGCTCCTGCACTTCATGAAACTCACTCAAATAATCCAAATCCCGCTGGTATGACCATGATGAATGTTGAAAAGAACCCCCATGCAAGACCGAGTTCCGCTGAAGCCAGATTTGCCAACAGATCACCCAAAATAAATCCAACTCTTCAATTAGATCTTCCATATTGTTATTTTTTTTATCTTCCAAACAGTTAGATATTAGTAATGATATATTTTATGTTGAACTATGATATATTCTATGTTGAATATGCTTGAATCTATGTGGAAGAGGGAAGCATAAAATAGGAATACAATAGCATGAGAGTTACATGGTTCAGCTTTATGGCCTACGTCCACGGAAGAAACCTTTAAGGACTACATCTTTAATATATAAGAGTGTAATACAAAACCTGTGTTACAACTTACAAGGAACCATAACATGGTTATATATAGTAGATTAAACCCTAGATTAATAAACTTTTAGTACAAGTAGGAGACTTGGCTTGTACACAAAGTAACATTAGGCTTGAGCCTATGCTAATATATATAAAACCGAAGCCTTTGAAACTTTCACAATTTTCCACGTCAGCACAATATTTAAATAAAATTATTTTTGTTTAGTCCAAACTTAACAAGAAGTGAAACTCTATCTCTCTAACAAGTTCAACTTAAACTCAAACTCATTATTATCTTCTTTTTTTTAAATAAAATTATTTTTGTTTAATCCAAACTTAACAAGAAGTGAAACTCTATTTTTCTAACAAGTCCAACTTAAATTCAAACATTGATAATTTATCTCTAAATTTGTGAGGTTAATTATGAACACTATAAAAGCAAAGCAAACCCCAATATTTCTAATACCTTTTAAATATTAGGAAGGATTAGGATCTTTATAGAGAAAACAAAGAGATTGCAGAGAAATATATATTTCAATTCGTGGACCTAAATTTCAATTTGGATTGTATATTTGTAATATATACACCCGAACAAGCCCAACAAGCACAGCTTTAAGGACTTTCTTCTACACCCGAACTCTAGGAATGAAAGCAACAATCCTAAATCGAATTGACTGTATAGCTGATTTGATATCTGGAGTGTATATTGTTGTGTCCTTTAGTTCTATCAATATACTAAGCATGTGGGCACCAACTTGGCAACTTTCTATACTTTTGTACACTTACTTTTGAGAATTAATAATAACAGTCTATCTTTAATAATAATAATAATAATAAATGTAATGGTTGAATGGATAATTACAATATCTTTTGGATAGTATTATATGTTACGTTTAAACTGATAAATTTTGATAAATTTTTTCGTCCACCGTATGGATCGGATTAGCGACTAGTGAGCTAATATATCTCTAATACAAACAAGATCAAAAATAAAAGGCAATGCTATTATAAAACCTCATCAGTGAAGATCTAAGGTTAACAATCCTTGGTTTGGTTTCACTTTGGTTTACCCTTTCATCTTCTTCAACATATCCATTTAGTAGGTAGTATATATTTGAATGTCAATTACTTAATTGGGTGTTCTCTTTTTTTCTTTTTTACTTGCTGTGGAAAGACTAAATTTCTTAGTTCGAAATAAATCAAACAAGTAAAATAGTTTCACAAATGCAAATTTGTATTGATGAATGTGTGGTACAGTTATCTGAAATTACAAAAGAGTGATCCTCTGATTTGGTCTTCTTGAAAAATATATTTGTAATAATGTGATTTTGACTTGAACACCAAATATCCTTCAATTTGGCTAAAGGATGAATCGAAGACCCTTGAAATTGAATTACAATGAATCTCTGGCTATTAGCTTGTTAGAAATTCTTTGTTCTTCATGTTCTTGATGCGTTCTTCATCTTCAAAGGTTTTGTGGTGGAAGTTCTTTGGTACTTTAGAGGCTTGAATCCGTAGGGCTTCGTTGATTTATGGCTTGTTGAGGTTTTTGGAGGCTTTCGAGCTTGATTCCAGTGAACTTTGAGATCTAGGAAGATGATTTGGGTGATTTCTCTTTGAATGTTCTTTGTATTTGAAGGTTTGTGGTGGAAGTTCTTCGAGGCTTTGGAGGTTTGAATCCATAGAGCTTCACCAATGTGTAGTTTCTTGAAATTTTTGGGGCTTTTGAGCTTGATTCCAGTGACCTTTGAGATCTAGGCAGGTAGTTTGGATGCTTTTGCTTCAAATATTCTTCGTATTCGAGGTTGAAGTTCTTGAAGTTCTTGGAGGCTTCAGGGCTTGATTCCAGTAGAACTTCTATACTTTTGAATCTTCTTTGATGCTGCTTGTGGCATGGATCTCGTGGTGTGTGTGTGTGTGTGTGTGTAGAAATGCCTTAGGAAGGCTTCTATTTATAGGAGTTTGGGGGTGGGTGAGCGACACATGGCGAAGCTTGATTGGTGACATGTGTCATTGCTTATGTCATTGCTTACATGCGCCAGGCTGCTTATGTCATCACTTACACCTGTTGATGTGTGATTGATTTTTGCATGCATTTTATGCCCCTATTTCAACGACACTTGGCAAATTTCTGTTGGTTTTTGAGTAGTAATAGCAAAGCCTAGCAGCAATACGTGGTGCTTTGTAATTGGCTGTATTTTGTGGACTTGATAGTATAATGTGTCAGCTTGTGATAGGTCGGGAATTTTCTCTCTCTACACTTGCTCAATCCAATAGGTACGTACGTACTCTTTTCTTCATTAGTTGTTTGTTAAATTATTTATTTGTGAGTTTATTTTATGGGTTATGTTCTGTGCATTTTGATATTTCTTTCTGTTAATATAGTTGTACGCCAGCTCTATGATGTTTTGTACGTATGTTTAGTGTTTCTTTATCTTGATTTCAAATGTTTCGTTGTTGATAAACCATAGGAAAAAAAAGCACCATTTGTATTAGTATTTTTAGATATTAAATTTTCATTAATAGATTGAAAGTGTTTTTTTTTTATATCTCTTTTACTTTGAATTTTTGCAAAGTAAAGGAGCTTACATGGTTTCTAATTCTTAATTTCTCTCTATTTAATTGTTTAATAAAATGTATGAAAATAATATTGATTTTCAATGTTTTTGCTAACATATCTATTTGTAAAGAGTAATTTCACGGTGAAAGGTTTCTATGATTTTGTGCATGTGAATCACTAGAGAGAGTTTGAAGCTTCCAATGGCTGCTTGAAAGGGATCATCATTCTTTATCATTTATTGGAAGATTCTTATTGTAGACAATACAATTTATATTTTTATATAAGTAATAATATTGTACTTACTAGAGTGTCATTTTGGAGTACTTTTGCTAAAGTAGCCATTCATCCCCAAAAACCCACGAAATCCATACTAAAACTCTTATTTTACTATTCAAAAAACCGTCATTCACTGTCAAATCACCCTTCCAAAGTCATCACATAGGTAGCTAAACAAGCCCAAATAGTAATAGGACAAGGTCTACTTAATTGACCAAATCAAAAGCCAGCGACATAACAATGCGATTTTGTGGGTAGGGATGCAAAATTGTACAAATAAATAATAGGACAAGGTTTTGCTGCATAAGTGTTCGATTGTGCATGCGAACTGGGATGTCATAAGCATCGCAGACTGGGTAGCTTCAGATATGGATGGTAAGAATTATTGTACTGGCCAAGGTATGGGTGAATGCATTCTACCGGGCTATAAAGTAAGACGTGAGTGCTTGGCCTGGGCAATTACTGTTACCAATCAACGCAAGCACATACATACCGGAGCCAAGATTTGTAAAATGTGGGCAACATGGAATTGAACCCAAACTTTTGGAGTGAGGTTTCTAAGTGTTTGGATTTTATACCTTGAAATTTTAAAATTTAAATGTTATTTTCTAAAATTTGGGAGTGTTTAAATTTTACATTCTCAAGTTTCAGGGTGTAAAATCCAAATACCTCTAAACTTTATAGAATAAAATCCAACAGTCCTAAAATTTTGGAAGTAAAATTCAAAATTCTGAAACGTCAAGGTGTAAAATTTAAACACCATCAAACTTCTAGATGTAAAATCTAAACAGTCTCAAACTTTAAGGTTGCAATTTGCAATTTGGCCTTTATTTTATTTTTGTACTTATTACGTGGTAAAACCAAAAAAAAAAGTTCCAGTGTTTATTTTGTAAATTGATTCTATTATTTGTGCTTTCACTTTCAACAGTCAAACCCAAAGTCTCTATATCTGTTTTGGTGAATCGGTTGTCACTATAAAGAGCACGCTTGGTGTGTCATGAGTAAAAATTTAAGGTAAAAAATTAAATGCATCCAAGATTTGAATCTTTCCTTTATCATACTTTCTTTTATTAAACAAATTCTCATTGAGTGCTCCAATGTAAATCAAAAATACAAACATTTTCGCATTTAAGCAAAAAAAAAAGGTTTTTAATTGAATAGGTAATAGAATGGCTACTCTTATTACATCAGGCAATAATTTCAGAAATTAAGATCTTTGGTTTAGTATTTTTTTTTCCAATAATTATAATATACATATTATTTTATGAGAAATTACTATCAATGTGATTGTTTCCACTTCTTTTTTTCTTGGTCCATAGGATTGTCTCTTAGGTATTTGGGCTATTTAATGAGACAAAGTATTCTCTTTTCCCTTCAACCCTTGTCGAAAAATATAGGTGTGATTCATTATGTTTAAAAAAAATATTGGCTTTACTAGTAAAGTAAAATGATATCTATGAGTTCATGTTAGCTCAATTAGTAAAATATATTGTTAGTGAATATAAATTTTGGGTTCAAACTCCATCAACACCAAAAACAATTTATTGTTTTGGCTTGATGATAAAAAACAATCATTATAAAGTAACCGTCATAGGTTAAAATTCTATCATATATAGAAAAAAATGACACTTACAATTTTGTTGAATTTCTACTAGTAAATGTAAGTGCACAATTGCACCTGGACCCAAGAACAGTTACGGGCTCAGGCCCAATGAGCCTTAAACAATATGAATTTGTAGAGTGTGGGCTTGAAACCCAGGTTAGAAGTATGCGAGGATTAAATGACAAGCAAAAGATTGCAAACACTCGAAAAATAATGGAGAATATTGTAAATCAACCTCCTCGGACGTAAGCCAAGAGTTGTTATTATATTATCTTTTCCCCTTTTTTCTTTTCCTTTTTGATTACAAAGAAGTCCGTCCCCCTTTCCTGTTCTAGGTTGCCCCTTAAATACTCCTCTTGTTAATACTTTGTACACGTGTTGTCCTATCTCCCCCTTAACCTAGATATTTCTTTTCTCAGTGCCTTTGAATAGTAACCAGAAGTTTCCCTTCCACTGTTCAGGTGTCACTTCCCCATTAATGCGGCCAGGGTGGTAGGTGCAGGGTCTTTAATGTGGAGGTAGCAGCCTTTATCTTTGACATTTTTCCAACACCGGTGCTTCTAGGGCATTCAAGGGTTCACCCCCTTTAACCATTGGCATTGTTCGTGTCATTCCCTAACCTTTACCATGAAATCCCGAGTTCTCCGGTGTCCATCTGCAGAGAAATTCACCCTCGGCTAGATCCTCGGATCCTCGGCGTATGGACCGACCCATAGTACTAACAAGTCCTAAACCCAAGAGCAGGTCGGCCTTCCTTAGCATGGCCCAACGGCCCATGTAACCATCAGAGTCTTTTTACCCCCCACAATAGCCCCTCAAAACTCTAATTTTCAACGTCCGAGGAGAAAAATAGGGTTTTGATCTGACGAGAACTTACTCCACACACTTTGCGAGTTACGGCACGTGTGGAAATCGTTTCGCGTCCTAGAAGATGCCACTTGGCGGTTTTATTTTCAAAAACGCGCGCATTTATTACTGTAAGTTACACTTTGTCTTCCACGTTCAACGGTGAGATAGGCATCCAACGGTCCTCGTTCCTCCACGAAACTTTAGGCGGGACAACTATAATTTCGAGGCCGCCTTTTTGCACGTCGTGACGCTTTGGGAACCTGCGCTTTCATTTAATTCCTCAGGGGCTAATCCCATCAAAACATCAGCCATCATACCTTACCTGCAGAAAACCGTGGAAATTTGCACACCTTCAACCTTGTAAGTTCTTGCTCTTTCTATTCTTAACCTTTTCTCCTCGGTCTTTGTCCTCGGCTGTCACTACAAACATTCTCCCTCTTAGAGTTTAATCTCTCGTTCCTCTGTAATGGGAAGATTCAAGTGTCTAGTTGATACCGCCGCTGGGATGGAAGGCTTTAGGGCCAAGTATCGTATTCCCAGCGACGTAGGTCTAAAGTATTGTCCGGCGGAAGCAGTGGCCGATTCTAGGAAAGAGGGAGAGGTTATCATCCCAATGATAGCCTTTATACAGGGTGGGATGACCCTCCCAATGAAACCTGTAACTAGGGAGTACCTTCGCAACCACCGGTTGTGCCCCGACCAGTGCCTCCCAAACGTTTTTAGAGTTTTGGGTAGTGTCGATGCTCTAAATGAGCAAATGGGTCTGAACCTCACCTGGCACGACGTCGTCTTTCTATATGAGTCCCATAAACTTTCCAACGTAGGTTACTACATTAAGTCCCGTTCTAGTGTCGTTAGGTTAATCTCCTGTCTGCCCAAATCCAACAAAGGCATGAAGGACGACCACCTGATCGTCTCTGGGAACTGGCACGACGGCTTCCACTGCCCAGTTGAGTGGAGGGATCCAGGTACGATGTCGTAGGATTAATCTCCCCACAACACAACTTCCTCTAACACACACAGAAATGCGTATTCATACTTACTTAAATTTACTAAATATCTGTGTGAATCTGACCAGGTTTGTTTGTTTTGATGTCTTTTTTGCAGATAAGCAACACGTGCGTCCTCGTTTGAGCCACTGTAACGTCGCAGATCTAAACCGAGTACTTCGCTCCGAGGTGTTCGTTAGCGAAGACTTACAACTCCGGGCTGCTCATCTCATTCTGGGGTACACCCCCATTTCCTCGGACTTCCAAGAGATAGAAAACGCCATAGTTGCGGGCGACCGAAGACGAAGGAGGATAAACGTAGCTCGGCCCCACTTTCTGGACGACCGCGATCTCCCGGACGCTCCTCACACTGTTTTGTACAACCAGCCTATAGCAGCAATTCCCCTCGCCGTGCACTCACAGGCAACTGTCTTTCCAGAAGAGCAAGTGTCTTCTTCGCATACACTTGACGACGAGATAGATCAATTCCATTTTGAAGACACCGAGAGACCTCGCGGGAATCAGTTTGTTGTACTTTCCGACGAGGAGGAAGAAGCCACCGAGGCCTCTGGAATTGCAGGGTTTGTGGTTGCCCTACCCGAGGACGAATCTGAGGAAGATATGGGAAGGATGCAGGGTCTCCTAACCAATAGAGCTGCAAAGGTTGTGGAGAAAAAGACGGGGACGTCCCAAGTTCCCCCATCTTTACCACCTCCCCCTCCTCCAGCTGAGCCAAAACTTCTAGCCAAGGATCCCAAGAAGAAGAGAAAGGGGGATACCGAGGGGACGATCAATAAGGACCCCAAGAAACCACGACAACAACTCCCACCGGTCCAGCAGCAGAAGCTGGACAAAGGCAAGGGTAGGGCCCGCTCAGTTGAAAGCGGGGAAATCAGGGACGAGGCCGATGTGCGCCGAGCACCGACCACTTGGTCCCCCGACCTAAGACTGGACGGCGCACCCATCTCCTGCCAGTCCAGTATAAGGGCGGTTCAACAAGGCCATGCCCACCACTTGGCCGAAGTGTTGGAGCGCACTCTTCTATTGCCCAAGGACATGGAGACCTTGGAGAAAATGAGCCAGCCACAACTGTTCCTTTCTTTAAAAAGGGATTTAGCGCTGGTAATTTTACCTCTTTTTAGGAAGATTCCACTTTTAATAACATTCATAAGTTGTTTACTATTCCTGATTCCATCATACTTTATTGCAGGCCATTCAGGAGGTCTTTGTAGCCGAGAAATTTATAGAAGACACTCGGAAGAAGGCCAGGACTGAGCTGGAGATTAGGCTAGAGACTGAGAAGTCCTTGGGCACTGCTTTTGCTGAGAACGAGAAGCTTACCTCGGAGATGGCTGAGCTGAGGAGAGAGAAAAATGGGGTCGAGTCAAACTTGAAGACCATGAAGACCCAGATAGAAGGACAGCGCAAGCTCCTTCGCGAAAGAGATGAAGAGCTCTCCCAAGCTCAAAGGGAGTGCTCGGATCTGAAAAAGGAACTGGCGCTGATGAAGGAAGAAGCCAGCTCCTACCAACTCTCTCTACAAGCTGCCAAGCAGGCAAGTTTCGAGGAAGGGGTAGCAACCACAGAGGAGCAGCTGACAGAGGAGTAACAGAGGAGTTCGCGGCTTTGTGCCGGGAATACTGTCAAAAAGTATGGGGGGAAGCTTTAAACGTAGCAGGAGTTCCTCTATCTTCAGATCTGAGGAAGTCCAAGAACGTTTGGCTTCCCCTGGAAATACAGGAGATTGAAGAAGCTCCTGCTGCTACTCCTACCCCTGAGACAACTCTTCCTGCTCTTCCTCCCATAGTCCCGAAGCCAATTCCAGATCCTACAGAACCTTTGGGTTCCAATAAAGACAAGGAAGGAGGCGGAGATGCCGAGAAGGGACTTAGCCAAGCCATGGAGTCCAATGTCCCTCCAACGAAAGTAGCAGACAAAGAAAAAACAGTTCTGTCTCCTTTTGAATTGGAGTTGAGAGAGACAGAGGGAACCAGCACTTCTCAGCAAGATCCTCCTCCAAAAGCTTAGGACTTAGCTTAGGGCTTCTCTTTCTCCATGTTCAGCCTTTACATGTAATGCATACCCAAATGATTAATAAAGAACAACTTTATTTGATTTTTACTCGTGTTGCATATGTTTTTACTTTATTCTTTTTATATTTATCGCAAAAGTTTCCCATTAATACATAACAAAAGTTTCTCAAAGTAAACAAATCTAACTCCAAGGATTGCACAATCATAACTTCCACATAATCATACGCACATTATTAAAGATTTAATAGAAGGTGATATGGTTGAAATATTTAAACAATGCCTTTGATTAAGAAAGAAGAGAAGATCTTGCATAAAGATTAAACCCTTGTAATGTACAGCATCTTTTCTAGTAGGATGTAAGATCCGAGGACCATTCCTTACACAAATTTGCTTAACACTTAAAGATATAAAACTTAAGATCCAAGTTAATAAACAGCAATGCATTAACACGCAGACATAATAAGAAGTTAACTTTGATCAAAGTCGTGGTCCGAAGATAAGACTTAACCAATTTTTCGTTTGATTCTTAAAAATTGTAACTTTAAATATTAAATTTCCCAAAGCAGGAGGTCCGAAGACCCGGCATAACTAAGGTTCTGTTTAACAAATGACAAGACATCAATTTCCACAAGGTTTGTGGTCCGAGGACTGCACTTAACCAAGTTTCTGTTTGAGTCTTAAAAATTGTAACTTCAAACGTTAATTTTCCCAAAGCAGGAGGTCCGAAGACCCGGCATAACTAATGTTCTGTTTAACAAATGACAAGACATCAATTTCCACAAGGTTTGTGGTCCGAGGACTGCACTTAACCAAGTTTCTGTTTGATTCTTAAAAACTGTAACTTCAAACGTTAATTTTCCCAAAGCAGGAGGTCCGAAGACCCGGCATAACTAAGGTTCTGTTTAACAAATGAGAAGACATCAATTTCCACAAGGTTTGTGGTCTGAGGACTGCACTTAACCAAGTTTCTGTTTGATTCTTAAAAACTGTAACTTCAAACGTTAATTTTCCCAAAGCAGGAGGTCCGAAGACCCGGCATAACTAAGGTTCTGTTTAACAAATGAGAAGACATCAATTTCCACAAGGTTTGTGGTCCGAGGACTGCACTTAACCAAGTTTCTGTTTGATTCTTAAAAACTGTAACTTCAAACGTTAATTTTCCCAAAGCAGGAGGTCCGAAGACCCGGCATAACTAAGGTTTTGTTTAACAAATGAGAAGACATCAATTTCCACAAGGTTTGTGGTCCGAGGACTGCACTTAACCAAGTTTCTTTTTGATTCTTAAAAATTGTAACTTCAAATAACAGAGCTACTCATGACTTTGGAATATCAACTGACAAAAGCACATTTCATTAATAATAATACCTTCTAAGATTATTTACATTCCATGGACGTGGTACAATTCTTTCGTCTAGGTCAGCTAGCCTATAAGACCCTATGCCTGCTACTGAAACAATACGATAGGGGCCTTCCCAGTTGGGTCCTAGCTTACCCCAAGCTGGATTCTTAGAAGTGCCTACAACTTTCCTTAGTACAAGATCGCCTGGTGCAAGTGGTCTTAGTTTCACGTGGGCATCATATCCTCGTTTTAACTTCTATTGATAATAAGTCATTTGGACCATAGCCGCCTCACGCCGTTCCTCAAGTAAATCAAGATCTTTTCCTAGGAGTCCCCTGTTATTCTCTGGGCTAAAAGAACTCGTCTTTAAAGTAGGAAAACCATATTCCAGTGGTATCACCGCCTCGGCTCCATAAGTCATAGAGAATGGCGTTTCTCCAGTGGACTTGCGCGGTGTGGTCTGATACGTCCACAGGACATGAGGGAGCTCTTCTACCCATCTGCCTTTCGTATCGTCCAACCTCTTCTTGAGCCCGTTGACTATGACCTTGTTAACGGCCTCGACTTGCCCATTTCCCCGAGGATAAGCTGGGGTAGAGTATCTATTTGTGATACCCATGTCACCACAATATTGCCTAAAGGCGTTGCTGTCAAATTGAACGCCATTTTCTGAGACAAGTGTATGTGGTATACCGAATCTAGTGACAATATTTTTCCATATAAATTTCTTGGAATCAACATCTCGGATATTGGCTAAGGGCTCAGCTTCAACCCATTTAGTGAAGTAGTCGGTCCCTACGAGCAGCCATCTTTTGTTTCCAGCAGCTCTCGGAAATGGCCCTACAATGTCCAAGCCCCATTGTGCGAAAGGCCAAGGGCTAGAGAGAGGGTTGAGAACCCCTCCAGGTTGGTGAATATTAGGGGTGAACCTTTGACATTGATCACATTTTCTGGCATAGTCCTGAGCCTCCCTCTGCATATTGGGCCACCAATAATACTGAGTCAGGGCTCTATGGGCTAAGGACCTTCCCCCAGTGTGGCTCCCACAAATTCCCTCATGCAGTTCCTCCAGTAATGCTTCTGTTGATTCAGGGTGTACACACAACAAGTACGGTCCTGAAAAGGATCGTTTGTAGAGCTTCTGGTCCTCGGACAACCAGAAACGCGGTGCCTTTCGACGTATCTTTTCTGCTTCAGCCTTGTCCTCGGGAAGGATGTCATTCTTAAGAAAAAATACGATCGAGTCCATCCAGCTAGGACAAGGCCTTATTAGATGAATGCGAGGTGCGTTAGCAGTTACAAGAGAAGGTTCTACCAAATCCTCAACGAGGATAACCCTTGGTAAACCTTGAGCCGAGGATGTTGCCAACGTAGCCAAAGAATCTGCATGAGTGTTTCTACTCCTAGAGACGTGAGCTAAGGCAAAGGAGTCGAATTTAGCCTGCTGACGTTTGACCTGGGCCAAATATTCCTGCATTCTGGGGTCTCTAGCCTCCATGGTCCCCATGACTTGGCCGACCACTAACTGAGAGTCCGAGAACACATGGATTTCCTTGCCACCCATCTTATGTACCATCTGCATGCCTACCAAAACTGCTTCATACTCGGCCTCATTGTTAGTAGCCGAGAAGGCCAATCTCAAAGATTTTTTGAAAACAATTCCTTCAGGGGACATCAGAACAAGTCCAACACCAGACCCTTTTTGATTAGCAGCCCCATCCACATAAACTCTCCATGCCGAGGGCAATACGGCCGTGATCACACCAACTGATTTTTCACCCATGTGTGCTTCTTTCGAAGTTTCTTCTAACAATGGTTCGGTAAACTCTGCCACCAAATCAGCGAGGACCTGGCCCTTCACCGAGGTGCGAGGCTTGTACTTGACATCAAAGGCTCCCAAAATGGTTTCCCATTTTGCCACCCTGCCAGAGTAATCAGCACTGCGTAACACCGCCTTGAGAGGCAGCTGGGTCAGAACAACCACAGTATGAGATTGGAAATAATGAGGAAGTTTGCGCGTGGCGTGGACTACAGCCAGAAGCGCTTTTTCCAAGGGCAGATAGCGCACCCCGGCCTCATTCAAGGACTTACTAACGTAGTAGATCGGTCTTTGCACTCCGCTTTCATTCCTTATAAGGACTAAGCTTACCGCGTGGACAGCCACGGCCAGATAAGCGAACAAAACCTCGTCCACCTCAGGGCGAGACAAAATGGGTGGCCGAGAAAGATATTGCTTAAGATGTTGGAAAGCTAACTCGCAGTCCTCGATCCATTGAAACCCTTTCCACTTGTTCAACTACTGAAAGAAAGGACGGCACCGGTCAGCTGACCGAGAGATAAATCTATTCAACGCAGCAATCATTCCGGTCAATTTTTGAATCTCTTTTGGGTTCCGAGGCGGCTGCAAATTCTGAATAGCCTTAACCTGCACTAGGTTTACCTCTATGCCCCTATGAGTAATCATATATCCCAAGAACTTTCCAGACCCCACGCCAAAAGAACACTTGGAGGCGTTAAGGCGCAACTTATACTTCCTTAGCATCTGGAAGGTGTCGGCCAGATCTGTCATGTGGGAAGGTACTGTCTTACTCTTCACCACCATATAATCCACGTATACTTCTATGGTTTTCCCCAGTTGCTGTTCAAACATTCGGGTCATCATTCTTTGATAAGTAGCCCCAGCATTTTTTAATCCAAATGGCATGACCTTATAATGATAGTTCCCGGTCAGAGTAATGAAAGCAGTCTTCTCCTGATCCTCTAACGCCAAGGGAATTTGGTGGTAACCCTGGAAGGCGTCCAAGAAACTCATCCGAGGATGTCCGACAGTAGCATCTACCAGTTGATCAATCCGTGGCATTGGGAACGAATCTTTAGGACAGGCCTTGTTCAGATCAGTAAAGTCCACACATACTCTCCACTTGCCGTTCTTCTTTTTAACAACAACAGTATGAGCCAACCATTCAGGGTAAAAAACTTCTTTGATAGCCCCCGCCCTTTTGAGTTTAAGAACCTCTTCCTTTACAGCCTCAGAGTGTTCTCGGGAAGATCGCCGAGGTGGCTGCCTCCTTGGAACAATGGCAGGATTGACGTTTAAACGATGACAAATGAAGCTCGAATCTACACCTGGAGCCTCATAGGGGTCCCACACAAAGACATCTATATTATCCTTCAGAAATTCCAACAACTCCCTCTTCTCTTGGTGTGGCAAACGTATGCCGACTTGGAAGAACCTCTCTGGATCATTTGCTATTACAAACTTCTCTAACTCCTCACAAACAGCCTCATCTCCTGTCATCGCTCCAGGTGCCTCTGGAGCTGTTAATTGCTATGACTCCTGGATGGGCAAAGTTGATGACTCAATTTCTGATTGACGAAGCACCGCAGCCGATATGCATTGCCTAGCCACTACCTGGCTACCGAGGATTTCTTCAACATGCTCCCCTGAGGGGAATTTAACCTTAACGTGCAAGGTAGAGGAGACAGCTCCCAAAGCGTGCAGCCATGGCCTGGCGAGGATGGCTGTATATGGAGAGTACGCGTCAACCACAATGAAGTCCACCTCAACCGTTTCTGTACCGGATTGAACGGGTAAACGGATCTGTCCCTTCGGCACAACGGCTCTCCCTTCGAAGCTTATAAGTGGGGAGTCATAAGGAGTTAGATCTTCTAACTCCAACCTGAGCCCCTTAAATAGATCAGGGTACATGATATCTGCACCGCTGCCCTGATCTATCATCACCCTCCTCACATCATAGTTCCCTATCCTGAGGGTAACCACAAGAGCATCGTCATGGGGCTGGATAGTTCCTACTTTATCCTCCTCGGAGAATCCCAAGACGGGTAAAGTGCCCTTCAATCTCTTCGGCCTGCTACTCACATCCTCGGCCTGAGGATGGGAGACCGCCATCACCCTAGTGGGACCTGAGCCGGTCCTACCAGGTGCAGCGAAGATAACATTAATTGTTCCCAATGCTGGCCGCGATGAAAGGTTCCTCTGGTTGTTTGAACCAACTTGACTAACCTGCCCAGTGGGCTGACACAAGTGCTGCTTCAACTTTCCCTCACTGACGAGCTGCTCTAGATGGTTCCACAGGGTCCGCCAGTTCTCGGTAGTGTGGTCCACATCCTGATGGTACTGACAAAAGAGGTTTTGGTTTCTTTTCGCAGGGTCCCCTGCCATCTTGCCTGGCCATCTGAAGAAGGGCTCTTTACGAATTTTCTCTAGTAACTGATGCACTGGTTCTTGGAACACAATATTTATAGCCTGAGGTGCTGCCGAGCCGGATTGCCCGAAGTAATCCCTCCTCGGCTTATTGTTGTGGTATCTGTCCAACCTGAAATTCCTTCTCTCCTGTGGGATAACCTTCTCCTTTCCCTTCCCCTGCTGCTGGTCTTCCTCTACCCTCTTGTATTCATCAATACGATCCATAAGGCGGCGTACGCTGCGGACGGGTTTTTTCGTCAAAGACTTTCTTAGGTCGTGGTCAGTAGGAAGACCTACCTTAAAGGTATTAAGCGCCACCTCATCAAAGTCACCATCTATCTCGTTAAACATCTCCCAGTATCGGTCGGAGTATGCTTTCAGTGTCTCCCCTTCCTTCATGGCCATGGATAGCAGCGAGTCCAATGGCCGAGGGACTCTGCTACACGTAATGAACCGCGAAGCGAATGCCCTAGTTAGCACCCCAAACGAGCCTACAGACCCCGATTTGAGACCGTTAAACCATCTCATAGCCACAGGTCCCAAGCTGGAGGGGAAAACTTTACACATCAGAGTCTCATTGTGAGAGTGCACTGCCATCCTCTGGTTGAAGTGACTCACGTGCTCCACCGGATCAGTCCGGCCATTATAGATGGTAAAGGTGGGCTGGGTGAACCTCCTGGGAAGCCTCCCCCTCTCAATCCTCCGTGAAAACGGAGATTTAGAGAGTTGGTGCAGCGCCCTACTCATAGTATCGTTGCCTAAGCCCCTAGAACGAAGCTTCTTACGTCTGCGGGTTGGCTGGTCGTCCTCCTCACTGGAGGATGTTGCACTGGTGGGGGAGCGAGACCTTGAACTGTAGCTACTTTCCCTACCCTTCTCCGAGGAAGAATTAGACGAGGACGGTGAAAACTTACGTTTAGCACGGCGTAACTTCCTCTTCAAACGATTGATTTCCTTCTGCATGGATTTAGAACCCTCCTCGTGGGTGGTGCTACCCCCGCCATGAGTATGGCTAGCGCCTGGGTATTCTGTACGGACACTCCCTTCACGATCCCTTCGATGTTCAAGACGTTCGAAATGATCTTCCGGTTGTGATCCCTGTGACTCTGCATGGTGAGAGCCTAGGCCTGCCATAATATCCCTACCTCTTCTAGACTAGATTTCCCACAGACGGCGTCAATTGTAAGTGCACAATTGCACCTGGACCCAAGAACAGTTACGGGCTCAGGCCCAATGAGCCTTAAACAATATGAATTTGTAGAGTGTGGGCTTGAAACCCAGGTTAGAAGTATGTGAGGATTAAATGGCAAGCAAAAGATTGCAAACACTCGAAAAATAATGGAGAATATTGTAAATCAACCTCCTCGGACGTAAGCCAAGAGTTGTTATTATATTATCTTTTCCCCTTTTTTCTTTTCCTTTTTGATTACAAAGAAGTCCGTCCCCCTTTCCTGTTCTAGGTTGCCCCTTAAATACTCCTCTTGTTAATACTTTGTACACGTGTTGTCCTATCTCCCCCTTAACCTAGATATTTCTTTTCTCAGTGCCTTTGAATAGTAACCAGAAGTTTCCCTTCCACTGTTCAGGTGTCACTTCCCCATTAATGCGGCCAGGGTGGTAGGTGCAGAGTCTTTAATGTGGAGGTAGCAGCCTTTATCTTTGACATTTTTCCAACATCGGTGCTTCTAGGGCATTCAAGGGTTCACCCCCTTTAACCATTGGCATTGTTCGTGTCATTCCCTAACCTTTACCATGAAATCCCGAGTTCTCCGGTGTCCATCTGCAGAGAAATTCACCCTCGGCTAGATCCTCGGATCCTCGGCGTATGGGCCGACCCATAGTACTAACAAGTCCTAAACCCAAGAGCAGGTCGGTCTTCCTTAGCATGGCCCAACGGCCCATGTAACCATCAGAGTCTTTTTACCCCCCACAGTAAATATTTTAAATGAATAATAATATCATAAATGATTAATATAAAAAAAGAATGATGTATCATAGCATGATTTCTCACTTTAATGGACAATGTATTACCTGAGCTATCAAAATGTCAGCAACGAATTGTTGTCCTTGAAATACTGAAACATTGGCGACAAGCGAACCAGGGTGAAGACGAGGATGCACTTGTACAAACCCAGGGCATTCAGTATTGAAACAACCAGTGTTCCCAAAGTTGTCTACCTGTAAACATATAAGCGAAAGTAGGGATATATTCATGAAAGTACTTATAAACACTATAGTTAAGAATGAAAATGATTTGGTTCTTACTGTCCAAAATGTTGTTATTCGTGTACGAGTATCACCACCGTATAACACTGGATCCACCTATGAATGTCAATACAATGATACAAAAATCCTTTATAACAGTGTAATATGGAATATAAAGGAAGGTTATAATATTAATGACATCAATCTATGTATATTGAACTGATTAGTCAAGAGACACAGAAATATATTTTGTCACTTACTGCCCAACCGACTTGTATGCTTTCAAGTCCATTGAATTGTCCATTTTGAACCCAAATTTGAGCCATACTGTATTGGCCCATTTCCACACTTGGATTGTCCAAAGAGAAAATCGCCCGAGCACCATGATTAATTCTATTTTTCGACTTTGTGTGATATGTAGCATACTAGAAACCAAAAAAAGAAAAGAAAAAAGAATTAGCTTATGAACTACATCTAGTTTAACATAATTGTGCCATCAATAGCCACCATTTAAATAATATGAATTAGAAAATTATATTTTACTAATGTTAAAGTTTCCCTATAAAATTCAGTGGCTTTATTATTTTATGTCAATACCATGATATACCAAAAAAATTCATTTAAAGATTTGACAATGTTAACTAGGAGGTGATACTGGTAGGTATAGATTGAAATCCAGAGAATGGGGGGTGTTACAGATATATAAAGAAATAAATAAATAAGAGAACACTACATTCGAATCATAGAATGCATGTTAAATTTTGAAGATTATAATTATTGAGGAAAAAAAAATATACCTACAAGAAACTTAATTACTTTTGATTTTAGACTAATGATGTTCTACATTATAAAGCATTTGTAATGCTAACTGTCAAGAACCTTATAATTCAACTAATACATTTTGGCCTTATAATATTAGCTAATGATATATATTATCTGTAAAATTTATTGTATGCTATAGGGTTTTAGCATACAATTTTCCCAATTATTATATTCACAAACTCAAACGTTGTTGATTGTATAAGAAACAAATGATGCTTTTAGGACACCCTCGTTAATTCACAGTCAAAATCCACTTTTGGTCTTTAAATTGGATTTTTGCCATTATAGACAGGTGGTCATTCATATCATATGACATGAAAATGATATAGGATAGGTGAAAAAATGCCACTAAACCACAAGGTCATTGAAATAGAAAAGAAAAAATAATTAAAACATAAGAATTTGAGCACGTACGAAATATTCCGTTTAAATATATTTGTGTTTTATAGTAATAAAAAGTGAATATAAATAGTTAACTTACTTGTTGGCTCGGGTTATCGTCTGTAAAATTTTTAGAATGATATTTTGAGTGAGAATACTCATTTCTTAGGCGATTGGATTTAATCTTCATAATAGGTACCATTCCTGGTGGACACCCTTCATCTTGAAGGCCAATTTTGGAAAATTTACCAATTTTGGTGTCATAATTATTCAGCACATTTCCAGAAAAACTTGGAGCCATCTGTTAAGTTAAACTAATTGCATGTTAGTTTAGTAAACAATAAAAGTTAAATCTAAATTGGTAAATACAAAATACACACCTAAAAAAAATAAAAGTAAATAAAGAAAATAAAAATGTTTACTTAGTACAAGTCACATGTATCCAAGCAATATGTGCAGAACAACCTTAACTATGGAGACAAAGACCATAGAAAACTAGAAATCACAGTAAGATATTGTTCTCAAGCAAATAACTTGAATCTTTTCGGCTATCTGAATATTTCCAACATTTGCTATTGGCATTTTGGGCTGTGAGAGCGAAGGCCAAACCAACACAACCCAAATTGGCAACTTTGTAAGCAGTCCATTTGAGGTTTATTCAAAGTAATATTAACACTAAGTCTTCAATTGAATTATTTGTACATTAAAATAATAAGAAAATGAGAAAATTGGATCCAAATAATTTTATGAATTAAGTTGGAGGGAATTTTTGTTTTTGTGAAAGTTAAATTTTAATGAAGTTTGGTAAATTAAGATAAAAAGTAATTTTGTTTTCTATTAATTTAAATGAACTAAAATTCTATATAATTAGAATAAAATAAAACTACTCAGCACAAATTAAAAATTAAATAAGAATAAAGTAATTGTAATAAAAAAAAATTATGAATAACAAAGAAGTAATATAGTTCTTTGAGTAGTGCTATAGCTACAAATTATTTTATAACATATTTACAAACTATTGATGTGACAAATTCTTATTAGTTCTAATATGGATCTACCACTAACATTACATTTATGTTTACCAATAATTATTTGAAAATTACTAAAGCCACATCAATGGTTTGTAAAAGTGTTGTAAATTAGTTTATATGTAGCATTACTCTAGTTCTTTTGAGTGAGTAAACAATTGATTTATTAGAAGATCTAAATTTGATCAAGAGGATGTTAATGACATTAAATAATTAGATTCTAATAACTTTAAAAAGTAATGACATTAATTTAAAAATTAATTACTTTTATTAACAATTAATAAGATACTATATTACCTAGGGTTGTTTTCGGTGCGGTGCAGTGCAGCACGGTGCAATTTTGGGCCATTTTTTGCACTACATTTTGCAATGTAGTTTAGCCAAAACCATAATTGCACTACACCTTATATTTGCGGTCACATGTGTAGTGTGGTGCGATGCGGTTTAGAGTTTAGCCAAAACCATAACCATACCGCACCTCATTTTTGCGGTGCAGTGTTTAAGATGCGGTTTAAATGGTTTGAACTCGGTATATTTTTCAAATTTTGGGCTTATCCTACCCAGCCCAAAACAAAATTTTCCCTTTATTTTGGACAAAGTTTTAAACTAATGAGCTAATTTTTCTTTATTTTGGGTTGGCTTTCCTAGTCCATACTTGCTAAAGTTATCAATTGTTTTTTGAAAATTAGGGTTATTAAACTATTAATAATATATTTTATATTAAAAATATATATATATATATATATATTAATATATAAAGAGTATGCGGTGTGGTGTGGTGTGGTGAGATTTGTGTGTTTTTCTTATTATAAAACCGCAAATTGCACTGCACTATGCAGTGTAGTGCACTATTACTTGCAATGTGGTGCAGTTATGCCATTTTACGGATAGTTTTGGTACGATTTTTGCAATGTGTATGGTTTGATGAACATCCCTACTTGAGAGTGTGATCACTAATTGTTGAGACTTGACTGATAAAATGAATTTTAAATTTATTTTAATTATTTGGTAATAGAATTTTATATGTGTAGTAGAATTTGGAGATACATAATTTTAAGTACATAAGTTGTATCATAAAGTACATGATTGGAAAAATGAAACATCAAATAAATTTATTGCATCACACATACAAAAAATACATTAAAAAATAACAAACTATGATTTTTTTTTTCTATAAAACAAGGCACTCACGAATGATAAATTTGCATAGTCTACCAATAATCTATACTTGCTACAATTAGGAAAATTATCACTCTTTGGTATCCACTATTTAGGTGTTCCAAAATACTAACAAAACTTCTAAATTATTTAAAAACTTTAAGTAATATGGTCAAATACATAAAATTAATTATTTTCAAAATCCTAACTTAACCCTGAGGAGTCAGTTTAGAGATTTCTAAGGTTTCATGATATCCACTAGCTACTTGTAATAACCTAATATGTGTGGGATGGGGGGACTGCATATTTCCAAAGAAATATTTAGATACTTGAAGAGGTTTGAATACCCTCATTTGTCCCAAAAAAAATCCTAACTTTAAGGCTTTATTTACAAGAATTATGTTAAGTAGATATCGTGGAATCCTAATTATTTAGAACTTGATTTTAATTTTTAGAAAAATAAAAATAAAGGAAACCAAAATACGTGGGATCGAGTGGTGCCTGAATTTTGTGATTCTTAAGTAAAGGATGATCAAAAGCCGGTTGCTTGTATATATCCACGCAATCAAATTCACGGTCATCTCTTTGCTGTACAAGTGAAAGAAAAAAATTAGTCTTGGATCTTTGAAATAAAAATGGTTAATCTAACAATAGATTTTAATATACCTAAAGCAAGTAGATGAGAAAAATAGAAAATTAACTTTAGTAATCTAATTTATTATATTTGCCTACTAAATTTGTAAACAAATTCTTATCAAGAAATGCATGCCTGGGTTTTCCTAGTGTCAATTATAAATATTATTAACATTAAAACTATATATGTCATACATGTCATTGCTACTTTGACATCTCAAATTTTATTACTATTTATATATCAGGGCAATCTTACATTTGGATAATTATTTACTCTCCTACCCAAATAGCTTGTGTTAATTGTTAGATCAATAAAAATAAACTAGCTTCATCACACGCGCTCTACACTTGTGCGATGAGGCCTTTTTTTTTTTTTTTTTTGGATTCAGTGTCATAATTATTTTTTGAGAATCTAATTTATATGTGAATAAAACAATTTGAAAATCAATAGGAAAGTGACCCTATTTTGTAAGCAATATTTTAGTGAGAGTTAGAGTTGTGTATTTTACCAGATTATCCTTTAGTTTTATCTCTACTTAAACATAGAGATATAAAGGTATTTTTGAACCAAAAAAATGAGGATTCCAATCAAAGGAAGCTTTTTAAATAGCAGTACAGATACTAATGCTCTGTTTGAGTAAAATATTTTCTGTATTTTATAGTATTTGTTTATTCCAATATACTTAAAACAAAAGACTAATTTCACTACCTTTTTCTACACACATATGATTTAGTAAAAATAAATTTTGTTAAATTATAAATAAAAATATAAATGAATAATATTGTTAGTTATTTTTCTTGAAAACACCTTCATATATAAGAACTTCAATTAAAACAACATGACTATGCAGCTAAATTGAATTATTTATTTAAATTTGTAATTTACTTATACCACTATGTACTTTTTTTTCAATTATTTTTTACATCAACGCTTTTAAATATTTTTTAAAAACTTCAACGAAACGAAACATATACATATTTCAAGCATGAGTTTTTTTCTTGTAAACATAAGAATTATGCTTCATTATAATGTTATAACTCACAACCAAACTAATGAATAGGTTTAGTTATTACATTACAACACACTTTATTACTAGTAATAAAGATTACAATTTTTACCGTAATTCTTATTCAATGTACCAAATGTACCATTAGTTTTTAAAAACATGAATGTAAGTACCTGAATTGGCTTCACATTGGTTGTTCCTTCTCCAACAGCTTTGTAGTACAAACAAAGACATAGAACTAGTAAGAGATATAAACCCATATTTACTCGTAAGCCGGCACTCAACATACAATATTACTATCTTTTTGATTTTTGATTCATCTTCCCATCTTCCTAACCTATAAATACGTGTTGTAACTTACAAGACATAAACCGAGTCTTGTTTGGTAACTATTATAAGCAATATATTATTTTTAGATTTAATGCTCATACACCGCCCTCCTAAAATAAAAAAATCATAAGAAAAATATTAGTTGTTTTAGTTATTATAGATTTAATAGTCATTACAAATATAAGGTAACTTCTTTTCCTTGAGAAAAATATGTAAGGTATAATTATCTTGCAAAATCAACCTACCATCCATTTTGGATTAACTTTTCAGCTGTTCCAAAATTCCCTTAAATACAATTTGTGTGTGTGTGTGTGTGTGTGTGTGGTAAAAGGGAAGATATATTAAGGAAACTATGTGGCTAAGTGTGAGCACACCTTCTAGCACCTGATTCACATTGCGTGGTTCATCCCCCTTTGGGAAGTATGCCTTATCCGAATGGACCAGAGGCGGAGGAATTGGGAGTCATTATCTAGTTTAGGTTTAGAAACCAAATTGGGCCTTTTAGTCCATTTATTTACATGCATAGATCTACATATCAGATTTTTGAGTATGGCTTGAGAAGGTGTTAGGCACCCAAGACTACCTCGCTTGTAGGCCGGCCTCCATTATGTGTTGCTAGGAGCCTAGGACATGTTTAAATAAAGAGTTTATTAAGAGAACTCTAATCCTTAACCTAAACATACACCATTCACTTAACAAAATAACACACACAACATGGTAAAGATTGCGTCACAACATTATAGGAAACAAATAAAAACAGAGAAGGAAACATGTTAAAACAGAATTAAAAAGATATATACTAAAAAAGAAAAAGATATATACTAAAAAAGAAAAAGATAACAATTAAATTACACACACAAGGAAAGACTACAAATGAACCTAACATGGAAAAAAGACTAAAACAAACATGGAAGAAAATTAAACATAAATAGTCAATATATAATATAAAAGTGAAACTTTTGACTTTTTGTTGACCACTCTTCATTGCACCACGTGGCTACATAAATTAATGTCACGTATACATTTAAAAACACTGAATAGTTGTGTCATATCATTTTTCAATGGGCACCTTTCCAGCCAATAGGAATTTTTTCATTCTGCTGGGAAATGTAGACCCTAGTTGATAAAATTAACAAGTTTTAAACTCAAGTTGTTAATTAGATTTATTATGTATAAAACTTGTTAAAACAAAAAAATATCAATATCATGTCAAAATCATGCAGCAAAAAAATAAATAAGACAAGATATGATGACCTAGGAAAACCAATGAAATAAACTAGTCTCATAGTAAAAAACCTGGGGGGAAACCTTTCCGAAAAGCAATTCACTATAGTAAAGAGAAGTTTCAGATCTAGTACAAAACCTTTGTCCCTTGACTCTACGATCTCCGTAGATGAACTTACAGTAGAAACCTTCTACCGCTTCGGAACATCTGAACTCGACAATATATGAACGCCAGCCTTTTGCACAGATCCCAGTACGTGACTAAACAATGATACACGGCTCCCAGTACATGACTAACTCACCAACTTGAAGAAGATGTTGGCTACAGAGTTCTTCACTTCATCAACAATGAAGATTAAGAAGAACTTGGTTACAAAAACCTAAGGCGCAAAGACGCAGTAGCTTCTTTCAGAGAGAATAAGGCATCGGTCATCTTTTGCATGTGTTTTCTTTGTATTCTCATATATGAAGGCCTTTAAAATATGCCTTATATATGTCTAGGGTTGTGAGAAACCCTACACATACATGTCAACATGGGCCGAAAATAAGATCTAAAAATTCTGATTTCATAATTCTCGATAGATAGTATCTGTCGAGTAGCTATCAAGCCTTGATAGATAGTATCTATTGAGCAGTTGTTGAGCTTTAATGAATCAGCACTTCTTCACTTGTTTTTTGGACAGATTTGCATGGTTTCAATACTATATTTGAACTCTTGTTCCTTGAAGTATTAAACACATCCTAGATCTACCCAATTACAAGTAAAGTGTGTTATGTCAAAGGATTAGCCAATTCTAAATGACATATATTCCTAACATGAATCACATATGTCCTAACAATCTCCTCTTTTGAAAATCCGTGACAAAACCACAATAAACAAATAAACATATGAGAGAAGTCATAAATCACTCAACTCATACTCACTTGTTGAATACAATAAAATCTATCTTAACACAAACTCTTGAAAAACTTTGCAAGAAGAGAGTTTATGGTATGGAAGACTTTGACAACTTGTATTTCTGAAACATTTTAAACAAAACTCATCAAGACATTTTAGTGTGAAACAAAAATAAAAGATTGCATACAATAAATAAGAAGCATGTGTATAAAAATAGAAAAGAAGCAACACATGTAGAGGTAGGTGAAGAAGACATACATTATCATATATCTATATCAAAGATAAGCACAATGTATGTATCATTGGTCATAAGACCGGTGTACAAGAAGAAGAAGCTAAAAGAAGCTCCTAAAACAATAAGGAGGTAAACACTCCCCCTAACTAGATAAAATACAACTCTCCCTTACAAAGGCCTGTATTTCTCTCCCTAACATATAGAATTTTTAAAAAGAAACCACATTTTCTCCACAATTTTCTCCCTCTTTTTGTTATGATTGACAAATGGTACAATAAGCTAAAAAGCTTTACCCGAAAAATATAAAGATGATCAAGGATGATCAAATACAAGACTAAAAATTGAAGTTAACCAGCTCTTCCGTTACCATGCTAATATTCACAACCGAGGGAGCCTCGCAAAGAGGGCTACTTAAAAGGGTGGTGAGTGGTGACCATGCTGCTTGGTTGACCAATCCCATCCCCCAACTGTGAGGCCAACCTAAGGTATGGGTTGCATGTGAATTTTCTCTCCACTGTAAATGATGCAGTATAGCTTGCTACTAGTTGTAGTAGTAGAAGGAGAGGTGAGGATCAGCTTGGGTCAAGGTTACTAAAGTTGTGCTTATGAAGATAGTAAATTTCAAATGGAATATTGGAGAATTAAACAACCCTCGCAAAGATCAATGGAAAAGAACAAGGTAATGGAAATGTGATTTTTTTGTTTATAAAAGTCAAAGATTGATCTTATGATAATACTGTTATAAGTATTTTGAGGAACCCATTGCAGACTGGGTGGTGTTAGAAGTTGTGCAAATAGCATTAGGCATATTGCTATCTGGATAGGATGGTGTTAGAAAAATGGAGGCTTTGACTAATTCTTTGTCTTGCGTCTTGAATAATGTAGAGGATAAGAGGACAATTTCCTATAGGCATATAGCGGGCGAATGGGCCTAATGAGGATAATCTTAGAGATGGTTTACGGACAAATCCCAGGAAGAGATGTCAAGGTGGGAGGAGCCATGGTGTTTGGCAGGGAGTTTTAATGTCATTCGGTATCCAAGTGAAGGTTGTGACTCGTGATAAGTTTACTTCATCTAAATGTGATTATAGAGCTTAATTTGGTTGATTTACAATGAGAGAGAGAGAGAGAGAGAGAGAGAGAGGGAGAGATACATTGGTCAAATAGTTTAGATACACCATCTATGTCTCAAATACATCAAGTATTGGTCTCGATAGATTAGGAAGAACACTTTACGTGTGCCATACAAAAAAATGCTTCCACAACCTATACCAAACCATCATCCAATCTTGATAGAAGTGAGAGATTTGTTACAGGGTAGAGGTGCCTTTAAATTCAGGAACATTTTTCTCAAAACGGAGGGTTTTGTGGACAGGAAAGATGCAATCATGGTGGAGTGAGTACAATTTTGTTGGTCTTCCTAACTTTGTCTTATTTAAAAAATTTGAAAGCTCTTGAAGAAGTGGAATAGTAGGAATATGGGGATATGGGAATGAAGAAGGAAGGATAATTGTTTGAGCTACAAATGTTGGATGAGAAGGTAACCATTGCTTATCATAGGAAGAAAGAAATAGGAGTTCAGAATTGCTGTGGAAGAAATTTCTTGGAGACAGATTTAGAGCTGTATGACATAAAAACTATGAGTCCAAATCTTCTGTCCCACTTTTCCTACTCCACCAATAAAAACTTGCCACGTGTTCACCTCATTAATTAAATACTACTATTAATTAATAACAGTAGCATTAATAAGTCAATAATGATAGTATTTAATTAATTAAGTGAACACGTGGTAAGTTTTTATTAGTGGAGTATAGAGTGAAGCAGGAAAAGTGAAACAGAAGATTTGGACTCAAAAACTATAACACTAAGGTTTATTTTATTTTAATTTTTTTTTATATAAATGTGTTAATTTAAATTTAAAATATCTAAGTTCAGCGCAATGCGTAGTTATTTTGGACTACCGTAGTACCAATGAGAGTATGCTAGACACTCCATCATCCACAACTATAGGATTGAACACTCAAGAAAGTCCTTGACCTTCTCGATGGCCAAGAGGTCATTTGGTATCAACCTGAGCTTCTTTTGACACATTTCTTCACATAAACGTTTTATAAGAAATTATCTTGTAGTACATGTATATTTAGAAAAATCAAATTTAATTATATTAAATGTCATTATAAAGAGAAAACACAAGTTGTTAAAATGAAAATAATTAAAAGGTGAAAACACCATTTTAATCCTTATATTTTGGAGTCACAGTTAATTTAATTCTTACATTTTGGTAGCAGTTAATTTGGTCTCTGTTATTTTTAACTTTCAGTCAACTTAATCCCCACCGTTAACTAGTAATAGAAAATGCTTACGTAGGTAACAGTGAGCACAGTTGGCACATTTGATGCTAACTTGGCAAATAAATTAATAAAGTACACGAAGAATTTGTACTTATTAATCTTTTTACATAAAATTTGTTTGTTTAATGAACCATTTCACATTGAATTGGTCCAATAAAGTACAAACGGGTAAACCCCTAGAGACTACCAATGACTATTATTATATTATAGCAAAAGCCCACAGATTCACGAAAAGCGCTTTCAAATTCAATTTGAAGTTTTTTCTTCGGCTAGTCCAATAAATGAAATACTAATGGTAAATTTTTCGTGCCAAACTTGCAAAAGTTACCACAATAGTCAAGTTTTTGTGGCACACTTTCAATTCAAAATTAGAAACACAAGTACCGTTAGAGAATTGTATGATTCATAAATGCGACAATTAAGAGACTAGAGAGACTTATGGTGTACTAATTTATTTGCTACGTCAGTATCAAATGTGCCAACTATGCACACTGTTAGTCACGTAAGCATTTTCTATTAATAGTTAACGGTAGGGATCAAATTGACTAAAAGTTAAAAATAATAGGGACCAAATTAACTGCTACCAAAATAAAAGAACTAAATTAACTGTGACTCCAAAATGTAAGGACCAAAATGGTATTTTTTCCTAATTAAAATTATGAACCGGTTACTTCAGTGATTAGACAAATAATAAATTATTTACCTCTAACTTAAGTGTGGAGTTATTATTATTTTTTATATTCTTAACTGTGTGTTATTATTTTTGGTTTTTCACTTACTTCAATTATTTTCAATGAAACTAAAATTGAGTGAGAATATTATTATTTTCTTTACTGTTTCTCAAAAAAAAAGTAAGAATATTATATTTATAATAAGTTTTTTCTTATATAAGTCTTAAAAAAATAAAATAGAAATTTATTTTATATAAATAATTAGTTCACCACGTATAAACAATTATACATGAAAACAATTTCTTTTCTCCTATGAAAACTCTTTTTAATTACATGGTATAAATTGAGGCTACTACAATGTTGTTTATTTTATATATAAATAAATGAGAGATGCTCCGTCCACAACATTTTTACAACATTTTCACAACAAATCACATGTGGTTAGTTGTTATTGGTTCAAATTTGAACCTAACACGAAAATTACTTTTTTGCTCTAATAATAACAACCAGTAACAACCTGCCACTTAGAATTTGTTGTAAAAATGTTGTGAAAATATTGTGGACATATCATTTCTCTAAATAAATATATATAAAGGATAATAATTGTCACCATACCAGCTAACTATCACCAAATTGGCTCTATCTAAATATTAGGTAGAGGGAGATATAAAGAGAAACCTTCTTCATTTCCCATTTCTTTGGGAAAAATTCGATTTGGACTGCATCCTATGAGCTCATTGATATGCAGTAAAATCGAGGTTCAATTCAAGTATAAATTTATCACATAAATGGTCACTAAAGAGAGAATCTGAAAATAAATGTTCAGCACCTGGTACCTTTATATATGAATTGGTGAAACAATGTTCCTTCCAGCAACCAAATCAAAAATTACAGAACAGTAAGAGGTTGCCACTACTGCAGAAAAATATTTCAAACAGCTCCATTCAATGGTTTGATGATTGCTTTGAGATAAGCAAGATCAAACAATAAACTTTCAAGCAAATCATCAACCAGTGGCACCAAAGAACCAATTAACCCAAACTTGATCTTGTCACCTCATATGCCAAGAAGCATGCAGCATTTGCGGGCACACTTCGGGCCATGGCAGGTCCAAAGCCCTTATACAGCCCTTTTACTCCCTCTGAGGCCAGGATCTTTCTAAATGCATCAATGGAACCTGAGTACTTGGGATTTTTGTAATCATCTACCTGAATCATCTACCTGAATTACACTCTTGGGATTTTTGTCACCTCTTTCCAAACATTGAGGCATTTCCTGGAACCTCACGTGCCATAGTGGGAACCAATCCCTTGAAGAGACCCTTTACACTCCCTTCTGATCTAAGAACCTGTCTGGCCACATCCATTGGTCCACCATACTTCACTGCAATGCCAGCCGAAGCAGAATCTGCCAATGCACTCTGGGCTTGCAACCTGTTTTTTTAGCAGTAAATCCAAAGCAGTTAGCAGGTAAACTTGAAGGTTTGAAGAGTTTCCATAGAATTTAAAGAGTATCAAATACAAGATCAGAAAAATTATGTACAATTTATGAACAATAGATCATGACTCGCTCAACAGTTGAGATTTTGCAATACTTAACTGTTGAATCATACTTCAATAAATCAGATAAAGCGGCTTGATTCGAAAATATATCTAAGTTCAATCTCAGGACTTCAAAGTTATATCATATATTACAACTTACAAGGACAGGCAAAGTAACTGACTAAAATACTGACCTGCACCCATATCTTTGTACAAACCTCTAGGGCCCTCAGCAGCTAATGTTTGCCTGACAGCATCCATTGCACCCGCATACTTGAGAGGTTGGCCTGGAAGCGGAGCAGGCTGGCTCTGGAGCTTGACCTTAATGGTGTCTCAAGGGGTGACCACGAATCAATTGGGCTGCTCCTGCAACAGTGCCAGCAGCTAAGTCCTTTTCGACATCCCCCATCTGCGAATTTCAATGTTATAAGAAACATCTTTGAATGGACACAAAATAATATCATCAATAAAAAAAATTATTTATTTTTATCCCATGAGAGAGAGAGAGAGAGGGTTATTATTGAAATAAACAACACTAAGAATAGATCTAATAAGAGCTTTACGCTTGTAGCAGAAAACATAACAGCAATTTTACACAAGCATCCATTTGAAAAATAAAATATAAATATGACCACGCATAAAAAATATATATTACCAGATGAACACTTTAAGCAATAGTACTAAAAATGAAGCAGTCAAGAAAACAAAACTGGGTACTTAGAGAACAGAAAAGGAATCCAAAATTGTATAGTATTAGTCAAGCAAGGGAGTATTCCATGTAGGAGGTTATGCATTTCTCTAATGGGAGGATTCATTGGGACATCAAGTTTCGTTGTCCAGTGCAGGATTGGGAGTTAGAAGTGTTTGGCCCTGTTTTTGGATATGCTTTATTCCAAGGATGTGTGAGGTGTTGGGGCTGACAAAGTTTGTTGGAAGCCAGCAGAGAGAGGTTTTGAGGTTTGAGGTTTGAGGTTTTTAACACTCTTTATCCCCTTCTTCTGTCCTTTCTTTTCCCTGGATAATAATGAGGTAATCGAAGGTTCCTTCTAGAGTAGCGCTTGTTAGACTGCAACTTTAGGTAATATTTTAACTACAAATAATCTTTGAAAGAGGCATATTGTAGTGCTAAATTGGTGTTATATGTGCAAAAGGTGTGGGGAATTGGTAAATCACTTTTTTCTTCATTGTCCTATAGCATATTAGCTATAGTTGATGGTATTTTGTTTGTTTGGTATCCATTGGGTTATGCCGTATAAAGATATTAAGCTGTTAGCTTCTTGGAATGGCAAGTTCGGTACACACCAAAATATAGATTTTTGGAGGTTTGTGCCGCATTATTTGTTTTGGTGCTTATAGTGGGAGTGGTATGCTAGATGCTTTGAGAATTGTGAATGGTCTATATTGGGTATAAAGTCTTTCTTCTTCCATACTCTCCCTGAATGAAGTCTAGTTTTGCCATCATGTTCTTGTTTGTCCCTCTTTGTTCCAGTTGATCATTGTATTTTGGTTTTTTTATTGCTGCCACTATAGTAAATTCCTAGCGTACTTGATTGGCTTTTTTGTTTTTAATAAAGTATCTTACGTTATTTATAAAAAGAAAAGGGATCCAATTGGCAATACTAGCTTCACAAAATGGATCGTTATTTAATATTATCAGCAGAAACTACATAAAAGTTAATAGATTGTGCCTCCCAACATCAAGAAGAATGATCAACGGCAGAAGTTTAACTGAATTTTCTTACAATCCACAACACTTTCAGGGGTTCTGGGACAACTGAAAAAAATATTACAATTGGATTACTTGTGAGTGTTTTAATCTATGTCGATAATAGTAGATTTTAGTTGGCTTTACCCATGAATGTAGGCATAGAGTTACTTGAACCACATTACGTTGCATCTTGTGGTCTTAGTATTCTATTTATGAGTATCTCAAAATAAATTGTTATCAATGTCGTTGGTTAAGGATCCTAGATGGCAAACACAAAGTTAGAGGTGGAACTCTTTGATGGGAATAATAATTTGAGTTTTAGTCGAAGCACCATCAAAGATGGCTACTTTGTTGTACCAGCCGTACACGTCCAGTGTACCTGGCTACTTTTGTTTCATTATCAATAAATTTTTACCTATTTATAAAAAAATTTAAAATTTTACAAATACTATCAAAGATGTTTGGGTGCAACAAAGTTTGTTCGGGGAGCTATACAAGAAATGAAGAAGAAGGCCACAATGTCCAATAATGAATAAGGAGTTTGAGACGAAGGCATTGAAGACTCTCTCTTTTGACTCTTGCTCTAAAGGTAGAGTACAATGCCTTAAATAAGCATCCTCCCAAATAATGGTGGGAAATGCTAGAGAAGATATATATGTCAAAGTCGCTTAGAGATTAGTTGTATTTAAAGCAACAGTTGGGTTGTCTTTGCATTGAAGAGGGGCTTAGACGAAAAATTATTAAGTAGTTCCAGAGTACTATAAATGTGTACTCTTTTCTCTCATATGAATAGTGGGTTCCACTATAAATTTAATTAGTGGAATCCACCATTTATATGAGAGGAGAGAGAGTGCATTTATGGTATTCCGAGAGTACACAATAATTTTTCATTCGTGACATACTAGAATTTGGAAGGATATTATTCTCTTTTGACTGATTAGATTCATTGGATAGATATTATAAAAGAGGAGAAAAATTTGGAAGGAATTTGACTTCTTTTGATTGACTTGATTCCATAGATTATGGATATTTTACAAGAGGAGAAGTTATGAAAGCTGGTAAATGTGCTTTGGTGGTAATCAAAGTAGAGTGAACTTAAAAATTTGTATGAGTTTTTTTTTTTTTTTATGAGAAATACGGCAATTTTATTTAATAAGAGGATAAAAACAAAGCATCCTGAAACATTATAGATACTTAAAATTCAATTGAATGGAGTAAAACACTAAGCGAATCATTTGGTTAAAGTATCATAATTTTTTTTATTTTCATAAAAAAAAAATTTGTTTTAAACTTTGGCCCCCAAGTTCGATTCCTGGTTTTGTCCTAGGGCAAGTTTGAGCTCCTTTGCCCTTCCTTTTTCTATCATTGGGGCTTCTACGAAATTGCATATAGTCAATTTGTGTTATCAATACAAAAATATTACTATAAAAAATGTAGAGGCAAATCTAAGCTAGGTGGCCCCTGCCTGACTTTTAAAATTTCCAATTAAATATAGAAGCAAATTTATAAATTAGACAAAAATTTCCTTATTGAACCGCTCTCAAATTTTAGAAAGTTTTTTTGAACGACAAAATTTAGAATTTAGACCTTAAGATAATCCTCTGAATTCATGATTTATTCCAGCAAAAAAAAAATAAAAACCCAATAAAAGAGTTGAACTGGTACAAACAACCCAAATAAAATTAGCTGATCCATAAAAAATTGAACTAGAACAAAGAACCTTAAAAAAATGGCCCATTCCTAGGCCTACGGACTATCCAAGCTCCAAATACAAGAAAAATAAATCCAAAATTTTCGGATTTCTATAAAAATAAATTTACAAAATACCTATATATCCAACAAAAGAAAAAGAGGCTGATTTTGAAAATCCGGCATTTTTTTTTTTGGGGCCAAATAGCATAATTTTTATGAATAATTTAGGGAAAAAAACACAAAGTCAAAGGTATTTAATTGAATGACATTTTTTATGGAAAACAAGTTTCCCAAACTCAAGTTCCAAGCATTATGCAATCTAATCAAACATAATGCTTGGAACTCGAGTTCTAGAAAAGTGCCACGTAATTTTTTTTTTTTTATACAAGATAGAATTTCTACTCTAGCCTAATCTAAGTGTATATGTGTATGACGTATATGTATGTGAAATTTCCTCCTAGAGACTTCAACCCTAACCCCTGCCCCCTACACCCCATGAGTATTTATACTCGTGGAGTGACTACTGCACCAAAGGTGCACGGTGATAAGTGCCATGTAATTAAATAAGTTTGGTCAGATGCTTTTTACAAATTTTTCCTAAAATTATGTTACTTAGCAAATTCTTCTCTAAAAATTCCTTATGGGTTCCTGGCTTCTTGCTTTGTAGTACCTAGAAAAATCAAACCACCTCAAGATTAAGGGCCCGTTTGGTAAAAGATTTCTACTAATATTATTTAAGTTTTGTAAAAATATATGTGGATGAAAAAATGTATGAATATACGTATTGTAGTGTTTGAACAACTAAACAACAGTTTTCGTTGTTTAAACATCATTACGAAACAGAGCCTAAGTCACTAAACTTGCCAAGTTGAACGGAAGAGATCCACTTCTCCTTGACAGGTCAGCTTGGCGTCCACTCCACTCCCGACTCCGGCAACAGCCTCTCACTGCATGATTGTATTCACAAGGGTGGTTTGATGTTATTTATTATATTTTTATATTTGTCGATAGCAGTGCCTTGATATTGTTGGTTTTACATTTATTTATTGATTATAGTAGTTTGTTGTGTTGCTGGAAGTGATAATATATAGTGGTTGAGTTATTTGTCTAGTATTTAATATATTTAGTCGGGTATATAGATAGTTTCAAAAATGTTAATATCCAGGTTTTAAAATGTAACTAATTTATAGAGACACCATCCTTAATTGAGTTTTAATAAAAGAACCCCCAAAAAAAATCAAGATTCGAAGTTATTATTGCTCAATTCTTCGTCCCAAATATTGAAATTTTAGATGTTTAACTCATCAAAATGCTCAAATATAAAAGTCTAAGAATATAGATTTTATTACCATAAAAGAGCTCGTTTATGTGACATGGACTCATAAGGTATTGAGTTAAACAAAAAGGACCTCCAATCTTGAGGGCAATGATTTCGCAAGTGTCAATATGGATCGCTCAAACAAATCATTTTTAAAAAAGTTAAAAGTAAAATCAGGATTAAAAAAAATCAGAGATAAAATGATTATAAAAAAAAAGAAAAACATTAGACAAATCAAAAATTCAACCAAGATAGATTTTAGCAAAATAGCCTTGAAAATAATTCATAAATAGATGTTGTGGAGAGTGTGAGCCGCAAAATACCAAGAAACCCATATACATGATGGTTGCAAATCTTCAAGAACCAAGAAAAGTTTCAGATGTTGCAACATTTGTAACTTCTCCACAAGGTATATTATCACATTTGAGACTAAAAAGAAAACCCAAAAAAGAAAAAATTGGAGATTAAAAAGAAAATAAGGTTACATTATCACATTCCAAATCAAACTAACATCAATGGGACAAGTCTAATCACTAATTAGTCGCATCCAATGACAGTTCAATCACCAAAAATAATACTCAAACAACAAAATCTATTAACAAAAGCAACCTACAAATGGCACATCTCATGAATCTAAGTTTCGATATTCATCAATTCATTGAACAACATTCACCATAAAATAATTGTAGAGAGGCATTCTCCAGAGGATTGGAAAGAAAAAAAAAAATGGAAGAAACAAGCTATAATAAAAGAAAAAATTAATAGGTGAGGGAAGATTACTCATTATAGCAAGGGAAGAGTTTTTGGTCACTGTCAACAGCAAGAGTTAGCTAAGAGGACAACTATAGGTTACCCAACACTCTGAGTTTTGTATGCAATACACAGCTTAGACAATTATAGACTATATAATGCTTAAGCATGAAAGTGCATACTGGAACATCTTTAGTTTGTACACTATGAGCATAACAGCCCTAAAAACCCTGTTGAGCTCGTCGTAAATCAGTCCCTTGATGGCCATGGCCATGAGAAGAGGATTATTGTGGTCAGACTTAGAGCCATCGTATTTGCACTTGATGTTTTGACAAAAATCTCACCATAGAATTAGAAATCCCATGTCAAAAGGCCATACCGTGCAATTGTGAGCATGTAGATTGCGAAAGTAATTACTTTTCTTTTCTTATCAAATTGTGCATTATAGATAACCCAAATTACCAAAATCCAACAAAACCTAAAAATTACCAAAACACCTCCTAAACCCAAAAATTTACCAAAATACTCCCAAAGCCTAAAAAAATGACCAAAATATCTTCAAAACCTAGAAAATGACTAAAATACCCCCTAAACCTAAAAAGAAAAAGAAAAAAAGAAAAACCACATTCCTACCAAAATATACTTAAATAGTTTTTCATTTCAGTTCAAGTTTAAATGTTTTTTGACTCAAATTAGCAACTGATTAAACCCAAATCTTTAGAGAAGTGGATAAACCTTGTTCTTAATTATTTTCACTTTTATGGAAGTAAGGTGTATATGTACCTTCTTCTTTTTTTTCTTCTTTTTTTGGAGAAGAAGGTGTACATGAACTTGAACATTTAAATACTACTAATATATGTTCTAGACATGTCATGTGCTAATATAAATATAAATGTTTTCAATGTACCTGCATTGAGGGACTAGAATCACATACAACATTTAATTTTAAATCCGGTGATCGATAATTTAACATTGACAAATCAGCTTTTAAGCCATGTGAATCATAGGCTTAAAAAAAATCAATGCACCCAAGAATATAGAGGAAAAATTATCTCCAGAGATCACCCTAAACAATGATTATATAGTAGAGCTTACATGCACTACTAGGCCTCAAATCATACAAGGATGCACGTTTCTAAGTGTTAAAATCTAGAAGATTATATATTAAATTGTATGTAATAAATTAGATTGATCTACCTTATATATAGGTAAATAATGTGTGATATACAAATAACCTACAACTAGAAATGTCCTTGCAAGCTTAGTGTGACTAATTATTTTAAGTTTTAACTTAATCTTGATCTCTTAAGTGTTACTATTGTTAATTTCAATACCAAAACTTTCTCAAACCTAACTTTAATCATTTTTGTGTTATATGAATAAACACTTATCCAGTCACTCTCTATAACATAATCCAATTTAAAGACTAAACTTAGAGCTTGACTATCAATAAACAAGGTTATTGGTATCAACATTGTTATTTGCTTATTGTATTATTCAAAATGTTTGAGTTTGTGAACACAATAATTACGGAAATTGTATGCTAATACTCTATACCGTGCATTAAGGATATTAGACAATCATTAGCTAAAGTTATAAAGGATATTAGACAACCTTTGAGTAGCTAGACATTTGACTTTGCTGGAAGTTACCAATATTTTTTTAAGAGGAAAAAAAAAAAAAAATATATATATATATATATATATATATATATATATATATATATATATATATATATATAGCTAGCTAGACATTTGAGACTTCCTACTCTTTCAATGATGTTAATGAAATACTAGGAAATAATGAAATATCACAAATCGCAATGGGAGCTACATCATTCTAGGTATGCGTTTGGTTTAGAATTAAAAATTAAAATTATTTTACTATTCATCTTATTTTTACTACTATTTATAGGCCTCACTGTACTATTTCAACTAACTTTTACCTTTCTTTACAGTACTTTTAGTAATAATTTTTCAGTTTCAACAAAATAAGCGATTTTTAGACACACCATAAACCTCTTCTAACCAAACTTGTAAATCTATAAACCTTGCCTTATTGGCAAGTGCATGAGCAACTGCATTGCAGTCGTGTTTTACATGATTAAAATTGGCTCCTCTAAAGCTAGAGATCAAGAGTTAATTTACAATCTTTTAATAACCTGACCAAATTCAGCAAAACACTCATCCTCATTCTGCAACAGGTTAATAACAATTTGTGCATCGGCTTCAAAAATGACTTCGTTAAGCAAACATCACTGCTCTTCTGCAAGCTAGCTAGCACCTATACTTCTTCCACTGAACTTGGTGATGAGATTTTCTGTGTCGAAGCGCCAATGACCTGACCTGCAAAATCTTTGATGACAAAACCAATACTTGCAGTCTGCAATTCTCTGAAAATCGTTACATCGAAATTTGCTTTAGAAAAAGTCCCTATAGGAGGGCACCAACGACAACAAGTAGGCACCTCTTCAAGGCATCAGCACACAAATTAGATTGCAAAATATTTCTCTATCTTTCCTAAGTTCTTTTTTGGTGGGAAATGCCTCATTACATGCCTTCCACAAAAAACGCTTCACTTTGCTCGAAATCCAACTTCTCCAGAAACTACAGTGACCCTCTGGATTCGATCCCCTTGGCTTTGACTTTTCTTCATGATCAACAAAAAGATGGTACGCAATTAATGTGGGTATTATAATATTGTCCTTGCATATTATTATATCCTGGGTACATTTATGTAATGTTTAGTAGGAACACATCAACTTCATGAGGCATGAACTCACGTTTTATGAGAATATATCAATTTTCTGATATATGATGGTATCGGCATATAAAAAAACATTGTGAATTGCATATTTGGACAAAATATCTATTTTGTAATTCATAGTATTTATATAGTAGATTTTGATGATACAATTATGTTAAACAAAGTCGAAAATTGAATATTTATTGTTGCTACTAGTTTGCTACACTAACCACAAATTTGAAAGGAGCAATTTTTCATGGAGCTCTAGCACTCATCTCTTTGGCAAATCCAACAGTGGAAGAGGAACAATTCAGTCTGGCTCAAATTTGGGTTCAAAATGGACTCAATGGACAACTTAACAGCATACAAGCTGGTTGGGGAGTAAGTGACAAATTATATTTTTGTATTTCTTCAACATTCAGTTTGATGTATGTGGATTGATGTCATAATATTTTAACTGTCCTTTCATTTGCAGCAATACACTTCTCTAATATTAATGAGAAATGATATGTCCACAACATATTACAGCTTTATGAGAGTATGGAGTAGGTTTTTTTGCACAGCATATTACCATTTTGCACAGCATATAACTAGTGGGTAAATATTGAATGCTCCTGGAATACTATAAATGCATACTTCTCTCTCACATGATGGTAGGTTCCACTAATCAAATTCAGGGTGAGACCCACAGTTTATGTGAGAGAGGAAATATGCATTTACAATACTTCGAAATATTCAATAATTTTCCTAGCTAGATACAATTTAGTCTTTTTCTTAAAAAAACTTTTAAAGATAATGTGTCTGAAAAAAATATTTACGTATAAATAATCTAGTGCAAAACGAAATATTTACATACATGTATGTCATCACATTTTTAGAAGCTCCCTATTGAGTATTATTTACTTTTTCTTTTAATTTAAAAGAAAATCTCATAATGTTTAATGATTATTTAGGCGCACCCAGGAATATACAAACAATGATACTCGTACGCGAATAACTGCATATTGGACAGTAAGAACCAAATTATGTTTCCCCTTACCTATACCTATTATAAATACTTTCATGCCTTTCAAAAAAATATATATAAATACTTTCATGAATTGTATCAAAAAAAAAAAAAAACTTTCATGAATATATCTCTACTTTCACTTCTATGTTTACAGGCAGACAATTTTCAGAAGACCGGTTGTTTCAATTCTATATGCCAGGGTTTGTACAAATGCATCCTCGTTTTCACCTTGGTTATTTTTACACTTTGGTTCTTTTTACACCAATACTTCTATATATAAAGGACAACAAATTGTTACTGATGTTCTAATATTTCAGGTAATACTTTATCCATTAAACTCAGAAATACAATTTACTTAACTATTTTCTTATATAAATGCTCTAAGGTTTTTTTTTTTTCCATTGAAATATTTACTGATAGAAATTCAACAACATTGTGAGTGTATTGACTTTAGTAATAGTTCTTGTTTAAAACAAAAATCACAATGAATCCCACGTATATCATAGGACAAGGTTTAAGGAAAAAGAGAGGACTACTTCTCGTTAATTATATAGCCCAAAAACCTAAAAGACGCTCTCTTATAGGGGAAAAAATATATAAAGAAGTGAAAATCAACCACATTGATAGTAATTTCACACAATTCATAAATATTATTTTTAGCTAGCTAAAATAATAATAAAACCCAAAAGTATATTTCTAAAATTATTGCTTGATGTAAGTAAATTAGATAAAAAAAAAACAGCCATTCATGATCCATTTATTTAATATATTTTTATGCTACAACAAAATAATATATTTGTTCTTTTGAATGGAAATTGGAGCACCCAGTGGAAATTTGAGTTAAAACTGGAAGTGAGGTAAAGGAAAGATTCAAAAGTTTGATGAATTGATTTTTCACCTAATTTTGTTTTTATATATGATGGCAGTAAGTACACTCTAGAGTGCCAGTTTTGGAAATAAGGAGGTCAGGATTCTGAGCTGGCCTCCAGTATTGTTGTTGTTTATCAAGGAGAGCTTTGTTCATAAGGCTAACTTTCCTAAAACCCAACCCCCCTACCCATACATGTTTATAAATTATAGATAGTATCCCAATTCACCCAATGCATCTTTCTTGACTAAAGGGTCATGACCCCACAAAATTAAGTCACACACAATGAAGTCCAGCTTTTTGCAATTGGATTCTGGAGTTCATTAATTCTCCCTGCTTGTGAGAGGTGTCTAGCTTTCCAACCCAGGAGTTCAGACTGGATTTTTTCTAAGAGGTTAGTTGATGTAGCTCAGGTATGTTGTTGAGGGTGAGGTATAAGTTAGACTTGTTCATGTTTATTTGTTGTCCTGATAAGTGACAATACCCCTCAAGGGAATGTTTGAATGTAGAGAGGGACAAGGGATTAATTTTGAAGAAGAAGAGTTAGTCATCTGCAAAGAGCAGGTGTTTCTGTTCTTCCTCTTTAAACAATTTGCAGGACAAAATATTGGCACAAAAGAGAAACAAGCAGGGAGACAGTGGGTCTCCCTGTCTCAGTCCTCTTTGTGGGTGAAAACTATTAATTTGATGGTGTTTAGTGCTCCTCCTGCTTCTCATTATGGTTACTCTAATTTGCTGAATCTATATTGTTTTTCCCTTATTCTTTTTCCTCTTCCTACCACTGAAGCTATACTACTTATATACGTTCCATGGTTTCTGATATATATAATTGAAAGTGAAAATCTTACAGTTCAAAAAAATTAGAAGGTTTATCAACTATAAAATCCAGGAATGGAACCCTAATTCTAGCTTCTCTCTTCAATCTTCACCTTGCTTTCACTTCCTCTGTGTTTCTCTGTGTTATAATTATTGTTTGGTAGGATAGTCCTTAATTTTTTGCCCAATGATGTACACCAAAATTTTATTGAGCGGTTAGGCATGGTTTTTCAATTCATTATCAGCTCTTTACTCAACACCACCTTTCACTACCACCACAACCACCTTCTACTCTTCTTTTATCATATATATATATATACACACAAATTTTATTTTCTTCGGTGGTGGTTTGTAAAGGCTTTTGATGAATGCCCATTGCCTTAAAAAAAACAACCGTGGATGATCATTCAAAGCTATGAGATCTGAGGGGTTTTTTTTTTTTTTTTTTTTCATTTACATGCATTTCTTATATCTGGGTTTTTGTTTTTGTTGTGAATGATGATAAATGCACTGGGCTCTGAGCAGTTTTTATTTATTGATGGAAATATAGCCTAGAAAGCTGTTTCTGATACTCCATAATTTTTTATTATTGTATGTTTGTTGGATCAAAATTTGGTGCTTTGAAAATACCCGCATGTACCCAAGTAATTTATCTCTATATGTATTTGTCCAATGATAAAAAAAAAACTCAATTGATTTTCTTCATCAGCCTTTACTATGTTTTCTCTGTTGTCATCATCATTATTATGAGATATGGGGGATTTATCTCAGTAGTACCCTTATCCTGTTTTATTAGAAATCTAATGTTTGAATTCTTGAACTGCTAGATGGTGATTAGAAGTACACTATTGGACTCAATCAATTCTAAGTTATAAGTTTGTAACATTTTTGTTACTCCCTTGTTCTTTAATTCCTTTTGGTTGTAAGTGGTGCTTTTGTTTACTAGTCATGTTCCAATTAGTTTTTTTTTTTTTTTTCCAAATGGTGAAAATGTTTCATACTTGCTTGCTTATTGTTGTTTCTTTTAAACTGTGACTGTGTCATGTTATAATAGTAAACTAAGAATTTTGACAATAAACATTAGTTACAGTCACACACCTGTCTTAAGACTGACATTAATTTTAGGCATTTTGGTTCCTTTTCTAAAATGCATGTGGCTCTTGCTTGGCTATGGTTATAGTAGGTAATTTCTGATTCCTTTTCAATTTCTACTATTTTGCTAGATATTTTAGACTACCTTTTTTTTTCCTAGTATTCTTCAATTGATGAGGTCACTTATTTGATTTCTTTAATCCTTAATTACATTGAAAGAGGCATTAAAGCTGTTTCATCTGCCCAATGATGAATTCAAATTGCTCTGTGACAGTTATTTTGATTTTGATTTTGAACCCCCATCGACGCATCCAGTGAGCCCACCAGCATGTGTTCTTGGCTACTAGTCGCTGTTGGCTGTTGGCTGTTGGCTTTTGGCTGTTGGCTGCTGGTTGTGGTGGTGGTGGTGGTGGTGGTGGTGGTTGTTGTTGTTGTTGTTTTTGTTTTTGTTTTGAAATGTGGGAAGGCTCTTAATGAAAATCATAAGCTTCACTGTTCGCGCATACATGATCTGAGGGCTGCAGCAGCTTCTTCCCCTGTAACCAACTTTTTTTCCTCCTTAAAATTGGTGTATTTTTGTCTTTTTAAATTTCTTATTTACTCCATTTAGCATTAAAAGTTTAAACTTGTGTTTCGCATTGAGGTCTCTGATGGTTAATAGGAGTCTTAGGCATGGTCGTATTATCTTTGTTCAATGGGTTTTTATTTTGACAAGGTTCTATGTTAAGTGTATCTTTGTTCAGTGGGTTTTCTAACTCATAAGTTTTAGTCAAGATTCTTTAATAAGTCTCCATGTGAATTTTGTCTCTGGCTCTCATATCATTATATATTCTATAAACTTGGGAAATATTATTTGTCAGACTTTAAGTGGACCATATGATTATGCATCTCCATTTCCTGATTCTTTCATGTACAGGTTAAATGTTAATTTACATTAGGCAATGTGAATTTAATTTTTTAGACCGTATTGACTTGATTGCAGATTTGTAGTAGCCTTGGATTTTTCATTAACAAAATGTTTGAATTATGTTTTCTTTTCGTTGTATTGTTACCAAATTATCTTAATGTGTTGAGTTAAACAAGTATATATATTTTCGTTTTTCCCTTTAATGCTTGATTCCTGTCAGTTTGTTTTACTTTATTTGCAACTTAATAATTTTGATTTCCTAAACTAGTTATTTGGATGGTTTGACTATACTATCCTTTTATATTCGTCAGTTTTTGGCATGCTACATTTCTATACTGCACTATGATGGACTTCTGAACTGTATTCATCGGTTGCATGGTTTCAATTTATCGATAGCCTTTGTGCACCACCACCCTGTCTTCGCCGTTATGTAGTTGTGTGTGTATGAGGGTATGTATTTGTGTATCCTTGGTGGTGTGCAGAGTCGTTTGATGATTGGCATTTGCATTCCATAGATGATTTTGTCAGAGCTATGAGATCTGAGCTCTTTCATAGAGAGCATACATGTTTATGAGGGTCAACTGTATCTAGACCTGGTCTAATGTCAGACACTGTTAAGTTGTATCCGTTTTGTTGCATAAATTCTTGTTCCAAAAGGAAGCAATTGTCTTGATTACTCAATTTGACCCATGCATGTGCAGTTGGTGGGATGTTTCAGATCCAAAAGCACTGATTAGGGCCTTTCGAAAGGTTATGGACTTATGGTATCAATTGCCTCTTATACTGTATATTGTATTGCTTTTATATATGACATATGACTGAATATTTTGGCTGAAGGTGAAAATATTGTATATTACTGTAGTTTCCATTAGATGTTAAGATTTAATTATGTGCTGAAAGGTTTATGCACTGGTCTCTGAGAGATATATTACTTCTTTAGATGGAGTTAGACCTAGAAAACTCTATATCTGAACCTACCTGAAACAATTGCTGTATCATGTTTTGATTGTTGGTATTTGGGATATAGATGATCTTCTGTCTTTGGTGATGAATACCTAAATCCACACCATTCCTCTCTTGTTTTGCCTCTTGAGATTTTTAAGTTCTCTCTAATTTTTTTTAATAATTTATGTTTGGTTGCTAGGAAAACGAAGGAAAATTATCCCTTTTCTGTGGGATTTATAGGCTTTTTTATCTGGGCCTTGTTTTGTTGTAAAGTTGTGATTTTTTTTGTTTTTGTTTTTTTTTTGTTTTTTTCATTTCCATGATTGTAATTTGTATTAAATATCATGACATTGTTGAATAGGTTATTTTTTTTGGCTCGCATTATGGATTGGGCTGTGTGTTTTTGTTTAGTTTTCGCCTATGCAAAAAAAACAACTTGAGTGGGCCTTAGCAACCTATTTTGGAAAAGAGGAAGGTCCATGTGAACTCAGTTTTAGTGGGCTTTCTTATTTTGTAAGAGACCAAGGAACGGCTAAATTTTCAAACAAAACCCATTTTCAGAAAGGTAGGTTTCTTTTTGGACCATCTTGACTGTCCACACATGGAACCGTAATTTTAGCTTCTCTCTTCAGTTTTCACCTTGCTTTCCTCTGTGTCTTTGTTTTAATTATTGTTTGGTCGAACAGTCCTTCATTTTGCCCAATGATGTACAAATCAAAATTTAATTGAGCAGTTTGGCATGGTTGTTAATTCATTATCAGCCCTTTACTCACCACCACTTTCACAACCACCATCTACTCTTCATTTAACATACATCTATACATTTATATATATACACACACTCTTTTGTTTTTATCTGGTGGTGGTTTGTAAAGGCTTTTGATGAATGCCCATTGCCTTAAAAAACTGTGGATGATCATATCAAAGCTATGAGATCTGAGGGCTTTTCTTTATTTTTCCTTTACATGCATTTATTATATTATATTATGTGTTTTGATTTGGGTTGTTGTTGCTGTTGTTGTGAATGATGATAAATGCACTGGGCTCTGAGCAGTTTTAATTTATCACTGCATTATTGATGGAAATGCAGCCTAGAAAGCTGTTTCTGATACTCCATAATTTTTTATATGTATATATAGTTGAGCATATTGTAAAATTTGCAAGATTTCTTGTTCTTTGAATTATTCTATACGTAATGTTGGGTCATAATATATTTTTTTAAATAGTGAAATTCTTTCATATTTGCTTGCTTATTGTTGTTTCTTTTAAACTGTGGAATGTTATAATAGTAAACAAATAATTGACTATAAAATTTGGTCACACATGCCTTAAGATAAACATTAATTTTATGCATTTTGGTTCCTTTTCTAAAATGTATGTGGCCCTTGCTTGGCTATGGTTATAGTTGGTAATTCCTGATTCCTTTTCTTTTTCTACTAGTTTGCAAGATATTTTTAGACTCTTTTTTTTTTTCTTCACTTATTTGATTTCTTTAACCCAAAATAGCATTGAAAGAGAATTGAAGACTTTTTCATCTGCCCAATGATGAAATTGCATTGTGACAGTTATTTTGATTTTCATTTTGAACCCCCATTGGCACATCTAGTGAGCCCACCAGCATGTGTTCTGGACTACTAGTTGCTGCTGGCTGCTGGTTGTGGTGGTGGTGGTGGTGGTGGTGGTGGTGATGATGATGATGATGGTTGTTGTTGTTGTTGTTTTTATTTTTCTTGTTTCAAAATGTGGGAAGGCTCTAAATGAAAATCATAAGCTTCACTGTTCTTGAATACACGATCTGAGGGCTGCAGCGGCTTGTTCCCCGTAACCAACCTTTTTCCTCCTTTAAAATGGTGTATTTTTTTTCTTTTTGAATTTTTTGTTGCATAAATTCTTGTTTCAAATGGAAGCAGTTGTCTTGATTACTCAATTTGACCCATGCATGTGCAGTTGGTTGGATGTTTCAGATCCAAAAGCACTGATTAGGGTCTTTGGCAAGGTTATGGTCTCAATTGCCTCTTTTACTGTATATTATATACTCCCTCTGTCCCACTTAGTTTGTCCTATTTGAAAAGTTAAACTTTTTAAGGAAACATCATTTATTGTCTTGTCTAACTTTTAAAAATGTATTAGCCAAAACTACCCTTAAATAAACTTATCAAAAAATTGAATTTCTTTTCAAATGGAGTAGTTTTGAAAATTAAATAGGAGTATAATAGGAACATTAGTAAATTAATGACTTTTATTATTAGAAACGGGACAATATTTTGGCACATCCCAAAATGAAATAGAGGACAAACTAAATGGGACGGAGGGAGTAGTTTTTATTCATTACATATGTGACTGAATATTTTTGCTGAATGGTAAATGCACTGGGCTGTGAGAGGTATGTTGCTTCTTTAGATGGAATTAGATCTAGAAAGCTCTATATCTGGATCTACCTGAAACAATTGCTGTATCATGTTTTGATTGTTGGTATTCTGGATATAGATGATCTTCTGTCTTTGACTAACATACTCAAATTGTGGAGAGATTTTTTATTATTTTTTAAATGATGTTGCTTTGTCTAAGTTATGCCTTCTGTATGATTGAAGTCTTTGAGCTTTACAGTATTTACATCTGCCCAATGATGAAAATAGTCCTGTTGAGCGGCGCTTTTGTTTTCTCGTTTTTAGCCTCCATCTCTACTGCCACACTCACCATCATCAATATGCTGCTGCTGCTGCTGCTGCTTCTTCTTCTTCTTCTTCTTAATATTATTATTATTATTATTTTTATTGGTTTTGGTAGAGGTGGTAGTGGTTGGTATTCTTATTACCATAAAAGATGTTGAATGGCTTTTAAAGAGAATCATAAGTTCACCGTCGGTGAATCATTATAGCTATGAGATCTGAGGGCTGAAGCTTAGTTAATTTTTTTCCCTCGAAGCATTTTCTATTTTCTTTTACAAGTTTTGGTTCTAGAAGTGTTATACATTATATCTTTCAGTCTTACTTTATTTTATTCCCTTACACTTGTTTTATATAAAATTTCAGATTATGATTGCTAAGTATGTAGTAATGTTATGGTTACAATTTGTATGTTTGCATAGCTGCTACTCCTTGAGTACTTTCAGTTGATCTTAGGTTTGTGAAGTAGCCTTGGATATGGTGCTGTAGGTTTATCATTAAGTATGATATCACCCACCATCCATTTTGCCCGATGATGTACAACTCAGAAGTATTGAACGATTGCGTTGTTTTCATCCATGGTTGCACTTTATGCGCCACCAAATGGACTGTGTTTGTGTGTGTGTGTTCGCACGTGTGCATGTATTTTTGTTTACTATTTGGTGGTGTGAAAAGGCCTATGGTGAAGCCAGTGGCATTAATCGGAGATGATCTGTTTTAAGCTATGAGATCTGAGGGCCTTGCTTTTAGCATATTCCTTTTTGGTGGTTTTGAGTAATTTCTCTGCAATCTGTAAACCTTGGATGATGTGTTTTGAGATAGAGATCTAAGGTCTTTTCTTTTCTTTTTTAATTGTATTTAGTTTCTAAATGTTTGTTTATGTGTGTTGGACTTGGGCGTGTTTCACATAGTAATTTCCTTTGGTAAATGAAACAAGGATTGGTTAGGAATATTTAGTTTAACTTTACAGTTTTTTTTCCTGGGTTTTTTACCCCGAGATTTGAATTTTTGGATTCCAGTGTTGTTTTTTGTTTATTGATTTTCATTCTCTATTTTGTTTTCATTTTTTGATTTTGTATTGACTTTACTAAAAGTATGGTTTTGTTAAATACACAAAGGATTATGTTGAATAGCAAGTTTATAGTTTGCAGAGGTGGTCTCTCGCTATTTCTGTTCGTTTAGTCCAGAATGGCAGAATCAGTGGAGCATATATTTTTATATGTCAAATCAAGCTACTAGTGTGGACAAAACCCTCTTCCGCCTGCTTAATCTTCTCATGCCTGGTTCAGGTTCCATCGGTGATTGGGTTAAATGCCTGTTGAACTTGTACCTAATAATTTTGTGGTCACTCGGAGAATTACTTCTATTTGTGGCTATTCTACGGGACCAAACATGGATGCTACAATCTAGTTTTTGACAATGAATGAATCCTTGTAAGCTGGTCCTCTCCATCAACAGGGTTTTTCCTACTCCACACAAACATGCTTGGTCTTGGTTCCAAGTTCTCGTAAACCTGTTCATTGAACCTTTCTCCCACAGGGTTGTTTGAAGTTTAATTTTAGGTGCTGCAGTTTGTATTGATTGTATTTCTATACTTGGTGTGCGGTCAAAGTAAAAAAACTCCTGGGGAAGCTTTTGTGAAAGTAAAAGCTATATGTTTCCTGCAATCTCTGAAGAGAAGAATCCTTGGATCTGATGTCATTTTTGCGGGACATTCCTGGAATCTAATCACTTGTTTGAGAGACTTTATGTACCCCCATCGGCCTGGCTGATGCCTATGCCTCTTAAAAAATTTTGGATTTCTCTTCTGTTTTGTGCACATGGAAGCCAATATGGCTCCTCACTTGTTAGCCTGTTGGGCACAATTGTACATGATGGGGCCTTATCTGAGTCATCCTAAATGGTTTGGGCTCCAAGGCTTCGTTTCTCAATAAATGAAATTATTAGCTGTAAAAAGTGTTATGCTTTCCTTATTGATTTGACATATGCCTCCTGGATTAAAATGTTGATTATATGAATTGACGAGAAGGCATGCATGTGTATGTGGTACGTAATTCTTCTCATTACGTACAATGTTTGTATTAATGGCTATTTATTAATGTTATTGATGACGATTTTCTCCTACCTTGACTCCAAATTTTCTATTTCACTCCTTTTGCTTTATTATATACTTCATAAATAAAAATATGTTACATGTCTATTTAATTTATTAAATGCTAAATTTATATTTTTTATTATTTCAATTTCTTAAAATAAATAAATAAATAACTCATCATATTTAAGTAATTAAAATAATAGAAGGCATAAATTTAACATTTAATAAATTAAATGAATATGTGATATATTTTTATTTGTGAAGTAGGAAAAGTAGGATAGAAGATTTGGACTCTCCTCTCACTAACCAACATATGAATAAAAGCTTAAAGATATTCTGATAATTTTTTTAACATTCCCCCACCCTAATAGCTTTTAAATGACCCCTCTAAAAGCCTTATGTACTCCAGTAATTTTTTTTTTTTACTGGAATCTCCTAGTTATATTTCCTTAGTTAATGAGATCTTGATAGATATTTGGCAAAAAGAGAAGGAAAAAAGAAAAAGAAAAAGGAGCGCTGTTGATTTTCTGACAAATCTGAAGCAAGAATCAAACAGCCAAAAGGAAAACAACAAAAGAAACTAGAGATCGATCATACACAACTTCTCCTGAATTTTTAAACCGATAGAAAACTGGTATTTAGTAAAGCAGCATTAGGATCGTAATTATGATCCTGGTATACCTCAAAAGATCCACTAACTATTTACAATGCATCATACTAAAAATCTAAGAGTTTGAGAGGCTTAAGATTATAAATGTATAAGTAGTGCTGTAAGTGAGTCCAGCCAAGACAAGGATAAACAGTTCATGTTCGTATTTCGAATGTGTGCCAATCTCAGGCTCATGACCAAGTTCAAGCACATGTTCAATCTTGATTTTTTTTTTCTTTTGTAAAACAAGCTCAAACTTATTCTTGAGATTCTTAATTACATTATTCTTTCTTCATAAAAATATCAAGACTATATTTTCTTTTTTATCCTTTTAGAAATCTGTTTTAATTATTAGTTACTAGATTAAAGTTAAGATTTTATTGTTTGAATTAATCAGATAGACTAATTTTCACTTATGATCTTATGAATTTCAACTAACCTACCTTGAATGGTTACAAGTTAAGTGTGCGTTTGGATTGAAATGAAAAATTAAAATTATTTCACCAGCTTATTTTTTGCTACAATTCATGACCCCGCTGCACTTTTTGACACTATTTATAGACCCACTGTACTATTTCAATTAACTTTTACTTTTATCTACAGTATTTTTAGCAATAATTTTTCAATTTCAACAATGTAAGCGGTATCCAAACACACCCTAAATATTTTTTTTTTAACGATGAAATCAACTATATATATCATCAATGAATTAAAAGATTTTATATCTTATGATTTTATCTACAAATTTAGATAATGCAGTATGAATTCGACATAAGCATGTACATACACCCAAACATATACAAATTTCATGCTTATAGGCTCGTTCACAAATAATATAATAATGTACGAGGTTGACTTGTTTAAGAATCAAGCACAAAAGTAAGCCTAAGCTTAGGTTGATCACTAAATAAACGCACATAAATAAGATTGTTGTCAAACTGAGCCTTACTCATTTATAAATAGCTCGGCTCATTATAACCCTATCTATTTGAAATTGAATTGATCACATATGCACCTTTTCAAGCTACACATACTTGCACCTGCAAGAGTACAATTTTAAGTGCATTATCACAGCTCATGCAACAACACCCCCCTCCCTTCCTAAGACAAAAAAGAAAGGGTGAGACTTGAGTCCGTTACGATAGTGACATGTGTCCAAAAGTAAATATGTGTCACTATCTCAACGGTCCAGTGCAACTGGACACTGGACCCAAAAAAGAAAAACACCCCACCCCACCAAAAGAAAAAAACTCTTGTACTCAAGAAAGGCAGCTACTTGCAACTGACAGATGGATTCCTTTTTTTCATCTCCATAATATTGAGGAACTACTAATGAGAACACCTAATCACAAGTTGCAAAACAATGGATTTAAGTTGAAGCTAAAATCATAGAGTACTGTCATCTACATGATACAAAGCCACTTTCTTGGGACCAGCTTTGAGGAAAATAAGACCGTGACAAGTATTTGCGTTTCCACAGAGACCTTCACGATTGGGGTTCCCCTACTATTTACCAAAAAGAAAGGAATGAATTTTGTATTGTTGGTCATAAAGAAGACCCATTTGAGCCTGAGCTCATTGGCAAACACAAACAATAATCCCGGAAAACATAGTGAACCTTTTCTAAAGAAGAACATGGATTTGAATTTGAAGTGTAAAAAAAAGAAAGAAAAAACGAGTGTGATTATAGTTGAAGAAGACAATTATAATTAGGCGAAAATGCACTTTTGGTCCCAAAATTTTGGGTCAATTCCCATTTTGGTCCTAAAATTGATTTCTTTGCTAATGTCATACCTAAAAAATGAAAATCGTTTTTAAAATGGTCCTTTCCGTCAAGCTAGAAACAGAATAATCCTACATGTTTAACAGACCTCCACCTATCAAGCCCACTCATTAAAATAATAATATAATAATCCTATGTGGACACCTCAGTCAGCCAAAACTCACATACCACTCACGTGCGTGCCACCTCAGCTGTCCACCTCATCTTCCCGCGTCCCAGACCCCTCATGTGACCCTGCTCCTCAACTGCCTCAATCACACCTCAGTCATCTACACGAAAATCCCAAAAATCCTCAAATTACAGAGAAAACCCTAAAATTCCTACGTTGTCTTCCTCATCCCGATCCCTAAAATCTCTAAATCAAACCCAGTTTTGAGTTGAACAAAACCCCTAAACAACGAAATCCCTAAAAAAATCCTCAAATTGCACACTAAAAATTGAAGAAAACAAGGGAGAACGTCGTGGGTTGAAGCTTCAATCCAAATCTGCAGCAGTTTCAAGATTTTAGTACCGAGTTGAAGCTCGAAAAGGTAACTTTAGCTCGAAAATGTCCACTTTATCTCTTTCTCTGTGTATGTATCTCTGTCACTCTCTCTCTCTCTCTTTTGCACACACCATATATGTCTCTCTCTAACTTTTTTTACACACTGTCAATATGCCCAGGGACCACTATTTAAGTTTATGCCTTTATTTCAATAGTGTTGTCTGTTTAGTGGGTGTTGTCTGTTTGGTGGGTGATTTGTGTTTGGCCTTTAAGGGAGCAAGTTGGTCCATGTGTTCCCTGTTAGCATTTAGATATAGTTTTATATTGCTTTGTGTTTGAGAAATAGTGTTGTTTATTTAGGATTGTTATAGTGCCAGTGCATGTTTGATTGTTTGGTTTGGTTTTCTAAGTAATGGATTAAATAATGTTGACTATATATCTCATGCATGCAGAATGGACAAGTTCTTTACTTTGCATGTGCACCATGGTGGCCATTTTGATGAAAATCCTCAGAAGTATATGGGGGTGAGGTAGGAGTAGTAGATAACTGTGATCCTGATAAGTGGTCTAAGGTAGAAATTGAGGCCATCTGTAAAGATTTTGGGTATACACATGTGAGTAGGCTGTGGTACAAAAGGCCTGGGGATAATGGGGTGTTCGAACTGATTAAGAATGATAATGATGCAATGTTAATGACTGAGTTGGTGAAGGGTCATGGAGAGATTCATGTCTATGTAGAGCATCTAGTACATGACACTATACTTATTAATGGTGGTAATGGTGTGCCTCTAGATGTTGTTGTACAGGCTAATTATGATGACCCTTTGTTTGTTAGTAATTCTGAGAATTTCAGCTCTAGTGAACCTGATCATCATTTTGATGGTTATTATGATGGTTCTAATTCTGAGGATGATGATGACTGGGATGATGGTGGCAGTGCTGATGGTAGGGCTGGTGGCAGTGCTAGTGGTAGGGATGGTGGCAGTGATGGTGAAGTGGAAACACTTGGGTGCAAGAGACCAGGGAAGGAACCAATTGTTGAGGAACCATAACAGGATGGGGCTATCACCACTGACAGCAATGACAGTTCTGGGGACAGTGATGTAGAAGGGGCAAAATCAATGAACCCCAACCAAAGATATGTGGGTGAAGATAGTGCAAGCAGTGACAGTGATACAATGATGCACATGCATGATCAGATGGGGGATGGGGAGATGAACTCAGACTACACTACTGAGGAGTTGTTGAGCCTAAGTGAGTCATCATCTGATGGTGAGTTTCATGGTGATGGTGATGATGGCAGTGACAGTGAGGGTGGTGCTACTGTCAATGAAAGAGTTGTGAAGAATGTCAGAAGGAGGAAGAAGTTCCCTATGTTTAGATCAGTTTCCAATCCTGAACACTTTGTATTTGAGAAGTATATGTTATTTTACCTCATCTAAGCAATTCAAGGATGCTATTACTGAGTATGCTGTGAAAGGTGGATGGGGGGTGAAGTTTGTGAAGAATGATGCTATTGGGGTTAGAGTCAAATGCCAACCTCCCTATAAGTTTTCAGCTTACCTTGCAAAGCTGCCAAGGGAGATGAGCTAGCAGCTGAGGACTCTGAACTTAGAGCACACATGCACTAAAAGCTACAAAAACCCAAGGTGTTCTGCCAAGTTCCTTGCAAAGAAATTGATGAAGAAGGTGAAGAGGCAACCTGATATTAAGCTAAGGAACATTCAAGAGGTTGTGCATGAAAAGTATGTTGTGAATATCAGTGCAGGAAAAGCTAGCAAGGCTAGGGAAAAGGCTCAGGAGTTTGTTGATGGGTCTTTTATAGAGTAGTACAATAAACTGTGGGATTATTGTGCAGAACTAAGGAGATCCAGCCCTGGCAGTATAGTTGTAATGAAGACACACACATTCAATGAAGGTGACTTGGCTGCTGAAATGGACTTACAGGCTGATCTACCTTATTTTGAGAGACTATACATTTGCTGGTCTGCGTGTAAGCAAGGGTTCAGGGTAGGTTGTAGGCCAATAATTGGGTTGGATGCTTGTCACCAAGATAGGGGGCCAGCTGATGGTTGCAATTGCCAGAGACCCTAATGAGGAATATTTCCCTCTAGCAGTTGCAGTGGTGGAAGCTGAAACCAAGGACTCATGGATTTGGTTTATAAATTTGCTGCTAGCAGACATTGGTGATGAGAAGAGGTGGACATTCATATTTGACCAGCAAAAGGTATCTCTAAAACATGCTCATTTTTAACTTAAGTACATTCAACAAGTAGTGAAATATGTATACATGCTAACCACTGTTGATTTTCTTGGCAAGGGTTGGTGCAAGCATTTGCAGATAATTGGCCACAATATGAGCATAGAATTTGTTGTAGATATTTGTACAACAATCTGAGGAAGAAGCATCCTGGCATACTGATTAGGGAGCTGTTTTGGAAAGCAGCTAAAGCCACATATGCACATGAATTTGAAAGGGTAATGAATGAGATGAAGGAGGTTGATGAGGGTGCATATAATTGGTTGAAGGGACATACCACAACAGTATGGGCTAGACACATGTTCAGAACTGATGCATTAACTGACACAGTCATCAACAACATGTGTGAGAGTTTCAATAGTAGGATACTCAAATTCAGGGGGAAACCCATCATTAGCATGGTATGCTTATTATTTGGATTATTATTTGGATTATTATTTGGATTTTGGTTACCTATATACACTGTTGCATGCACTAAATTGTGGGTTTTTCCTGTTTGCAACTTGAGGACATAAGGTTATACCTAATGAGTAGATTCCAGCAAAACAGGCACAGTATTCTGAGTTTGGAATCTGAGCTTTGCCCTAAAGTATGTAAAAGACTACATAGGGAGAAGGTGGGCAATGGTAGGTGGTTAGCTTGTTAGGCTTCTGACACCAAATTTAAGGTGAAGAATGGACTGTAGAGCTTCATTGTGGACCTGGCTAAGGGGGTGTGCAGTTGTAGGAGATGGGATATCACTGCTATCACATGTTGCCATGCAGTTTCATGCATATTTTTCAACAGAAAGCAAGATAAGAAGTACACTAATAACTGCTACCAAGTCAGCACATACAAAGCATGTTATGAGCACAACATTGATCCACTCAATGGTGCCAATATGTGGACCTTAACTGGTCTCCCTCTTATGCAACCTCCCATAAAGAGAAGGCCACCAGGCAAGCCCAAGAAGAAGAGAGTCTTAGAACCCAATGAACCAAGGAGGGGTCACAGCAAGTGCTTGGGTATTGCCAAGAGGTGCAAGTCCTGTGAAAAGATAGGCCACAACAAAAGAAGCTGCAAAGGTGAGGTTGGAGGAAATTCTTCACTACCTGGTGCCCAAAACCAGAGGAGAAATATACCAAACCAGGTAAAAGTAATGTTTTGAAATTCTGCATGTTTTGAAATGTCAAGTAATGTTCTAACTTAGTTGTATTTGCTGCTGCTTGTAGACAAATTACAATGGCCAAGCTGGTGAACCAAATGCCACAAATATGCCATCAAACCAGCAACAGAGAAGCAACCAAGTAGCCACCCATCAAGGTATAGGGAAGCACTGAGGTTTTCTAAGAGCCAGGCATCTGTGCATGGTCCAAGGGGGTAGGCTGGTGGAGTGCAGGAACACTTTTTGGGTTTACATTTTTGAGCTTTTGTAATTGGCAAGACATGGCCTATTTTTTGGTTTAAATTAACTACCTGGATTATGGCAAACATTTGTAATTGGGTATAGGCAGTGTTAGTAGTTACTGTAACTAGTGTTGGTAGTTAGTCTTTGATGTGGCTAAACTTAGACCACCCATGTACTGCATTTTTGGATATTTATGAATGACCTTATTAATGCAGACCTGAACTTTGATGTGTTTTTTTGGAGTTTTGTTTTATGTTGGAATTGCAATTTGGTAGTGTAGATTTTGAATGTGTTGGTAGTGCAGATCTTGAATTGCACTTAATTGGGTTGTTTTGGAGCTTCTTTTGTTTTGTGTTGGAATTGCAATTTAGTATGGTAGTTAGTCTTTGTGTTGGTAGTGCAGATTTGAAACTGCAAGTTTGGTACTACAGATTTGGTAGTGCAGATTTTGAATTGCACTTAATTGGATTGTTTTGGAGCTTCTTTTGTTTAGTGTTGGAATTGCAATTTGGTAGTGCAGATTTTGAATTGCACTTAATTGGGTTGTTTTGGAGCTTCTTTTGTTTTGTGTTGGAATTGCAATTTGGTATGGTAGTTAGTCTTTGTGTTGGTAGTGCAGATTTGAAACTACAGGTTTGGTACTGCAGATTTTGAATTGCACTTAATTGGGTTGTTTTGGAGCTTCTTTTGTTTTGTGTTGGAATTGCAATTTGGTATGGTAGTTAGTCTTTGTGTTGGTAGTGCAGATTTGAAACAGCAGGTTTGGTACTGCAGATTTGGTGACTTGTAATTAACCTGTTGATGACTTGTATTGCAAATTGGGATGATGATGACTTGTATTGCATATTTACTGCAGGTTAATGCAAATTTGGTAACCTGTTGTGTATTGCAAATTTGGTGAAATTGTTGTACATTGCAGCAAAACAGAATTTAGATTACCAATATTGCAGATTTGGAAAATTAACAATCTAATTGCAATCAATTAAGGTAATTAACAAAGGATAACACTGAACTATGTCATTGCATTGCATATTTCATTCTGACATCATTTGGATACAAAGGATGACACCACATTGTCCTAACCTTGTCCTAACACTGCCTACACCCCATTGTCCTAACCCTGCCTTAACCCTGCCCTAACATTGCCTACACCCCACATTGTCCAAAACATGCTACCCACATACCCCACCCATCTAATTCACCAAAGCTAGAATCACACAAAGGCATATCCCACACAGTATCAGTGACAATATCAAACAGACTATCAAAAACTTCTCCCTCTTCTTGCAGGTTGAAACCTCCACTTGGAGCCTGAGAATTTTCTGCCTCATTTCTGGGATCAGCACCTTCCCACGCTCACAAATCTCATCATCAACCCATTGGAAGAACTTGTACTTATTACCAACCTGAAATTAAACCCAAATTCCAAACAAAATGAACAAACAACAAAACCTTAACAAAATGAACAAACAACAAAATTAACAAACCAACTTACCCAGTAATTGGGACACCCATAAAACCTTCTCTCTGGATTGTTCTCTGTCCAAGACACCACTAGCACGAGCTTTTGAGGGGAGGGGCAATAGCACATGCGTGGTGCTCTCCTCCTCAAGCTTCCCTCCGATGATGCAGAGGCAAATGCACAGCTAGCTTCCATTCTCTTTCCTCGGACTGGAGTGTGAAAAAAGTTAGAGAGAGAGTGACAGAGATACATACACAGAGAAAGAGATAAAGTGGACATTTTCGAGCTAAAGTTACCTTTTCAAGCTTCAACTCGCTACTAAAATCTTGAAACTGCTGCAGATTTGGATTGAAGCTTCAACCCACGACGTTCTCCCTTGTTTTCTTCAATTTTCAGTGTGCAATTTGGGGATTTTTTTAGGGATTTCGTTGTTTAGGGGTTTCATTCAACTCAAAACTGTGTTTGATTTAGAGATTTTAGGGATCAGGATAAGGAAGACAACGTAGGAATTTTAGGGTTTTCTCTGCAATTTAAGGATTTTTGGGATTTTCGTGTAGATGACTGAGGTGTGACTGAGGCAGTTGAGCAGTAGGGTCATGTGGGGTCACATGAGGGGTCTGGGATGCGGGAAGATGATGTGGACAGCTGAGGTGGCACGCACGTGAGTGGCATGTGAGTTTTGGCTAACTGAGGTGTCCACATAGGATTATTATATTATTATTTTAATGAGTGGGCTTGACAGGTGGAGGTCCGTTAAACACGTAGGATTATTCCGTTTCTAGCCTGATGGAAATGACCATTTTAAAAACGATTTTCGTTTTTTAGGGATAACATTAGCAAAGAAATCAATTTTGGGACTAAAATGGGAATTGACCCAAAATGTTGGGACCAAAAGTGCATTTTCGCCTTATAATTACTTACCTTATAATTACTTACCTTAATAGTAAAGCGAGTATATTTTAAGGTTTTTGGTCCGAAACTGAAATGAGGCAGACGCGATTGAGTTTAGCTCAACGAGGAATGCTTGTCTCCTCACTCCGCTGCTCTGTTTCTCCAAAAGCTACCGTCTATTCAACATTTGAATCCCCTGAGGTTATTATTTTTTTATAGTTTTATTATTTTATCAAAGATAAACTGATTCATTAGGAAAAAAAAAAAGTATTCCCAAATCAAACTCAAAATTACTATTGATTTATACGGTTAGAAGATCCTGTGTCCTTTTCTTTTTCTTTTTCTCTTTTTCTAATGAGCCAACAACAAGTTTTAATTGTTTAATTTCAAAATTGATGCCACCGCAACCAAATTTTTCCATTTTTCTCCGTTAACCACTTAAGCATTAAGATGGACATATGTTAACACAATAATTTTACACTAAATTAACGTATTTTGAACATCCGAAAAAATGTTTAACATTCTAATTTGATAATTACAAGAATTTGGGTTTAAAAAAAAAAAAAGACTAATGTAACATTCACAACATTTTTACAATAATTTTATAATAAATCATTTGTAGTAAGATGTTACTGAATCGGGCCTAATACTTGACATCACTTTTTTACCCATCAATAACAGCTTGTTATATAAGATTTTTTTTTTTTTTAGAGATTATTACAATATGCTGCTAACCCACAACTCGAACTCTTTTCCCCCAGTCCTCCAAGCACTTTATGCATGGAGAGGTGCCAATTCAGTTACAAGGCCTTTAGCATGTTACATAAAACTTGTTGTGAAAATGTTGTGAATGTAGAATTACCCCAAAAATAATTATGGCCCTCCAAATATAATCATTAACCCCTTAAATAAATAAATAAAAACTTAAAACAACAACAATTATTAACCCATGCTCTCTTTGGCTTTGTAATCGCAACAATTTTGCTCTCTTCAGAGACTTAGCTCGTAGTTGTAGCAAATATCATATTTTTCTCTCTTATTCTTTCTCTATTATCATTTTAGACTCACTTTATTACTCTCATTTTAGGATTCTCAGTTCCTATTTTATATCTTATCAATCAGTATTTTGTTTTTCTCTTGTGTTTTTTTTTTTTTTTTGGTGATGTTGATATATTTAATTTAAGTTATCTCTTCATTTAAGGTTTTTTTAGTGACCACTCTATAAAAAATTGCTAAAGCAGCAACTACTAACTGTGAAGCAACAGTTGCAGCTTACGGCGGCAAGAAGTGAAAGACCAAATTCACTTCGTTTGGTTATACCTATTGGTTATGTGGCTAACCAGATAATGCGGCCACTTTGTGCATTTTTAGATGTGCACAAAGAGTTTATCTTTGAAACAAAAGTTATTACGCTGAAGATGGAGAAACTAAAAAATAAACTAAAATTATAGGGTAGTTTCTGTGTAGAAGCTATAGGAAGATTCTGGGGATCTTGCTTTATTTTGGAAACATTGGGTAGAATAGAACTTGAAGTGATTTTCAACAATAAAAATGTTATAGTATGTCTTGTGTACTCTGAACCTTAGACTGAAGATTGGATGTTATTACTCTCAAGTTGCCAATAGAGACTGTTTTTGGAGCTTAATGATAGAGATCATCTCAGCCTTTGATGGACCTTGGTTATTGGTGGGTGTTTACAATAGCATCACCTCTTGTGAGAACCTAGAGAAAGAGGAAAGCCTGGCCTAGGAATAGGAGGAATGATAGATTAGAAAAGAGCTCAAATCAAATGGAAACAAAAATCACATGAATTGTGGTTAAAAGAGGGAGATTGTACACTCATCTAACCCTTCCTTTCCTGATAATCTTGAGAACCTTATTGAGCCTTGTATATTGGAGGAAGAGAATGAAGACTTAATCTGGGTTCCTACTACGGAAGAAAAAAATAAAAAAAGAAGGAATGCCTGGCCTTTCTTTGGAAAATATTAGCAGGACAACAATTGGTGGAGGCAATTTAGGGGTGGCTACTCAAAGAGCTCAACCAGACATTTATTACATTAATCCCTAAAGTTTACGGGGGCTTGCAAGTTTGGCTAGTTCAGGCCACTAAGCCTTTGTAACTTCTGCTATGAGGTCATATCTAGAATTCTAGTTGCTAGAATTAGACCACTACTAGAAAGAATGATGGATGAAACTCAAGGGCAAAATTTTTTAAATAACTACAAAACTCAAACAATATCATTAGTAAGCAAAGGTTTGAAACAAATTTGGTTTCTAACAAATCGAGTCCGTTGGACTCGATTTTACTGTAGCAAATCGAGTTCTAAAGACTCGATTTCCATGAGATGCGTTGCTAATGTGGAGAAAAAAATCCACGTGGAAATCGAGTCTCTAAGACTCGATTTCCCTCAGAAAATACCACCACTAACAACCACAATCACAACACACGGCCACCATAAAAACCACCAAGAGAAAAAAAAAAAAATCAAAGACGCCACCGACTCCACACGCCCACTCGCCGATCTCCACACGCTGATCAGCAACCCCAAGCCGCCATCAGAAACCCACGCCACCGATTAGACAACCCACGCCGTCGATTAGCACACAACTCGCCGATCTCGCCACAAAAAATACCCAGAAAAACGCCATAACCGCCGTGAAAGAGGGACTGATCTCGCCGATCTCCAACGCTACACCCACGCCGTGAGTCCATGACCACGCCGAATCCAACCCAACTCCGGTGGCATGCTTTGAACGAGAGAGGGAGAGATGTGAGAACCCACCACGAGGAACCACAAAGACACCAAAACTGGGTTACAAACCCACCACACCACCGACTCCACACTCCCACTCGCCGATCTCCACACGCTGATCAGCAACCCCAAGCCGCCATCAGAAACCCACGCCACCGATTAGACAACCCACGCCGTCGATTAGCACACAACTCGCCGATCTCGCCACAAAAAATACCCAGAAAAACGCCATAACCGCCGGGAAAGAGGGACTGATCTCGCCGATCTCCAACGCTGCACCCACGCCGTGAGTCCGTGACCACGCCGAATCCAACCCAACTCCGGTGGCATGCTTTGAATGAGAGAGGGAGAGATGTGAGAGAGGGAGTGCGAACTGACGAGGATGAAAGAGAGGGAGAATCAGACTCGTTTTTTGCGTTGGGCATTTTCTGAGGGAAATCGAGTCTTAGAGACTCGATTTCCACGTGGATTTTTTTCTCCACATTAGCAACGCATCTCATGGAAATCGAGTCTTTAGAACTCGATTTGCTACAGTAAAATCGAGTCCAACGGACTCGATTTGTTAGAAACCAAATTTGTTTCAAACCTTTGCTTACTAATGATATTGTTTGAGTTTTGTAGTTATTTAAAAAATTTTGCCAACTCAAGTGGCCTTCATTGCAAACAGGAATATAGCAGAGAATATTCTTCTAGCCCAAGAATAGTGGTGCACACTTTCTCATCTTCTAAAAAGAAAAATGGTTATCTAGGCTTGAAACTGTGAAATACACAAGCCTAGAAAAATGGTTTTTGGAAGTTAGACACACGTTGATATGTCTAGATAACCTGTTAAGTGCACAAGAAGTGGTGCACACTTTTTGGAAGTGAGACACATTTTGGAAGTGAGATGAATCTAGATACAACAGGAATCAAGATTTGTTTCAGTTAATTTACTTTATAAATTTTATATATTAATGTGCATCTACAGTGAAATACACAATCTTGATTAATGGTGGGAAAGGGCTTGAACCTGCTAGGTGGCTAAGGTAGTGAGATCCATTATCTCCCTACCTCTTTATTTTTGGCAAGTTTAGTTTTGGCAAGATTGATTAACGAAGAAAGAAACTAGGGCGCCAAGCCTGCGTAAACGAGAACTTCAATGGGCAATTTGAGTAAATATTGTGTCAGGTTTGGGCAGAGCATCAGTATGGATAAGTCTGGGTTATTTTCATCAAAAGGGGTTCATGTCCAATTCTTAAAACATGTGCGCAATCAATAGGGACTAAAGAAACTCAATCAGAATGCAAAATACCTCGGGGTTCCACTGTTTTTTACTTGAAGCAGAAATAAGACTTCGATTATCTAAAGAAAATCTTGATAACAGAATTGGAGGCTGAAAGCAAGACTTTTGTCATGGATAGGGAGAGCAACTTTAATCAAATCGGTAGGCCTTGCCACTCCAACCTATACCATGTCAAGTTTCTTAGTCCTAAAAAAGCTATGTGAGGAGATGGATGCTATGGTGAGAAAATTCTAGTGGAAACCAAACAAGGAGGGCAACCATTGGGACCAACTATGCCAAGCAAAGAGAGAGAGAAGTTTGGGGCTCAGACAATTTTATAATTTCAACTTAGCTTTACGTACAAAGCTAAGGTAGTGGACTGTTGAAAGAAAAGAAAGCCCGTGTATCCAGAATATAACTGCTAAATACAAAGTGGGAAGGAACTGGCTAGAGAGAGACCCACCTAAAAAAGCTTCATGGTCATGGAGGAGTGCAGAGAAAGCCAAATCTTTACTGACCTAGGGAGCCTACAAATTAATCAGTAACGGAGAGAGTACTCTCACTTGAGACGATATATGGATCCCAAACTTACCTACTTTCAAACCTGTCCCAAAATCTCCAGATTATAAAGATAAGTGTTTAGTGGTTTCCCAATTATTAAAGGCGGATGGATCAGAATGGGAGTAAGCAAAACTTCATATTTTGTTTGATTACCAAACAGTAGATGCAATCAAGAAGTTGCCAGCATGAAAGGGGGAGTGGCCAGGACAGTGGATTTGGACAAAGGCTGCAAATGGAAAACACTCAATAAAATCAGCCTATTGGGATTTAACAACCTCAAATGTTGGCAGTTCCACTGTTGTGAGTCTTGTGATGACAAATATTTGAAAAGCCAAAATACATGAAAGACTAAAAATGCTAGGCATAAATGCACTTTTTTGGAGTGCCTATGTTGGTTCTCGAAAATTGAAAATCGTTACTATTTTGATCCTTAACGTCATCTCAGTAATGGAAATTATCTATATGGCAAATAGAGTGCATTGTTGGCATGTTAAATGCTGATGTAGTTAATAATTACACAATAAAATATAATAAATTATACTTCGCATTTTATAGTGTAATTTGCTAAGACAGCAAGAAGAGCCCCCACAAATAAGAAAAAGTAAAAGAAGCATAAAAATGGCAGAAATCAAAGATAAATATCTAAGACTAAGAGCATAAATAAACTCAAGAGAGAGAGAGAGGAACTAAATATTGGATGAGCAAAGGACCAAGAAACTCAAAATCCAAGCTTAAGCTTATGCCTCAAATGCTCTGCTATAATAATTACTTCTTGATTGCAAATTAGTGATATTTAATGCTATGTTTGAAATGACACGGTCCAAAACAAAAATATTTAGTCTAGTGAAGATAGCAAAGAAAATAAATACAAGTATTGTGATTGTAAGTCATAGAATGCTGGACAACACCATCTTCTTCCTCCTAATTATCAAGGTGGCATCCAATCAGAGAGAAGCTCTCTGGAATGCAAGAGGTAAACTCCAATCAGTGTTGGTGGTCTCTCGGCATTCGCATCCACAGTCCTCTTAGTTGTTGAAGCTTAGTGGGTTGAATTTTGTATGCCATGTAGACCATCAAAATAATGATGGCAAAAAAGCAGACAACATACGGATTGTAATAATATCTCCAGAGACTGAGTTCGCTGGGCTCAGCCTCAAAAGGCTGTGAAATAACGACATCATCCATGTCAAAATCTGAAAAAAGAATATTAAAATTTCATTAAAACTTGTTTATATGATATGATCATTTGCTTGAACTATAGAGATATTCAAATTGAACTATCAATTGACACCAACATATGTATATTAGCACTTTGATGTTGCTCTCACATTTTTATCTATGCTAGTTACATTTGTAATGAAATTTATAAAGGTAAAGGATACTGATTCGACCCATTTGGTTGAATACTACCAGAGCTGTACATAATGTTGGCATTGAATTTCACACACACACACACACACACACTTGACATGCTGCAGTCTATAAACCATTATGATTAATTTTTCAGAACATAAACATGTTACATATGTGCAAGTGCCCTCTTTATGTCCCACAGATTTAGGTGTATAATCGAGCCGGGCTTTTCCAAGTAGTGACTGTTCAAGCTTGGCTTGACAAGAAAGATAAATGTTCAAGCTAGGCTCAAGCTTAAAAACAATGTTTGAACTCCAACTTATCAAAAAGTCTAAAATCTGGAGCTCGGTTTGGCTCAGCTTGATTCATAAGTTAAGCTGAGCTCAACCTCAATATCAAGCTTTTGAGCTTAAGATCCAACACAAGTACATTGTCAAGCCTTTGGCTCAAACACCTTTGAATTGGAATTGACATCCCAATTTTCCAACTACACTGTCTAATACTTTTATACATCATTGAATTTATAACAAATAATATAATTTCATAGACCCACAAATGAAACAATTTCACAATATACCGAATTTGGAATTCTACTAAATCAAAAGCAGAATACTATGCAACTATTCACAAACTTCAGAGAATGGCGACATTGCAATTTTCAGATAACAGGATCTTAGATTCACGGTATAATTTCCATATATAGAGCCTCAATTTTTTTTGATAAGCCATATATAGAGCCTCAATGAAAATAAATTTTCCAGGAACTATTTTATAAGGAAACAAAAAAGGTCTAAAATGACTCAGCTACAGCACAAAAGGCATTATATATGGAACCAAATAGAGAGAAATTAAAGTAAGGTAACGAATAATGGAAATGTAGAAATATAAAAGAGAGACCAAAGTGAGAGAGAGCAAGAGAGATTGCCAATACAAGTATAGAACCCTTCGATTACAAGGTGGGCACCGGAGTCTAAACCCTCTTCACTAGCATGAAGCTCCTCCAAATTCAGGACTTGTTCGTTGACCAAAAGAGAGAAAAAATGAGGCTTCTTTTTAGGAAGCTTCGGTCTTCTCATAATATATATTTGTTCCCAATTCTTCAAGTTCTTTTAGTCTCATTGTTTCACTTGTAGGAGCGAAAAATATAGAGTTGGATGATTGGTTTTTGTGTAGGATGTTGTGCTTGAAACCAATCCCCACCAAGAAAAATGGGGTCCACTACTTCTATATGCTGTTGAAAGGAAGAAGAAGAAGAGTGTCCCTGAAGTCGTGGTATTTGTCACATCAATCTAGTACAATCTGATCTTCAAAGGCCACTTAGAGGTCTGATTCCAAAAGAGCAGTAGATTCTCTTGCCTTCGGAATCAGATTGTTTTGGTGGCAGAAGATACTGGTCTGGCCTTATATGCCTAGTAATGCTGAATTTCTGTTTATTCCTTATGTTCTCTTTGGTAATGGAAAATAACTTGCAGATGTAACAGAATATGGTGTTGAGGGACTTGTACAATTCAAATGAAAGAATTTGGAAGATGGAAGAAATGTAAGACAATCAAAAGCTTATTCTTGAATTTAACATAATCTGCTTTCATTGTTTCTAGCCTTGTAACTGGGTCTGAAATTTGATAGCAGGAAATATGTGTAGCAAACTCCTGGTTTGGAGTACTGTTGGTTGTTCACCTAATGACAATGCTGACTTTGTTGAAGGCTGACTCGTTAATGATCCCCAAGGACCTTACCGGTTCTGGTATAAGCCTTGTATCTTCAGGTTTATATTTATCCATATCGATTTCATGTTTGCCCTTCAATTCTTTGTGGAGCCAATTCCCATTAGATATTCTATATGTTGACTAATCAATTGTCATCTAAATGTCTACAACTAGATTACATCATTGCAAGAGGGATGCTGTTGATTTGTTACTTAAGGCAGCAGGCTACCTGGAGTTTTGTGTCAGAGATGCTCTGGTTCATATACCACCAGATACAAGTATGATAACATATTCCAGAGCTTTGGACTCCTTTATGCACCTAGTTTAGTCTAGAGGGATGGGAAAAGGATAATGGGCAGTGGGTAGTGGTCCAAGTGAGCCATGTCACTATTAAAATATGTTTAATAGGTTTATAATCAAGCTTAACAAGCTAAGCTTGACTTGTTTTGTATCAAGCTCTATTATTCATGAGTTTGTTCATGAACAATTTTTTTTTTGCTTGGGTTCAGCTTGTTTATTAAAAAAACCTCTAACTAAGGCTCCAGATTGAGTTGTTTAAGAACAGCTTGGTTTGTTTATAGCCCTACTTTTTCCTCCCCTTTCTTTGTTCATCTCACCTCACTCTCTAGCTCTCTCATCTCGGTTTTTCTCTCTCTTCTCTTTGTAGTGGTTTTTAGACTCGGACCATTCATTGAATCGTAAAAAGGAGAGGTTCAATATTTTTGATATCGAACTGTGATGGCAGCATAATTAATTTAATAATTATTTTTAAAATATATAAATAAAAACATTAAAAAAATAATTAAAAAATTAACTAAAATAGTTTAATTCAATATAGAGATCTATTTTTCAAATATTTTTTATATCATAACTTTCACAAGTCAAATAAGAAATGTCAAATCCTAAGCAAACATAGGTATGAATTACTCAATCAATCCATAAAAGACTAAACAAAAACATTCTTAAATAAAAAACAAATTCAACATTTAATTCATCACCAAACATTCACTAGCAACTGTAATCCAAAATGCTTTCAACATTCCACAGCCAACATAAATGAACAGAGCAGCAAATATATCATCCTGTGTATGAAATTTAATATATACCAACCAGTCAAACACTCAGACCTCAAATTAACAAACTAATATACACAGAGTCACAGACCCATCAAGGAACAAACTAATCAAGCTTAATTGTCTAAACTTAAAAGAATCACTACTTCATACAATTTCTGAAATTCACCAATTTTTTACAACAGACCCATCACCCCAAATATCCAAATACACAGTTGACAAAATGACAGTCCACACACACACACACACACACACATATATATATATATATATATATTCACAAACACATCTCAAGATTCACAACTTTTACATGTAAAAGATTTATCTTACCTAATCAATGAAATCAAGCCAGAACAGAGGAGTGCGGTGACCGACTAGGGAGAGAGGCAGAGATGAGAGTGAGGCAACTGAGGTGAACTTGAGAGAGAGTCTGTTTGGCTAGAAATTTCTGATATATAGTTATTTATTGAGTGTCGTGGTAATACGTGCCTCAAAGAATATTTCACAAATACATATTGTGGTATTTAAATAAAAACTAAAAACTGTTGGTTAAATCCGGGTACCAATATGGGCCTATTTGATTTTGCTGATTTAAATTGTTACTAATTATAAGATACAAATTACTTCAGTCCAAATTTTAAATCAATCAATTTCATATTTTTATATACTTGTTGTTGCATGCCCAAAATATTTTTGGTTTTTGATTCAAAATAATTTTGCAAAATTTGGGGATTCTATTTTTTTTTTAATAAATAGTCAAGTATTCCTAGATAAACTTTGATTCTACTGGGAAATTTCTGTGTAATACAAATATGGTACTGATTTATACAATAAAGCAAAAATTGCAATTGAGGTTGGGCACAGTTGATCATATAAACAAATCAGGTTTTTTTTTCTTTTTTTTCCCCTTCACTGAGGCATTAAGGTTTTGGTTTTGGTTTTGGTTTTGAGGTCTTAAGGTTATTTGAAGTAATGACTATATGTCCCCTGTTTTCTTGTTAACATAAAATATTAGCCTTTGCTATCCAAAAGTTCATATATCTTTGTAAGAAAAGGTTTTGAAGCTTTCTATGATGTATTCAAGCCATATATCTTGAAGACAATCAGGCTAGCATTTACTGTATGAACCAAGAGTAAGGGTGTCCAAGACCAAGACCAACAGAATAAGTCAAAATCTTCTGTCCCACTTTTTCTCCTCCACTCTATACTCCACCAATAAAAATTTGCCACGTGTTCACCTAATTAATTAAATAGTACTATTAGTTAATAACGATAGCATTAATAAGTCAATAATGATAGTATTTAATTAATTAGGTGAACACGTGGCAAGTTTTTATTGGTGGAGTATAGAGTGGAGCAGGAAAAGTGGGACAGAAGATTTGGACTCCAACAGAATTGGCTGACTTGCTATCAAACAACCCGAACTCTAACCAATATGATGAGCACGGCAGTTGGCAGAGGTTCTAGAATGTCGAGATTCAATAAAGTCAGTTCAAGTGACAAGTGACCGAGTTTGAAACTTGAAGGACCTGATCAGTCTAATATTCCACAATTTTCTAGCAAGTTGTTTGCCCAAATTGTCTATTTCAATCAAAATTCGAAAAGTTTTAACTCTCTCTCTCTCTCTCTTGATATAAGGAGATCTTGGCCAGGTTCAGCAAAATCTACTCTCTTGCCACAAACTCGACTCTGACCAACACCCACCTGACATCCAATAAGACCTAATCCCTCTGATCCAATGACCCTTCTCGGTAAGCAGTGGGTTGATCTCATCTTCCCCCACCAGAAGTGATCAGGTCAAGTCCGAGTTGGGCACAAACCCGACTTGGACTGACCGATGAACACCCCTAACCAAGAGATTGCAATACCTTGTATTTATTCTTATCTTGATATTGGTTTTAGAATATAATTAAATATGATATTTTTTTTAGTTGGTAATAAAATTTAATTTTTTTTGAGAAAGTATTGACGCAAGAGAGGAAAGATAAACAAGAAAAGAATTTGATCCAAGAATGAACAAAATTCTATTGAAATGTCGATTACAAGGCCATAATTTAATAATAAAATATTAATAACTAGTTCTACTTCTAATAAAATATAAACATTCATGTGTTCTCATATTTCAAATATACACTTTGATCACAAGAGGGAAAAAAAGCCTTGCATGTGTTCCCTTGTTCTCTGAGCCAAAATTCCACAATGCTCACACTTACTACAACGCCCCACAATGATGCCTCTTCAAGGGCAGTCCTAAGAAGTTGAAAATCTCCAAGGGTACCATTATTTTTATAGTTACAAACAGCCTAAAAGTATTCCATAACAACCACCTTTGATAATAGAACTGCACAATCCTTTGATAATAGTCTTGTTCTCTTTGGAAGCAATAAAATGTTAAGGCAAAGTAGATCAGATTTTTTTTTGGTTGGCATTGCATTTGAATATAGAGTAGAGTTTGCCAAATCATATTAAACTTTGTGTCTTGTATTGTTTTTCTTCTATTATTTTGCATGTTTTTCACAATAAATTGGTTCTAGCGTTTCCACTATCACAAAAAATTGGTAACAAAGCTATTGGTTTGGGATCCTAGGGATTTCAAGCACAAAGTTTGAAGTAAAGCCCTTTAGCTTCAACAAAATAAATACCAAGAACAAAACCAAAATTGATGGTTAATAACTGAGTTAAGAAGGGGAAGTTAAAACTAAGTGCTTTAAATTTTCCTCCAGCCAAAAGCAGGACTTTGTCCATAATCCAAAATAAAATTTACAGTTGGAAAGAAGAAGCTGCTTCTTTCATGCATTTAAGTTGATCTACATCCATTAAGCCTCCTATCAACAATAGGTTTTAAATGTAGTTTTCCATATAAACCAGCATTATATTGTTGTGTCTGAATATGAAAGATTCTTCTTAATACAGGGTCATACTGATGGCCACATGGCACTGCTTCATATGAGTACTCACTCATTGATTGTCGGTGATCATTGTGTTGGGTAAGATTCTTAAGATAACTACTCTACCATATTATGGCATCTTTACATGTAATCTGATTGGCAAAATTTTGTAAACAGGACTACGCTCTATTATTATCCAGATTTCTTAATTATATTTAAGAAGAAATGGCTAGAGGTAGAAACACAACAGTTTGGTGTGTCCTGGCAACCATGTTAAGACCTTCACTTTCTAGAGGTTTTTGAGAAAAAGAAGGGGGCAGGGGGTTGGCTCATGGACTAACAACTTAAGCTACCAAATAAAATGATTGAAATTTTTTGAGATTGCAGTCTGACTTCCAAATTAAATGAGTACAACTATATGTTTATACATTGTAGAGTTTTTAAGCTGAATTGTTTAAATTCGTGTTGGCACATGTCTGATGAAGTGAGTTTTTTTTCAGCTAATTTACTATTTTGTTTGATTTAGTACAAGGTGAAATATTGTAACAAGATTTTAGAACCTCCAAATGCATACAGTGCTAATTCTATACCACATATTTAAGATCCAATCATTACCATGATACAAGCATTCGTTTAAGATGATTAGAAATACTTCTTCCACGTCTGCGTGAAGCAGTTGGGGGAATGGGGGGGGGGGGGGGGGTGGTGGTTAGTGTGTGGAGAAAACTGATTAGTTTCTCTGTTATATCCCAATGCACACTTTCCAATAAGTCAATTTGAATGCTATTCAGAGAACCACTCTTTCAATTGAGTCAAGTTCTCATAGAAGTCTAACTTCCCAATTTTTTGACCATCCGATAAACCTGTTTGCTTAATATTGTCATGCAAGTTCGTAGAAGCATTTCATCAAACACATAATTTTCATTACAAAACCACAAACGAAAATAGAAATAGAAAATAAAGACAAAGTCAAAACAAATCATTGAAAATACTATGAAACAAAAACCACAAAGAAATCAAATGAATCCTAAACAAAACCCACACACAAATCAGAGGAAACCCAAACAAACCCACAGAAAAAAATGAAACCCATAGAAAACCCTAAAGCTTTTATGATTCATATTTAGTAGAAAGAGTAGTAGAAAGAGAGAAATAGAGTTGAGAAAGACAAAGCGAGAAAGGTTTTTTGAATCACTGACTCCAGAGAACAGAGGAAGAGAGTGCGTTTGCTGAGAATAGAGCACGACGGTGAGATTAGGGATCGAGTTGTGTGGCACAGAGCACGGCGGCGAGTTAGGGATCGAGAGGAAGTTGAGAGTGAGCTAAGAGTTAGGGTTGGTTTTTTTTTGGTATTTATAGCTGCCCCTAGACCTGTGTTTTATAAAACGCAGCTTCGTACATGTTTAAGCCGCGTTGTTCAAAAACGCAGCTCTATACATGTTTAAGCTGCGTTGAATGAAACGCAGCTCTTAACATGTTTACGCTGCGTTTGAGAAACGCAGCTTTGATAAAGATGGAAAAAAAAAAAAATTCCCAGGACGGGTCTATAGCCGCGTTTTTAAAACGCGGCTTTAGCCCTACCCAGAAAGATGCTCTATAGCCGCGTTTGGTAAACGTGGCTATAGGTCCAGTGCTGGACACACACTCCTTCACACAAAAAACGCAGTTACAGAACGATACTACTTGGAATATATCAAGGGAGTTAATCTTGTACTAGAGGTTGTACCAGTTTAACTAGTGAAACGATATATTTCAATACTGGTGTACCGTTTTGGATTTATCGTTAATTTTTATATTTATAAATATATGTGTGTATTATAATAAATATAAAAGTTTACCATAAAACAATTTAAAACAAATTATTCATGATTTTAGACTTTAATATCAATTAAAAGAAAAAGAAAAAACACAAAAAAAAAATAGAAAACTTAATTGTTCATTGCATACTAAAAAAACAAATAATGCTAATAAGTTAATGCAAATAAGTTACCATTCAGCCCTTACAAAAATTCAAAAATTACAAAACTAAAAAAAAAAAAAAAAAAAAAAAACTTTTTTCTATACTGCCGATATTGTCTGAAATTGGCCGATACGACCGGTACATGACCGGTACGGCCGGTACGTAACTGGTACGGCCGGTATTTAAATCGGTACGAAATGTTAATGTTTCAATACCGGTACACATACCGGTACGGTATCGACTACACTAAAATATATAATATTCGGTGGTTTACTAAAAGATTAAGAGTTTTCAATTCTTATTGTAATATGAAATAGTAGTCATGTCGCTTATACTTTGGCAGAGGAGGTGTTAATTGTAACTCCTAGATTTGTGTAGAAGATTGTCCTAACTTCCTTTTGCCTTGTCTGTGTTGGAGTACATTTTTTTACACCTAATATTATTTAAATAACACCTATTTATTATTGGGCATGCCTAAATATTTTCTGACTATTACTATGCTAGCCCACAACCTTTCTCCTCTCTATCACAAAACTGGGCTATAAATGCAAAACACTATGGGACCTCATATTTTCTCATAAAAGCCCAAATTATTTAATGAGTGAGATAAAATCTAATCCTTTCTAAGGCCCAAGAATTTTATACCTAGCAAATATTCGAAAAAACCCATGATACAAATTCATGGCAATACTATCTTTTCCAATGAGATTCAGCCCCATGATCAAAGCCTATGATTCAAACCCATAGCAAAGTATTCATAAAAATAAAAAAATAAAAAACCCAATTCCCACTAGCAATATCAAAAGCCCAATTTCCATTGGCAATATCAAAAGCTCAATCTTCATTGGTAATATCAAAAGTCCAGTTTCCACTGCCAATATTCAAAGCCCATTTTTCATTGGCACTATTTTATCAAAGAACCCAAGATTATTAACGCTTGGCAAAGAAAAAAAATATCATGGTGTAATCATTGCTTATTGCTATGGCAATCACCTTATAAAAACTCATTGGGAGTTATCTTGAAGATTATGATCTCATGTTATAAACCCATGAAGTGCACGACCATCATTTGTGTCACAACATCAACACTCATGGTAAATATTCAAACCCACAAGCTCAACATTTAAATTATGATGCAGTTCTTAGAAACCACGCGCATTATTTACAATGCAGAATTCATGGTAAATGATTTACAAAGGCATTTTGAAGCTTGTCCAATTGTTTCAAATATTACAACTAATTGCCCAAAGGCCCATTGCAAGTATCCATGAAAAAACCCAAAATATTTACTAATAAAAGTCCATGAGGAATAAAAACCTATGGCAAACATGTGTTGCTAATGTCCCTTTTTGTAAGATGCACACAACTCGCCCCAAAGGAACCAGCCCATGTAAGCAAGCTCAATCCAAATGACCCCAGTAAGAGGCAGAGGATTGAGAGTAGACAACCAGCCCTTGTTCATCCCTAGCCAAAAAACAACTAAAGACCCTTACAAGAGAACCAAGCCTTTGAGGATGAAATAGGGGTTGTCCCATTAGTTTTCTGTCACCCTCTACCTGACGTGAATAATGCTCAAGGGCTGTCATATCAGCTGAAGTCTAAAGGATGATGGAACTCTATCATCTTCCTCGAGACTATACCTCCAGCGGAAGGGGAGCTAAAACCAAATTGCCCAAACCTCAACAAATTAGTGCTATAAATGTTAAAAAAACGATCAAGACATGATTCATGTGCCAAACCCATGAATCCTAGAGGGGAAAAATTAGGAACATATGGTTTGGAGGGCATAAATGGATCTCCAGCGGAACCTTCTGAAGTGGACTTAGAGTTTGACACCTGACTTGGGGTGTTGAATCCTACTTCTTGAGGTCCAAATCTCAGTTGCAACATTATGATTCATTCTTGATACACACCTTAATCCCACTATTTAAGCTCAAACCCAAAAATCCAACCATTTAATGCAAAACACTCCAAAATCCCATCATTACCCAAAGAAGCAAGGTGGCCCCTAAAGTAAATCTCCTACTTCTGAACAAAATCCTAGAAAGATTAACCTTGATTCACTACCTTTAATCAGTCTTACAATTTTGGATTCTTGTTAATTAATGTTTCTCTAAAGCTCCATTATAAAAGCATAGGTACCTCTGCGCACAAAAAGATAGCTACCCCCCTCTAAGACTTGGGATTCATTTGCCATTTTTGCTAGTGGTTTAGCTCTCCTTAAGCTCACCACTCATTATCTTTAGCCCACACTCATCTAATCCCAGATATTCTTTTCCCCCCTTTACACAATCACAGCTCATAAATGTCTTCCAACTAGTCACAAACAACCCACTACTCACAAAAAGCTTTAATCTTAGTATTAATCATATCTCACTCACTCACTCAAAACAGCCCACATTCACCTCGTTCATGCCTTATAAACACACACTCACCAACATCTTAGTTTAATACTTGCTGCACTGATTTGGGATCTCTCTCTCCCTTCACACCATGCCAATTAATCATTTTCTTCTTCCTATGGAACCTTTAATTTTTACTTTTTATTTTACTGTCGAAGGATATGATGTATTTATAACGATCAAACTCTTCCCTCACATTGATGAAATGATGGCCGAAAGTACAATAAATTCCTTTTAAGCGAGACATACAAGGACCCCCCCGGAGCTAACAATTTTCCTAATCTAATTATTGATTGCTGGACTGTGTAATTTCACCCTTACCGTTGGACAATTTATCTTTCTAGACTTAAGCGTAACTTCACCCTTACCACTGGAGAATTTATTTCCCTTGAACTATCAGAACATGACCACTAATGTACTAACTAAGTATTGTAAAGTATTTCAATTGGGCTTTTGTTGCTGTTTTGTTAAGTGCAACCTTTGTTTTTCTTGCTTGGATAGGCTTGTCATCACACCGAAAGCCTTTGGGTGCCATCTCAAGAGCCCATAGTTGAGTTTCGGCTTGGTTTCCCAACATTTTATTTAGAGACATCAATTTCCCTCTCAATAGCCTATTACATGATATGAATGAATTTAATGCTTTTGTTTATTTTATTTTATTTTAAAAAAAAAATTGGGGAAGAGGATTTGAGTATGGTTCTTTTTACTAGAGTTGAAATAATATTACTAAAAACTTAAATAACTAACTAAATAAATAAATTTGTAGTTTCATTTTGAGTTTGTCTAAAGCCTTACCAAATTTCACAATGGTTGAAGTGGTGACTTGTAATTAAATTATAATAGATATGAATATATGATGTTAAAGATGATTTGATCTAGGCAAAAATATTACTTTAGCCTCTACATTTTAGAGTCATAGTCAATTTAGACCATTCATTTTGTTCAATGTTATTTTTAAATTGCAACCAATTTGATCGTTAACTTATTAATAGAAAATACATAAATGACAAACAATTTATACGGTTGGCACATAAGTTTTAAGTGTGCCTAATATTATAATAATAAAAATATAGAGACCAAATTGATTGTGAGTTGAAAATTAATTGTGAACTCAAAATCTAGAAATCAAATTGATTGTAAAATGAAAATAACATGGAACAAATTAACTGCTACAACAATGTAATGACAAAATTAACTATAACCCCAAAATTTAGTAACCGAACAGTATTTTAACCTTTGATTTTAAAGTGATATTATAAATGCTAGTGCCACAAGCCCACAATGATTGCCTTGAGATGGGTTGAGAGCCAGCCCATGTGAACACAAATCAGTGGGCTTTCTTACTTTGTAACAGACCAAGGAAGGCCCAAATATTCAAACAAAGCCTATTCGGGAAAGCAAGGATTTTTTTTTTTTTTTTGTGGGTAAAATTATCCACTATAAAATCCAGGAACCATCTTCAGTCTTCAATTTGCTTTCATTTCCTGTGTCTCTGTATTATAATTATTGTTTGGTAGAATAGTCCTTAGTTTTTTGCCCAATGATGTGCACCAAAATTTTATTGAGCGGTTAGGCATGGCTTTTCAATTCATTATCAGATCTTTACTCAACACCACCTTTCACTACCACCACAACCACAACCACCTTCTACTCTTCTTTTATCATATATATATATATATACACACACACACAAATTTTATTTTCTATGGTGGTGGTTTGTAAAGGCTTTTGATGAATGCCCATTGCCTTAAAAAAAAAACAACCGTGGATGATCATTCAAAGCTATGAGATCTGAGGGCTTTTTATTTTTTATTTTTATTTTCATTTACATGCATTTCTTATATCTGGGTTTTTGTTTTTGTTGTGAATGATGATAAATGCACTGGGCTCTGAGCAGTTTTTATTTATTGATGGAATTGCAGACTAGAAAGCTGTTTCTGATACTCCATATATATTGTTGGGTCAAAGTTTAGTGCTTTGAAAATACCCACATGTACCCAAGTAATTTATCTCTATCTGTATATGTCCAATGATTAAAAACTCAATTGACTTTCTTCACCAGCCTTTACTATGTTTTCTCTGTTGTCATCATCATTATTATGAGATATGGCTATAGCTATGACTATGAGATATGGGGGATTTATCTCAGTAGTACCCTTATCCTGTTTTATTAGAAATCTAATGTTTGAATTCTTGAACTGCTAGATGGTGATTAGAAGTACACTATTTGACTCAGTCAATTCTAACTTATAAGTTTGTAAAACCTTTATTGCTCCCTTGTTCTTTAATTCCTTTTGGTTGTAAGTGGTGCTTTTGGTTCCTAGTCATTTTCCAATTAGAATTTTTTTTCAAATGGTGAAAGTATTTCATACATGCTTTCTTATTGTTATTTCATTTAAACTGTGGCATGTTATAATAGTAAAAAAAGAATTTTGACAATAAACTTTGGTCACAGTCACACACCTGTCTTAAGATTGACATTAATTTTAGGCATTTTGGTTCCTTTTCTAAAATGCATGTGGCTCTTGCTTGGCTATGGTTATAGTAGGTAATTTCTGATTCCTTTTCAATTTCTTCCATTTCTCTATATATTTTAGATTACCTAGTTTTTTCTCCTAGTATTCTTCAATTGATGAGGTCACTTATTTGATTTCTTTAACCCTTAATTACATTGAAAAAGCATTGAAGCCGTTTCATCTGCCCAATGATGAATTCAAATTACTCTGTGACAGTTATTTTGATTTTCGTTTTGAACCCCCATCGACGCATCTAGTGAGCCCACCAGCATGTGTTCTAGGCTACTAGTGGCTGTTGGCTGTTGGCTGTTGGTTGTGGTTGTGGTGGTGGTGGTGGTTGTTGTTGTTATTGTTGTTGTTGTTTTTGTTTTGAAATGTGGGAAGGCTCTTAATGAAAATCATAAGCTTCACTGTTCGCGCATACATGATCTGAGGGCTGCAGCAGCTTCTTCCCCTGTAACCAACTTTTTTTCCTCCTTAAAATTGTTGTATTTTTGTCTATTTAAATTTCTTATTTACTCCATTTAGCATTAAAAGTTTAAACTTGTGTTTCACATTGAGGTCTCTGATGGTTAATAGGAGTCTTAGGCATGGTCGTATTATCTTTGTTCAATGGGTTTTTATTTTGACAAGGTTCTATGTTAAGTGTATCTTTGTTCAGTGGGTTTTCTAACTCATAAGTTTTAGTCAAGATTCTTTAATAAGTCTCCATGTGAATTTTGTCTCTGGCTCTCATATCATTATATATTCTATAAACTTGGGAAATATTATTTGTCAGACTTTAAGTGGACCATATGATTATGCATCTCCATTTCCTGATTCTTTCATGTACAGGTTAAATGTTAATTTACATTAGGCAATGTGAATTTAATTTTTTAGACCGTATTTACTTGATTGCAGATTTGTAGTAGCCTTGGATTTTTCATTAACAAAATGTTTGAATTATGTTTTCTTTTCACTGTATTGTTACCAAATTATCTTAATGTGTTGAGTTAAACAAGTATATATATTTTCGTTTTTCCCTTTAATGCTTGATTCCTGTCAGTTTGTTTTACTTTATTTGCAACTTAATAATTTTGATTTCCTAAACTAGTTATTTGGATGGTTTGACTATACTATCCTTTTATATTCGTCAGTTTTTGGCATGCTACATTTCTATACTGCACTATGATGGACTTCTGAACTGTATTTATCGGTTGCATGGTTTCAATTTATCGATAGCCTTTGTGCGCCACCACCCTGTCTTCGCCATTATGTGGTTGTGTGTGTATGAGGGTATGTATTTGTGTATCCTTGGTGGTGTGCAGAGTCTTCTACAACTGCTTATATGATTAACTCCAATTAACTCAATATAATCTTATGGCCATGCTCATTATATCAGCCACACAAATTCACCTTAGCAAATATCTATATAGGGAAATATTTTCTACTAAATCATTGGTCCTACCTCAAATTTTACTCTTACTAGTGCATTACTTGATTTTCATAACCTATGAAAAGGCTGTTTTAGATGACTTCCACATTGACAAGTCTAACTCCTAAAAAATGCATACCTTTGTGATTCTGCTTTCCATCTATTACCATCAATCATAAAGTGATCTCAAAAAAAAAAAAAAAAGTGATATCAAAAAGATCATAATTATAACAAAGTTAACAATTAACATGTTGAACAATATATTTGTCAATAGCTATAAATATTATAAAATTAATGCTTATATTACTAACCATACCTTATAATCCTTGCTACCTTCAAAGAGCTATTGAAATATTAATGACATTAAAATTGGAAATTATTAACATTCAGATAACTTGCAGAATATAAGATAGTATAGCAATTTTCCATGTTAGTGTTGCATTGCAATCTAAGCAATCTTATGCCAGTGTGCAGTTTAAGGAAAGTCTTACAACAGAAAACAGCCTCTATATTTTCTTCATTATGCCGGCCTTCATTCTAAAGAAAGTTATGGAACAAAAGACAGTGTCTATATCTCTTCATAGGTGATCAACTAAAGTTTGTGGCACAGTGCCACAAAGGCAACCTTAGGAACCCACATAAAAGCCACTAACCAATTAAGCAGCATTGCAAGCAGTACAGTTACATTCTTCTCTCTCTCTCTCTCTCTCTCTTTGGTGTATTTTTTTGGGTTGGGGGGGGGGGGGGTGGTGGTAAGGTTGGGTGTTGACAATGTCTTAGACACCACATCTAACTCAGAAAGAAACAGCAAAACTGAATAAAGATACAGTTTTCAGGTTCATGGAAACTTCTTTTTAATCGTTTGAGTTTTAACAGCCAAATAGAAACTAAATAAACAATTCGAATTAGATTTCATGGTATCTCAATTAGGTAGATAAGCAGTCCACTCAATGCCATAACAGTATATAGCTATAAACTATACCAAGAAGGAAATATTACATACTTCATACTCCAATGTAATTGATTTATCATTATAGCCAGCAAGCTGGGATTGCGAAGGATGCTCCCATTTCTGGGGTTCCTCAACCAACGCTCTAGAATTCCCAACCTGGACCTTTTGATCTGAACATGATCCAGCTTCAATTACTGGGTTTCCACTATTCATTTCAGAATCATCTTTCACAGATCCGGCATGGATATTCACATCCTGCATCTGACCACCAACCCTGAATGTTGTCACTTTTTTTAATGATGATTCCGTCTGTTCCTCAGAGCAATCAGAAGGCTCTCCCTGAAAATAAACACATAAATTTCAAATCCATTATCGTGAAAAAATTGATTTGCCAACTAATGAAGAATCTAAAAGACACACCTTCAGCGAGCTAGCACCGCCAAAGACATCTCTTATGGAAGAAATTTCTGATTGATTTGATCTGCTTGAAAAATCTGCTACTGCTTGTGAAGATTCTCTGTTTGGCCTCCAAGGATGATTAGTGGTCACTTTGATCATTAATAGCCTTTCTATCTGCAGGAGAACCATCAATTAAAGCTGAAGTACACGATAAATTCTTCATGTCACCAGCACTAGTTTTTGTGTCGTCTGATCTACTGATGCGCGATATGTTATCCCCAAGGCCCTCTAATTCTTTCTGCTTCTGTAGATGATTTGAGTATGTTTGAGGATAAACTATTTGTGGTTTACAAGCATCTCAATGTTTTCTGAAACGTCCATAGACCTTAAAGCAGCTTTACTCTCTATGTTTTCAGAGAATGAATCACGACCCGAACATGCACTAAAAACGTTACTCATCTCACTGCTTGCGTGCTGTCCACCGTTGCATCCACTACTTGCTGAAGGAGGTAACAGTTCAGCATCACTAATATAGCTCCCAAGTGCTGCCTTTTCCTTACATGTGGTTTCATCTGAAAATTCATCGGCCTTTGTGTCCATTAGTGATGCCACTTGTTCAAGATGCATACAGGATGAGTACGGGGCGGCGGAGGAGAAAATAGTAAAATAGGCATAAGTTTCTAATTATATAATTAGTTGTTACGGTTTGCAAACTATATCTTTTACTAGCATCTCGAGTCTAAGAGACTCGATTTTGGGCATAAAAATCGAGTTTTTGAGAGTCGATTTTTAATATTTGATGTGGCAATTTTTCCTACGTGGAGTCTACCTGGAAATCGAGTCTCTAACACTCGATTTACCAGCCAAAACATTTTCAGATCTAAGTTCTGTTCCCTAAAATACACAATCACCAAAACCCACCTATCTCAAATCAAAATCCATCCACCACCGATCACAACTGAGCATAACCCATAAAAAAAAATAAAAAAAAAAAACCAACGTCCCCAGGTCCGGGCGACCCAGGCCGATCGCCCAAGTCGCGCGACCCAGGTCCGCGTGCCCAGGTAGCGCGGCCTGGGTCGGGTGACCCTAGTCGCCTAGGCAGCGCGCCCAGGCTGCGCGGACCTGCGCCTGCGCGACCCAGGTCCGTGCGACCCAGGCCGCGCTACCTGGGCGCGCGGACCTGGGTCGCGCGACTTGGGCGAGCGGCCTGGGTCGCCCGGACCTAGGTCGCCTGGACTTGGGTCGCACTATCTGGGCGCGGCGGCGAGTCTGTGGCAGCGTGGAGGAGGAAGAAATGAGCCATGGAGAGGAAGTGAGGAAGAAAGAAGCAAAGGGAGAGCTCAGATGTGAAACGGAGAAAAATAAAGAGATATAAGATGTAAATCGAGTCTCTAAGACTCGATTTCCAACTAGATGCCACATGGAAAATATGTCACATTAGATGAAATTAGACCATAAAAATCGACCCTCAAAAACTCGATTTATAGACCCAAAATCGAGTCTCTTAGGCTCGAGATGCTAGTAAAAAATATAGTTTCCAAACCGTAACAACTAATTATATAGTTAGAAAGTTATGCCTATTTTACTATTTTCTCCGGCGGCGGACACGTTGCATTTACTGCATCCTTCCCCCTTTTGAAATCTACTTTTTGGGTAGTTGCATGTCCTGGATTCTTCTCCCATTTGAAATGTACAGCTTGAGAAATTTCTATCAAATTGTTTTCCATTGACGGATGATCCCTGATATGAATGCTACAGAAAATTAAAACCACAAAAGGAAAATCTGTATATATGTACACAAAATTGTTTACTTATGGCCAATGCCCAATGTTGTATTTATATGAGCATAACTGCATAAGCGTTATCTGACATGAATGCATGGTGCAAGTTTGTGGTATATAACCTTCCTTTATATTCCATATTACACTTTTTTTTTTTTTTGAGAAAGCATATTACACTATTATAAATGATTTTTATATCATTGTATTAAAAAATTGAATGTTACCAAAATGTAATAATCAATTAACTATTCCCTCAAAATGTAGGAACCAAAATAATATTTTAACATGTTTACCAAAAAAAAAAAAAAAAATTTAACATTTGATTTATAAGTGATATTATAATTTATAAATGCTAGCCACAAGCCCACAATGATTGGCTTGAGATGGTTTCAGAGCCAGCCCTCGTGAACACAATATCAGTCGGCTTTCTTATTTTGTAACAGACCAAGGAAGGCCCAAATCTTGGCAAAATTTGGGAAACAGTACAGGAAGGGAAAAATTTTAGGACGAAAGCATGCGCTCAAACTTAATTAGTAAGTTGGACTCTTTTTGGAAGTCGATTTTAGCAAACTCGACTTCCGGGTAACTTCACACATATTTCTCTGTCTGACGTGGATTAAAAAAAGGTAAAAAACACCCCGTAGAAGTCGAGTTCACAAAACTCGACTTTTATAAGTCGATTACAGTGAACTCAACTTCAAGGGCGCCAAAAATACCCCGAGAAGTCGAGTTCAATATAGTCGACTTTTATAAGCCAACAGTAACTCCACTTTAAGGGTGCCATGAACACATAAAATCGAGTTTAGTGTACTCGACTTTCAGTTAAAGTCGAGTACAGGGTAACTTCTGGGTATTCAATCCCACCCAAGTGGCCGGTAAAAAAAATTTTAAATGGAAATCGAGTATACTGTACTCGATTTCCAATTAATTTTACAACTACCTCAACTGCCTCAGATTATTAGTCTGATGACTCTTAATCCCTTACTCTCACAACTCTCACTTCTCCCAGCTCTCTCCCATGTCCAAAATTCTCCCTTTCATCACACATCACATTCTACAAATTAAAAAGGTTGTTTTCTTCTTCTTCAATAAGGGAGGTAGATTATTCAAACATTTTAAATATATATATATATATATATTTTTTTTGTTATACCTGGTTATTCAACCTTCTTCAATTTTTTTATTATAATAAATTACTAACTTTTTCAGTTGATGATGTGTTGTTTGTAATGGTAGTTTATTATTATGATGGGCTGTTATATTATTATGAGGTGCTGTATTTATTTTATTTTTTTTTGATCCCAGCACCTGCATGTTTTAGCTCTCTTAATAAAACATTGTAAATTATAGTGATTCAAGAAACATGAACTTGATGGGCTGTTATATTATTATGATGTGCTTTTTCTTTTCTTTTCTTTTTTTGATCCCAGCAAAGAAAAGTTTCAGCTCTCTTAATAAAACATTGTAAATTATAGTGATTCAAGAAACATGAACTTGATGGCCTGTTATATTTTTATGATGTGCTGTTTTTTTTTTTTTTTTTTGATCCCAGCAAAGAAAAGTTTCAGCTCTCTTAATAAAACATTGTAAATTATAGTGATTCAAGAAACATGAACTTGATGGGCTGTTATATTATTATGATGTGCTGTTTTTTTTTTTTTTTTTTATCCCAACAAAGAAAAGTTTTAGCTCTCTTAATAAAACATTGTAAATTATAGTGATTCAAGAAACATGAACTTCTTTTGTTAGTTGTAAGGTGTAACGGATTAATTTTTTAAGGTTAGCGACCATGTACAAATTTGTTTGAGTTTAAAAATTTGTTTATAGTTGTTTAAAATTTTTTTTAAGGTTAGCGACCATGTTATCTTTATATTTTCCTTGAGGCAATATTTGTAGTTCATATCGAATAAAGGTGTTATATTTGTCACTAACTTTCAGTAAACTTATTTGACTTGTAGGCTTGTAATGAGTTCGATTGATTTATATCTATATTATGGTGGGGAGCTCTGCAATGATGTGACTTATGGAGTGACATATGAAGGGTTTGGTACAAAGTTAGAAATTATTCAGCTAAAAAAACGGCGGGAGATCAATTTGAAGAAGTTGAAAAAGAAAATTATGAAAGAGCTGAATTTGGACCGTCGGTTGCAGGACATAAAAATTACATATCGTGCTCCTCTTGCAGTGTTCAGTGACCGTATTGTCTTCACACCTATTAAAATAAAAGGAGACAAGCATGTTAAGATTATGTTTGACAGGATAAACTCTACGCCCCAATTAAAAGCTACTGAGTTGTATATAAGTGTGGAGCCTCGTATAGAAGTTGGCGGTGAAGATGTGCAACAAACAACTTTGGAGGGTGGTGGCGGGGAAGAATTCCAATCATTACATGCAGATAGTCATCCGACTCTTACCCCGTCCACTATAGTTGGGGGTTATACACTACCATGTCAAGAGACACCAACTCCAATGGAGGCTTGCGGATCTAGTTAGCAACAAGAATATATTCAATCTCTAGGGGGGGAAGGTGAAGACAAAGACGAAGATGATGTTGATCATGGTAGAGATGAGTATGAAGAGATGATTGGGAGAGATGACTTTCACGAGAATACTATAAACTATGAAAATGTTGACAATGTCTGTGATGATGTCGTGGATGATCATGATGATGATGCTATAGAGTTTCAAGATGATATAGGCGATGGTGATCATGCTACAGTCCCTACATATGAAGCTCATGGTCTGTCATTCCATGCAAACACTTGGGATAATGTTATTGATCCTTCAAGTGTTGAGATACCATTTTCATCAAGTTGGGGGTGGGGAATGAATTTTAGCAAAGGATTGATTTTCCCTAATAAAGAGGTTGTGAAACAGGCATTAATAGTTTACTCTCTGGATAACAACAAGAATTATATAACTGAGTGGTCCAACCAGAAAAGATTGTGTGTGAAGTGCGCAAATGAGTCATGTGCATGGAAAGTCTGAGCATTCTCGCAACTGAAGCTTAACGGATTATGGGCTGTCAAAGTATTTGGCGGTCCTTACACTTGTCCATCAGTTGGGGTGAACAAAGATGGTAGAATGATGGATTCGAATTTTCTTGCCAAAGAACTGCATAAATATATACTTGACAATCACACCAGCAAAATAAAGGATCTCCAAAATCTGATGAAGGAAAGGTTTAACCACGATATATCATACTACAAGATATGGGATGCGAAACAAAAGGCTATTGCAAACATACACGGGAATTGGGAAGAGTCGTACCAAAAACCATATCTCCTAGTAGGGCTAGTATATAACAACGAGCATACTGATGAACTTGAATCTCATTGGCATTCGGAGGCAGTGGTTGTCTGATTCTTTCAACAAGTGCGGGTATTAGAATCCTTTGACCTTTTAGCACAGTTTGAGGGCCATTTGGAATTTGAATTCCAAGCATTTCAGCACACACGTCTTCCCAAATTCTTTTAGAAGGCCCAACCATTGCCTCACCCTCAATGGGCAACCCCATGATAACTTCCACATCTTGCAATGTGATCGTCATCTCACCATGTGGTAGGTGGAATGTATGGGTCTCTGGGCGCCATCGCTCTACAAATGAAGTAATCAGTGCATGGTCAAGTTGTATGGATGGGACCAAGTGCAAACCCTCTAGACCAAGCAACCTCACAATGGCAAGGACACGATCATCTACCATAGGATCTCGAAGTCTCAATTCTTCATGGAGACTTCGACAATCCAGTGTGCCAAGAGGATCCTACAAATATTATAACAATAGATGAAGATCTTATGCAAATATTTAGTATTTATGGCTAATTAGAGTTGTGACATGAATGCATAGTTACATAAAACTCATGCAATTACCTGTCCCCCAGGGTTCCACAGTAACTCAGATCGATGTTTAACTTGTTCCGTCAATACACTACGATCAATAGGTCCAGGATCTATCGTCATGCTGCAAAAAGTTTATGTGTCATAAGGCATAACAAGAAAAGGAGATCAAAAAAGTCAAGCTCAAGCATAACATGGATAAAGAGGAGCTATGCTCTACTAGAACAATATTAATCAAGGGAAACAATACAAATGACTTAGCTTGATCTACCACATTCGTCTGCCCACCAACACAAAAATTGAATTAGTCCTAACATATTTCAGTCAACCATTAGCACATAAGAAACAACTAACATTCAAGAGCACTATCTACACAAAGTAACTAAGATACTATTAAACCCATAGAAAAGTAATCATGATTTGGGCAGATTATATAGGTGGAAGAGGGAGAAAGAAATAATTAGAAGATTCAGAGGCATAACAAGAACAAATAAAATAAAAACAAGTATGTATCGAAGTTTTAAGTCGGTGCTTCTGTTGTTGTTGTTGTGAGTCTTGTGACTTTGTGAGGTTTCTCTATGTCTCTGATTTTTATATATTTTTTTTTTTTGAGTAATTGACAAGTCTGAAAACTTCTAGTTTGTTTGAGAAAGCTACAAAAATTGAATCATTCTAGATAGCAATCTACACAAATTAACTAAGATACTATTAAACTCATAGAAAAGCAATCATGATTTGGGCAGATTATATAGGTAAATCATGATTTGGGCAGATTATATTTGGGCAAATTAAACTCATAGAAAAGAAATAATTAGACAATTCAGATGCATAACAAGAACAAATAAAAACTAAACCCAAATCTCCAAATCACTAAACCTAAAAACCAAATCAAAACCCATTTCAGCCAATAAATAAAGAGAAACAAATCACATTAGAGAGAGAGAGAGAGAGAGAGAAAACAAACTTGCTGGTTGATGATGGATGGAGAAAACGACGGCGTAGGAAGAGAGAGACATCGGAAAGAGAGACAGTTACGGCGTAGAAAGAGAGAGACGCCGGAGAGAGAGAGAGAGAGAGAAGAACGGCGTAGAGAGAAGACCTTAGGTAAATCGAGTATACGATACTCAGATTAGAAGACAAAAAAAAAAAAATTTAACGGCAGTGGAAGTTGAGTACAGGGTACTCGACTTTTAAGGGAAGTCGAGTATCGTATACTTGATTTTAGTAGTTTTACTACTTTCTACTGTTTATTAACTACAATAGAAGTCGAGTACACTATACTCGACTTCGGAAGTCGAGTACACTATACTCGACTTCGGAAGTCGAGTACACTATACTCGACTTCGGAAGTCGAGTATAGTATACTCGATTTTATAGAATTCCAACCTGGCTTTTTTCCTCTTTTTTTAATCCACGTCAGAACTATTTTTAGTAGGAAGTCGAGTTTGCTAAAATCGACTTCCAAAAAGAGTCCAACTTACTAATTAAGTTTGAACGCATGCTTTCGTCCTAAAATTTTTCCCTTCCTGTACTATTTCCCAAATTTTGCCCCCAAATCTTCAAACAAAGCCTATTCGGGAAAGCAAGGTTTTTTTTTTATTTTTTTTTTATATTATAAAAATGGAATAATTCAAAACCAATTAGATTATACATTAAATTTCAATTGAAGTCCAATTTTTTGCCATGTGTCCATTTTAAGTTTTTAATTTTTGTAACAAGTGAAATATTGGGTGCAAAAACTTAAGAATCTAATACCAATTAAATTTTAAATCACACACACACACACACACACATACACACACACATATATACTAGCCTCTAAGCACGTGCGTGAAGCTCTTCTATTTTTTGGGTAAGGATTAATTTAGAGCATTTATTATAATTTGGGATTACTAAATTTTTCAATCACAAAAAAAAAAAAAAAACCTAAGAGTGTGGTGAGTATTATTTTTGATGAAATAATTTTTCATCACACTTCTAGGTTTTGTTGAAAGAGGGAAAAAAAAATATTTAGTAATTGGATAAGTGGAAAACGTGGCTGGAAAATTAAAATCATTTTGTAGGAGTAAAACAATAAAAAATGATAAATTTAATTGGCTATAAAAAGGGGGAAAAAAATTTTGGTTGGTAATTGAAAAGTGGAAAACATTGTTGACACTTGACATAATAAAATCCGTTTTTAAGAGTAAAACATGGGTTCGTTAGAGTAAGACATTTGATAATTCATATCCATTTTTCTATTTAAAAAAAAAACAATAAATGTATAATTACTTTGAAGAAGTGAGTTAGTGGAAAAGTATTCTTATTTTGTAGGCAATATTTTAGTGCAAGTTAGACATGTATTTTTACCAAACTATCGTTTAGTTCTGTCTCTACTTAAACCTAGGGGTGTAGGGATATTTTGGAACAAAAAAAAAATCCGGTCCAAACAGGTATAGCCACTTAAATAGTATAATAGACACAACGTAGAAGTAGGAATTTATTATTTTTGTCAATTTACTATTTTAACCCCATTTTTAAGTTTTAGATAGGAGTATTTTTTACAGTAAAAAAATAATAATAACTAACTTTCTTTTGCCAGTTTACTATTTTAACCCCATTTTTAAATTGTTGGTTAATTAATTTTGGGGTATTTTTAACAGAAAGAAAAAAAACAATAACTAACTTTCTGAATCCTCTTAATATATACAGATAATAGACACAACGTAGAAGTAGGAATTTATTATTTTTGTCAATTTACTATTTTAACCATATTTTTAAGTTTTAGGTTGGAGTATTTTTTATAGTAAAAAAAAAGTAATAATTAACTTTCTTTTGCCAATTTACTAATTTAACCCCATTTTTAAATTGTTGGTTAATTAATTTAGGAGTATTTTTGACATAAAAAAAAGTAATAACTAACTTTCTGAATCCTCTTAATAAACAGATAATGAGAAACATTTACATATTTTAGAAATGTGTTGTGGGGGGTAAAAGCTCTTGAATAAACGTTTAGGCTTTGGGCCTGATTGGTTGGTACCAATTTGTTTTGATCAGGGCCTCCAGGGCCCACAAGTTAATCTGCACTGTAGAGGTCTGAGGAGGAGTACCTCCTCGGATAGGCCCGGCAATGACCCTAGGACTTACTAAATGGGTTAGAGGCAGAATTCTGGAGAAACTGATGAGTAAAAGGGTGATCCAAGCACCCTTTAGAAGCAAGAACGTTTGAGAAATATCTAAGGAAAAAACTGCTACCACCACATTAAAGGCCCTGCATCTACCTCTTTGGCCGTATTAATGGGGAAATGACCTCTAAACAGTAGAATTCAGCCTTCCTGCTATTAGTTGAAGACTTCAAGAAGGTGGTGGATGAGACAAGTATCTAAGGGGAAGATTTGTATGATACGTGGATGAACTAGTGAGAAAGAAGAAGTAAATAAGGAGACGAGAGAGGAAAGAGAGGGGAACCGGCTCCTTAGCTAAAAAAAGAACTAAGAATTGTAAATTTTGGCATAGAAAGAGAATATTTATACAAATCGTTCTCGGCTTACGTTCGAGGAGATCTCTTTGTCATACTTGTTTATCATTTGCATAGATTGTGGTACTCTAGCATGTTAATTGAACTTCCAACATCCCAAACCTAGGTTTCAAATCCATACTCTACAAATTTCATTGTATAAGGCTCATTGGGCCTGAACTCAATACTTGTTTTTAGGTCTGAGTACAATTGTGCACTTACATGTATAATTTAAAAAAAGTATAAGCTAATAGCATGTATAATTTGAACTATATAATTGTGATAGTTTTTAATTGTACCCGTGCATATGTATGAGGCTACACACTAGTAATAATAAAAATAGAAAAATGATATGTCCACAATATTTCTACAACATTTTTACAACAAATCCTAAGTGGCAGGTTGTTACTGGTTGTTATTATTGGAGAAAAAATGTAATCTTAATATTAGGTTCAAATTTGAACCAATAACAACTAATCACCTATAATTTGTTGTAAAAATATTGTGGACGTAGCATATCTCATAAAAATATAATGACCAAATTAACTGTAAGTTGAAAATTGATTATGAACTCAATATCTAGAGACCTAATTCACGATAAGTTGAAAATAACATTGAATAAATTAACTATTACAAAAATATAAGTGCCAAATTAACTATAACCACCAAATTATTCAGGAACTTAGAAGTGATAATACAAATGCTGGTGCCACAAGCCCACAATGATTGCCTTGAGATGGTTTGAGACCCAGCCCACGTGAACACAATATTAGTGGGCTTTCTGATTTTGTAACTGACCAAGGAAGGCCCAAATCTTCAAGCAAAGCCTAATCGGGAAAGCAAGGGTTTTTTTTTTTTTTTTTTTTGGGGTAAAATTATCCACTATAAAATCCAGGAATGGAACCCTAATTCTAGCTTCTCTCTTCAGTCTTCACCTTGCTTTCATTTCCTCTGTGTGTCTCTGTGTTATAATTATTGTTTGGTAGAATAGTCCTTAATTTTTTGCCCAATGATGTACACCAAAATTTTATTGAGCGGTTAGGCATGGTTTTTCAATTCATTATCAGCTCTTTACTCAACACCAACTTTCACTACCACCACAACCACAACCACCTTCTACTCTTCTTTTATCATATATATATATATATATACACACAAATTTTATTTTCTTCGGTGGTGGTTTGTAAAGGCTTTTGATGAATGCCCATTGCCTTAAAAAAAAACAACCGTGGATGATCATTCAAAGCTATGAGATCTGAGGGCTTTTTTTTTTCATTTACATGCATTTCTTGAATCTGGGTTTTTGTTTTTGTTGTGAATGATGATAAATGCACTGGGCTCTGAGCAGTTTTTATTTATTGATGGAAATATACCTTAGAAAGCTGTTTCTGATACTCCATAATATTTTATTATTGTATGTTTGTTGGATCAAAATTTGGTGCTTTGAAAATGCCCGCATGTACCCAAGTAAATGTACCCAAGTAATTTATCTCTATCTGTATTTGTCCAATGATAAAAAAAACTCAATTGATTTTCTTCATCAGCCTTTACTATGTTTTCTCTGATGTCATCATCATTATTATGAGATATGGGGGATTTATCTCAGTAGTACCCTTATCCTGTTTTATTAGAAATCTAATGTTTGAATTCTTGAACTGCTAGATGGTGATTAGAAGTACACTATTGCACTCAATCAATTCTAAGTTATAAGTTTGTAACATTTTTGTTACTCCCTTGTTCTTTAATTCCTTTTGGTTGTAAGTGGTGCTTTTGTTTACTAGTCATGTTCCAATTAAATTTTTTTTTTTCAAATGGTGAAATTGTTTCATACTTGCTTGCTTATTGTTGTTTCTTTTAACTGTGACTGTGGCATGTTATAATAGTAAACTAAGAATTTTGACAATAAACACTAGTCACAGTCACACACCTGTCTTAAGATTGACATTAATTTTAGGCATTTTGGTTCCTTTTCTAAAATGCATGTGGCTCTTGCTTGGCTATGGTTATAGTAGGTAATTTCTGATTCCTTTTCAATTTCTACTATTTTGCTAGATATTTTAGACTACCTTTTTTTTTTCCTAGTATTCTTCAATTGATGAGGTCACTTATTTGATTTCTTTAATCCTTAATTACATTGAAAGAGGCATTAAAGCTGTTTCATCCGCCCAATGATGAATTCAAATTGCTCTGTGACAGTTATTTTGATTTTCATTTTGAACCCCCATCAACGCATCCAGTGAGCCCACCGGCATGTGTTCTTGGCTACTAGTGGCTGTTGGCTGTTGGCTGTTGGTTGTGGTGGTGGTGGTGGTGGTTGTTGATGTTGTTGTTTTTGTTTTTGTTTTTGTTTTGAAATGTGGGAAGGCTCTTAATGAAAATCATAAGCTTCACTGTTCGCGCATACATGATCTGAGGGCTGCAGCAGCTTCTTCCCCTGTAACCAACTTTTTTTCCTCCTTAAAATTGGTGTATTTTTGTCTTTTTAAATTTCTTATTTACTCCATTTAGCATTAAAAGTTTAAACTTGTGTTTCGCATTGAGGTCTCTGATGGTTAATAGGAGTCTTAGGCATGGTCATATTATCTTTGTTCAATGGGCTTTTATTTTGACAAGGTTCTATGTTAAGTGTATCTTTGTTCAGTGGGTTTTCTAACTCATAAGTTTTAGTCAAGATTCTTTAATAAGTCTCCATGTGAATTTTGTCTCTGGCTCTCATATCCTTATATATTCTATAAACTTGGGAAATATTATTTGTCAGACTTTAAGTGGACCATATGATTATGCATCTCCATTTCCTGATTCTTTCATGTACAGGTTAAATGTTAATTTACATTAGGCAATGTGAATTTAATTTTTTAGACCGTATTTACTTGATTGCAGATTTGTAGTAGCCTTGGATTTTTCATTAACAAAATGTTTGAATTATGTTTTCTTTTCATTGTATTGTTACCAAATTATCTTAATGTGTTGAGTTAAACAAGTATATATATTTTCGTTTTTCCCTTTAATGCTTGATTCCTGTCAGTTTGTTTTACTTTATTTGCAACTTAATAATTTTGATTTCCTAAACTAGTTATTTGGATGGTTTGACTATACTATCCTTTTATTTTCGTCAGTTTTTGGCATGCTACATTTCTATACTGCACTATGATGGATTTCTGAACTATATTCATCGGTTGCATGGTTTCAATTTATCGATAGCCTTTGTGCACCACCACCCTGTCTTCGCTGTTATGTGGTTGTGTGTGTATGAGGGTATGTATTTGTGTATCCTTGGTGGTGTGCAGAGTCTTTTGATGATTGGCATTTGCATTCCATAGATGATTTTGTCAGAGCTATGAGATCTGAGCTCTTTCATAGAGAGCATACATGTTTATGAGGGTCAACTGTATCTAGACCTGGTCTAATGTCAGAGACTGTTAAGTTGTATCCGTTTTTGTTGCATAAATTCTTGTTCCAAAAGGAAGCAATTGTCTTGATTACTCAATTTGACCCATGCATGTGCAGTTGGTGGGATGTTTCAGATCCAAAAGCACTGATTAGGGCCTTTCGAAAGGTTATGGACTTATGGTATCAATTGCCTCTTTTACTGTATATTATTTGCTTTTATTTATGACATATGTGACTGAATATTTTGGCTGAAGGTGAAAATATTGTATATTACTGTAGTTTCCATTAGCTGTTAAGATTTAATTATGTGCTGAAAGGTTTATGCACTGGGCTCTGAGAGATCTATTGCTTCTTTAGATGGAGTCAGACCTAGAAAACTCTATATCTGAACGTACCTGAAACAATTGCGGTATCATGTTTTGATTGTTGGTATTTGGGATATAGATGATCTTTTGTCTTTGGTGATAAATATCCTAAATCCACACCCATTCCTCTCTTGTTTTGCCTCTTGAGATTTTAAGTTCTCTCTCATTTTTTTTTTAATAATTTATGTTTGGTTGCTAGGAAAACGAAGGAAAATTATCCCTTTTCTGTGGGATTTATGGGCTTTTTTATCTGGGCCTTGTTTTGTTGTAAAGTTGTGATTTTTTTTTTTTTTTCATTTCCATGATTGTAATTTGTACTAAATACCATGAAATTGTTGAATAGGTTATTTGTTTTGGCTCGTATTATGGATTGGCCCGTGTGTTTTTGTTTAGTTTTTGCCTATGCATAAAAAACAACTTGAGTGGGCCTTAGCAACCTATTTTGGAAAATAGGAAGGTCCACGTGAACTCAATTTTAGTGGGCTTTCTTATTTTGTAAGAGACCAAGGAACACCTAAATCTTCAAACAAAACCCATTTTCAGAAAGGTAGGTTTCTTTTTGGGTAAAATTGTCCACTATAAATTCTAGGGACCATCTTGACTGTCCACAAATGGAACAGTAATTTTAGCTTCTCTCTTCAGTTTTCACAATGCTTTCCTCTGTGTCTTTGTTTTAATTATTGTTTGGTCGAACAGTCCTTCATTTTGCCCAATGATGTACAAATCAAAATTTAATTGAGCAGTTTGGCATGGTTTTTAATTCATTACCAGCCCTTTACTCACCACCACTTTCACAACCACCATCTACTCTTCATTTAACATACATACATATATATATATACACACACACTATATTGTTTTTATCTGGTGGTGGTTTGTAAAGGCTTTTGATGAATGCCCATTGCCTTAAAAAACTGTGGATGATCATTTCAAAGCTATGAGATCTGAGGGCTTTTCTTTATTCTCCTTTACATGCATTTATTATATTATATTATGTGTTTTGATTTGGGCTCTGAGCAGTTTTAATTTATCACTGCATTATTGATGGAAATGCAGCCTAGAAAGCTGTTTCTGATACTCCATAATTTTTTATATGTATATATAGTTGAGCATATTGTAAAATTTGCAAGATGTCTTGTTCTTTGAATTATTCTATGTAATGTTGGGTCATAATATATTTTTTTAAATAGTGAAATTCTTTCATATTTGCTTGCTTATTGTTGTTTCTTTTAAACTGTGGAATCTTATAATAGTAAACAAATAATTGACTATAAATTTTGGTCACACATGCCTTAAGATAAACATTAATTTTATGCATTTTGGTTCCTTTTCTAAAATGTATGTGGCCCTTGCTTGGCTATGGTTATAGTTGGTAATTCCTGATTCCTTTTCTATTTCTACTAGTTTGCAAGATATTTTTAGACTACTGTTTTTTTCTTCACTTATTTGATTTCTTTAACCCAAAATAGCATTGAAAGAGAATTGAAGACTTTTTCATCTGCCCAATGATGAATTTAAATTGCATTGTGACAGTTATTTTGATTTTCATTTTGAACCCCCATTGGTGCATCCAGTGAGCCCACCAGCATGTGTTCTAGACTACTAGTTGCTGCTGGCTGTTGGCTGGTGGTTGTGGTGGTGGTGGTGGTGGTGATGATGATGATGGTTATTATTGTTGTTTTTATTTTTCTTGTTTCAAAATGTGGGAAGGCTCTAAATGAAAATCATAAGCTTCACTGCTCTTGAATACACGATCTGAGGGCTGCAGCAGCTTCTTCCCCGTAACCAACCTTTTTCCTCCTTTAAATTGGTGTATTTTTGTCTTTTTGAATTTTTTGTTGCATAAATTCTTGTTTCAAACGGAAGCAGTTGTCTTGATTACTCAATTTGACCCATGCATGTGCAGTTGGTTGGATGTTTCTGATCCAAAAGCACTGATTAGGGTCTTTGGCAAGGTTATGGTCTCAATTGCCTCTTTTACTGTATATTATATAGCTTTTATTTATTACATATGTGACTGAATATTTTTGCTGAATGGTTTATGCACCGGGCTGTGAGAGGTATATTGCTTCTTTAGATGGAGTTAGATCTAGAAAGCTCTATATCTGGATCTTCCTGAAACAATTGCTGTATCATGTTTTGATTGTTGGTATTCGGGATATAGATGATCTTCTGTCTTTGACTAACATACTTAAATTGTGGAGAGATTTTTTTTTTTTTTTTTAAAAATGATGTTGCTTTGTCTAAGTTATGCCTTCTGTATGATTGAAGTCTTTGAGCTTTACAGTATTTACATCTGCCCAATGATGAAGATAGTCCTGTTGAGCGGTGCTTTTGTTTTCTCATTTTTAGCCTCCATCTCTACTGCCACACTCACCATCATCAATACGCTGCTGCTGCTGCTTCTTCTTCTTCTTCTTCTTCTTCTTCTTCTTATTATTATTATTATTATTATTTTTTGTTTGTTGGTTTTGGTAGAGGTGGTAGTGGTTGGTATTCTTATTGCCATAAAAGATGTTGAATGGCTTTTAAAGAGAACCATAAGTTTCACCGTCGGTGAATCATTTTAGCTATGAGATCTGAGGGCTGAAGCTTAGTTAATTTTTTTCCCTTGAAGCATTTTCTTTTACAAGTTTCGGTTCCAGAAGTGTTATATATTATATCTTTCAGTCTTACTTTATTTTATTCCCTTACACTTGTTTTATATAAAATTTCAGATTATGATTGCTAAGTATGTAGTAATAGTTATGGTTACAATTTGTATGTTTGCATAGCTGCTACTCCTTGAGTACTTTCAGTTGATCTTAGGTTTGTGAAGTAGCCTTGGACATGGTGCTGTAGGTTTATCATTAAGTATGATATCACTCACCATCCATTTTGCCCGATGATGTACAACTCAGAAGTATTGAACGATTGCGTTGTTTTCATCCATGGTTGCACTTTTTGCGCCACCAAATGGACTGTGTGTTTGTGTGTGTGTGTGCGCGTGTGCATGTATTTTTGTTTACTATTTGGTGGTGTGAAAAGGCCTATGGTGAAGCCAGTGGCATTAATCGGAGATGATCTGTTTTAAGCTATGAGATCTGAGGGCCTTGCTTTTAGCATATTCCTTTTTGGTGGTTTTGAATAATTTCTCTGCAATCTGTAAACCTTGGATGATGTGTTTTGAGATAGAGATCTAAGGTCTTTTCTTTTCTTTTCTTTTTTAATTGTATTTATTTTCTAAATGTTATTTTATGTGTGTTGGACTTGGGTGTGTTTCACATAGTAATTTCCTTTGGTAAATGAAACAAGGATTGGTTAGAAATATTTAGTTTAACTTTACGGTTTTTTTTTTCCTGGGTTATTTACCCCGAGATTTGAATTTTTGGATTCCAGTGTTGTTTTTTGTTTATTGATTTTCATTCTCTATTTTGTTTTCATTTTTTGATTTTGTATTGACTTTACTAAAAGTATGGTTTTGTTAAAATACGCAGGATTATGTTGAATAGCAAGTTTATAGTTTGCAGAGGTGGTCTCTCGCCATTTCTGTTCTTTTAGTCCAGAATCAGTGGAGCACATATTTTTATTATGTCAAATCAAGCTACTAGTGTGAACTTATACCTAATAATTTTGTGGTCACTCAGAAACTTACTTTTATTTGTGACTATTCTACGGGACCAAATATGGATGCTACAATCTAGTTTTTGACAATGAATGAATCCTTGTAAGCTGGTCCTCTCCATCAACAGGGTTTTTCCTGCTCCACACAAATATGCTTGGTCTTCCTTGGTTCCAATTTCTCGTAAACCTGTTCATTGAACCTTTCTCCCACAGGGTTGGTTGAAGACTTGAAGTTTAATTTCAGGTGCTGCAGTTTGTATTGATTGTATTTCTATACTTGGTGTGCGGTCAAAGTTAAAAACTCCTGGGGAAGCTTTTGTGGGCTGAAGTAAAAGCTATGTTTCTTGCAATCTCTGAAGAGAAGAATCCTTGGATCTGATGTCATTTTTGCGGGACATTCCTGGAATCTAATCACTTGTTTGAGAGACTTATGTACCCCCCCATCAGCTTTGAAATGACCCCTCTAAAAGCCTTATGCAGTCCAGCAATTTTTTTTTTTTTACTGGAATCTCCTAGTTATGTTTTCTTAGTTAATGAGATCTTGATAGATATTCGACAAAAAGAGAAGGAAAAAAGAAAAAGGAGCGCTGTTGATTTTCTGACAAATCTGAAGCAAGAATCAAACAGCCAAACGGAAAACAACAAAAGAAACTAGAGATCGATCATACACAACTTCTCCTGAATTTTTAAACGGATAGAAAACTGGTTTTTAGTAAAGCAGCATTAGGATCGTAATTATGATCCTGGTTTTTCATAAACCGATAGAAAACTGGTTTTTCAAAAGATCCACTAACTATTTACAATGCATCATACTAAAAATCTAAGAGTTTGAGAGGCCACAGAAAAAGGGACTGCAATTTGTTCATGGCAACTAGACTTCATTGGAGAAAGGAAACGCAAGCGAGAGAGAAAGTGATAGAGGGTCTTCATCACCATCTTTATCGTTTTCGTTTGTCTGTGGCTCAGAATGCTTCTCCTGGTTAATTTTACTGTCCATTTTACCAAGAAAGGAAGGCATGACTCCCTGTTTCTTTAATTTGTTTTCGGGTACTTGCCCCGCTGTTGAAGATTTAGACATCATGTTCCCCACACCTTCTGAAATTCTCCCCGGAAAAGGTAGTTGGACCGACACCATTTATACCAAATGGAAATCTATCTGCAGAATTCTTTGTGCCTCTAGAACCACCATGTTCACACACCACACTCAAACTACTCTTCATCCTCTTGAATTCGCGTTCTTGGTCCACAATATGTTCACTACTTTATTTAAAACATGGTTTGAGATTCAAATCCTGCCTCCTAGTATCTCTTTCTTGTCTCTGCCAGAAGAAAAAACTTCATCAGTACTATACTGATATTCTAAGGTAATCAGCATGTTGCAATATTATTTAAAACCGGAAGAGCAAAATAAATTGCATATTTGCCATGATTTTACGGTAAGGAACATAACATAACATATTGGCCTTTGAATAAAAGTTAATAGACATTTTGGTAATAAAAAAAAATTGGAGGTACTTAAGCTAAAACCAAATCAAGATGAGAAATAGATAAATCGATAATTGAAGAAGCATATATATTCCAATCAATCAAGCACCAAAACTTCACTTGGCATTATGTACAGCTTATATGCTACATACAATGAATTCCCCAAATTCAGTAATTACCTTTTTAAGCAAAAACAACCAAGTGCATTCTAAAAATATAAAATGTAGACGAGTAGTACTTCTATAAACCAAGTCACTAAACAGAAGAAGAAATAAAAAAGTTTTCATTTAAATATTGGGCATTTACTGAATGTAATATATGTGTGAGTGTGTGTGATTACCATTTGGGAATTCTGTATGTCTTGCAAACAACTAAGCCTTCTTACTCGAAATACACCCCATAAAAACAACAATTTATTCCAACCTGCCAAGGACAAACAATGTAATTTAAAGATGTGAATGAAATTGTGTAAGTGGATCTCTATATAACATTTATCATTTATATGGAAGCAAATTAAGCTAAGTACAACTTACGCTGAGAATTTTCAGGAAGAAAATTAGATGAAAATATTAATAGATCAACTCTGTCCAAATTTCCTTTGAGAGCCATGTCATTCTTAATCATGCATTCAAGCAATCTCTTGTAGTTTCTTCCATAGCTGCATAGAAGAATTGGAAATATGGATTGAATGTCAGCATGAGAGGGAGCACTTTAATTCACAAAAGCAAATGCCAATACAAAATTACAAACCTTTCCAAGTCTTTTGCAAAAAAGTAGAGTGCAATATTATCTTCTGTGGCATGATTTTGAGAGAACTGAGTTGGCCAAGCGCTTAAGCGAGGTACTTCCTCCAATATAATTTTTTGAGGAAGCTTGAGAACTACTTCAAGAACTTTAGGTGAAGCACAAGTTGATAAGTGTGCTTGCATCCCATAACAAGAACTTGGAAGTTTTTCACTTCTCTGCATTTCAAATTCCCCTCTGCATGAAATGTCAAAAAATTTTGCATGAGACATTTTTATCAAGCCACAGAAGTGACTTTGAGTTTATAATAATAATAAAAAAAAAAAAAAAAAACACAGCAATGAACTTTCAGAAAAGAGCAAAAGACCATACTGCCAGATGCAATGAATCTGGGGAACAGCAGAAACTTGAGAAGGAATGACTGTTGTAAATGAGGTAAAGTTTCTCAAATAAGGCCTTTCATTGGAAGGAAATGTGGAATTTGAATTATGTGTTTTTATTGAACATGCTGCTTCTGTGGAATGCTCAATATGCTGGCTCACATCATCAAATTCATCTTGATATTTTAAGCCTTTTTTAGCAAGATGACTAAATGCATTCAATGAATTGTTTGATTGTTCATGATACTCAACTGCCTCAATATCATGATATTTGGATCCTGATGAAAAAGTTTCTCCACGCGATACAATTTCATTTCCACTCATTGATGCAGAAACACCAGAATTAGCAACTGGTGAACTAATTTTAGATTGTAACAAAGATGTATACTTCCCTTGAGTTGAGTTCCATTTTGCATGGTTTAATTTCTTCAAATCCTCAACAAGAGAAAAATTGGAAGCTAGTGGTTTAACCTTTGCATCAGTAGCATTTGAGCTAAATGACATAGATTTTCTCATCATTCTGGAACATTCCATTCTCTTATCCTCAGCAGCAGTATTAATCGAAATTTTTTTCTTTTGGATATCAATGTCTTTTGAGAGTTGGCCTTTCACTTTTGAGTCCATAATGTCGAACGATTTTGACTTAAAAAGAGAACCTGTAATGCCAAAATTTTTAGATTAAGTAAACTAAATCTCAAACAAACATTATAATGAACAAGTCAACACATAATTAACTTAGCCCACTACAACCAACTTTGTTATATTTAGGAATATAATTTGAAGATTGGTTATCTAAAGAATTAACTTGATGGTCTGGCTTCATTTTCGACTTACCTGAGTTCTTAAATGAAGAGTCACCACGAAGTAGACCTCTTCTGAAGGTTCTTGATGCTCCAGATAATTTAACATTTGTTTCAGGAGTCCTGTTTGTCACTGTAACAGCTTCTATATTGCTTGCAGGTTTCTTAGCAGAGAAGAGAGAAGAAGAATTTACTTTCTTTGTTTGGTTTTCCTTGACACCTGATTTTTTTACATTCAATTTTAAACCATCCTTACATCTGAAAGTGCTAAAATTTCCAGAGCTTTCCATACTTTTATGCATGAATGATGCTTTTGATGTTCCAGCTGCTTTGTGATCTTTATGTTGATCTCTTTTTTCAATTTTTTCCTCAAGCAGGCACTCTTCGCACAACCAATTGCCTTCAGGAACTTTATCCAGCAAAACACACATGCAATAGCTGTTTGATAGAAACCAGAATAACACAAAAGGTCAATTTTGTCACCTTCCCAAGGGCAGACAATGATGGAACACTCATGCAGGAAGTTTTCTTTTAAAGTTTATTAAAAATATGTGTGTGTGTGTGTGTGTGTGTGAGAGAGAGTCAAAGATTCAGAAGATTAGTCATTTACATGTGCTCTGCCCCATAAATGCATTTGCTACAAATAGCAAGCGACTCCTCACGTCCTGCATCTCCACAGATATCACAAACTCTCACCTGTTCAATTGCAAAAAGAAATTAGCCTGTCAATGTTTTTCTTATGGACAATAAATAAAAGAACTACAGAGATCCTACATCCATGAAGAAGAAAAATGATGATGGACAAGTAAGCAGACAGACATATAGATTTACATGCAAAGGCGCACGTCTGACTTAAGTCAAAACTATAGCTTGGCTTCATCCAAAACCAAGTCAAAATATAATATTTTAAAATTTTAATTTTATTCATGCAAATATGTATACAATTTTTCAATATATTTAATGGTGCAGTACCAGAAGTCATAATTTTGTTAATGATGGTTTTATCAAATTCTGTATGTAACAAAGAATATCCAACTTTCACTATCAAATTTGGTGTGATACCAACATGTTGGATATGTCCAATAAGTTCACATGTATCAATTTAAGTCTACTATATATACACTAATTTTATTAGTGTCAAATCTTGGTGCAATAGCAAGTGCTCTCCTCCAACATGATGTGTTGTAGGCAAGTTCAGGAATCGACCTTTCCAAAATTTGCAAGTAAAGTTGCTTACCAATCAAATCTCCTATTTGCAGGTAAAGTTGCTTCTCAATCAAATCTCCTAGACCAGAAAAAGTAATATATAGCCTTGTGTATTGGGAGCTTCATGTAACCTAATTTCATCTAGCCAACACAGCAGTTGATAGCAATGGTGGAAACAGTGATGACTGTACAACCTATTTAAAATTAGGTAAAGTATTTCAAAAGAGGAGGAAGAACAAAAGGCATGTTCATCACAGTGGTTGTGGAGAATGGACTGGAGGCTGTCGCTCTAGATGGAATTTAATGGGAAAAATGCTCATGGAAGATGGCCTGTTCTAGATCTATGGCCTCGGTGAAAGCATTGAAAGAGCTAAATAACCTAAATTTGATCAATGGACAAGTCTTTCAAATTTGTGAAGTGGTATGAAAATGATCTTAAATACATTGCTAACTTAAGCTATTCATTCCAAACAGCACCTAGAAATTCGTTTATTAAAACATAATACTAGACTGTAAAACCTCCATCAAACAGTAAAAAACAATCAACGAATTTTTAGGTGAGGTAAAACTTAGGTACAATATCTTAGGTGTGTTACATTAGGTTCCCAACATATAATTGCATTATAATTATTATTTTTTTAAGAGAGTTGCAATGAATTTAATTATCCTTGTAAATAATAATACTGTTTGTGTTTTATTGGTCAATGCAATAAGGTTTTTGAATATAATTGATGATCCTAATGTAGTGTATCTAAGTTAGTGTACCATTGAGCGTAAGATACTAAGATACTGTACCTAATTTTTGTCCTGTTAGGTGATATAGAAAATACAATAGTAATAATTTAATACATTTTATAATACCAAAAAAGAAATTAAAACCAATCATATTCTACAACTACTTATATGATTAACTCCAATTAACTCAATATAATCTTATGGCCATGCTCATTATATCAGCCGCACAAATTCACCTTTGCAAATCTCTATATAGGGAAATATTTTCTACTAAATCATTGGTCCTACCTCAAATTTTACTCTTACTAGTGCATTACTTGATTTTCATAACCTATGAAAAGGCTGTTTTAGATGACTTCCACATTGCCAAGTCTAACTCCTAAAAAATGCATACCTTTGTGATTCTGCTTTCCATCTATTACCATTAATCATAAAGTGATCTCAAAAAAAAAAAAAGTGATATCAAAAAGATCATAATTATAACAAAGTTAACAATTAACATGTTGAACAATATATTTGTCAATAGCTATAAATATTATAAAATTAATGCTTATATTACTAACCATACCTTATAATCCTTACTACCTTCAAAGAGCTATTGAAATATTAATGACATTAAAATTGGAAATTATTAACATTCAGATAACTTGCAGAATATAAGATAGTATAGTAATTTTCCATGTTAGTGTTGCATTGCAATCTAAGCAATCTTATGCCAGTGTGCAGTTTAAGGAAAGTCTTACAACAGAAAACAGCCTCTATATTTTCTTCATTATGCCTTCATTCTAAAGAAAGTTATGGAACAAAAGACAGTGTCTATATCTCTTCATAGGTGATCAACTAAAGTTTGTGGCACAGTGCCACAAAGGCAACCTTAGGAACCCACATGAAAGCCACTAACCAATTAAGCAGCATTGCAAGCAGTACAGTTACATTCTACTCTCTCTCTCTCTCTCTCTCTCTCTTTGGTGTATTTTTTTGGGTTGGGGGGGGGGGGGGGGTGGTGGTAAGGTTGGGTGTTGACAATGTCTTAGACACCACATCTAACTCAGAAAGAAACAGCAAAACTGAATAAAGATACAGTTTTCAGGTTCATGGAAACTTCTTTTTAATCGTTTGAGTTTTAACAGCCAAACAGGCCATAAATAAACAATTCGAATTAGATTTCATGGTATCTCAATTAGGTAGATAAGCAGTCCACTCAATGCCATAACAGTATATAGCTATAAACTATACCAAGAAGGAAATATTACATACTTCATACTCCAATGTAATTGATTTATCATTATAGCCAGCAAGCTGGGATTGCGAAGGATGCTCCCATTTCTGGGGTTCCTCAATCAACGCTCTAGAATTCCCAACCTGGACCTTTTGATCTGAACATGATCCAGCTTCAATTACTGGGTTTCCACTATTCATTTCAGAATCATCTTTCACAGATCCGGCATGGATATGCACATCCTGCATCTGACCACCAACCCTGAATGTTGTCACTTTTTTTAATGATGATTCCGTCTGTTCCTCAGAGCAATCAGAAGGCTCTCCCTGAAAATAAACACATAAATTTCAAATCCATTATAATGAAAAAATTGATTTGCCAACTAATGAAGAATCTAAAAGACACACCTTCAGCGAGCTAGCACCGCCAAAGACATCTCTTATGGAAGAAATTTCTGATTGCTTTGATCTGCTTGAAAAATCTGCTACTGCTTGTGAAGATTCTCTGTTTGGCCTCCAAGGATGATTAGTGGTCACTTTGTCAAAATGTAGACTACCCCGATAAAGAAAAGAAAATTGATCATTAATAGCCTTTCTATCTGCAGGAGAACCATCAATTAAAGCTGAAGTACACGATAAATTCTTCATGTCACCAGCACTAGTTTTTGTGTCGTCTGATCTACTGATGCGCGGTATGTTATCCCCAAGGCCCTCTAATTCTTTCTGCTTCTGTAGATGATTTGAGTATGTTAGAGGATAAACTATTTGTGGTTTAGAAAAACCATATTTGTGGTTTACAAGCATCTCAATGTTTTCTGAAACGTCCATAGACCTTAAAGCAGCTTTACTTTCTATGTTTTCAGAGAATGAATCACGACTCGAACATGCACTAAAAACGTTACTCATCTCACTGCTTGCGTGCTGTCCACCGTTGCATCCACTACTTGATGAAGGAGGTAACAGTTCAGCATCACTAATATAGCTCCCAAGTGCTGCCTTTTCCTTACATGTGGTTTCATCTGAAAATTCATCGGCCTTTGTGTCCATTAGTGATGCCACTTGTTCAAGATGCATACAGGATGAGCATGGGGCGGCGGACACGTTGCATTTACTGCATCCTTCCCCCTTTTGAAATCTACTTTTTGGGTAGTTGCATGTCCTGGATTCTTCTCCCATTTGAAATGTACAGCTTGAGAAATTTCTATCAAATTGTTTTCCATTGACGGATGATCCCTGATATGAATGCTACAGAAAATTAAAACCACAAATGGAAAATCTGTATATATGTACACAAAATTGTTTACTTATGGCCAATGCCCAATGTTGTATTTATATGAGCATAACTGCATAAGCGTTATCTGATATGAATGCATGGTGCAATATTTGGCAATTTTGGAGACATATACAAGGCAGGAGAACAATGCATTATTTTAATAAAGAGAAAGGAAAGATACAGTATAATCAAAGAAAACATCTGAAAATTAAATAAATTAGTAGACTATATAAGGTATATCTTAACCATGTATTATTAATTAATCAGGTCATCTACACAGGAAAATATCTTTTCAAGCTTAATTATGTAATGTTATTTCCTTGAAATATTAGACAGATTCAAAGTGATGAACTCAATCACTCAACAGAAGAAGTGTACTAATGGACTCACTCCACCCAATTCATCTCTCTCGTCATGCGTGGTGATGGGGGTTTGGTGGCTTTAATGGCCAGTGATGGTCAGCAGTAGTTGATGGGTGAAGCTTCAGGTGGGTTTGGAGCAGGCATTGGAAGCATGATAAGGCTCGGTTGGGTGGTTAATGTAGGTGAATAACGGTATCATGGACTCCTTGGTGTAGGTTGACAGGCGGAGTTTGATAGGGGCAGGGTTGGCATGGGGAATTATACCCAATTTGTGCGTTGGGGCAAGATCAAGGCACCCTGCCCCGACCCCCTCTTGCCCCATTTCCATCCTTATTAGAGGAAAAACCTATTGAAAATATGCAAAAATTAGGCTCAATTCCCTTGATTTCAAGTTGTCCTTTACCAAACTAATGCCTCTGACTCTGTTACATATCTTTGACAAAATTGATATCACATTGATTAAAAGTATACTAGGATGATGCATATGAGGTGGGAGAGGGAAATCGTAATTGGTTTTGGTATGATCCTTGGAGTGGACACCTTCCTCTAAGGGAACTTTACCCTGATCTATATGCTTGTTCTGTTTCTAAAAAAGCTATGGTCTATGTTGGTTTCTTCTCAAGATGGGAGAGTAGGAGTTGGAATTTACGAGCTTTTCAGGATTGAGTTGGAGGATGTGTATTCTTTCTTTGAGTTTCTTTATTCCAAATTGCCTAGTGGGGAGGGAGATGACAGATTGAGTTGGCGGCTAAGCTTTTGATGTACGTTCCTGTTATAACTCTATTTCTAGTTTCCTTACTGTTTGTTTTCCATGGAAGAGCATCTGTTGTGTAAAGACCCATAACAGGGTGTTGTTTTTTTTTGTAGGTAGCAGCTTAGGGTCAGATTCTTACCATTAATAACTTTGTTAAGAGCGTACTTCCCCTAGTTAATTGGTGCTGCATGTGTTGATGTTATAGGGAAACTATGGTTCATCTTTCACTTTACTATGAACTTGCTCATGCACTGTGTAGTGAAGTTTTCTTGATCTTTGGGATTCAATGGGTGATGTTGGAGAAGGTAGCATCTCTTTTGTTTGGGTGGAGGCACTGGTGGTGGAAACATTCTTCAGATATTTGGAATTTGGTACTAGTGTGTTTGATGTGGATAGTTTGGGGGCAACATAATAGCCGCACTTTTGAAGATGTTGCGACACCATAGATCAGCTGATTTGATTGGTCTCGGGTTTGGGGTTTTACGTAATGTACTTCTATTTTTGATTTATAACACTTTGTTAGAATTTCTATTTGATTAGCTTGTAATTGTTTGAAGTACTATGTGCTTATCATTGTCTTTATCAATAATCTTTCAATTAGTTGTCATAAAAAGAAAAGGTCCACTGGTATGTCCAAAACAACATTCACCTAGATATACAATCATTGCAAGAGAAATATCTTCAAAAATGTAATAAGTAACACCACAAGAATACCATAAAAAAACTTCATAATGAATAACTACGCCAAAACAATATGGTTCATCATGTTTAAGCAAACAATACAGTCCACTTCACCCAAAGGCCCTGCCTCCTAAATGAAATCCTCTTTCAAAACTGGTTTGATCTAAAAAGTAAGTCAAATGTTAATGTTCATTATTGATTGTGTCTCAATACCAATGCAATTAGCTTTTAATTATTAAAAAAAAAGTACCAATGCTATTAGAGTAGTACTAGAAACGCAACATTTTCTACAATTTTTTATTTTATTTTATATGCAATTGTTGACATGACCGATTGTGATTGGAACGTCACTTTCACTGTTTCACATGGCTCTACCATTAACACCATTTTTATTATGCAGCAATCACAACAAACCACATCAACAATTATGAAAAAAAAAAGCTATTAATAATAGTGTCCCTATTCTTATTGATACTATTACTATAGCAGTAAAGTGACTACTGTAGACACCTACAAATTTACAACGGCATTTAAGCAGTCCTTTTGATTAAGAAAGTTTTGTCAATAAACCTTTCAAATAGAGGCATTTAAGCAGTCCTTTTGATTAAGAAAGTTTTGTCAATAAACCTTTCAAATAGGGACTAGAAAGTAATCAAAAGAAACTTGGTTGTTATTTCTTGTGTTTGGTTACCATTACCAATAAAATGTAAGGGGGAAAAAATAAATACAAACTATTCATTTAGAATTGATACGACAGTAAATTACTTCAAGCAAAGATCAAACACCTAAACAGTACAACATTATGATGACACATTGATGTTGTCATATCTTTTGCTTGATATTCCCAACAAGCAAAGAACAACTAAATGAATTGATCAACACGCATTATTGAACTAGACTATAAACATTCATATCATTTCACAAAATCATCATAGAACTGTAAATGAATCTCAATCACAATCTTAAAACCACTCAAATCAACTGCAAACTATAAAAATACAATTTCTGCACTCACAAAAAAAAAAGAAAAAGAAGTAAAGTAACGAGAATACCTTTTCCCTTAATAAGAAAGAGACCTATAAAACCCAACTAGAATAACAAACCAAAAACATAAAACCTACACCAAATGGTCACAATCAAACTATAAATTTCATCAAAATCACAACTTGGAATCCAAAACCATGACCAATTGAATCCAAACAAGAACCAGACACAGAATAAACCACAGAAACAATAAGAATTCAAAAAGAAACACAGAGAGAAGCAGCAAAAGTACATGCCTTTGTTGGTTCCTCTAACTCCTCCATAGTATCATCATACAACTCTTTCATAGTCCTAAACTTGACTTTCCTCATACCTTCCAACAACAATTCATCAACATGACCACCAGTACTTATGTACACACACACTGAAAGAACAAGAACCCACTATTTATAGACTTCCTCAAAATCCAACAGCGCACACAAAATTATGAGTCCTGAAATAAAAGATGTATGTGTATGTTGTTCTTGCCATATATACCATATTGCTTAAAAATGGCAAGCATTTTTTTTATTATATATATATATATATATTTTTTTTTTCTTTATTGGGTTGCTTTCTTTTAGAGGGGCAGGTTTTTTCTTTTTATTTATATTTGTGTGTGTGTTATATGATCTGGTGCTTTGCATGTAAGGAAAATAACAAATAAAATAGCACCACGTAATAGACCTGTATGGACAATTGAAATATTTGCCAAGTGGTAGAAAATGAATAAAGGAGCATAGTACTAGGAAATCATCAAAGCAATTTATTATTTTAAAATATTGAGGGCGTGTTAGCAAGATATTAGAGACTAGTCAGAATATGACACGTTTATGATGTGCGTAAGCTAATACTATGTAGCTGCTATAACTGATTCTTAAACTGTAAAGGTTTGGCGTGTGCGTGTGCGTGTGATGTGTCGTGGACTGTTTTATCTTTGTATACACGGCAAGCAAGGCTGGTGGTAGTACACGTATGGAATGTTTCATAAGCTTCTACTTTTTCCTTTTTAATAAATTCTAAATGAAAATTGTTACTAGTTTTAATTTGAACAAAGCTGAAATTACTTTTAAAAAATGTTATATTTACAACATTTTTATAATACATTTTCATACTAAATCTTAAATAATAAATTGTTATTGGCTTGTGGGTAAAAAAATAATTTCATTTGTGAATTCAAATTAAAACTTGTAAGTAATAACAATTTATCACCTAAGATTTGTTGTGGAAGCGTTATAAGAATGTTGTGGACGTAATACTTCTCTTATTTTTTTGCTCATTAGTAATAATCTGGTACTTTAAATTTGTTATGAAAATATTGTAAACATACATTTTCTCTTTTATGAATAAAGCTACGGAAAAAATATTTTCACAAGTTGTGTTGTAACTTATGTCAATCTCTCATGGGTCAAAAAGGAAAAGAAAAGAAAAGAATAAAATATTAAACTTTGGAACCCACACAACTAAAAACAATGGTATCGTAAAAACTGTAATAATATTTTGTTGTACCTTTAGACTTCCTCTATTTTTACAATAATTGCATAATAAAGTATTGGTGTTAAGTTGTTAGTAGATAAAACTAATGGGCCCAAACAAGGATCAATAACAACTTATCATCTAAGTTTTATTATAAATTTATTATGAAACTACAATAATTCGAGCACTACTCTTTGTTGTGTTATCACTCTCACAGAATAGTGTTATGTAAGTGTGCCACAGACCTCCATATTTTTTTCCCTGGATTTATTAGAATCACATGTGGTTGTTAAATTCTACTTAACTTATTAAAATGTGGCTACTTTACTAACACTTGTAGGGTTTGTTTGAAAATAGCTTATTTAGCTGAAACTAAAATTTTTTTTGCATAAAATACTGTAGATAAAGGTAAAAGTTAGTTAAAATAGTATAATGAAACTCATGAATAGTACTAAAAAGTATAGTGGAACCCATGAATATTGCATAGTAGCAAAAATAAACTAAATAGTAAAATAAACTAGATTTTTAAGTCAATACCGAATGCAACTGCAGTGTGAGAGTTTTTGGAATATCATGGCATTCAAAATGAGGGAAATACGAGGTAGTATTTGCAATAGGTTTTTCCGAGGCATTAATTAATTTAATGTTATGGAGTGAGGGTCTCAATATGTTTGGTTTTCAAGGTGGTGGCTTTGTTCAAGTCATTATTTGTGCAATGGATTAAAGAATCGAGAGCACTAGGTGGCTAACAAATAATTTAGTCTATACTTATGAGACTTTGTTAAGGAGTGGCTAATAACACTATAGCATTGTGCATGTTAAAACATTCAAAATGCTATTCTAAGTTCTAACACACCTAAAAGTAAAAAATGATGTGCATTAAATGTGCCAAATACTAAATTTTTTTAGCATATAATATATTGCTACTCTCTCTCTCTCTCTCTCTCTCTCTCTCTCTCTCTCTCTCTCTCTCAATGGTTGTCACAATGGCAATCTTGATTGCTATTGATGGGCGGCAATCTTGCTCCTCTCACGGTGGTGGTCTTGCTCACTATCAATGGATTTTGTTCGACTTAGGGTTGTGGCTAATGCTCGCAGCTGATGGGTTGTGGACATGGCTCACCATTAATAGTCAATTTTGGGTTGTGGTAGTGCCGTACAATTTTGGATGATTATTTGTGGGTCGTTGTGGTGGTGATTGGGTTGATTTTGGGTTATGGTTACGGTAGTCGGTAGTGGTTGAGTTGATTTTGAGCGGCTGTGAATTACATTCTAATTTATTTTATGCCAAGTGTCATTTTTTATTTAAATTATACATGCTCTAAATTTGTTGCAAGTGTTCATCCAAATTAAAATTACTCCTTACCCATTATACTTCAAGCTAATTCTACACAACTTTCTAACCCATTTGAAACTAAGGATCTATTTGGATACCGTTTATTACTGAAAACTGAAAACACTGTAGTAAAATAATTTTTAAAGGTGTAAATAGTTTTGTGGGACCCAGTTTTAAAGTTAAAATTTTACTTTTCCGTACTTGCGGGTCCCGTGAACAGTGCACGAGACCCACAAAAAAAAGACACAGACACACTGGAAACGCGCAAATGCGCTATCCAAACTCACATTAATTCAATTTTTATTACCAAAACTTATTTATTAATTAAAGTATGAACTTCAATGAAAATTTTATCATGTTCAAAAAGGCTATTCCTTGTCAATATTTTTTCCACAGTAACTAATTTTTAATAAATTATTTGAAAAATCTAAAAATTAAATAGCATTCCATCACAAAAACAAAAATTATATTTTAAGTATATAAATAGATTAACAAACTAACTTCTCTTTGTTTTTTTCTTCATAAAATAGAGTAGACAAAAATGAAAAACTAGTCTACACACTCTACTAAAATGATATCTCACAAGGTTTTTTCCACAACAAAACCTTTAGTCTCAAATTTTTAGGCCAGCTATGGATCAATAATAGATTATTTAAGGTTGATCGTGTACATTCTTTTCCTTCATTCTATTATATTTGAAGTTGTACACTATATTACTTTTCTAATTGACGTATCCTTTTTTATATTAATTTTACTAATTATATATTTTTTTGTTTTACTCTATCTTAATTTTTTTTTGTTCCCTCAACCTAGATCAATTTATTCCTTTTTATGAGTACATTAATCACTCTTATTTGAATATATGGCCAAATCATCTCAAGCAACTCTCTCTTTGTTTTACTTTAACATATAAGAAATCATTCTCAAAATATATATATATATATATATATATATATATATATATATATATATATATATATAAGAAATCTATTACCAAAATAACGAGTAATTCATTAATTTTCAAGGTAGTTTATTTTAGGTAAAATTACAATGATCATTTATTTCAACTATTTTGATTATTTTCATAGTTATGTGATGTCCATATTATATATTGTGGTCCTAAATTTATAAATTCTAACTTGTTATCATAATTTATTTGGAATGTCATGTCTAAATAAATAAATATAGAATAAGCTTTCACTTTTGAAAGAAAAAGAAGAAGAAGAAGAAGAAGGAGGAAGTTTTTGTTTACGTTTAGGTTTTAGTTGTAGAAACTACACTATAGGTGGCGGACTGGACTTTACATAAAAGAAACCCGAAAAAAAATCCAAAAACCCCAGATTTCTCTCTCACTTAAGAGTTTTTCCTTGTCCGTTTAGGTTTTGAAATTTACTTAGTAAAATCCAACGGTCCAAAAAAAGCGCCACATCATATAGAAAACTCTAATATCTCTCTCCTTAACCCCACACGAACCGACGACCAGGGAAGACTATAAATACGGCTCACTCCTCACACACACTCTTTCTGTCCAAGAATCCAAAACAAAAGCTCTCTCTCTCTCTGAATCATAAATCAAACCTCACTCAACGCAAGAAAGAAAGACTACAAGTTTACAATCATTGCTGTTGGGGTTTCACTCTTCTACGACTAAGAGAGGTTCATTAAATTTTTGAAAAAAATTATATATATATATATTTTTTGAATTTCTTTTGTTCTATATTTTATTTTTGGGTTTTCTTTATTTTTCTTGTTTGAATTTTTCTGGGGTTTATTTCTAAAAGGTTTTGTGATTTTTCCAGTTTGTGAAATTCAAATATTGTTAAGGGTTTCAGGGGTTTTGTTGAATCTCTGAGAGGTTGGGTTATTTTTGAACAATTTCTGATTTTTTAAGTTTCCTTTTTCAATTTTGGGTTTTCTTTATTTTTTCATGGGGGTTCGTTGCAAAAGGGTTTTTGTGATTTTTCTCTTTGGGAAATCCAACATTGTTATCTGAATCTCTCTGTTTTTTGTTGAACAGAGCAATCATTGGAGTTTTCTGGAAAGGCCTATGCCCATGGAATCCTCAAAGAAGAGGAAGACTAGAGGTGATGGATTGTCTGTGGCTGAGACATTGGCGAAGTGGAGAGTCTACAATACCCAGCTTGAGTCTTCTAGTGATGATGCGAAACGTGCTCGTAAACTTTCCTCCAAAGGGCCAAAGAAAGGGTGCATGAAGGGAAAAGGAGGGGCTGAGAATCTACAGTGTGATTACAGGGGGGTTAGGCAAAGGACCTGGGGCATATGGGTTGTGGAGATTCGTGAACCAAATAGGGGGAAGAAGCTCTGGCTTGGGACATTTGATACTGCTGACGATGCTGCCTCTGGTTAGGATGAAGCAGCAAGAGCAATGTATGCTACCTCGGCTAGACTCAACTTTCTAGAGTCTGTTTCCATTATGTCGGGTCCTACTCCTGCGGGATTTAAGGCTTCTGCTGATGAAAGTACAAGTACTTTGGTAAAGGATGAATCTACTGATAATGGACAGGAGGAATTACTGGCTTTTTCTGAAAATGAGTTATTTGATGCAGCAGAACTTATGGCACTATTAGAAGATAATCTTTACTTCACAGATTCAGTACTGGATTTTGGTTTTGATGTGAATCAACTTGGATTCCCTGACACTGAAGCTGACTTGCCAAGTTTGGTGGACACTGAAGGAAGTGATGTGCCTATGTGACAAACTACTCTGTGGATAATGGACTTTTCTGTATATGAATATTTTGATGTGGGATGACTTGGGATAGGGAATTTAGTTTGTTGACTTCATGTAAATGAAAACAAAGTTTTGATCGTTATTTGTATTACTTATTGAAAAGTTTTGGTAGGGTATTTGTATTTTCTTAACGATTCTGGTTCAATACAATTGTTCATTTTACAATCTCCTCATTCTTTTTTTTTACCTCACCATTCTTTGGTTTTTTCCTCAACTGATAGGTTGCTCTATGTTTCTATAACTGACTGTTAATGCATTTCTATAATTGCTATATTGTAGAGGTAGTGTTAACTCCGAATACACATTCCTATGGTTGGTGATGCTGTCAAAATCAGTTATTTTTTATTTAAGTTTTTTGCTTTTTACAAATGGTACATTTTTGAATTTTGATTGTTAGTGTTTTGGTTCAAGATGTTCCTCACATCTGGAACATTCATTAACTGCATTTGAATCAAAAGCTAAGTGAGAGGATAAACAGAGGAACTGAACTGGGATGTCCTTGAACAAGGAGATTAGTATTGAAAATGGGTCAATTAGTCTATTTAGGGGCTACCGTCAAGTAAATGAGATTGAGGGTTCATTGTGGATTCTTCATGGTATGGCTCAAAAGATGCTAAGAGCTTTGTATTGCTTGTATATTATCATTTAAGATTGGGAGGAGCCATACTCTGGCCTCATTTTTTCTTCTTTTTGGCAAAATAATCAAATCCCTGTTCAGTATGTTTGTTGCTTAATTGATGTGCTGATAGAACAATATGAGCTGCTGGTTGGTAAAATTAGTGAAGGTACTTTTTGGTGTATTTATTTGTTTTCTATAAATACAATCAAACATGAATTTTCTTATATGTGGGTGTGTGTGCACGTGTTTCTTTTAGACATGAATTCATTTCTTCTGAGTCAGATCGCATACCTACAAATTCTATAACCCATAGTTTAATGTGGTATTGTTTACCTGCTATACTAAAGTTGCTTTCTAAGCCAGGAGCATAAGTTTTTAACTAACTTTGTGATCATATGTTGAATTCATTTCTGACGTGCTCATTCCTCCAATCTAGGATTGATGTTTTGAATTCTGTAGTTAACTGCATAAATAAATTTGTAATTGTGCTAGCTTTCCTTGTAAAATAAACGTTCTTTACCAGCATCAAAGCTTCTGCAAGAACAAGGTAAGTCTTCAATACTTGGCTTGCCTAAGTTCAATTCTCCTATAGAAGCTAAAACTAGAATACCTATTAAGAGAATTTCACCAGCACAAACGGAAGAGAGGAAGAAAAAGGGACTTTGTTATAATTGTGATGATAAATGGGCACCGGGTCATAAGTGTAAGAGTGCTAAGATATTTTTGTTAGAAGGTGTAGAGATAGTTCCAGCTTCAGGGGTGCAGATTGCTAAAATGGAAGAAAATTATATGGAGGGTGTCATTAAGTCTCAGGATGAGGGAAAAGAAGAGGCTGAGATTACTCTGTATGCACTTGTTGGTAGTCCCACTCCAGGCACAATTAGGGTTAATGGCATGATTATGGGAGAAGGGTTGATCATTCTCTTAGATTCTGGTAGTACTCATAACTTCATTGATGCTGCTTTGTTGCTTAAATTATAGCTTTCAATGGATGTTACTCAAATATTGGAGGTTAAGGCGGCTAATTGAGATATCAAAACACAAGGGGTATGTAGAGAAGTAGCGATACAGGTGCAAGGTTATACTTTTATGGTGCAGTTACATGTGTTGCCCTTAGGAGTTTGTGAAGTGGTTTTAGGAACTTATTGGCTCAGTACATTAGGAGTAATCAATTGGGATTTTAAGTTCTTGACCATGAAATTTCATCATTTTCAGAGATAGGTTCTGTTAGAATAGTCAGAGTCCATTTGCTTCTCCTGTCCTATTGGTGAGGAAGGCAAATGGATCTTGGAGAATGTATATCGATTATAGAGCTTTAAACCAAGCTACCATTAAAGACAAGTACCCTATCCTTGTTATTGATGAATTGTTGGATGAACTTCATGGGGCTTGTCTCTTTTGTAAATTAGACTTGAGGTCAGGATATCATCAAATTAGAATGAGGGAGCAAGACATCCCTAAAACTGCTTTTCAAACTCATGAAGGCCACTATGAAATTTTAGCGATGCCATTTGGGTTAACAAATGCCCCCTCAACATTTCAATCTTTAATGAATGAATGAGGTGTTTAAGCCATTTCTTAGAAAGTTTGTTTTGGTTTTCTTTGATGATATTCTAGTTTACAGTAGATCTTTGCCTGACCATGTGGAGCATCTTAGAATTGTCTTGGGGTTATAAGCTAAACACCATTTATATACCAAAAAATCCAAATGTATGTTTGCTTGTGAGTAAGTGGAGTATTTGGGGCATCTCATTTCAACAGTGGCCTGTCCTTAACGATGTCAAGCCTTGAGGGGATTTTTGGGTCTCAGTAGTTACTACAGGAAATTTGTTAAAGGTTATGGTCAAATAGCTTCACCTAGAGGTGGCAAAATCCGACATGACCCGCGAATTCGACACAACTAACCCGTTTATAAATAGGTCATGGGTTGAGGTTAAACGGGTTCGGGTCTTATTCGGGTTGACACGGCTGACCCGTTTATTAAACGGGTCGTGTTCATGTTTAACATGTTTAACCCGTTTAACCCGTTTGACCCGATTAGGTTATAAAAGTTATTTTACCATTTTACCCTTATAACTTAGGTATATAAGCTTAGATATTTTGTCTTCCCCTCAGAACCAAACCTCACGCCTCTCTCAAATCTCAATCTCAATCTCAATCTCGTGTCTCTTCGTTTTCGTCGTCAATCCTTACTCTGTCTCTAACTCTTGTTCTTCTCCTCAAAGCTCCAACTGCCCCTCTTTCATTTAGACCACACTATGGACACAGATCTACAGATTGATTCTACACTATAAAATCAAAGCCTTCCCATGTCTCTCAACCTTCTACTCTCTCTTCCCCTCAAATCCCTAGCCGACCCTTCTAATTTCTCTTCTCCTCAGAACCGTGGCTGCACTCTGTTCTTTTTCTTCAGCTTTCAACCACCGAATCCACTAGCAAGGTATATATGTCACATCAAAATAGGGGAAAACCAAACCCTATTCTGCAGAAAAACAAATACTGCAGAAAACAACACAGCAGGAAAACTACACTGCAGAAAAATAACATTGAGCAGAAAACATCACTATGCAGAAAAACAGACACGGCAGAAAATAACACTACAAAAAACACCACTGTGCAAAAAATAGACACTGTGCAGAAAAACAGACACTGTGTAGAAAATATAATAATTTTATTGAATCTAATAGTATGGAGGGTGGAACCTTTTGGACTAGTAATTTTATTTTGAAGGAATGAAAGAATTATTTGCTTTTGTTATTATTTGAATTTTTATTACTTGATTTATGGTTGAATTATAAATTTAGATATATGAGAGTTGATAACAGGTTATTCAATTTAAGTTTAATTAAACAGGTTGTTTGGGTCATAATCAAACGGGTTATAATCAAACAGGCTGTTAACAGGTTATTTTTGTCGACCTTAACATGACCTACTAATTAAACGGGTTAAACGTGTCGTGTCAGGTTACCCGTTTAATAAATAGGTTGTATTAGGGTTGAGGAGTCCTGACCCGTTTACTAAACAGGTCGGGTTCGTGTTGACCCATATAACATAATACTTACAGCTCAACCCGACACGAACTCGACACGTGAACATGAATTGCCACCCCTAGCTTCACCCTTGACTGCTCTTTTGAAGAAAAAATCTTTTGTCTGGTCTGACCTTGCTGCTCAGGCTTTCCAACGGCTCAAGCTAGCTATTTCTAATCCTCCAGTGTTAGCCCTTCCAGATTTTTCCAAGACTTTCACTATGGAATGGGTTTGGTCTTGGTGCTGTTCTAATACAAGATCAAAAGCCTATTGCATTTCACAGCCAAGTCTTAAAAGGTAGAAGTTTGGTTCTTTCTACTTATGAAAAGGAGTTCCTTGCTATGGTGGTAGCTGTTTAAAAGTGGAGGCACTACTTGGCGGCTAAACCTTTTGTTATAAAAACTGATCAGCGGAGTCTTAAATACTTGCTGGATCAAAGAGTGGGTACTCCAGCTCAAAAAAGGTGGATTACTAAGCTCCTTGGTTACAATTTTTTGGTTGAGTATAAGAAGGGTAAGGAAATTGTGGTAGCAGATGCTTTGTTAAGACAAGGGGAAGAGTCCATGAATGTTTCTACTGCTGATTTGTTTTCTGCAGAGGGTGATGAGAGTATTTCGAGTACAATAAGCCGAAGACGTAAGATCTTAGGAATTTAAGAATTTTATTTTGCAATGACATATTTGAACAAAAATGGGTAATTAAAATAGTATCTTATATATGTTAATGATTGCTCTACAGGGTGTTCCCAACAGAGGCTTGTGATGATCTTGGAAGAGAATTTTGTGAACCCGATTATCAGAAAGGAGTTTATTAAAAATCCGATTCACAAAGGGAAGTTTGTGATGCTAATATATAAGGATCATCTTCTATTTTCCCTTCTTGGTTTTGCTGTTGATGTTTTTCTTTTGTTTATGTTGTGAAAAACTATAACTTGGCAGTGTATGTAACTATGAATAATGAAGCACTCGTCTTAGAAGCTAATTATGTAACTTTCTTTCAGCAGAATAATATCATGGATGAGTCAAACGAACATTTTGGTGAGTTAGTAGTAATGGGAAATCTAGTTATAGATTGTTATTATGCATTGAAAAGATTTGCCTATGCTTGCCTATTTTGATAAACATGAATTTTCATTTTTAAGTTTTAGATATTAGAGACTGCCAAGAAGTTCTAGTCCTATGATGCAATTTCGCTTGGGTGCAAAGGCACCATACCATAGAAATTAAAGCTTCCAAGATCTAGAATTTGATGCAAATTTTGAACGATATCTGAATTGTCCATTACCTATTTACCTTAGAAAAAATGTACAAATTCAAACCAAAGGAGAGCAGCATCAAAGAAGTAATAACCTGATTCCTACTATTTCTTTCTTAGGGTAACACAATTTGTCTGCATAATCAATATGTGATCCAAGATTAAGACAAAAAATTGGAGCTGAATTTATAAAACCCCTGCTTATTAAAAAATTTAAAATAGTGAGATTCAAATCATATACCAAAAGATATAAATACTACGAAGTTTTAAGCATTTCTACAGAATTAGAAGTTGCTTTGTGACAGAAGAGCTCCAATAATGATGGTGACATAGTAGAACTCAGACACTTAAGTTCAATCAGAAGAGAGTAATTTTACAATGTTACTGTTCACTGTCTTCTGTTATCCCCTCCAAAATCAGATACTGCAAAGCTATGGAGTACTTTGCAGTTCTGATACTCACTAAGCTGCCACTGCCTGAATTGCTATTGATTTTCAAAATAAACGATCCCAAGCAACCACCTGGAGCACAACATCCCAATACAAATCAAGTAATTTACAATGAGATTCAAAAAACAGCACAAAAGTGCACATAATCAGAGAGAAATAGACAATCAGGCAATTATCTTTCATGAACAAAAATGGTCATGACAACCAACCTTTACTTGTAAAAATAGTTGGAACCCATAGAACTTAAGAAACAAATATTGTTAGTGCTTGTCCTAAAAGAATATTAAGCTAATCACTTGAATGGTGATGTCATCCTGCTCACTCATTTAGCATGATTAACTGGGTTGTGACATAAAGCTAGAGTCTCTTCCACGATGATTATTCTATTTCTCTTGGCAGCTCCTTTAGAACTTGTTGTCAGTGTCAGCACATAGGAAGGATATATAGTAAGAATTAATATAATTTTTTGGATAAATTATGTATACTTTTAACATGAAAATATGGCATTAGAAACTGGTGGGAAATTTAGACCCTGGCTGATAGAAGTAACAAGTTTTAAACCCAAGTTATTAATTAGATCTATTATAAATAATCATTGTTCAAATAAACAAACATCAATATCATGTTAACATCATGCACAGTAGAATAGTAAATAAGACAAGATATGATGACACGGAAAAACCAACGAAACAAACTATCACAGTAAAAAAACCCGAAGGAAAACCTTTCCAAAAAGTAATCCACTATAACAAAGAGAAGTTTCAGATCTAGTACAAAACCTTTGTCCCTAAACTCTACAATCCCAATAGATGAATTTACAGTAGAAATCTTCTACCGCTTCAGAATCTCTGAACTCTTTAATATATGAACGCTCCACCCACAATCACAATTGGAACCTCCAATTGACTGCAAGAACCTCTTGAAGGTTTTCCTCACAATAGCAAGTGTTTGCTATAACTTTAACTTCTTCACCAATGGAATCTTCAGATTTACTTTGAAACTCTTTGGTTTCGTAAAATAGAGAAAACTTAGTTATAAAGCCCTAGCCACATAAACGGAGTGTTTGTCTGTCTCAAAAAGCCTTCTAATAGATGGCTTAATTGTGATGTCCTTTAAATACCGATTCAAATGGATCTCAATTTGGGCTTCAAACGAATAAGTTATAGACTTTTTCGCATTGCTGATTTTTGCTGATCCGCGAAGCTCTATAGATTGAGCTGCTATCAAGCTTGTGTTGAGAACAAAATCTCGATAGATCGAGCTTGTGTCGAGGAGGCAGTAAGTTTTTAACTTCTATCGAGAGGTATCAAGCTGCTATCGAGGTACATGCTAAAAATGTGTTTTTCTTGAACTTTTCCTGAGCAAACTTTGTCTTTTCAACTTGGGCTTTAATTATAATTTTAAGACACATCAAAACTCAATAAAAGACATATAATATAGCATGGTTTTACAATACCAAAAAACACGGCTCTAACAGAAAGATACCTTTCTTCAAAGAAGTCTCCAACGATTGTAGTGCTACAATAGGCCCAGTTTTTTGTAGTGCTACAACGACTGCTGCAGGAAATGTATCAAGTAGGTGGAATGCAGCAAAATAGTTCTTAATTCGTTCGCCGTCATCGTCCACATATCTTTCAGAAAATCAAATTTGATATAAAATATTATAAATCAAAATTAACAATTTACTAATATTTATCACTATAATTTATAATTTTTGAAAAGAGTGACTTCATTTAGATAGACTGAAATGTATCCGAGGATGGATTGATGCCCTGAAGAATTAATAGACGAAACCTTGCAGGGTGTTGCATTAGAGAGAAGAAGATATGTTCTGGTAGAAAGGCTATTGAAATAATGACAAATTTATAACTTCTCTTTTTTGGATTAGTGTTAGTTTTTCATGTTTTCAAAGCAAAGTAATGAGTCAACATCCTATTGTTTTCTCAAATTTGATGATAATTCTAATGTACTAAATATGCATTGTAACATTTTTTTTTTTTCATTCCGCTTTGTTGCCATGAAAGTTTTTTTTTTTTTTTTGATAGAATGCTGCCATGAAGTTAGTAACTATTAGTTTGTTTAATGATATGTTTGCTTTGACATCATCATCATAATAAAAATAAATTTAATGTTTCTAAAATTGCATGTATTTTGTATTATATTTTTCTATTGATGCTGTAAGAACCAAAAATCCAATCAGGTATTAAAGCCCACTTAAAACTGGAAGTGGATCCAATCACCTAAGGCCCAAAACAAAGAATTTGTAGAGAGAGAACAAAACAACAATGGACAGTTATGTCCTGAGGATACTATTCAACATAAAAGGAGTAAGAAAACACCCTTCCACAAGCTTGCTCGAGGAAGAATCTATGACATTCAAATATTACTATTCATCCAATTCTCATAGTCATGTTCTCCCCTTTTACACTAGCCTCTTGGCCAAAATGGGCAAATGCCCTTTTTGGGCAAAAAAAAAGAACAATATTATGCCTTATTTCCCAAACTAATTAGAGAAATGCTCCCCTTTTGAAACTCGATTTTCTCAAAATCGAGTTAAGCCCTATAATAACGTTTTAAAGAGCCTATAATGGCATTTTGAAGAGCCTATAGCAGCGTTTTGGAACTCAAGCTTCATAAAATCGAGTTATAAGTATAAAAAATAAAAATAAAAACTTGCATGGAACTCGAGTTTATAGAGCTTGAGTTATAAAACACCGCTATAGGTCCTTAAAACATCGCTATAGACTCTTTAAAACGTCGCTATAAGGCTCTATAATTTTTTTTAAACTCAATTTTGAGAAAATCGAGTTTCGAAAGAGGAGCATTTTTCTAATTAATTTGAAAAATGGGGGCATTTGCCCATTTTTTTGCACAACATGGGCATTTGCCCATTTTCGCCCTAGCCTCTTTCATCCCTTTCTATACTCCTTCCTCCTTGCATCTCCAATGTCAATCTCCTACCTAACCCCTTTCTCACGTTTACACTTGTCTGATTACTTGTAGAAGGTGGTGGAAAGAAACTACCTAACTGTGATTCGCGCTATTCAGGTCACCTCTACATCAATGCAACTAATAAAACTGTTATTCATCATTTAATGCGGCCAGGAAACTAGGTGCAGAGCATTTAATGCGGAGTTCACAGGGTGTCTACTCCCAAACTAGATATTTTCTCTCTCTGCCATATATCACCAACCTACTCTTTGTACTTTTCCATGCAACCTTGTCCTTGGGTCCTTGGCCCTCATCCCGATTAAGATCTCTTTTGACCCTTGATCGTCATCCTCGGTCCTTGGCCCCCCACAGATGCATTGGAAGGTTTTATGGGAATACTTTATAAGAATTTTTTTTATTTGAATTTAAGTAAAATATTATTTATATATCAGAGAAAAAGAGAAAGAGAGTTTTTAAAAATTAAATAGTATATATATTTACATAAGTTGTGTCAAAAAAATATCTAAGCTTTTTTTTTTTTTTTTTTTTTTTGGAGAAACCAAACCAAGCGCCTGGAAAATTTATTCAAAATTAATCAATGAACATCTCTAAACACAAGAGGAGCAATGTCATTACGTAAATCCTCCAACCACACTTGAAGGCCTAAAGCAGAACTAGCTTTTTTTGCTAATGCATCAGCAACAAAATTACAAACACGACTAATATAATGAAACTCAACATGTTGAAAACAAGCTGCTTGAAAACAAATGTCCCCAAGGATGTTCCTAACCGGCAAACTGACCCGAACCGTTAAGAAGCGCCTCTATGACAGTAGCAGAATCGCCTTCGATCACCACTCGAGTTAGCCCAATCATCTATAAATGCTACATCCTCATCATTTATAAATGCGTATGGGCAGTTTGATGTAGATCATATATAACACTTTTTTCAATCATACGCCCAGTTATGTAAATATTTTTAAAGTAAAATATAGATTATTTTGTTATATGATGAAAGAAAGATATGGGACAAGGAAGAGGTGCACCATGCGGCCACGGATGCTGCTAGACACACGTCCGTGACAAATTTTTTTTTTTTCGGTTTTCTGATTTGGTCCAAAATAATTGTTTAAAAAAAAGGTTTTTTTTTTTTTCAAAACTCACCGTTTTGACATCCTAGTTAAAAAAATAAAAAAGAAAAACCTTAAACTCATCTCAAACTCTCTCATTGCTCTTAAATTGGTATATGTTTATTGTTATATGAAAAAATATACTTAGCAATATATATAAAATATAAATAAAAATATATTTAATAATTTATTAATAATCGTATCTAGCCGCACTTGCAGCTTATTTTTTCAAAAATTGCCAAGTCATCACACTGCGCCCACACTCGAGCCTGAATCCGCACCCATGCTTCCTAGGCAAAACCACCCATGCTTCCTAGGCAAAACCACTCCGATTGAATTTCCTTTTCTTATGCCCAACCACACTTTGATGATGAGTTGCGAATTCCTATTTGAGATATGAGTTTGAGTCGGCTTGCTGAGATCTTGAGGTTATGATTATTCATTTTTATAGGCCTCCTGTTACCTACAGACAAGAGATTAGGCAGTCAGAATAATATCTATCGGATTTGGAGTCTTCCCATCATGAACCATTCGATTTCTATGGCTCCAAAGAGACTATATAATGGTGAAAAGGGATTGGAGATACGAGTTCTTCTCTTGATTAACTAAATCTTTTCTTATGATGCAGGTAGAAAGCCATTGAATGGCTAGGGCTTGGTTTAAACTAAAGGTATAGATTGAGAGATGAGAACCATGCCATAGAGCTCTTGTGAAACCTATCAAACTAATCAACTATGAAGATAGTTGTGATACAAAACCCTTTAGGTCTATGTATATTTTCCTGTATCCGAGCTCCTCCCTCCTAGTATCAACAAGTTGCACCAATTGCTTCTCTTCAATAGCTTTCGGTTTTGCAAGTCTAGATGTTGACTATAAATCCAATCTTTTGTATTCTTTAAAGCCACTTGAAAGTTCGGAATTGCCTTTGTGGTTTCCAACACCAATCTAATACGCACAAAGGAATCAAGATGTTTGGTCGAGTTCTCCTCTCAAAGGGTAAGTTAATTTGGAAAGGGTGAAGGTATGGAGGCTACAAAGATTTTTTTTCTGAAGGGGATATGATAGTCTCAGCTTTTTCGCTCGAGTGAAATTCTTACTATAGCACTTTATACACGGTCATCTTACTTAATCTTCTTTGACACAATGCAATTACAAATGAATTAAATTTCAATGTATATTGAATAATACGATTAGAAATGAAATATTTGACACAAAATTTAGCCAACACAGAATATCCTAAAAAAATTATTATAAAATGATTTTTTCTTTTTCTTTTTTTGAAAAAATATTATAAAATGACTAGATACCAAATGCAATTATTGTCACGTCAATAATATTATAAATAATTTTCTTACTTTTTTGTTACACGTGTTTACACGTATTTAAAAGGTGATACTTCAGTTTGTAAAGTATATATAATAAAAATTGTAGTGCCTATATAATAAAATTCTAAAATAATGGGTATTAGACTTTTTTATTTTATTTTATTTATAGAAACGATGGGTATTAGAATTGATTAAGCATAGTTGAGTCTATTTTTTAATATGTGATATGATAATGTGGCATCTTGAGATTGAATGGTATAAAACTTGAATTTTACACCATATTTTTATAAATTTAATCTCTTCTAATATATATTGTCTGTAAGACCAAGACATTACTTTTATTTCCCTAGTAATTTAGAATTTGGACATCAAAGTCATTCCCCTAAATAAGTAAATACTAGTTCTATATATTTTGCTTTGTGAGTTTTTTTTTTTAAAAGAAAAATCAGTTCATCTTATTAAAGGAGGCTGTAGTACAGAAAAAATCAGTTCATCTTATTTTGCTTTGTAAATCAACCTGTAGTATAGAATTAACATCTTATGGAAGATAGTATCTTCCATCCTGCAAACTAATAGGTCGGGACATAAAATAGCTCTACGTGCCAGTGGGTTCCATCTAAGGACAATTTTTGAGTCTCTGACTTGTAGGCTTGTATCTGAGTCCAAAGTTGGGCAGATAAAATTTGAATGGTATAAATTATCACACACTTAGATTCATTGTCTCCGGACTCTGGAGTCTCACCTTAGTCACACGGAAGTGGAACCATTTGAGTTGAATAGATTAATCTGTATTCTGTTTTGGAATGTACCTTGGTACACTCATATTTTTCAAATGATGTAAAGAAATATTCTCATTCAGATATATTCCATTTTACTTTACCAATTATACTACCTATCAAAAGAAAAATCTCATTCAGATACTAACAAAAAATTATTTAAATAAAGTAATAAACAAAGAAAGAAAAGTGAAAACATGGGAACATGATCTCTCTATTTCAAATATTGTCAATATTGTTTATTTCACAATTATCATGTCGTTTAATTGATGTGTCAGTCTATACACCTTTCAAAAAAAATAACAAGAAGTTTTTAATTTCCAACTCTTTGGGGTCGATTATGAATTCTCAGCAAATTAGTTGAAGTCGGTCACTTGAAAGGATGCAGCCTAGTGGTTGGAAGTTTTGGATGAGTTGTAGACCCAAACATTGTGAGTTCAATCCCAATAAAGAGTTCCCTTGAACTCTCAGTATATGGTTCTGGTGGGTGAGGTTGTGTATTTGTGTTTGCTCCTTAGGGAATGGTCCAAAGGGCCCTGCCTTGGTGAAGTTCTTAGTCATAAAACATTAGGGTCAATTGTATATAGTATTTTCTTCCATTTTATTTTATTGCAACTATATTTTCTATTACTTATCTAATTGATAAGTTTATTTTTTTTCTTAATTCTACCAATGTAATTTTGAATTTTCGTCTAAGTTGCTTCATTTCCCCAAGTTGGACTTATTCATTCTTTCTTATTGGTGTACTCGCCTTTGAAAGTTTGTATACCTTCAAATTTGTAAATTTTAATTTGAAACATAGTTAGTAATATATGACACTTGTATAATGCAATAAATATATGGAAGTGTATAAATTTGACATCTTGCAACAAAAGTATATATAAAAAATTCAGTATAAAAATACAGAAATTGGGAAATAACGGTACATATATGTATTTAATAACAGTACGTTTATTATTAAAAGTTTACCATAAAAATATTGAAACATTTTTCATATACTTTTTTTATTAGATAAATACAATAATCTTTGTATTATGTTTAATAGAAGCTTCTCAGCAATCTGATTTGAAATAATCTAATTACTTAATAAAGAAAATTAATTCAATAATAATTAATAATTCAACAATAACAATGAAATGAATAAATTAATTGATAGTGTTTGGTATAATGTGAAAAATAAGAAATGAAATGTATGGTGAATTATAAAATAGTGTAGTAAAATAGATAAAAATAGAATTAAGAATTGCTCAAAACTATAAATTTTAATTGGAAAATAGATTAGCTTCAAATTGGCTTCGCTTTAGATTTTTACCATCCTCTCTATCCCATTTTTCATAAGAAATTGTTTCAAGTACAGTTTATATCAGAAATTGAATTTATAAATTGAAATAAACGCGTTTGATTTTGTATCATTGGTATCAAATGCGTAAGTACTAAGTATGCACAATTTTTAATTTATTACATTTGTACGAAAAGTATTATATATGTTATGCATGGATACCAACTAACTAGGATTTGAATTATAATTCAATAGCTTAATTTTCTTCACTTTTTTTTTCTAAGAGAGTTTTAACTTATGGCAGTATAAGTAATTATTGAATCTCAAATCTCTTATTAAATAATTAGAAATTTTACTAATTAAACTTTTTTTTTTATTCATTCTTATAGGAGTTTCCTCTCTTCTCTCACATCACATGACAAGAGGTGTAGATAATTCAATACATCAAAAAAATGAGAATTTAAACTCTTGATGTTGGTTTTGAAAATAGGGATCTATTTTTTTATTCAATAATTATAGATTTTACTAATTAAGCTAATTCTTTTCTTTATTCATTCTTATAGGAGTTTCCTTTCCCCTCTCACATCACATGACAGGAGGTGTGGACAATTCAATACATCAAAAAAAGAGAATTTAAACTCTTGATATTGGTTTTGAAAATATGAGTCTATTTAGTAATATTGTTTTAATAATATTTTTTAAAAATACATATAAATAAAAAAGTGTTATGAAAATATGTGTCATATTATTTAAATAACGAAAACGGTGGTTTGGATATTCTACCAAAACCACCCCTAGATTACAAAAAACCCCTAGATTACAAAAGAGAAAGTAAGAAACGTGAGTTACATAGATTCATCCACGTGTGCCTGACCTAAGCACCATCAGTTACATAGATCCACGACTGCAAAGGCTTGCCCTGCATTATCTCCACGTGTTATCCTCTAATAGGCCAACTGGATATTCCCATATGCTAATCTATCCTAAAAAATACCCAGATGGACCCCACCCTCCTCTAGGACATGTATGTCTCAACTCTCAAATCGAACTCAAAGCCAAACTAAAAAAAAAAGACCACTTTCTCTCTGAATTTCTCTTTCTTTCTTTTTCCAACAGCAAAAGATATTATTTTTTTTTCCATATTTGAGAGAAAGAAATGTACGGTCAATAGTCCTCGTACCTCAAAACTCACAAAAACTGCTATGCTATTGGTCAACAATGGAGAAGAACAACAACAACAACAATCCCAGTTTGTTGTTTTAGTTACGAAATGGAGCTGTTGACTTCTTCTTCAACTACGTCTTTGTTTCCGATTAGGATAGCAAGTAAATTTAGAGGAGGTAGAAAGAAGAGGGTATCATTGTGGTCTCAACAAGCAGGAAGAGTATCGATAAGGTGCTCAGCAGAGCAGAGTAGTAGTAGTAGCAAAAGGATTGATCATGGCAGAAGAGAAGGAGAGAGTGGAAGTGGAGGAGGAGGAGGAGGAGGAGGTGGGTTCACGAGTCCTGCCATGGAAGTCACCACATTTGATCGGAGCTTTGGGGACTCATCCGAGTTTCCTGTTTGGGAAAAGATTGGTGCTGTTGTCAGACTCAGCTACGGAATAGGTCTGTTCCTTTTTATTTCAATTCTTTTTCCCCAACTACTCATAATTAACTTTATGGGTCAAAGTTGATGCTATAAATGTAAAATAAAAAGTAGTTTCAGATTGCTTTTTTTTTTTTTTTTGGGGTAATAGAGGAATTCACAAGAAGAATTGAAATAAATAGTACTAGGGCCTAGGAGTTAGTACTAGTTCATATGTAGTAACTTCCGACATGGTACATAACCAAACACCATAGGTTTGGTGGCAAAAAGTGTTACTCTTTATTTTGGGAAAGGTAATAAATGTGCTTCAATTAAGAATTTACTCCTTTTCCCCCTGCTATGCGATTCTGTTTTTCTTTGCTTCACTTCTTCTTCTTCTTGGTGAATTAAAAAAGTACAATAATTCAATAGTTGCCGAAGGAGAGTTTTGAATTTTGAATATATCCATTAGAAACACTAAAAAATGCCAACAGATTGAACTACAAGAGCTCTCAAATGAAGTGATATATAGTATTTACCTATTTGTTATAATTTACAAGGTTTTTGGTTGGCTTAGCGATTTCTAAGGCCTCATAAAATCTATGAGATGCTGGGTTCGAAATCATACCTCAATGTAAAAATCTCATATGAGAGTGTGAAGCCCGAGGGAATCTGAAATTCTCGGAATCCCAGTTCAAAACTGTGAATAACTCATGGAAATCCTTAACTGATTCTCAACAAGTGATGAGAGTCCTAACAATATTCTGTGAATAAAATGACCTCTTAGTATTTTGTTTCGATGACAATATTATACCTCAAAAAGTGTTAGTTCTACTTCTACCAAGGTATGGTCTTGGGAAGGAAGATCCTACCATTTAGTACTTTTGTAAGATGTGGGAAGTGGTTGTATTCAAAAACAAAACCTATTTACGCAGGCACTTGACAGCTTGAGACTTCTAGAGTTGCCATTGTACCAGACACTGGTAGTATATCAGTATGGCTATCTGTGCAGACTAGATTGGCCATATTTAAGCTTTTAATAATGTAACAAGAAAATTGTTATTGGTTTCTTCGTAAAAATTTTGTTCGTTTACCCTTTTATAATCAAGAGAAATAGAGAAATAAATTCCTAAATAAAAAGTAACACACACATACACACTGTGTTCATAATGTTTATTTTGGTTCTGTTATATCAGGTATATATGGTGCAATGGCTCTAGCGGGAAGGTTCATATGCTCAGTCACTGGAATCGATTCAATGGGAGGCTTCCATCCATCATTAGATGCCATACTAGAAGGGCTTGGATATGCTGCTCCTCCAATCATGGTCCTTCTGTTCATTCTTGATGTAAGATTTGGTTTATTACCTAATAGCTTTAGAAAATCCCTTCCCTTTTCTGCTCTTGTTTTAGTTTTTGTGCTTTGTTCTTATGTTACTTCCTGCATCTTGAGCAATTACAATGTATGCATCTTGCAAGCACTTTCTGAAATTTGATATTTAATGGAAAAAAGGATATCTCTTTTTTTTTTTGGGGGGGGGGGGGGTTTGGGGAGAGTCTTCATTCCTTTTTGAACTGGGACTTCTTCGTTTTACAGAAATTAACTGAAAAAGAAATACCTTCATGATTTGACACGGTTACAGGATGAAGTTGTGAAGTTTTCACCTCATGCTCGTGCCATCAGAGATGTGGAGGATGAGGAGCTATGGAGCTTCTTTTATGGAATGTCTCCTTGGCAGGTAGAGATCTAAAAGCTGTGCGGACTTGACATATGTTTTGAACTTAAATGGATACAGTGTAAAGGAATGGCTTAATTATCATTCCTCTTTTCAGTTTATACTAATTGTTGCTGCAAGCTCAGTGGGAGAGGAGCTATTTTACCGAGCTGCCCTTCAGGTCTGTTCTTATAAAGATGTTTATTCTACCCTTTATAGAGTAAAAGATACTATGAATTAGTCTTGGGAATTGTTGTCAACTAATTCCTAAATCTTAGCCTGCAAAACTGGCCAATCTGAATTTCCTGTCAGTCTGGTTCACACTGAGGAGTTGTAATCCTTCAGATTTAAGTTTATTAAAGTCCAGGAATAACATTGTAACTTAGAACATATGAAGCGCAGTCATCATGTCTATGGTAAAAGCATACTGAGTCAATCTGTTTTGAACTTTATGAAGGCCCCAAATTAAATATTAATTTGTGTTGTTTCAGCCGACCTTGTTAATTTTTTAGCAATGTAGAAGGATGCTAGATTCAATCATCCATCCACTTTCTTTCTAAAATTTCAAGATTTGGGATACTGCTTTGCTATATTTCGCAGAGTTCAGTATGTTATTATTATTTAATCACATTCATACTAAGAAACTACGTTTTTTTTTTTTTTTTTCATAATTTTGTTGAAGTACTTGCCCTCTTATATTGCCTGTATCTCAGAAACCATGAGAGTTGTACTGTTAATCAATCACTTTTATGCCAGAAATATTTTAACCATTATTGTTTTATTTCTATTTTGCTTTGTTTCATCATTACTAATATATGTTTCCTTTTTCTCCAACTTTGTAGGGAGCGTTGGCTGATATATTTCTAAGGGGCACTGATCTAGTAACTGATGCTAGAGGAATGGCATCTCTGGTATGTGCCCTAGTCATGTTCCTTGCTGTCATTAGTAGTAATAATGAAGTATTCATTTATTATTCCTTAAAACTAAATCGTTTTAAATTTCTTCGAAGTGTAGACAGGGGTGCTGCCTCCTTTTGTCCCATTTGCTCAGGCATTTGCAGCTGTAATTACAGCTGCCCTCACAGGTTCTCTCTATTATGTGGCTGCCTCTCCAAAAGGTTTGATTCTCCGATAATCATTTTAAGGAATGTTTCCTGGGCTTGAATTGTTCTGTTTGATTTACCAGTGTCTAATTTTTTCTTCAGATCCTACATATGTTGTTGCACCAGTTTTGGAATCTCGTTCTGGTCGTGAAGATCTGAAAAAGCTCTTTGCAGGTCAAACTACTTCCCTAACACAATTCTTAATACAGTGATTGATATATATTTGTGAAAATACAATGAACTTGTTTCTTTTACATGGTTTTGAAATCGCTTTTTCTTTTTAATCAACATTTTTTTGAATTAAAGTTGGGATCTTCTGTAGATGTCCTCATTTACTTAATTATTGTCATAAATGGTTGTTTATATGGTCATTTCACTTCAGCGAGAATTATGATGTGAAGTGTATTTTCATCCAAAGACCATTAATTTCTCTATACTAAGAACTGGTTAATTGTCAATTGATCTCTATCTGACCAGAAATGGCCCATGCTATCTCATAATTTGTGGGGCTGGAAATGTTTTTCATTTTAAAAGGGTGCATTTTATCATCCTCATCATTTGTCAAGAGTCTTGTAATTTCTACTTTGAATATCATAATACGATTTTTGGTAGCTGAGAAGATTGACTATAGCAAATAAATCAGTCAGTATTTCCTTTTTCTTCTGGCTAACCCACTTACCATTGGGAGCTTGAAAATAATGAAAGCTAGAGATAGATCAAGTATTATTATTATTATATATTTTCTTTCAATGATGTCTGATTCTAATTCCACCACCCAATTTTGGTGAATTATTGCAGCCTGGTATGAGAAGAGGAAAATGAAAAAGATCTATTCTCCTCTCTTGGAAGGGCTGTTGGCACTCTACCTTGGTTTTGAATGGATCCAGGTAACTTTAGTTCACAAAAGGACCATTTTGTTATGATGATAGCTAGTAATTTTAGTTTTGAGAGGATGAAACTAATAGATTTTTTTTTTTTCGTCTTTTGATGCAAATTTGACAGACGAATAATATTCTTGCACCCATTATCACTCATGGTATATACTCTGCCGTTATATTGGGACATGGTCTTTGGAAAATACATGACCACCGGCGAAGACTACGCCAAAGAATCCAGCAGCTTAAATTAGATAACAAGAACTAAGATTAACTTATGAAGGAGCTGTACAATGAGAAGTAAACTATGCGTGAAGAAAATTTGTATAGTACATATCAGAGTTGTACAAGTTTAATAGTTGTATAATATACTAACAATATGTAAGTTGAAGATTAGATGAAGCATACTACAAAGTATCATACCAATTATAGATGCTGGCTTGCATCCATGACCTCACATTTCTCTGGTGAAGTTCTTATACAAATATTGCAAAGAAATAATAAATTGACAAGTATCTATCCTTTCAAATATTGAGTTAGAAGGTCGGGTTCAAAACTCATTGGATGGGTATCTTACCTATCAAGGGCTAGCATGGAAGAAGATAAAAAACATGGAAAATTTTGGAGCAGTTATGGGGTTAAATCATAAATGTACTTCACACTTATAGTTGAAAGCAAATTTTTTTTTCTTCTAATTTTCCTAATCAAACCTCTGATATCTAACAATTGCTTGTTTGGGAGAATTTATATTCATTGGTTTATTGGACTTGGTTAAAAATATAACTGTATTTAGAAAGAGGTGAAGCTTTGAAAAATTATACATAAGCCAAATAAATTGAATAAGTGGACAAATGGAATTATGCTAATCTATTTCCTATTAAAGCTACAGAAATTAGGTACATTAGATGGACGTGATGTACACACCCAGATCTTGCTGATACACCCTTGTGGTATTCGAATGTCCTCATGTGACTAATTTTCATTGGTGAATTTAAATGGACTGTCAAGCGGTATGTTGTAAGATTGAGTTTAGGAATTAAACTCTTCAAAATTGCTGGTAATACTGTCTCCTAATCACTCTTTTTAACTCTGTTGAAGCCAGTGCACCACTGTGACCCTTTTTCTTACAGGGGAAGTGGGTACAATCTTTTTATTTTAGGATACATAAGGCTAATTGATACAATTTGATATCAAATGGGGCATGTTAAAAAAATATAGGCTAAAATGTAAAATACACTCTAAATTTCATCAAAATTTATCTCAGTACTCTTTAAATTCATTCATTTTAGTCCTTTAAATTTTAAGTTTATTCAATTAAGACCTCTTTGTCAACTTTCCTTAAATTTTTTTAAAAAATCCTAGAAAATATTTTTCAATCATTAATTAAACTTTTTTTTAAAAAAAATTGAAGAAAATAATTAACGATTTGGACAATTAACAGTAATATTTAACAAAAGTTGGTGGAGAGGCCTTAGTTAAATAAACTTGAAATTTAGAGAACTGTAATGAATGTACGCAAAGTTAAAGAACTGAAATAAAGTATGATAAAATATAGAAGGTGAATTTTGCATTTTAAGCAAAAATATATAACTAGGTGTTAATAGAACTGTAACAAAACGGCAAAAAGAGGTTTCGTATATTTTACTTTTACCTTTACCTATGTGACTCAAGTCAATACTACCTTCATCAAGTTTTCAAATTGCTATTGTGATGTTACGGGGTAGCATCTTGGTGGACCTTATAGTAGACACAAAATTGTTCAGAACTCTTGTCACAACTATCCTACATACATAAGCTGCCCGCCACTTTTGTAACGCCCCAAAAATCATAAGCAATAAAATTCTATTTAATCTGAAAAATTTATAAAAATATTAAATAAAAGAATCCAGTAACCTAAAAATTTCATCACAAATGTCAGAGCTCTAATCCACCAAAAATTAAAACATCCTCAAAAAATTTCTCCAGTACAATGTTTAATATCATAAAAGTAAAAATAAAATCTTCAGTCCCACAAAATAATTTGTAACTACTGACTTCTTGGAATCTCTACTCCAATAATCCATCTAATGTATCTATAAGGGAAAATAAAGAGGGGTGAGATAACTCAATAAGTGGAATTCACTAACATTGGGGTATGGGAACAACCTTTAAAAAAATAATTCTTACAAACAATTCATTACTCATACCTCATCAATATTTTATCATCAAATATTTCATATAAAATAAATAATAATCTTTATATAGTGAGCCATCATAGTGTGTGTATATATATATATACCATCACAAACACAATTTCTTAGGCTTTACTCATGGTCAACGTTTACGCCCCGTTGACAAGGTTGTGCTATCCCATTTTCTAGGACTGGAACCTCCTTTTCATTCCCTTTCTTAAGAATGGTTCCTTTGGAACCTAAAGGTGCACTCCCTTATTAAAGAGCTTCCTTTTTGGATCCTCAATAGTACACTCCCTTGCTAAGGAGCTACCAAATGTGCACTGTCTCCTTTTTCTGGGACCGTCCCTTGCTAAGGACTACCTGCAATATGATTGTCCTTTGCTAAGGACTAACACAATACTGAGCTTTTTAATCATGACTTGTCATAGGCTTTCAAAACATATTCAAGATGCTCACATAAATAATCCATTCATAATTCTCAAAATATCAATATATATTCACACATATAAGTTTAAATAAATTTAGGTTGTCCCACATGTTTTTCGTAAAATGAAAATTCAACGTGCACATCAAGCATTTATAAATTATCAATTTATATATAATATCAACATATTTATTTGATATAGAATAGTTAATAATCAAACACTGGTTTGGGAAAACCCCTAAAATTAGCAAACATCACTTACCTCTTAGTTGCAAAAATAAAGGAAATCGACCTCCCTTGAATCACAACAAATCTGTACAATTAGAACCTAGCAACACCAAAAATAGGTTCATCAATACACAATTTCCCACTTAAAAATCTATTTTCATGCTTAAACGGTTTTATCCTAGACAAAATTGTTATATCCAAAATCCTCTATTTATTCACTTAACTATCCAATTTAATATTGGAAGCCACATATAGCCTTAATTTATCCATCTAGTTGCTTAGCATTCCCATTTGATGCTGCTGGGTATTGACTCTAATATTATATATATACATCAAGTGGGATATCTATTGACTCTAACATTATATATATATATATATATATATATATATATATATATATATATATATATATATATATATATATATTCAATCTAACATGGCTCCCACGTACAAGCCTTAATTCATTCATCTAGTTACCTATTCCCCCATTAAAACTGCTGGACAGGTTTTAGAAAACAATAAAAGGGTGATAGTTGATTTGGTCAACAATGGAGGCTATGTGTGAATACATATTAACACAAGCACCCTTATCCCTTTAACATAGTCACAAAATCCAAGCCTATTACTCTATTTGTTCAATTTCAAAGTCTATGGTGACCATATGGCTATATATATACAATTCCTACTACAATAATCATCATGGTCTGCTAGAGAAGCTAAAACTCCCTTTTAAAAGCTTTAAATTTTCATAGTAAAAAATTATTATACATATATCTATTCAATCAAATATAGGAAGCCTGTAGAAGCCTTAACTATCAATCTAGCAGCCTATAATTCCCATGATGCTGTTAGACTTGTTTTAGCCAATAACAAAAAGGTGATGATTGATTCAGTCAACAATGGAGGCTGCACTCTTTTCTATTACTATAAAGATAGTCTAGGTTCATAACAATTTCTACCTATGACTATTTCAACTTCTTAAATCTAGAGCATTAGAAAATCATACCTGTAGACTCCAACTCAACGCCACAGTGAAGAAAGCAGAGTTCAATAGTTGGTTGAAGCAAAAGGAAATACATGTGTGGCCAAAGAGGAAGAAAGCTAGGGTTTTATTTATTTTTATTTTTTTTAAAGCTTAAGAAGGCCCATATATATATTTATGTCACCTCACTTGGGCTTCATATTCCAAAGTATATATCTCACTTTTAATATCTTAGGCTCAGTTCAATTTAATCTATTTAATTGTAGGCCTTTTTTATAATTTAAGTATAATAATTAAATTGGTATAAAAAAAAAATACAGGGTGTTACAACTTTCACATAAACCCACTATTTTTTTCTTCGTTACTCATCATCTACCACGTGAATAGTTGTAGCAAAAATTATGGTTTTTTTAATGTGGTCCTAGAATTTTTGCTTGTTTTGTGACAAGCTATCAATGAACAATATCACTTTAATGTGGGTGTATTATTTACTCTATGAACCAAATCAAAATCACAGTTTGTAAAAAATATTGTGTAAATTTTGTTTCACTAGATATATTTTTTCTCAAAATGAAGAAGGAATTTGATGCAATCCAATGCATTTGTGATTTTGGATTCTATTCTTGGACATATCGTGGGCTTAGTCTAGTTCCGGATAGGCTTGATTCTTTGGCAACCCAATAAGCCCATGACCATACTTAATTCCTTTATCATGTGTGAGATTTCAATTTTTCCTTAACCAATCACTTATTTCAATTTAATCATCTAGTTCAAATACCTTGCCTTACCTTTACAAATGATGATTACAAATGTAGCAAACTGTTTTGTATGCATATCCTAACAAGGTTGATATGGCACATTAGTTACATGCTCATCTTGCAAAATCAAAGTTAAGTTTCATATTCAAAATTTGTAAAGTAAATTAAAATATGTGGTCTCTAATATCTGTCTTGGAGTATGTTCTACCTTAATGGCCTGTTTGGAAGTTTAAAGAGGGAGGGGAGTAGAAGAGAGGAGAGTAGTGGAGAGGAGAGTAGAGGGGAATGATTATCCTCCACTTTGTTTGGATGTTTTTAAAATTAGTAAGGCGAAATGTAGTAATTAGCCATTCTTTTTGTTTAGATGTTTTAAAAATTAGGATGGAAAGGAAAGGAAATGATTTAAATAGACAAATTTACACCTATTTGAAAGCCTTTTTTTTTTTATCTAATTTATAAAGCAAAATCTTTTTTTTTTTTATCTGTTCTTTCGCTGTTTGGATGCCAAGAAAATGCCATCCCATACTTGCACCACATTTCACCAATCCCTTCAATTTCCACATTTCAACAATAACTCAGCTGAGCATAAAAACTCAATTTTCAATAACATTCTATGTCAATATTAATTCAAGTTATCAGTTTTTTTCTCGGAAAAATTTGTACAGTTTCCATCAAACCAAACAGAACCGAATCAAAAGAAAAAAAATAAAATCAAATAAAATTGACCTGCTCTCCAACATCATGTTAGAGGTGACGACGAAACTGATCAACAGTGTGTGAAATGGCTAGAGATGAAAAACAATGAGACAAAAAATAGAAAAAAAAAAATACTGTTGCGGAAATTTTCAATCTTTGCGAAAGTTATAATATTCCTGAGATGGTTCACCAAAAATTGGCTTATTTATATATAGGAGAGAGCAATGTGACATTGAGTGGTTGGTGAGTTGGCCGACGGGTTAGTTGAAAATTTTCGACAGTGAGATTGTTGCAGAAATCTATTAGACTGAAGATCAAACCGATCAAAAAGCACAACAGCCATTTCATAAATATGTAATGGAAAACCTGCACTTTGCCATTTCATAAATATGACCTGGACCTATTGCTGTGTTTGTTTCCCTAGAATATGCTTTGAAAAGTTTTGAAAGTCAAATAATTGATAGTCAATTTGGTTAATGAGGAAAATAATGTTTTTAATTAGTAGTTATTGAGGAAAAGAAAAGAAGGATCTATGTTAATTTTTTGGTTTGTAATTTTGTAAATTTGGAAAGGGTAAATTAGAAAATTCATTTAGTTAATAATTTGTCTATTCTACTCTCCCTCCAAATCTATCAAATTTGGGAGAATTAAAAATGAGGGGTTAGAGGTAGTTGAAACCCCTCCAAACCTCTCCCCCTCCTTCCTTAAAAAACTTCCAAACAAGATAATTGAATTACTCTCCTTCCTTTTACTCTACTCCCTCACCTTTTTAAACATCCAAACAGGCCATAAGAGATCAATGCATGGCCTAACCTATCATGTCAGCTTTGTAGACATGTAAAAAGAGTCTGCCACATGTAGAAAGAATGGCCTCGACTGAACTGATCATACCGGCTAGCTCAGTCAAACTCCAATCAAAGAATGGTGTAACTGAAAAGATAGGACTTTTTGTCACCATTCACCTCATGTTCACCATCCATGGACTGTCCCACTACTAAATCCCACATGAAACTATAAGGATAAGCAAATCTAAATGAACAAAATCCGGATCAGAAAAACAGGCTTATTGTGCAGTTGGTAACTCATTCTCAAATGTTACGCCAATCAAATCAATAAAGTTTATCCAATCGTAATGACTTGGCTGTTGAAAACACAGTGAAGGGCCATTATTGGGTTTTATTTTTAGCATATCCTTGAATCGTTAATCTTCTAACTGAGAGATGATGCTGACAAAGACCTGGTAGCCTTGGCACATATCAGAAAGAAGACAATACTCATTCTTGGCATGGTATGTGGCCATTAAACCTGAAATATGATGCATAATGAAATGAATAAGTTCTTTGTAATCAACCCTAATAAGTCTTGTCAAAAGGAAAAAGACAGAAAAACTCATAATGCACAAAATATCGACCAACTTCTTTCTACATAAGCTTGGAGTGCACATCTGCAAGAAAAGCAATCTAAAAAAAAAAAGACAAATTAACAAGATAACTAATGGTGTTATGAAAGTTATCTTTCCTCATTCGCTTGAAGTGCACATCTGCCAGAAAATGAATCTTAAAAAGAAAGACAAAATTAACAAGATAACTAATGGTATTATGAAAGTTTTCTTTTTCACTTTTTTTATTTTTTATTTTTTTTATCATCAAGTAAAGGACTTTATTAAAGAGAAAAGAAGAACAAGTGGCTGAGGTCAAAGTACACTGGGAGTAAACTAAGGACACTCAAGAAAAAGAAACAAGAATTAAGAAAGTTATCTTATGCTCATGATTTAAAAAGTGAATCTTCAATTGACAGTCAAAACTACAACCTGCCAATACACCAGTAGCACAGCACCATTTCATCAAACTATGGACAAGCTATCCATTATAACGAAAAATTAGCAATCCTTAAACTGCTGAGATCTACAAGTCATCTTCTTACTAACAGAAGGAACAGGCTAACCATCCAATGAACTGTAAGCACCCTCTAACTTCTTGGACAGGGTCTTACTGTGATAAATTTTAGGGAGGTTATAAATCCCTAAGATCCAGATGTTAAATCATGAGTGGTCAACATCTATGTAAATGTTTTGACCATTTCTTTAAGACATCGACGATCCATGCCATCTTATATTTCAGGGACCACACTCTGCCAAGTCTTCTAATTTTAAAAGGTCAGAAACATAAATCTTTTTGGTATTCCCCCTTGTCATGCAATTTCTTAGCCCACCAGATCTTCTCAACAATTCATTGCCTTCTTTCATTGTCATGTCCTTGCACCTCTTTCAACCATAACTATAGTACTACATAATAAAGCATTCAGCTGTCTTTGGCATGCATGACTAGATCATCTCAGTAAAGTATCTATCATCTCCATCACCTAGTGCACCCACCTAAGATCTTACAAATACCAATATAGCTCTAATTTTTGCTGGGTATCATCTGATTTCAGTATCATCATGATAAAATCAACTATGTCAATGGATTTAGAGATTACTGATTAATACAAGAATGGCAGTGTTCCATGCACACATCACTTTCCTGGGTCTGGAAACTATTAATCCAGTATGCCACTTCATGCAGTCCAATGAATTCTTCAAGTTAACTAGTAGAAAGCATTGACTGTTAAATCTTTTTCAGACTACCTGTTTTTGGGGCAAATAATATATTCCAATACCCATCCTATGTGCTGATTGGGTGCCAACTTGAAAGAGGTGTCAATTGGCTCTTAAAGACTCTGAACTCCATAAGCATTGGCTTCCAGCATGCTAAAAACATGCTATTTTAGCACACCAAAAACTTACTTTTGTTATTTTAACTCACCATTTTATAATACACGTTACATCCCATATTCTATTGTAGCATACAACACATTAAATAAAATAATAAAATAAACCAGCACACCCCATAGTCCACAGCCCACAACCCACAACCACCACTGCCACCCCCACAACCTGTGACCAGATTGTCAAATCCTGTGACCCCATACAACACATTGTCAGCACCACCCCCCACAACCCTCACATCGCAATGCCAGCACCACCTGGAAATTGCAATGCCGACCCATGACCCACAATGCCATCGCTTAAGAGAGAAAGATGAGAGAGGTCCGAGAGGAGAGAGAAAAAATGAATAAAAAAATAAGTGGCAATGCTAAAAAAGTTTGCAAATTTTTGCTCAAATAGCACACTAGATGAAGGGTTTTTTTTTTTTTTTTTTGATGTGCTAAAATGACATTTTGGGTGTTTCAGCACACCCAATGCTAATGCTCAACCTCTGAATCTTAAGTAGCGCACTGTTTATCCCTACATAAACAGAATGCTCCAAGTTATAGTAGTAGATCATTGTAGCAATGCTAAAAAAATTTGCAAATTAGTGCTCAAATAGTACACAGGATGGAGGGGTTTTTTTTCTCTTTGGTGTGCTGAAATAGCATTTTGGGTGTTTTAGCACAGCCAATGCTAGTGCTCACCTCTGAACTTTAAGTAGCACATTGTTTATCCCTACATAAACAGAATGCTTCAAGTTATAGTTAGAGTCAAAAACATTTACAATAAACATGTCAGCAAGTTTGCTGGCTTTTTTTGTTTGTGGTAATAAGTGATGTCCAGATCTCCTAGCACGGTTGAACACCACTTTTGCCTTCTAACCTTTTCAACAACTAATTACTACTTGCTTACCCCTTTGGGGAGAGAGGGGGGCATCTCACTAAAAGGAAAGCAGAATAAGGTCATAGACATCAATTTTTCCATAATCTAATTCACCTTGATCGTGGCAAATTCCATTGTCCAATAATTTGCTGTAAATTTAGAAGTTTAGTAGGGAAGAAGAGCATAAAATGGGAAGAGAAAAGGAAATTATGGACTACTGTAGCCAACATGTATAAAATATAAGATCTATACCCACAACAGGCACATAAGTACTGACATTTTCCAAATTAGATTGTAAGGGTTACTTTATGTCAAAGCTTATAAGAGCTACTATAATAATTTCATAGAATAAAACTGCCATGGTGAAATAGAAATATTAACAGTATCATACCATATCCTGAAGTCTGAACATCAAACCCTTCATCCTATCAAAGAAAAAGGAAGGGGAAAAATGAGTAAATCAAAGAATCTCGAAAAACACAGAAGAATGTCAGATAATCACCTGCAGTTCTCGAATGAGTGGCAAACTCCCAGTAATCGAGTAAGGCTTTACATGCCCAACTACCTCTTCAGTTGCTTTACACAACACATGAAAGCCGCGTGAGTTAAGATCACATGCAACTCCAGACATTGCCTCATCAAAACTAAGCGTAAGGCTGTAGGAAAGGAAAAAAAAAATCCACATAACTATTTTGTAAAATAGAAAGAGTATAGAAGAGAGAATATTTATATGACTAAAAGAAATTTCTTTGAGATGGACATAATACACTACAGAGGAAAAAGTGATTATATTTACAGTACAACACTGTTTTCAAGGGTTCATCCAAATTATGTCTAAAATCAAGTAAGAAAAGGGCTTGAGAGAGAGAGAGAGAGAGAGAGAGAGAGACCTTCCCCTTAGGTTTTCATCTGGTAAGACATATTTGGAAACAGGACCACGTGAATCTAGCTTGTCTACGTTCTCGTTAATGTCATCCACATACTCTTGAAGCTTTGACATTACATCCTTTACGCTGGAACAAAGTATTGGAATTTAAAAATCAGAAGCTAGCTTCAAAAAATAATAAATAAATTTTTAATAAGTAAAAAATAAAAATAAATAAATAAGACAAACAAACTCTATAAGAAGAATGTTTGAAAATTGCAGAACATAGAAATCAGCTTCTAAGTAACAAATTTTTGCAATAATGCAGAAGCAGATTGCTTACTTGTAGAAGGGAGTCAACCTGCAAAACAAAAGAGAAGAAGGAAGAAAAAACCCTTAATAAGACATCATTTCTGTCAAAGGCCTATATTCAAAAAGGTTTGACAAGGTGATAAACCTGACATCTCCTGAAACTGTACACTCAGCTGGAATCTGATTGATTCCACCTCCTGGATCTGCAATAAAGAAGCTGAACATAATAAAATGAAATTGATTTTCTTTTCCCCCAACATTGTCAGTATAGGCAAAGAAACTTACAACTCCATTGAGTTGGTTTCATGGTTGAAGGTGTTGCAAACCCATAGACCTTTTCCTTAGGATGGGGAGGAAAGTCTCTGTAAAACCTTGATTGGATCTCTTTTAATGCGTCCATTGCTAGCTCCAAAGGATTTATAGCCTGCAATATTCAATAAGATTCTGATTGAATAGACACGTAAAATCTGAAGATGTTATTATATGTTCATTTTTGGCAATCAACTCCTTTCTTCTTCTTCTTTTTATTTTTTTTATAAAAATAATACAATTCTATTGTAAATAGAAGAATCAATGCATTGGTTGAGCAAGTCATCCTTTCAGCAAGTCACAATTGAAAATTCAAGATTTATGAATTACAAAAAAGAATCACAATATGTACTGACAAAAAGATGCAGCTAGTTAAATAGAGATTGTTGAAAAATTCGTTTGAGCAAGTTCCCATTCAGCTCTACCAACTTTCCACCTCGTTTAAAGGAAAACTTTCAGAAAGTCATAATGGAGATTGTTATATAATTTGTATAAACAATTCCCAAAGTTTTGTACATAAAATTTTGATTTTTGAATATTGCAGTTGGGGAAGGGTATAGATTCTTCTGAATTGGTGCTGTATGTGTAAGCCTAAGGGTCAATTAGTTCAAAATTTTTTTACTACATTGCACTATCATTAGGGAGTTGTGGTCTTTTACTTTCCCTTGAAGATTAGCTATGTATGTTTCTATTGGAAGGGATTTGTGGAAGGCATGGTAATGTTTTGGAATGGCTACTCCTCTATGTATCATGTGGACAATTTGAAGGACAACAAAAATGAAGCTAAACTTTCCATGGTGCAGCTTAAGTCTTTATTTTTGATAAATTTACTTAAGTGGATGCTTACTTTTGGCTGCATCTAGTTTTCTTCTCTCCTAAGCCCTACTTGTTTTGATGTAAAATGTTTTTGAAAAACATTTTTAATGGTCAACAGACAATTACAGCAAAATGGTGGGAAATATTTTATGTTTTTAAAAAGGGTAAAGAATTTTCCAAAAAAAAATCCTTGGTATCATCCGTACCTTCCTTACTCTAATTTCATAGATTGGTTGAGTTTTGCATGTGTTCTTTAGGTGAAACTTTTGCATACATCTTGTATACCTAAGGTTTTCCTTCTATGTAATATAATTTATTGATTAGCTTCTAAGAAAAATTATATTTTAAAGGCCAGGTACCCAACTCATGTCAGCTCAATATTGCATTCTGTCAAGGACTATACATTATCTTAGACTAAACCAGTCAAGCATTCTCTAACTACCTCAACTGAAAATCTTTTTGGCATTCTACTTATATTTGATCCTCTAACTTAAATCATTACAATCCAAACTGGAACTGATCATTGGCTTAATTGCTAGTGACCATTGCTCTGTCCTTGAGTGGAAATTTCATATAAAAGAAAGAGAACATTTTCGAATCCAACTACTCAATTTCATTTTCATTTGCACAATATAATATAGCACGTTCCTTTGTCCTAATTCTCTTTTGCTTTTCACTCACTCTTCAGAATCTTAGAAAAGCACAAACCAGTCCAATATATATATAAAGTAAATCATTCCAATAAATTTGGTATACTTTAATTGTAAAGTATCTAGTCAATGTTCCCTCTAGGGTAATCATGTGCACAGAAAAGTCAATACAAAAAGTATCAGACATAATTGTAATGGTGTGTGTACCTTATGGGCTAAACCACTGTGAAAAAGCTTCCCAGTTACTTTAAGTTTCCAAGGAATCATACCACCGGTACCAACACAAGGTTGTTTATCTGCTGTGTCAATCCAAAACCTAAGTGGAAATGCCAAAAATCACAAACAAATAAACTAAAACTTTATTAAGCTTTAGGATAAAGATAGTTTCAAGAGATGCTTTATTAATTTCTTTTCATTCACAAGAAATGCCATTTACTTACAGTGGACCATCCTTCAGCTTATTAAGTAGTCCATCTTTCACGAGTGCATCTACACCAACTCCCGAAATGGCAGAATTCTCTTCATTGGCAATAAACACAGCAACAACAGTGGACTTCAATTTTGGTTTTATCTCCCCCAGCCTCTTCATGAGTTCAGTTACAAGCGCAACATGCCCCAAACAATCGGTAGTTCCACGGCCGCGAAGTTTATCACCATCAATGCTCAATGAGAAAGGATCAAATTCCTGTAAAATGAGAATTAAATTAAATTAAATAAAAAAGATGCTCAAAGATCATCGCATTATCACATCCAAGAGCAATCCTTCATTTATACACAGACATCAAAATTCAAAATCACAGTTTCTATACTGAAATTTTAGTTATCATCTCAGAACTGAGCATTAAATATGCTCACAAAATCTTAAGGCCAATCTTAAAATAGGGGAACGATTCTTTTTCATAAATAGAAGATAGAGATAACCTAGATTTAATATGTCATACATTGTCAAGAACAATTTTTGAAAAAGGTACTGTTGAAAGAACTAAGAACTTGAGATTACAGCCCCAGGACAAAACCAGATTATAAAATTTTAAAAAAAGCCCAAATCCTGAAATTGAGAACATAATTACATCTCATAAACCCCAGACAACCTATGCCAAAAAAATCCAATAACTTGATAGAACCAGTTCTAACCATACCATACCGGATTGAAATTATGATTATTAAAGGATTGAATAGCCAAATGGATAGAAACCCAGAAAAGATAATGCACAAAAAGAGAAAGAAGCAGACCCAAACATTAAAAAATAAAACTTAGATAAGCATGCAACTCCTTGATAAAAACCAATACTAACCATACCATAACAGATTGAAAATTATGATTACTAAAGGATTGAATAGCCAAATGGACAAAAACCCAGAAAAGAAAACACAGAAAAGAGAGAGAGAGAGAGAGAGAGAGAGAGAGAGAGAGAGAAAGAAGCAGACCCAATCATTAGGATTAGCAGTAACGACATCCATGTGACAACCAACGAAGGACAAGACATTGCCAGGGAGAGTCCCAGGATACTCCACAATGATATTGCCTCTGCCTTGATAATAGGTGACATGGTTGATGATCAAAGGTCCTCCACCTGTGGTTGTGCTGTAAGGAAGAAGAGAGTCCAACACGTGCTTCACCACTCTGTCTTCCTCTGGAATCAGGTCCGGGGGATTGTTCTGGACGTACTTGGCTTCCCCAATCAGCTTCGAGAGGAGGCTCACGAAGGATTCCTTGTTCAGCTCACCTAGCGTTTCTTTTACGTGCGCAGAAGAAGAAGCCATTTTTTTTTTTTTCCCCTTTCTTTGTGGGTTGAATTGTGAATGCCGAGAAGCCCAGCTGGTTCCGCCTATATAGTTCTCAAATCAAAATTTAATATACTCCCTCCGTCCACTTGGTCCGCTGTTTCATTTTAGAATGTATAAAATATTGTCTTGTTTTTAATAATAAAAATTATTAATTTACTAATATTTTTATTATATTTCTATTTAATTTTCAAAATTACTTTATTTAAAAAAAAATCAACAAATATTTAAAGGTAATTTTGGAAACTAACACATTTTTAAAAGTTAGACAAGACAATAAATGATATTCTCTTAAAAAATTTGACTTTTCAAACAAGACAAACTAAATGGGACAAAGGAAATATATGAATATGAAAATTATATTTTCCTATTCGAATTACGAAATTTAGCAGTGTGTGTAATCAGCATTTTTTTTTAAATTGTTTCTCTTAATTTGCCCTCTTTTATTTTTATTTTATTTTTTCAATTTGAAGTTTGGTAATTGTGGATTGTGAAAATTATTAAAAGGTATCTATATCTATTTATTTATACAATTTCAGTTAGCTCAATTGGTAAAAAATTTTACGGTTGAATAAGAGATTTGAGATTCAGTCTACTTACACCAAAAATTGATTAATGTTTTTTTTTTTTGAGAAATAATTACAACATGCTACTAACTTCGCAGCTTGAACATTTTCCCCACTAAACCCCCGAGCACTTTGTACATGGAGAGATGTCAATTCAGCTACAAGGCCTTTGACGGTTAGTGTCTTGGTCTAATGATTTGGGTTTCATTATCTTGCGTACTAAAATATCCTCACACAAATTCATGAACTCTAAAAAATACCATTATCTTTTAGTTAATAGAGTAATTTACTATTTTTTTAAAAGTTCTTAAGTTTTAAGTTTTTTCTTTTATCTTTTTCCATGAATTACCACTTTTTATTTAAAATTAAAAATTTCAATGATGCTAGTTTACTATAATTGTATTTTTATATGGAATTATACTATTCTAGTATTGCACATTTAGTATGTTTTTGGTTGTATATGGATATGGAAGGCCAAAATACATTTTTTGTCTCTACATTTTGGACTAATCCCTACTTTTTTAAAGCTTCTATTTTGGTTCTTAAAAGTCGAAAATTGTTTTCAAATCATTCACTGTCATCTCACTGACCTTAATACCATACGTGGTGGACAAAGTGCACTGCTGACGCACTAAATGTTAAATAATATTAAAAAAATTATTTGAAATTTAAAAAAGAGCATGTTAGATTCACATAAGTTTTTAAATTTAAAATATTAATTTTTCAATTCTAACTAAATAAAAAAAACCAAAAAATTAAAAGCCAAAAATCACATCAATAGAGATTTAGGTTTATGTTGAACATGAACACACAATAAATAAATAAATAACCCAAAAATTTTCACATTTGTGTGGACTTTTGAATCGTTTGACCCTAATCAATTATTTCTTAATCTGATTGAAAAACACACAAGTAAGAAAAGAAAGGGAAAAAAAAGGCATTGTACCTAAACTCTAAAACACACATGGATTCAAACACATACACACAAACAACTTGCAATCTCAAACTCAAACAGACTCAAATTAATCATCATTTTGAACAAACTCATCTTGAACAACAAACTTTGCTACCGAAACCATAATGTTCTTCCCACTCTTCATTTCTCTAGCTAAACTCTGAGCACCCAAAATTTTCAAAACCCCAAAAACACAAACCAAGAAAATGAACACAATTAACAAAAACCTAGAAAATTAACACAAAACATGGGCCACAACAACAACACTGACAGAACAAAAACCACCACTTCCAATACAACAAAACTCACATACAACAACCTTCAAGCCAAACCCACTTTGAAACCTAGAACCCGACCATTATAATTCTTAAATCACCCCTCCCCCCCAGATCTTGAACCCACACTCCCCCTTGAACCCACATGCCGCATTTTGACTTCATTAGTTTTGCGTCAGGTCACTACCAGCTATGCCATGACATAAACCAAACTCAGTCTCTCTCTCTCTCTCTCTCTCTCTCTCTCTCTCTCTCTCTCTCTCTCTCTCTCTCTCTCTCTCTCTCTCTCTCTAACCCAGATGAAACCTATCAAACCCATCAAGAGAGAGAGAGAGATACAAAATTGGAAAATAAAGTGGGTGGACATGTGGCTTGAAAGTGAAATCTTAACTTGGTTGTGACGTTTTGGTGTTGTGTGGGGGTTTGATTTTTTTGGATTTTTTTCAAGTTTAATTTTGTGTTTGTTTTAGAGAAAAAAAAAAGGAAAAAAAAAAACAAATGAAAAAAAAAGTTTGTTTAATTAAAAAAAAAAATTGAAGGAATTATTTTAAATTTAGAAGTTGATGTGGATCTGATATGACATTTTCAAAATGTCAAATAATTTTTTTAATATTATTTTAATGATCACGTCAGTATTTAGTGTGCTAACAGTACACTCTGTCTGTCACATATGATATTTTCGTTAGTAAGATGATGGTAGAAACTAAATTGAAAAAGATTTTCAATTTTTAGGAACCAAAATAGGAGCTTCAAAGAAGTAAGGACCAAAATGAAAAATGGCTCAAAATGTAGGGACAAAAAATGTATTTTTGTCTGCATGGAACTATATAATCATCAATTAAAAAAATATAACATCCCAAGATTTTTCATAAGGTACATTGAAATATAGAATAAAATTTAAATTTAATTTATATATATGTACTAGAATAGTAATTAGTAAAATTATAAGGGTTCCAAAGATTATGTAGCACAATATTATGAGGTAAAAAAAAGTCAAACCTCTTTGCTTTTTATAGTGTCATATAAAAAATATCATATGTGTCAAGCATAGTAACATATGCTTGTAAACAAGTGGAGCATTAAAGCTGTTGAATTTGTCAGGACTTCCTAAGTTATTCTAGGACCACAACCAATTTCACACTCATTTTCATAACTATGACAAGTTACTTATTACTTTCACATGGATCTACAAATATTTTTATCACTCGTAGTCAACCACATAGGATAGCAAAAATAAATGTGAAATTAGTTGTGATCATAGAGTTTTTCATTTCTAAGTAGAGAGCCACGATGACTATTTTTTGTTGGTCCACGAGTTTGGAGCGCCAAGCCCAATCTTGATCTTGATATGTAGAGTTAGTAACAATTGTCTGAAAGTTTTATTTATGTCAAGATCTTGATATGGATATAGATGTGGATTATGATATGTAAAGTTAGTAATAGTTGTTTTAAAGTTTTATATTTGTCTTGCTCTTGATATGGATATTGATGTGTAGAGTTAGTTACAATTGTCTTAAAGTTTTATACTTGTCAAGATCTTAATATGGATATTGATGTGAATTATGATATGTAGAGTTAGTAACAGTTGTTTCAAAGTTTTATATTTATTTTGTTCTTGATATGGATATTGATGTGGATTATGATATGTGGAGTTAATAACAATTGTATTAAAATAATGTACTTGTATTGATTTTGATATGGATGTTGATGTCGATTTTCTGTAGACTTAGTAACAATTGTATTAAAGTAACAATTGTGCAAATGGGAAAAGAAATAGAGCTAATGTTGTGGTAGATGATGAGACTATGTACCACCTATTGGTGACAATGACAATGATGATGATTCATCTTATTTGTTAATCCATAAGTTACTATATATATGTGATTTAGTGTTTGCTATACTAGACATTATTATTATTAGAATGATTATAGATTAGATAATGACTTTGTTGTTTCATTAATTGTAATGATTTTGTTTATCTATTTATATATGTTTGTTTGTTACATATGGCACTAACGACTTACACGTTCGAGATGTGAAACATCTACCTTAGAGGTCCAATATTAGGAAACACCATCCGAGCACAACTTGAAGCAGGTCCTCCTACCCAAAGTTCTTCTAATGTGGATTCGCAGCCTACAGACATAGTAACTAGTACGACTAGTAATTACATAGAATACTTAACTTAATTACAACTCTATTATGTCTTTACTTTTGATATTATACTTCACCTAACATATGTATTGCTATTTTGATTGTTTGTTTCTTTTCTTTGAAATGACCAATGTTATGAATTCCGTTCCGTTCTAGCTGGAACGGACGAAAAATCTCGTACCAGTCTACAAACAGGAATGAGATACCCTTTTGTTCCACCTCGGAGAAAATTCAGCCTATTCTGGTGTGTTTCAAGCGTTTTGGTCAATTTCTGTAATTTCCGGCCGAAATCAAAGATTTGGCCGGCATGCATTTTGAGCTTTTTTTTCCCTCTTAAAAAGAAAAATCACTGCCACTAGATCTTCTATAGAGGAGATGAAAAAGAAAGGGAAAAAAAAAAAAGCATGATGAAGGCATGAAGTAGAGTCGGTGTGAGAGAGAAAATACAAAAGAAGAAGAAGAGGAAAAAGAGGAGAAAGGAGACTGAAGAGAGAACCTGAGCCACTGAAGATTGAAGAGACGTTGGAACTTTGGAAATGAGAAGAAGAAGAAGAAAGGGTGGTTAGGTGAGATGAAAAGTAAATAGTGTAGGCCATGTGATGTGAGTGGGTTGGAAAATGGAAAAAAGTTAGTGGAAGGAAACTTCTTGGAAGTTCCTTCTATATAATTGCCCAACTTGTTTCTTTTATTTACAAAAAGACCATTACTAATTATTTTTTAATAACAATTAGAATCTTCTACTTACTTTTTTTTACGAGGAAAATCATCTGCTTACTTTATTTGAGATTTTTTATTTATTAAAAGGCATATATACACAAGGTAATATATATAAAATAGGCAACCTGAAATATCTCATAACGGTACTCCGAAATAAGCCGGTACCGATATATTTCATTCCAGTGGACAAGCCGAAACGAGATCCGAAACGGTATTCATAACACTGGAAATGATAAGAAACTATTTTTAAAGTACAAGAGGAGCATCATCAAGATCCTAATGCAGTTCCACTGACCCAAGAGGAGCTATCTAACATAGTTTTTTAAAAGAAATCTAGCATTGTAAAGGGACTTAGCATGAGACCTTCCTCATCTCTTTGAACCATTGCCTCATGTAGTTCCTCAGTCCAATATATCTAGCATCTAGAGAGTCAAATAGCTAAGCTCAAGGAGGTAAAAGCAAAACAAGACGAGGTGAACGATAATATCTTATGCTTTTTGAGGCGTAGGGTTATGATGACACTCATTAACAATTGGGGTAGCTCGTTTTCTAGCTAAAAGACTTATTGGTTAGCATTTTATTTTAGCAATTGTGCATTACAAGGTGTGATTACTTTTAATGTACTATTCGAAATGTTTCTTATAACATAGTTAATGCATTGTTAAAAAATATTTGTATTAAATTACACTTGAAAATATATGATTTCTACAACTTATTGTTTAGGAGTTGTGACTTTAATTCAATGGTGTGACTAGTTTTAATGCATTATTAGAAATATTTCATATAACATAGTTTATATGTTATTACTTTATGATTTTAATGTAATTTTTTTTATAATATTTGTGCAAATATTTTATTGATAGCTTTTTGGGCATTTTCTTTTGGCACTACTTGATGACATTTTAAGACATTTTCTATTAGCCCTATTTATATTACATTAATGTTTTTGTATTGTTATAAGACATCTTATGTTAGAATTGTGTTGCAAGCAACTTCTTTGGATGGATTGAATAGTTTTGGATTATATGAATGATTTTCTTATAAATGTGTTGTTCATATGTGAGGTTCTAATAATGTAATGACAGGTTAATATCAAAAGAAATAAATAAAAATAGAAAATTAGACTAAAAATAATAGATATTTGGTGACAAATTTTTTCGTCACAAACAATTTAGATAGGATGGAATAAAAAGAATTGGTGATGAAATGTTTCGTCGCCTAATATGGCAAAATTTAAAAGAAAAAAGATATTGGTTTAGACGACGAAACTATTTGTCGCCTAATATGGCAAAATTAAAAAACTAAATAAAAAAATGGTCTTTGATTACGAAATATGATTTAGTAAAAAAAAAAAAATACATTTGACAACGAAACTATTTTGTCGCTGGATATTGTATTTAGCGAGAAAAATATTAGACGACGAAATGGTTTCGTTGCCAAAATTAAAAAAAGAAAAAAAAATTTAATCAAACATTTTGGCAATGGGGTATATGTGAAGAAAGTAATTTTGTCATCAAATGTTATAGGTAACGAAATAAGGACATTTGGTGACAAAAAGTTTCATCACCAAAATTACATTTTGTTGTAGTGCCCTTTGGGGTAAATCCCATCCACCATGGATAAGTAGCAATAACATCTTTGAGAATAAAATTTTAAATAAATAATTAAAAAAAAAAAAACCATATAGCATTAGCATCCAGGGTGCTAAGAGGAAAAAGTCAATTAAGCTCCCCAAAAGCTACTTTAACTACTTTAACAATTTATTTTACAATTTACCCTACATCCTATCTCTTGTTTTAATATACAACCCATTAAAATAATATAAATAATTTCTACCCATTAAAAAGAAGCACAAAAACTAGAGACACTCACAACCACTGAACACCCATAGCAACGACTAAATAGCCAAACCCACAACCACAGAACACCCACAAATAGCCATACCCATAGCCAAATATCCATCTTATAGCAAGCCACCAACCATACCACAACCACACCACCACTTCCACAACCATCAACCATACTACAACCACACTACCACCAGCCACGTCACAACCACCAATTCAACCCGACCAAAAACCAACAAAACCTAGCCATAGCAAAAACCACACCATAACCATGGAGACGAGTGACGCATAGAATCTAGCAACCCATAAAGATGAGAAGAACATGGAGAAGGAGCGTGATGAGATTTGAGGAGAGAGGAGAGAGGAGAGGAGAGTATCTAAAACGAGATGTATTTACCAAAAAGTTGAAATTTGAAAAAAAAATTGGAAAAAAAACATCAAACATGAACATACAGTTTGGTGAATATGTAACAACCATTTTGAGAGGGAAAGAGAGAGAGGGGAGGGGGGGGGGGTTGGACGTTAGCATTTGATTTATTGGTAATACTTATATAAATACACTTAAAAAAGTAATGATATATTTAATTTTTATTTCTTGCTCAGTAATGATATATGTTAATTAACTTTCTTTTCAATACTTTAGAAAGTAAAAATAGACTCTACCATTATTTAAAATTTAAAAGTAGATTTAGTCTAACCAAAAACCCAATTAAACTTGGATGTTTAGAGATAGGAGGGAAGGGGATTGCATTTAGATTAACTAGAAAACCAAATGGTGTTTTGGTTTGATAATAAACAAGCAATCATCAGGAGCAGATGCCAAAAATTGAAACTATTTTTTAAAAAAAATGCTAGCGAGATAACGGGTGGGCTGCTAAGGATAAATAATACACAAGCATGATAGAAATAAGAGTTCTTAATTATTTTTTGGACAAAATTTTCCTCCATCATTTAATCATTTATTGATATCTTTAATCACATGATCTACTTATTAGTCATATGACTTAATGAGATGACTTAATGAATTATGACTAATTATATGGATGGTCATCTTAATCAACATGTATCAGGTTGGAGGAATGGATGAGATCCTCCAACTCAACTTGGAGGAAAACTTTATCTCCCAAACCCTTCCCCCTCTTCTCTTACCAACCTTTTGGCTCTGCCTATGTCATAATGGTTGTAACCTACAAACTACTTTTTGTTTTGTTTTTTTTTAAAGTTTGATAGTAAGCTACTTACTAATTAAATGCATGTAATACTTGTAAATTGTTATAGTTTATTGTGGAATGAATTCCACAATAAATTGGATTAAAATATATTGAAATTGGATTTGTTAAAAAATGAATGGCATAGAGACGAAATAGTGGACTCACGTTCTCTTTGTTTCATTAGAAACACTCCCACTCCCAGGTTCACACTTAATATTACTTTAGCAACATATTTTAGAAATTACCACATGTTGGTCCAATGCATTATTTTTGGAATTTGGAGATTTAGCTTGGTTGTTTGTCATTTAATGTGGTGACATTTTTTGTTGGTTTTGCAGTGGTTTGATGATTTGATCAGCGGCTGGGAAAGAACTTAGCTAGAGAAATGGAGAAAGATGGGAGAAGAGGGCCAAATTTGCCGAACAGTACAATTTTAAGAAAAAAGCAATTGGACAAAATTATTTAGTTATGTAGCACATTTTTGGAGCACTCAGGTTTGGCAAACTAGAGTTCCAAGCAATATGGGCTCCACTGTTTGGTGTGCTGCTTGAAACTTAAGTTTGAAAAACTCTAGTTCTAAAAATATGCTACATAATTAAATAACTTTGTTTGAGTACTATTTTCCTAAATTTTTTTTTTTTGGAAATTTTTCCAGAGAAGAGTAAGAGGAGAGAGAAAGGGTAGCAAGTGTGGCATAGGACACATTAATAGCAGAGAAAGAAAATAAAAAACTAAAGTAGGACGCAATAAATATTAATTGATGATATGGAAAATAGTATTTTTCGACCGTTAGATCTTTTGAAAATTTACGATTTATATATATATATAGATATAGATATATATATATATATATATATATATAGAAATTAAATCCAATTAGATTTCAAGTTAGATTTCAATTGAAGTCTAAATTTGTACTAGGGGTGGCAAAATCCGACACGACCCGCGAACCCGACATGACTAACCCATTTATAAATAGGTCATGGGTTGAGGTTGAACGGGTTCGGGTCATATTCGGGTTGACACGATTGACCCGTTTATTAAACGGGTCGTGTTCGTGTTCAACGTGTTTAACCCGTTTAACCAGTTTGACCCGATTAGGTTGTAAAAGTTATTTTACCATTTTACCCTTATAACCTAGGTATATAAGCTTAGATATTTGGTCTTCCCCTCAGAACCAAACCTCACGCCTCTCTCAAATCTCAATCTCAATCTCGTGTCTCTTCGTTTTCGTCGTAAATCCTTACTCTGTCTCTAACTCTTGTTCTTCTCCTCAAAGCTCCAACTGCCCCTCTTTCATTTAGACTACACTACGGATACAGATCTACAGATTGATTCTACACTATAAAATCAAAGCCTTCCCATGTCTCTCAACCTTCTACTCTCTTCCCCTCAAATCCCTAGCCGACCCTTCTAATTTCTCTTCTCCTCAAAACCGTGGCTGCACTCTGTTCTTTTTCTTCAGCTTTCAACCACCGAATCCACTAGCAAGATATATATGTCACATCAAGATAGGGGAAAACCAAACCCTATTCTGCAGAAAAACAAATACTGCAGAAAACAACATAGCAGGAAAACTACACTGCAGAAAAATAACACTGAGCAGAAAACATCACTGTGCGGAAAAACAGACACGACAGAAAATAACACTGCAGAAAACACCACTATGCAGAAAATAGACACTGTGCAGAAAAACAGACATTGTGTAGAAAATCTAGTAATTTTATTGAATTTGATAGTATGGAGGGTGGAACCTTTTGGACTAGTAATTTTATTTTGAAGGAATGAAAGAATTATTTGCTTTTGTTATTATTTGAATTTTTATTACTTGATTTATGGTTGAATTATAAATTTAGATATATGAGAGTTGATAACAGGTTATTCGGTTTAAGTTTAATTAAACAGGTTGTTTGGGTCATAATCAAACAGGTTGTTAATAGGTTATTTTTGTCGACCTTAACATAACCTACTAATTAAACGGGTTAAACGTGTTGTGTTGGGTTACCCGTTTAATAAACAAGTTGTGTTAGAGTTGAGGAGTCCTGACCCGTTTACTAAACAGGTCGGGTTCGTGTTGACCCATATAACATAATACTTACAGCTCAACCCGATATGAACCCGACACGTGAACACAAATTGCCACCCCTAATTTGTACTGTATGTCTTATTTAAAGTTTTTTTTATAAAATTTTTGTGTCAAGTGAGTTGATCCAATGCAAAATACGATGAGTTTAATATAAATGAAGAATAAGAAATCCAATTATATATCTATGAAGTCGTAAGTGTTGGGCCAGCGAACCCATTCCATGGAGTAATTAGATTTGGGCTTCTGAACGCATTTTTTATTATGAAAATTGGGGGTTTGAGTCCATTCTATATAAAGTAATATGTTTTGGGCTTACCCAATGTGAAACTTGAGGATTATTGGGGGGAAAAGCCTAGTTTGTGCAGCTTTTAAGGGTTTTAAGCCTTTTGGGCTTTCCTCGGGCTTTAGTATGGTTCGGTCCGGAGTCTAATATTTATATTTTTGTTAGATTTTATTGATATGACATGGGTTGTCTAAAACAAGTGAGACATTTGGCCTAAGAGGGGAAAAGAAAAAAAAATGAACAGAGTAATTCTTCTCGATGACTTATAAACTATTAAAATTAATGATTGAATTACATGAAAGAATAGTGTAGTTCTCCATGAATTCCACGTTTTTGAAAACATGTTCACTGTAATCAGTAATTTCCCTAGCTTGCAAATAAACTATTCAGGTAATTTTGACTGTGCAATTGCAATTTGCATACAATTATCCTCGCCTATACATGTAGAGAGGGTTTTACTAACGTATACTTTTAGGCATATATTAATAAACTTTTTTTTTTTAATATAAAAAATGAAAAAGTGGCTAATTTTTTTGACAATTTTTTCAAATTTCTATAAAAAAAATTTCTAAAATTAATGATTAATGTTAATTGCACCCATGAATAAGAGTAAAGATTTGTTGCAAACTAAGTTGTACCAATTCTTGCAAAATGCACACATGTCAAGTGGTTATTTGGTGAAAAATTCAATCTTCATTGTGAAGTTTTTATTTAAATATAATCTTGAATAGGTGTCTATTTAAGGTATTGGCATATTTGTATTTTTGCAGGAACTGCTGCAACTTAGTTTGGAACAAATCATCTTTTCATGTATAAAACTAGTTTTTTTTGAAAAATTATTGAAATATAGATGAAATTTTCTACTTTCATACACAAAAAAAGAAAGATCTGACTTTTGTTTAGTGACCAGTACCACTGGACACGTTAGATTCACGACACGTGTCCAATTTTAAATACGTATTGTCAATCTAACGTGTTCAATGGCCACTATATAGAAGTTGAACCCAAAAAGAAAAAGAAAAAGAAAAAGAAAAAGAAAAAAAGAGCAAGGTCATATTTGTGTATGCAGATTGCAGTGTGTGGAGAAGAATTGTCACTGTTAGTAACAGTCAATTATTTAGAAGGGACGGAAAAAAACAGGCAGGTTTCCATGCAGATGAGCATAAGAGAGAGGCAATGATTATAGATTGGTGACTGGAAATCCGAGCCCATGCACTGACCACGACTAAACCTCAAACCCACTTCCCACACGAATCGCTTTTAACAAACCCACCCACCTCTAGCTATCTTTTCTGTCAAGCTTTTTAACTGTCCGAATCTTGGTCGATATTAATCACAGCCTTTCAGCCTTTCAGGTAAAACAAGGATAGGACTTATAAAACAAGGATAAAAAAAGTGTGTCTGTTTCCTTCAAAGGTTCCTAACCATGTTTTTTTTTTACCGGCAAAGAACCATTTCTTGCAAAAACACACACGCATGCCCACTGTACAAAGAGAGCGGGGCTATAAATGAACAGTGGACACTGAATTCATGGTTATTACATGTCTAAGCATCTTCATCAAGAGAGAGAGAGTTGAGGGGACCAAGCAGTACACAGCCAAGAAAATTGAAATCATGAAATACGTGCTGTCTTAGCTGGCTCTCTGTGTCAACTGTCAAGGTAAGGATTTTTGTTTTGGGGGTCCACGACAAGATAATGTTAGTATTAAGAGGATCATCAATGACTCTATGTGTGGTACTTGAATATACAAAAGTTCACACAAAGATACAGTATCTTTGGAAGAAAAAGTACTTGACAGTAAAAGTTTCGAGCCACTATCTTTCTTTCTTGGAAACGCAACTCATTGAACGTGACGTGATACAAACGTATTCAGTGTACTGTACCTAATTCATATTTCTTTCTTTCTTTTTTTTTCTTTTTTTTTGATAGGTATTTCTTTCTTACTTAATTAGTCGAATTTGTGAAATCAAAGGTGAGTTTGGATAGAGAAGGTTGCGTCCATGATTGAGATTTTTACGTTTTAGACTTTTTTTTTTCTTTGCACATGGGTTTCAACTACGGGACAAGGGGTATTGTTTAGAGTGTTCACTATTGTACGGTTACTGTTCACGCACAGTGGCACACTGTTCATGCACTGTTTCAGCTACTTTTTTTTATTAAAAATGAGACCTGCGGTACTATTCATACATTTAAAAATTATTTTACTACAGTATTTTCAGTTTTCAGCTGTTTCCAAACGGACCCCAAATATATTGAGTTATGGCTATCAACTAGTCATGCTTTGTTGAGTAGTAAGTGTTTGACACTTTCATGAACTTGAAACAAACTTAAAAACAATGTTTAAACTCGAGCTTGTGAGAATACTAAAAAGTTTGAACTTAATTAATTAATTAAGTCAAGCTCGAGCTTAATATCAAGTTCAAACTCGAGAGTTCAAGTTAAAACTTTTTAGCTTGGGATCCAAAAAGCAAAAAAAATTGCATCATCAAATGCTTATATTATCAAAAATCAAGTAAACAAAAAAAAAATCATTTTATCATGCTTCTAATTACACTCGTGATTAGAAATTATTCAAATTATAACTTTATATAATTAAATCCATCCATTCATCATTCATTGTCTATAGTTTGAGTAGTTGTTCAAAATACAATTTTTACATCCATGCACATTTGTCATCCGTGCAACTATAATATTCACAAATCTAAATAAATTAACATTAAAAAACATAGATGAATTTATAAATTAAGATTCCAAAACATATGTGTAATGTCATAATAATGAGTTTGTTTAGTAAATAAATATCAAGCTATAAATGAATCTAAGCTCAACATGTTTTGTATTAAGCCCTATTTTTTACGAATAATTTTTTTTTCTTGGGCTCAACTTATTTATCAAACAAGCCTAAAATTAAGGCTCAAACTTGGCTTATTTATAAACAACAAACATGAACGAGTTTTTTATGGAGCTGAGCCCGAGTTGTTCACGAACAACTTGATTCATTTACAGCCCTAAACTGAGTAGTGGCACAATGACTATTCTCATTCTGTACAATTTTTTTTGTACTTTTTTCCTTTAATCTCATTGATTTGAGCATTTATTTGTAATTAACTAATTATTAAGGAAAATGTTAACAAGCACCATGCGGTGTTTGTTAAGATTTCCCTAATGTGGGTCTTATTTAATAAAAAAAAATTATAAATAAAAGAAAAAGACATAAAAGTAATTCCACAGTTTATTTTAATATTTTTTCTCTCATGAAGTTTGCCTCATAGTTTATAAAGCTGAACAAATGAGATAAAGTTGCAAAAAAGACAAAAAACTGCAAAAAAAAGAGTAAAAAAAGTTGTTGTTAAGGCGCCTGTTAACACAACCCAATTATTAATAGTATGTTTGTAGTTTGTCAAGGAGAGAGTATAAGGTTTGTTGAGTATATTAGATAAGCTATGTATAACTGGTTATCCATTTTTCGGACCTTTCTCTTTACTTCCTTTTCAAACTCTTCCACAAGATTTCCACAATTCTTAAAAACATTTTCTTGTCACTGAAGAGACTACCAAAGTCTCATTTGAGATTCTTGTGCCCCTAGGATTAGGGACAGAACCAGGATTCGAACCTGGGTGGCCAAAGCTTAAAACAAGTTTTTTTTATTTTTTTATTTTATTTTTTTATGAAAATAAAAACTAACATCTATTTCATATTCAACAAAATACTACATATAAAATAAGTGTTTCTTAAACATTTGATATTATAAAAATGTCAACAAAGTATAACATATAAAATAAGTGTTTCTTAAATATTTCAACACATTTATCAAAATGGAATTCGACGCTATTTCAAAGGAGATCCAAAAATATATATATTTAAGGGCAAATCTTAATTTTTCAAATTACATATGTATACTAGTTTTTTTTTAATTGGGGGGGGGGCTACTAGGACCAAAATTTAAAATTTCATCACATATATATATACACTAGCTTTTTTTTTTTTTTTTTTTTATTGTGGGGGGGGGGGGCAATGCCCCCCTTGCCCTAGTGTAGGTCCGTCCCTACCTAGGATGCTATTGATGATGTTCCTAGAAACAAGTGATTTACTTGAGAGAACACTCAAAAATTATACTTACATTTTTTTTTTGTTCTCACAATTTCTCTCTTAGTCTTCTATTCTGACTATTGTAAGATATTTAAATATAATTTTGCTAATGTGTGCCTTAAGGGCACACAATAATTAATCATTTTTAAAAATATTATCTCGAAAACTTAAACTCATAGTCATAGTAGGATCACTTTAAATTTGAACCCAAATTTAGGCTGAGTTTGGATACAGCGTTTTGTGGCCACGTCCAGCGATTCTGCGTTTTTTTTTCTTTTTCTTTTCAACGTGCATGAACAGTAATCGGTACTGTTCATGCATGGTATTTTACTGTGTGGGAGACCAATTTCACTGTTCACGCACTGTTTATGGGACCCACAAGCACTTTATTCAAAAAAAAAAATTAAAAATGGGTCCCACAATCTATTCACACATTTAAAAATTATTTTACTACAATGTTTTCAATTTTCAACAATAAACTCTATCCAAATGGACCCTTAAGCAAACAAATGCTTGTGCAGAGTGCATTAAGATCGGCTAGAAGCTTATTTCCTCCCGACTCCCAAAAAAAGAAAAAAAGAGAAAAGAAAAGAAAATCAGTGATCTAGAGAATGTTTTGCTTTCTTTTGGAAGGAAAGATCTGAATTGGTGAAAAGGTACTGCTTTGAGGCTACTTGCTGCATGTGTAGCCCTACCTATGTATCTACCCTAACAACACTCCACGAAGTACGAAATCAGCCGATTTTCTTCACAGCTCATTCACGGTCTAATTGCAATAATTTTTTTTTAAAAGATTTAATATATATGAGAGATATTCACTCACTAACTGCCGGGTAGCTATTGAATTTGAAACTGCAACTGATCAGTCCACAAGAACAAAAATTTATTAAAAAAATAAAGAAACTATCACTTTCACTGCTGAAAATTTACAATTTCATTAATTTTAATGTGCAAGTTAGGTAAAAGCTAAAGGTTAAATGGTGTTTTTTTAGATTGTATGAGAGAGATTAAAATAAATCCGATTTTCACCTGGATTGAAGGGTTTATGAGTAAAAAAGGTTAAGAGGTGTTTGGTATATGTACTTAAAAAGCGAAAATATGTATGAAAATACGTGTGGGTAAAAAATTGTGTAAAAATATGTGTAATATTGTTTAAAAACTGAAAACATGTGTTTGAGTGGGTGTACCAAACATGACCTAATTATCTTTGTTTTATTTTCCAAATTTTTGAAAAAAAAGCAAGAATAAAAAACAAAAAGTATTATTGAAAACATTTTGTTTGCGTGAGAATGAGAATGCTATTTATCATTTGACTATATCCATTCAAAATAGTCATCTCTGGAGTGATAATATTGGTAATTATAATAATTCATTGATTGAACGTGACATTATTTAATTACAGATACAAGTGGTCCTATACTCCTATGCAAGCCTACTCTTCCATTATGATTCTTTTAAAAGGAACTAGCGGCTTTACTAAAATAAATTGAGGTTCTTTGATCAATAGAATTTTTTTTTAGAAAGACAAAGATTAACTACAAAATTGGTTGTAGCCTAAAACTATAACTTTATTCAATAAAATGTACGTTAATACATGTTTTTAAAATTTAATTGTTGAATCGTATGTTCTTTACACTCTTAATAAGTATGTCAAATTTTGTGTCAATCATATATTATTTACTATATGTTCTAGAAATTTATATTTTATGCTTAATTTTAAACTACAAAAACTTGCAATTTAAAAAATTTATTGATCATATAGCTATTGATCTTTAATTTTTTTTGAAATTTTGTAAGTATGGAGTATATAAGAAGAACAAGTAATCCAATAGTGGATTTGTCAAAATTCACCTCCAATAAAATAATATTTTGTGAGGTTGTACTCTTAAACTACAACAAATTTTATAGCTAAATTTTGTCATTCTTAGAATAGATTCTATAAAATTTTAGAGTACAATCCAATAATCCATTACAGTCCTAATAGAGACAGAGGTACCACATAATTTTCTGAATTTAATCATTTAATGACAATTATTCCTAAACTCCTCAACTGTTTCTTTCATGCGCCCTTCAGTACCAAACACTTTCTATATTGTTTTGATGTTTGATATGACATAAAATACAAGCAAATAGCTATAGAAAACATTATCCATAATCAATGGAAAATAAGAAAAGAGAAGCAAAATGTTACTTTTATCAAAGGTTATGTGACCGTTAATACATGGTCTTTTCCCACCCTTAATTTTGAGATATTTATTAACGGTATTTTCCATTAAGATAAATACCTTTTTGAGTTTTTTAGATAATTGGTTGACCATTGAAAATTTTATTTCGAAGATCCAGAAGGCTGTGAAAAATTCTTTTCCATGGTATTTGTATTACTTTCAACGCCATCTTGACCGTCGAAAATACCATTCTTCTCTTTTTTTTCTTTTTTTTTTATACGTTTTTTTTTTTTTGCTCTTCCATTCAAGGGTTTTAACTCTCGGTAACTATTATTATATCTTGTACTGATCATACTGTGACTATTGCAGCCACCGTACCACACCACTATTACTGCAACCATTGCCACTGTTATCGTCACATAATCACTGCCACCGTAGGCTTATTAGTTCCTCTCTTTGTTATTGTCCTTTTCCCCCTCTAATTTCCTAATCATCCTAGATCTTATTTGGGTTATGGAATCTTAAAATGAGCAACATCTTCCTAGGAAATGGATATTATGATCTTTCTAATGTAATTCTGATATCGCTACTCCTTTTTAGACAATATATTGATTAAGAAAGTTTTTATAATAATAATTAGCATAAAGCATAGGTATTTTCTATCCATGATCTTTTCTCTTTGGTCGGAATTTCGTACAACATATATTTTTATTTTTGGTTAGGATCGTACAACATATTAACAACACACATTTGGTTGATATATGAAAGTTCAATTCATACAGTTACTTTATTTTTATAATGGACACGGAGGAAATATTAAAGTTATTACAAAAAAAAAATTACAAACTTATATCACTAATAATGTGTCACTTAATAATATAATAAAATAAATATTGAAATTATTTTTTGTAATTGGTAAGAAATCAATTTATAAAGAGTAATATTACAATCACAAACTATTTTACATTACATTTTCAAAAAAACAAATACCATTTTGCAATATTTTTAGAAACTGTTGATGTGGTTATCTTCTTACTGATTTTCATTTAAATCCATTATTAGCATCATTTTTCATTTACTAATTATCATTTACCACATCAGCAGCTTGTAAATTTTTTTGTAAAAACTTTGTATCTCTAGCTTTACTTATTTATAAAACGTATGTAGTAAATTTGTATTAGCCCTAGTATCACTCTTGACAAAATGTATATATGCTGAGGCTTTTGTGTCAGTATGATGCCTATTTGTGAAGGATATGCTCACTTCACAAGGGAAAAGTTTACGTTCAAACCAGTTTGAAGGAATTTGTTTTCAACTCACTGCATAATGATTAATAAAACCATCTACATATACATTGAGTTACATAATCTATTTAATTAGTTGCATGACTTATTTAAATACTAAACATTAATACTTTTTTCAATCACTATGTAACGGATTAGAGACGTTTAAAGGAAAATTGTGTCCTTTTGCATGGCTTTTGTTGAGGATTTTTAGTGCAGGATGCGGCCTTAAATTGAACCTAAATCATGAAAGAAAATCCCCAGTAATTGAGACTTGATGCCTATATTGAGTTTTTTTTTTTTTGAAGTATTGAGAGTCTAAGATTTAAAATACCATTAATATGGAAATACTAGTACAACACGCTGCCGTGGGGCGGGTGTGGGAGAGAAGAGGTATTCAAATCAGGGTACTCTCGAATTAGATCATTTCTGTGTAACTATGTAATGTACTATCTTTAAAAAGAAAAGAAAAAATTATTTGTCCTTGCATATATAATAAATCTTATATACGAATAACATGTTTAGTGATTATTCAACATAAAAACACATCACCAAAGAAAAAGTGTTTTTTAATTTTTCAATAGAAAATAGGTTCTTACGGTCTACAATCTAATCTGATCAGATCCAATCCAACTTGACCCTCCAACAATCTTATGTAAGATCTTAATTTTAACAACTTTGATTAAAACCACTATTGAGTGGATATTATGTTAATTTTATTACTGAGAAAATAAGGAAATTATTTATTGAATCTTATTACCCTAAATTCAGTCTTTCGTTTTATTTTTCCATATTACCATTCTAATATAAATATTTTATTTCAGTTTTTAGAGTAAGAAATAGTATTAAATTGTGGTAGTTTAAACTAATTACATCCAAAGTAGGTACAAGTAGGAAAATTATCTCCATTATAAATTTAGGAACAATATATTAACTAGCATGTAACTTGCACTATGTGCGGCTACAAGTAGGAGTGTTTGTGGTGTGGTGTGGTGCGTTTTTGGACCATTTTTAGCACCGTACTTTGCAGTATGATTTAGGCAAAATCATAACCACACCGTACCTCATTTTTGCAGTCACATGTGTAGTGTGGTGCAGTTTAGAGTATAGTCAAAACTATAACCGCACCACACCTCATTTTTGTGATCACATGTGCAGTGTGGTGTATAAGATGCAGTTTGAATAATTTGAAATCAATATATTTTTCAAATTTTAGATTTTTCCTACTTAGCAAAAAACTAATTTTTCTCTTTGTTTTAGGCCAAGTTTTAAACTATTGATCGAGCTAGTTTTTCTTTATTTTGGGTAGGCTTTCCTAATCAATACTTGCTTGGGTTATTAAACTTTTTTTTTTTTTTGAAAACTAGGGTTATTAAACTATTAATAATATATTTTATATTAAAAAAATAAATATATTAATATATAGAGAGGGTGAGGTGCGGTGCAGTTTGTGGGTTTGTGCGGTTTTCTTATTATAAAACCGCAAATTGTACTACACAATGTAGTGCAGTGCATTGTTACTTACGGTGCAATACATTTACGCCATTTTGTGGGTTGTTTTGATGCATTTTGTGCGGTTTGGTGAATACTACAACATATACTAAGACTTGTAAAATGTAGACTCTTTATATATATATATATATATATATATATATATTTGTAGATCATATATTTAGCTATCGTATTTTAATATTTTTGGGTTGTATTTTTATTTTAACTTAAACCATGATAATTTCATGTAATTTTTTGTTAGCACATTTCTTTTTTTTAAAAAAATTCAATCATATAGTTTTAAGGTGGTGTTTTGATCGTAATTAACTTGTATATACTTATTATAATTTGGTCAATAACAAATATTTATAATTTTTTTGGATACTAAAACAAAACTTATCAGTTACCCACATGGGTGATTCTACCATACTACATGGTCCATAAAATGCGACATATTATCCCAAGATCAACCTTAAAGTGGTTTAGATTATAGGTATTTATACAATGAAATGATTAGATTAGGTGTATGATTGGTTTTTATTTTTTATTTTTTTTTCATATATATACTTCATTTAATATTGGACTTAACTTGGCACAAAGAGTTAGAATCTTGAATATATAGGACATGTGGTGCAAAATTGGATCTTAATTGAAATCCAATTTAGAATTTAATTAGATTTACTCTCAGTTTTGACTTTATATATATATATATATTTATTTATTTATTTTCCTAAATTTAATGTATGAAATATTAAAACCAGCAACTAACAAACATGATTTTTCCTCAATTTATTTTTGTTCATGCCTTTCCTGTAAAACAAGTACAGGTTAAGTAGATGCAAATTTTCAAACATGGTCTTACCTGGAAAGTATGAGCTTTTGAATAAAATTTTTTTTTTCTTTGAAATATAATTAACGAATGGGAAGAACGACAAAGATGTATGTTTCTGAAGTAAAAGGAAAAAAAAAAAAAAAACCCTTCAAAAACATACAAATCCATTTATATATTCCGTTATAGGCTTTTGAATTTTTGTTAACAAGAAAAATGTTTGGCTCCAAACATGTTTGGAAGCACCAATAAAAAGATGATATGTATTTTGTCATGTGCAATACACATAACTAACTTGGTTAGTTGGGTTAAATAATTATATGTATTGCATATGACAAAGACAAATGTCATCTTCCTATTGGTGATTGGAGACCAAGGTTCCAAACAAATTTAAACCCAAACTTTATACATACTGTTAGGTTTTTGAGTTTGAAATGTTGACAAAGCATGACAAAAATTAAGTCTCATTGGTTTAGAATGGTCTACATTGAAGTCCAAGACAAAAAACTCAAGTCCGGGATGAAAAAAATGAGTTACAATCCATTTCATTTGATTGGTAATCGATCGATCGAAAATCGCATATCGGCAAAAAATCAGCAAACGTAAAAAACTCATAACTTGACCATTTGAAGCCCAAATCGCAAGCTATTTTTTCCAGTATTTAAAGGACATTATAAGCTAATCCTAGAGAGGGTTTTCAAATTTTTTTAGAGAGATTAGAGTGCATCTTGTGCCTCCTTTGTATCTAGGGTATTGTACCTAAAAAGCTCTCTTATATCTTCTACCAGTGTTATTCCTTAAAGAATCTCAAGATTCGGTATTATAGAAGTTGCTGCTTTCTCTAGTCATCAAAAGTGCTGATGATCTAAACCTTCAAGGGTGGTCTTGGAGTCACAAATAGGAAAGTTTTTGTTGATAAACCTTTGAGTGGAGTCTCAAAGTCACAAGTGTGGGTGCTTGTGTTGTAAAGGCCAAGGAAAGAAGTAGTCCATGGACTCGAAACTATCATGTGGTCGTGGTAGTAAGTTTTACATGTAGTAGCAATAGGACGTTAGTGGTCTAAGTCTTATTATAAATTTCAATTCGTTCTAGTGAATTTGTTTTTTATCTTGAGGATAGCTAAGTTAAATCTTCTCTAGGTTTTTTACCGGTTTAGTATTCCTGGGTCATCATATCGTTGTGTTATTTACTTTTCAACTGTTTTTCATGATATAAATTAAATTGTTATTCACTTGGTTAATTAATTATGTTAAATAATCTAGTTTACATGGATCTAAAACTTAACACATACATGATGACCATTACTTAATTAAACCAAAAATCCCAATTTTCAATTTTTAGAAAGTCCTTAAAGGATTAGAGAGGAGCAGAGATACAACATTATTTACTCGTTCTCACCCGAGTGAAAAGATTTGAGTTCTTACATCCCCTAATTACAATTTAGGAGGTTTCTCAAAAAAGAAAAGAAAAAAAATTACAATTTAGGAATGTTCCACGACTTCACTTTTAGAGAGTTCAAGTCAACGCAAAAATAGTACCAAACTATTGTAGACTTGTAGTATCCAGAATAAAATCTGAGATAAATAAATTAATAAGGTCCAAGGAAGCATGGGACCTCCTTGTTTATTACATCCCCCTCACGCAGTAATAACAGTAAGGTTAAAGTATATGCTAGTAAATTTGTATTAATCCTAGAATCACCCGATTTGAAAACTAATAAGCCTCTATCCCAAAAAATAAAATAAAATAAAATAAAAAAGAACAAAGTTTAGCTATAAAATTAGTTCTAACTCTAGACTACAATTTTACTTAATAACTTTTTATTGGAGGTGAATTTTGACAAATTCATCATTGAATTATATCTTCTTATTATATCCTCCATGCTTGTAATATAGAAAATTAGAGATCAATAGCTATGTCATCAATAAATTGTTTAAATTGCAAGTTTTTGTAGTTTAATATTATGCATAAAATGTAAGCTTATAGATCATATAGTAAATAATATCTGATTGATATAAAATTTGAAATGTATATTAAGAACATATAATTTAATGGTTGGATTTTCAAAATATATAGTAATATTTATTTTATTGAGTAAAATTGTAGTTTTAGGCTACAACAAATTTTGTAGCTAAAATTTGTCCAATAAAAAATATAAGTAAAAATATAAAGCCTAATTATATTGTAAACAAACATGTTGTAGAGAAAGTGGGAATTAGAAAAGCCAAATTGCTCCACTTTGGGTGATTGTTGATTAGTTTTAAAATTGTGCCATCTCATCAAAACAAATCTGCTTCATAAGCTAATTCTATCGTACTATTTGGTATGGTAAGGGGAAGGACCAAAACGAAGCTTTTTGGAAAACATAAAGACCAATTTTACATGTGAAATTTTCTAGGGATAATTTTTCAAGGATGAAACATATAGGAGAAATTGTACAAAATCCCCATTATAGTTTTTCAATAAAACACAAAACCCCTTTGAGATTTTGTGTGTGACACTTAATCCCCTTGTTGTATTTTTTTTTATGTATAAATCATTAATTATGTAACATTTGATCCTCTGAAATTTTTGAATAACAAAAAGCCCTGTTGTGGTATTGTGTCGTGAAAATGCAATTCTAATAAATATGGATACATGTCATCACATGAACAACTGACTATTTATTTTAATAGATGTTTTATGGCTTACATATTAAACAATACCACATGATGGTTAAGTGTTTCATTTAGAATTCAAGAAAGTTCCGTATCTTAGAGAAAAACCATAAGGAGGTTTGTGTACTTTTCCCAAACTCACACACATGTATTTAATAAGAAAGGGCTTCTAAGTATATATAGGTTAACATAGCTATATAATTATTTTTATAGGAGATATGAAAATTCGCAAAATGCATAACGTTCACTTGATTTTTTATACAAAACAACTTGAAAAATATATTAAAGGTGATATTAATAATTTGGTCCTCCAATTAATGGACACATTTCAATTTAATCTCTGAATTTTAAAAATAAAGTTTATATTATCCTTAAGTCTCCTCTCTATTTAAATCTTAATAGGATTAATAGTTGCAATGAACTTCATTTTAAAAATTTTATACTTTCTATAATAACCTTTTAATGTGTATTCAATTTGTCACTTCAACTAATAGAGTTTAAATTTGAATAAATAGAAAATATAAGAATAAAATTGACCTGATTTAAAAGTAGAGAGATTAAATTGACACAATTTACAATTGACAGACCAATTGATTTTTTTTTAATAATTGGAGGACCAAATTAACAAATGTAAACTTTATTAAATTAAAGTTGAAAAAAAATTACGAAACTTAAAAATTTATGCAAAGCTAAGTAAGAAAAAAAACTAATAAAAGTGGTTGAATTTCAAATTCTTTAACCGTAATTATAAGAAAATAATTATAATAAGTGATCAACATTGATAAGTTTAAATACAAGGAAAGATATAATTTGAAATGAGGAAATTTGCTTAAAAGAAAGGTTTGGTTTTTATTGATGAAAAAAAAATGCGGAAAACTTACATGAGATGATTTGGTCATATGCAGAAAAAAAAAGTGATTAATGTATCAGTGAGAATGAGTCAATCAATTGAAGTACTTAAGGGAAAAGAAAATAGAGAAAGACCTAAAATAACTTTAGTGGAAGTAGAAAAAATGAACATGCCAATTAAAGAAGTAACAGAGAACATGGTTTAGATATAATAGAATTTGTGATGAAAAATAATACATGTGAATGACCTTAATTAGTTTGTTGAGGATTCGTGATCGACTCTAAAATTTTGACATTAAGGCTTTGATTTTTGTTATCACTACAACAAAAGTGGACTATGGTGACGAAACGTTTCGTCACCACATGTCCTTATTTCGTCACCAAAGACATATGGTGACGAAACCTCATTCGTCACCTAAGCCCCGTCATTGCATCGTCTGGTGACGAAAATTTTTCGTCACCAATAAAAATATGATAGGTGACGAAATATTTTCGTCACCAATAAAAATAATAGGTGACGAAACTTTTTCATCACCTAATATTTTGCGTCACCAAACCAATGATTTTTCATTTGTAATTTTTTTTTTATTTGACCATATAAGGTGACGAAATAATTCGTCACCAATGGTTACTTGCCATTACATTAACCTGTTCATTTCCAATCACTTCCATAAACAAATCATCCATATAATTTCAACCACATTCATAAACAAATCATCCATTCATTTCCAACCACATCCATAAAAAAAATCATCCATACAATCTACAAAGGAAATAAAGAACCATTATACTTTTAAAACCATTGAACCGAGTTGTTCACAAAATAATTACAACCATTTATGTATAAATGATGTCTTCTCATACTTTACAAAAAGTGATATGAGTTCAAGTTGCACCACAAAAACACTCTTTGCCACCAATCTCAAATCTGCACAAGTATAAAGAAAAATACATTAATACTCTATCTATTGAAAGAAGCAACTACTTGTACAAATAATCACAAGATTGCCTAAAATTCATCTAAATTTGATACATTGATATTACTATCATGGATCCAACTTAAAAATAAAGTTTGATACAAGGAATATGTTGCCCAACATGTTAAAAGTTTCAATATCACCAGTGTGGCAAACACTAAGCTTATACTGAAACTCTACTAAGTGATCTATTTATAGAGAAGAATTCAAATATGCCTTTAATGGCTTCAAAGTTCATTATTCCTTTAAATTGCTCCAAAACAACAAAAGATTAGAGAAATTACCAATAACAACAAAAAACTTATAGTCCAGTCCATTTAGATTGCAAACCTATATCCCTGATAAGATGTACAAAAAAAAAAAAAAGAGTCATAACTATTAGTAAGACAATGCCAAAAATGTCCACAGAAAACCCAATTACATAATGTAACTAGTTATGCTATCTAAATCACACAACCGAATGAAAAAGTACTAACTGTACTGCACAAACATGACCCAAACAACTAGAATCAAATAGAGATAGAGACAAAGAAATATAGTACCTCAACAGTCCAAAATAAAGAAAATCTAGAGAATATCCAAGAGGACCTAAACCATTTGCAACCAAAAAATGTTTGTAAGACCTCAAAATTCCACAAATATCCAAGACAATGAGAGGTTAATAAACATTGCTTATTAGGTAGGAAAATAAAATGCTAACCAAGGTGTGTTCTAGTTAGTAGATGAGCTCCCCCCACTGCCACAAATGTCATTGAAACTCTTGCTCCTCAAAAATTGTATGATGCTAGCTATTTGAGTATTTTGCAAATATTCAATATAGAGTACTTACTATATACTAAAGTCACTTGCCCTTCTCTTTTTGCTTTAGTGCACTAGTACACTACAAATAATTTTAAGAAAAATGAATCATAGATTGTAATAAGATGTGCATGCACATATCAAGTAATAATGATACATGCGTGTGTGTGTATGTGTATATATACATACATACATATATATATATATATATAGGTGATTAACCATAAATTAAATTAATTGAAAATTTTAAATTTAGGTTATGTGGACTGTGTGTAACTACTCAATTATGAGCATGACTACCACTACCCCTACACGTGGACAAGCCCCCAATCATCACACCCGTTTGAATTGCAAGTAGTCATTATTTTATTTTGTGTTAAAGACTTAAAGTTACTACAATGGAAGGCAGTCCCAAAAGTGTAGGGCTTGTGGGACTCTATGACTCTATAATCTATTTGCCTTTCTTTTTGAGAATGAACCCAGGTGCACTTGCACCTATATATCTTTTCATTTTTCCCATTAAGCACAAAACCAAAGTACCCTTATTAGCAAAAGTTTCTAACAGCTACTTTCTCTCTTTTGAACCTTTTCATTCAAACAAACTCAACTGTCAAAAAAAACCCAATAGATCAAACCAAAAGAACCAATAGAGCAAACCAACAGTTGAAATTTGAAAAAAAAAAAAAATTACAATCCAATTGTAAAATTTAACAGTTTCAAAAAAAATATTTTACAATCCAAAGTACAAGGGTACCTTCACTGAGTGTTTCATCTTTATCTTAAGCTTTTAGATGTAATAAATATAAATATAATGTTATATAAGTAGGACAAAATATATGATAAGTTATGCATTTTACCAATTCCAAACCATTTTCCAATCAAAAAAGTATAAAAGAAATATTGGATCAATCTCAATATTTCTAAAAAAATAACTGTCAAATTTTGTGTGTATCTAACATTTTCTGTACCCACTATAAATCTAACCAATAAAATATTAAAATCCATTATTAAGCACAACCTGGAACTGTCCTATCTAGCTAGTGTCCCTACAAGTTGAAAGCTATTGACACAATCCCATGTACTTATTTAAGAGTTTTCTTTTTTTACTTTTTCCCCTGAGACCTGTGCTTTCATTCAACAAAACCACGTGTAAGACATTTGTTATATATTGCATTAAATTAATGCTTACAACCATATGAATCTTCGAAATCTTCAAACTTTTTGGATTTACATATAAATGGGACTAGACTGAAGTGGAAGGCAAGTGTTGCGGCTTCATATGCTTATTTTTGAGTCACATGGATTGCCCATACTTGAAAGATAAATTAATTAAGGTTCTACAAAATTTAATTCCATGCTTATCAGTGTGGGACTTGAATACCGGAGCAGATAGCTCCCTTTCATAATCATCACAGTGAATGAATGTGTTAAGACTCTTTCATTCACAAAATAAGTAATTTCATTATACAGTATTCATGTGTGTGTGTGTTGTTGGGACGTACAAAAATCCTCAGCTCCCTCAGCTTTTTAAACTGATACATAGCAGAACAAAGCATATAACATAAAAATATCAAAATTTAAGTTTCCTTTCGAATTCCCTCAGCTTCCTAAGCAACCAAACAGAGACTAAAAATTAGCCACTACTAAATTATCCAGCAACATAAAAATCATGCATGTCCAGTATGATTGTCCCCAAAATTTCACCTAAAAAACGTTGCACATTTCACCACAGTCAAAATTTAATTTTGAAGAAACTAAAATTTGACAGATTCCTCATCTTTTTAAACTAATACACAGCAGAACAAAGTATATATAACATAAAAAGATCAAAGCATTCATTTCCTTTCGAATTTGCCCAGTTTCTAAGCAAATAAACAGAGACTAAATTTTTTTTAACTAATACCATTTCTCCAGCACTCCACTGTTTGGCTACTCAGAAAAATGAAAGGAAAAAAAAACATTCACATGGGTTTCGATCAAAGCCACCACCAACGCCAAAATTTGACACACATACAATTGGGCATCATACCCGGCCATCCTCAATGGAAAAACTTTCAGATGGGTTTCGATTGGGATGAATAAACTTTGGGGGAAAATCGAAGCATACCTGAATTGGGTTTCCTTGCGTCGGTGAAATCGACGAATGAACTCTCCTCTTTACTGAAAATTTCGCAAAGAGAAAAACAATTCGTACAAATAGAGAGAGGATTGGTGAGAGAGAAAGAGAGAGAGGATCTATGAGAGAGAAAGAGAGAGAGAGAGAGAGAGAGCTTACCGATTGATGAGGGAGGCTAAGAGGCGTGAGGTTTGTGTGTATTTGGGTTTTGTTTAGGCGTGAGGTTGAGAGTTTTTTTTTTTTTTTTTTAAGAAGGTGGGAAGCTGAAACTTGAAAGGCTAAAAGGTTGGTATTGGGTTTTGTTTAGGCGTGAGGTTGAGAGTTTTTTTTTTTTTTTGAGAAGGTGGGAAGCTGAAAGGCCAAAAGCTGAATAAAAATAATAATTTTGAAGGCGCTGAAAATTGGGCATGGGCACCGCGCAAAAAATTGAGAGCGCGCTATTATATTTGGTGACAAATTTGGAATTTCGTCACCCAAGTTAGGGCTTTGGTGATGCAAATAAATATTTCGTCACCAATTTGAACATTTTTAGTGATGAAATATTGATTTTGTCACCCATTTAAACTATTTGGTGACGAAATCTTCTTTACCTCACCTAATGCTAACATCCAGTGACGTAATTGTTTATCCTCACCAGATTTCGTCACCATAGCCCACTTTTGTTGTAGTGTATTATAGTAGTAATCAACCCCTTAAAAATTGGTAAATATAAATAATTGATTGATTGATTTTATGTCATATAAATTAAAAAAAGGGTAGATGATGCTTTCACTTGTACATGCTGTAAAGTTTTAGATTATGATATTGATGATAGTAACATAAAATATCAATTGATAATTGTAACTATGGTAGATTTTTTTTTTGTAATAATAATAATAATAATAATGAAAAATACAAAAAGAAGAAGAAGGATGAAAGAAAGGAAACTAGATCTAAGAGATCAGCACATCTTAGAACATTCACATTAATTTGTGTAAATTTTTAATTATCTATCATAGTATAAGATCTTATTTTTCCTATTTTACAAACACACTTTTTAAAACACCCAACATCAAATTATCTATTTTACACAACAATTTATTAAGATATTATTTTTTCTTGATTTTTTAACTTGTTTTTCTTTCTTCACATATTACAACCACCATTCACTCTCTTCATTCATATTCGAAAATACGTAAAAAATGAATTAAAAACTAAATACAAAATAAATAGTGTAAGTGTAAATTTATGGAATTATTGTAACAAACTTGTAAATTTATATAATTATTCACTTACTTATATAAGTTATTTTTAAGTAAAAATACGTCAATTTTATATTTTTTTTTTATAGTTTAATAAATAAAAATACTGCATGTGTATTATTTGATAACTGTTCTGTTTAGTGTGAGTATCTGTAACTGTGTAGCTTCTTGTCTAGCTAAGAAAGGACGGGAGATAGAAAACATGTTTGATTGATTACATTGATAGAAGAAGTTCCCTTTGTTTCCCTGGTTTCTACTTGTTCTTACATATGATGATGATGATGATGATGTAATTTGTTTTTTTAGTAGAATGATGATGACGTAATTAAAGTTCGAAATTGAAGAAATGTACGTACTTCTATTATCTATTACTTAAAAAAAAGAACTGGCAGGTTGGAAATCTCTCCACAGGGTATTCTACAAAAATGGGTAACTATTTAGATGGTAAATTAAAAAAGTTTTACTCCTGTTTACATTTAGTAAACTATTTTAGAAAATCCTTAATTGAGAACTGAAAAAATTATAAAATTTTATGAAAACTTTTTCAATTCTTGATAAAATTTTTACTAAGATGAATGGTTAATACATATACTTTAATTAAGAGCATACATTAATCGGACCTAAATTAAAACAATATAATGAAAAATGGCATACCTGTAATTTGCACTAAAAAGAGGTGCGAAACCCTTAGCTTCTGTGATAAAAATGGAAAGACATGCCCAGACAGACTTTACTCAGAAATCTGGAACAGAAAATGACACTGCACTGCAACCATTACCAGTACATCACTCAAAACCCTAATCTTCTTTCATTACTCTTTTCTTTTTTAAATAAATCCTTCCTTTTCTTTTTTCCTTTTTTGCTTTGATTTTACAGGGTGCTGCTTTCTCTTTTTGGCTTTTGGTTTTTTGTATAATCAATTTGCACATTCAATTTCACTCACACACAAACAGTACTGCAAGGCACACAAAATGAAATATAAGAACCATCAGATAATATGAAAAAAAAAGAGACTGTATCTTAAACATCTCAGTGCTACTCTCTTCCTCAAACTGCAAAGCATAAACCTAGTACACACCCTCACACACTGTGTTGTCTTGCTTATTACGATGGCATCGGTCTTTGCCCCAAGCGAAGTTCTAGATCAAGATCTTCAATATTGTTATAATTATCTGTGGTTGGCGAGTAATAAGAAGAAGAAGAATTGGTACCTGGTTGTGTCCCCAATGGAAAATTCGCGGGTGGTGATGCATAGGGTGAAATAGATAGGAGAGTGGAAGGTGACTGATCAATACATGCTGTACTATCTATTGGTGTTGAAGTAGTGAAAGCAGCAGCGTTATAGTTTGGCAATTGGTAGAGCAAGCATAACCCTCCACCATTTGCAAGGAATTCTTGAGTTGGGATTATAAATGGGGTATTGGAATTAGGCGATGAGGTTGGAATATTGCCAGAATTGGGCTGCGCTTGGTGGAGGCGTGCACGGTCACGGCGGTGCACGTTCATGTGGCCGCCCAGGGCTTGAGCCGACCGGAATTCCCGTCTGCAAAAGGTGCAAGTGTAAGACCTAGGAGGCCAAGTAGTGCCCAAAATATTCCCAGTGTCTTCAGCAAAGGCTTTCACCTCCCATGACTCGTCGTCTTCTTGCTGCTGGGCTTGCTTTTGGTTCCACATCCACGCACTAGGGTTTAATTGATTTTGATTTTGTTGGGATTGAGACAATTTTTGGAGCTGGGTCAAGGAGAGAAGGCCAAGTTCAGCGCCCATAGGACCAATACCAACATTTAAGACAGATGATGATGGAGTTTAATGTGGAAGGAAATGGAGGAAAAAAAAAAGGTTAAATAGGGGATGGGCTAAAGAGTGAGAGTAGAGACAAAAAATGAAGCCCTTACACCGGATATATCACCAAATTTGAAGTAAGTAATTGGATTTTAGCGAGATTGACACAAATAATTTAGACAACCCAACTAGATATTTACTGCCTACAAGGACGATTTGTTACTTTGGCTTCACCGCCCAACTATTTACTGGTTCATATTTTAATCCAATCGTTGAGAAACATTAAATAAAATATAGGTTGTATGTATAATTTGGATAGCTACATTACATATATGATAAAGAAATCAAAACACAAATGTCAGGAAAGAGAGCAAAGCTTCAGACTCATTAGAAATTAGTGATATGCGATTAGCTAGAATTCAAGCAATTGGGATTAATGCTAATGAAATTTCCTGGCCCCTTAGCTTTTTACAGAACCTGAGCCATAACAAATGTCCTTCATATTTCATTACTCCTTATGACATGTCTAGTTCAAATCTGAGTATATAGAAATAAATGCGTGAAAGAGGAAAACCTGTGTGACTTTAATTGTTTTTCCTTTTATTGGTTATTTGTTTCAGTTGTTGAGTTTGTTCATTGAGGGTCCACTCTGCTTGCTAAAGGACTTGTGCGCCAAATTTCTGCAGACATCAAGCAAGAAAATGTAGAGAGACCAACAGCGGAAGTTTATGGTCAAACTACAATACTTTGTAAACGAATACTACTTTTTATTAGAATGGCTTGAGGTTAATGAATCGGCTCGCGTAGAAAATACCTCATGTGTTGACCTTGGAATAGAAAATTAGATCATCATAATTTTTTCAAATCGGCACTGAGATCACCAAAATTTATTTCAATAGAAGTTCTTTGCTATTTATTTATTTATTTTTAATTTTTAAGATGCATGCTAATGCAGGAGGGGCTTCAAACCACAAACACGGCATTATAAATGAATGTAATTATCATTAGACTGTCACTTAAATCTCAAAGTTGCTCATGGTTTGAATTCCAAGAATGACATTGTTCTTAATTTCTGTAATAAATATAATTACACTATAGCCTTCATATTGTTGGTCAAAATGGCCATATAAAATTGAAAACCTAAAAATCATTTTTGAGTGTATATATATTTAAGATAGGATTAAGTTATTTTTTATGCAAATCTTTATTCAGGGTTGGCTCAATCATTAGGCCACTTAGGCAAGGCCTAAAGGCTTCAAATGAAAGAAGAATCCATTTATTAACCAATAAAATATATTATACTAGCTTATAACCTCACGAATATGTATAAGATATATTTACAAACAAGTATGACTAAATGTGTATTAAAATTTTACCAAATTTATAGATAATGTTTGTATATTTGAAAATATAAAATATCAACTAATAAAATAAATATAAGTTTATTTGAAAAAAGTGAAAATAAAATCATTTAAATCATTATCTATGAAATTCTCGATTTTGGTTTGTCCAACCACTATTTGTATAATAATACTATAAGAGAAAGTTTCAACCTATAGTGTTTGCTCCCGTTAATAACTCTTTATTATCAGATCAAGACACTAACCGGTTTTTGGTGTAGGCAGGAATTGAACCCTAAATTTCTTATTCAATCATCAAAGACTTTACCAATTGATTTAACTAGAACCCAATGATAATATAAGAAAAATGATTCAATGATGGTGATTTTTTTAAAAGTTTATTAATTTTGATTCTATGGTTTTCTTACCTAATAACTCATTTAGCACAAAAACTTAAGAAAATTAAATTTAACTCCTTTATTTTTTAGTGTAGTAAATAGTTGCACTAAGATTTAAAAATATTGGATGGGACACATGGCATAAAATTAGACTCCAATTTAAGATCTAATTAATTTTTCTCTTAGTTTTGGTTTTAAATATGTACTAGTTTGTAACCTTAACGCATATGCATGAGTGCATTTTAAAATATGGAATTATATACATTTTATAATTCATACAAAAGCTAAATATGATAATTATTATATTGCTAACTCTTTAAAAACATTGTAAGAATATTTTTTTAGTATAAAATGCAAAGTTTTCATACTTTTGTATTTTATTCAAGGGAAAATATTATTTTACTTCTTAACTTAATTTTTTTTATTATGATGCAATAATTTACGATTTAATTTTTTAATTATAGTTTTAGAAAAATTTTATTCTTGAATTATCTTACTCCATTCAGATTCAAAATTATATTATCTCTTTCCAATGATAAGGTACTTAAAAAAAAGAGTTGTCTAGCTAGTTGTCTTAAAATAAATTAATTAAATTTTCAATATGCTATAGAATTATCATATTTAAAAAAGAAATAGCTCTTATTGAAAATGGTGTCACATTTAATATAAAACTACCAAAACTCTCAATTGTTGTAATAAGTGATAAACACTTGCACAAAAATTAAGAAATTGATTAGACACATGGTATAAAATTAGATTTCGATCAATTTTATAATTTAATTTAATTTAATTTTCTCCTAGTTTTGACTTTATATATATGCTAGTTTATAACCTATGTTTGCGCACATGAACATTAAAAAACGATGATAAAAAGGAATTGAAAATTAATAAAAATTAAACGAATGATGTTGCAAAATTCCTAAATTGACACAAACCCATCAATATTCCAAATAAGAGAATCAAAACTAAATGAGAAATTTCTGGAGAGTGAAATAATAATTGAACAACTATTTACTTAGAGAGAGGGGGAAGGGACCTAAGGTAGAGAATGATGGTGTAGTGAAGACAACGGACTCTCTCTAAAACCTTCGAGTAATAACAAAGTTACTTGCTTTGATTTTTTTGCTCTAAAGCTTCATCAACAATTTCATATTTTCTATTAAAGATAGAGAATTCAAAGAGTTTAGCTTTTATGACAATCCAGTTTCTCAATTGCAGCATTGATATAGTTTTTGATATGTTTTCCATTAAAGAGAGAGAATTCAAAGAGTGTAACAATTTTTTTTTTTTTTTGTTTAGTTGACAAGAATGATTTCAAGTCTCTCGAGAATGAGCTTGTTTTCAAGAGGAGAGTCTGATGTATGATAGAATATGGAATTCAATTTTTTTATCATTATTAGTTTTGATGTTTTCATGTAATATTCAAAATTTTAGATTTAGTGCTGCTATTTTCATGATTTTAGGTGTTTTTAATCTTTTTATGTTCAACTAAGGGTTCTTTTATAATAGAGTATCAATTAGGATCTCTTTTAAAATATTTTTACTTGTCAATCAAGTTTTATAGAGCCTTTATATTGGCCTTGAAGTCTATAAATAAATTTTCAATTCATGGTTTAGTTTTTTTATTAATAAATTTTGAGAGAGTTTTCTCAAAATTTATTTTGGTGGATTCCAAAATTTTTCTTGTGGATTCAAGAGTCATCTTAAGAAGATATATTCTGTTTATTGTGACATTCTACTTGCGTCATTCATAAAAGGGTGGCAATTTTTATATTTCATTCTTTAGCCCATGATAGATAAGATCCTGATTTTGTAGCTAAGCTTATTAACAACTTGATGTCAAAAGCAAATTATTGCAGATTTGAATGCCCTGGTTTCCAAGGAATGTAGATGATTTCCCTAGGCAACATTGTAGCCAAGCTTCTATGTTCTATTTCTTTTTCCCACATTTTGAATAAAGATAACCATTTTTCTAATTTCAAATTAAAGCAAATTTAATCACATATGAGTGAGCCCGACGGCCGATTCTTTGATGTAGACTGTCATTCACAATTTAATTAAGTGGTTGACAATTTAACATGCTTATCATCTTGCTCTTAAATTCTCTCTTTCGTTACTTTCTTCTTGTCACTTCTTTATAAACCCTCAACTAAGAAGCGTTTCTCTACACCTCGAAAGAATTCTCGTAAGACAAATTTGGAAAGCAAGAGAGAGCAAGATAATAGTAGACATCATGATCAATCTTTAAAATTCTGTAATCTTTGTCAAAAACTTAACTGGAACCAGTTGTTTAATCTCCCACATCACATAGCTTTTTTCACCGACGATTTAACCAAGAATGATTGATCTTACTTTTGAATTTAATTGCACACCTCTTCTTGCATATAGTAATATAGTAAACTCACTTCCAGTCAGAATGTGTCTCTTTTAATTGTCATATCCTACTAAGTATAAGATGTCAATTATTAAGGCCAAGGCCTTGACCACTTGAGATTTAATAGTTTATTAAGTTCTAAATTAAACCGTTTCTTTTCCATTGCTCTATCTCATTTTTCTAGCTAGCTAAAATCTGTCACATTCCTTGCCCGAATATTGATCTTATCGTTAATTTGAAAGGATATTCTCGATGATTTATGTCACAATACACAAATGCCTTTTCTTTATATATGGCAGAGTAGTACGCTCTCAATAAAGACAAAGATAAAGGGCCACTCGGAAAAGATAAAATAGATAGGGCAAAAAATATTAGAAGGTGGCTGTGTGGAAACAACTTGTATTGTATAATAATATGTATTGTTCCTTGTCTCAATCAAAACAAATATTATCTTTGTGAAAATGTTTAAAAAATTCAAAAGAATACTTTCAAGAACAATAGTACAGCGAGGAATTTGATTAAGGCGTAAAACTGAATTTAATATTCAGTAGATAGGATGCTCAATATTTGATCAGCAACACACGTACGGTCAATCATACATACTGTTGTTGTGCTTAGTGTCTTGAATCCTAAGTGAGTTTCAATTCGTTTAATTGACAAAGTCTATTGTCATCAAATAAGAAATTTGGATTTGAATCCAGCCTAATCTAAAAACAAATTGATGTCTTAATTTGATGGTAAAGAGTAATTATCAGAGAACATACACAATAGATTTCAAATCTATATCGTATATAAATAAAATATAATAATAATAATAATAAAAGTGTCTTAAATCCCACCCTAGTTTATCTCTTACCCATGAGTTGGGGATTGCATTACATGGGATCGAGGGATCGATTTGAATAGACCTAGTTACAAGAATTAGCCTAATTCAATTGGATTTAGCGCAGGTTTTTTGTCTTTACAATATACAGTGAATAATATTGAACATTCATAGTAGAAAATATTATGGAACATAATATCTATCAAAGTATCAATTACTATTACTATTAATAGTATTAAATAAATAGCCAAGAGTATGATAGCTCATTTGGTACTTCTAGTTTTTTCAATAATAATGTTTAGAATTCAAATTTCCCCACTCTCAACTCTCAAATCATGAGATTTTTTTTATAGCAATATACTAGTATTAAAATCCCCAAATAACATTCAATTTATTATAAATTAGCATAGGCTTTTCTAATAATAGGTTAAGGATGAGAGAGAGGTGGTAAATTTTATGGAAAACCTAGAATATTGTAATATTGTTCATATTATGAATATTTTTGTAATTGAACTACACAATTAGACTAGGCTTAGTTTCCCGACACCCATAATTCAAACCCATCCTAATTTAAACCGAATTGAGTTTTAAGTTCATTTGTATTCAAATTTATGCCAAATTGTGTTAGAAAATGAGTAAATTTTAGACACGGTTCCTTAGTGTTGGGAAATTTAAACCCCGGTTGATAGAATTAACAAGTTTTAAACCCAAGTTGTTAATTAGATTTATTATGAATAAACATTGTTAAAACAAACAACTATCAATATCATGTTAATATCATGCACAACGGAATAGTAAATAAGACAAGATATGACGACTTAGGAAAACTAATGAAACAAACTAATTTCACTGTAAAAAACTTGGGAGGAAACCTTCCTGAAAAAAAATTCATTATAGTAAAGAGAAGTTTCAGATTTAGTACAAAACTTTTGTCTCTAAACTCTACAATCCCCATAGATGAACTTACAGTGGAAATCTTCTACCGTTTCAGAACCTCTGAACTCTTCAATATATACACACCACCAATGATGCACGGATCCTAGTACATGACTAACCCAAGCAACTTGAAGAAGATATTGTTGGCTGCAAAGTTATTCATTTCATCAATAATGAAGATCAAGAAGCATTTGGTTACAAAAATCTAAGGTGCAAAAGACGCAGTAACTTCTTTGAGAGAGATTAAGGCACTAGGTCACTATTTGCATGTGTTCTCCTTGTATATTCACTTAATGCATATGTGACAGCCTTTAAAATAAGCTTTATATATGTCTAGGGTTGTGAGAAAAGAAACCCTACACAAATATACAAGCATGGGTCGAAAATCAGATCTGAAAATTCTGATTTTGTAAGTCTCGATAGATTCAGCTACTGTCGAGCTTCCTTCATTAAGTCTCGATAGATTTTTTGTCGAGGTATCTATTGAACTTTAATGAAAAACTTTTCTTCACTTGTTTCTTGGTCCAATCTTCATGGCTTTAATACTTGGCTTGAATAACATGTTTCTTGAAGTACTAAACTCATCCTAGATCTACCCAATTACAAGTAAAGTGCATTTTTTTCAAAGGATTAGCTAATTACATAAAATATGTCGTTAACACTTAGGTAAATTAAAGTGAGATTCTTAATTAAAATCAAACACATAGTTATATTAACGAAAAAGCACGATGGGCATGAGACTCAGGACGACTTGCATGCAGCTTCGTCTCATAGAGAGAGGACAGTCTATAATGAACCGGAAGGTTCATACCATAGTGATCGGGACCGTGAGCTGGAGAGTCTATGTAGGCAGGTTAAGGAGTTGGAGGCACAACTAAGGCGACAAAGGAGGACTCTAGAGAGATCGTGCCATGACCAGGACTCGGAGAGTAGTCATAATGAGCGGTTGTCTCACCAAAGCCACTTTCGGCGGTCAAGGGAAAGGTCGAATAAGTCTAGAAATAGAGATTTGTTATTGCCAAGAAAAAAGGGAAAGGCGCTGAAATGCCACCATGGATGCCATGAGTCGAGCACTTAAAAGGATAGCCTGATCACCCTTTTTTTTGAAGAGATAAAGCGTACCGAGATGTAGAGGCATTTCACTCGTTTGCCGTTTACTTGTTACGACGAAAAGACGGACCTAGTAGAGCATGTAAGTCACTACACCTAACGTATGGCTCTTTATTCTAGGAATGATGGGCTCTTGTGCAATGTATTTCCTTCTAGCCTTGGTCCTACAACAATGAGATGGTTCAATGGTTTGAGAAAGGGTTCCATCCACAACTTTGGGGAGTTAATCTAGGTGTTCGAGGCCCACTTTGTGACATGCAGCCGAGTCCCCTAACCATTGATGCCCTATTATCCATGAAGATGGGGAGTGGGGAGACTCTTTGATCTTACACAAATCGATACTAGGAATTGTATAACAAGATTGGGGGAGGTAATGCGTAGGTGGCTACACGCACCTTTAAATTGGGGCTTCCTTATGAGTCCAAGTTGAAAGACTCCTTGATTATGAAGCCTTCTGAGAACATGCACCAGTTGTTGAGACGGAGAGAGAAACATAAGAGGCTGGAAGACGAAAAATTGCATAGTAAAGGGAAGGCCTTAACTACATCTCAATACTAGAGGGAGCAACGAACTAAGGGATTTTAGCAAAGGCCCAGAAGAGATACATGGATGCGAAACCCTATCAGCCGATCAAAAGGAGTAAATGCAGCATTCAAGGAGCCTGTACACAAAATCTTGGAGAAGATCAAGCATGGGCCTTATTTCTGCTAGCCCGGTAAGTTGGGCGGAGATCCGAGTAGAAGAAACCAAAATCTGTATTGTATTTATCATCATGATAAGGGGCACACCACTGAGTAGTGCAGAACATTCAAGGACTACTTGGAGCAGTTAGTCAAGGCAAGGCATTTGAGGGAGTATGTGGTCGGCCGAGGAAAGGGTACCACAGGGCAAGCATTAAAAAGCCAATGGAGGACAATGACACCTCCCCTCAGCATTATCGAAGTTATAAATTCTGCATCCATCAGAGTTAGCTTTAGCTAGCGAGGAAGGATATTCAGCATTACCCTTTAGCAGGAACCAGAGGAAGTGGAGTGCCCTAGGAAGAAGCCCCAGTTAGCCAAAGAAAAGATTGCCTTCGACGACGACGATCTTGAGGGAACCACCCAACCATACGACGACGCATTGGTTGTGCCCCTTAGGATTGGGGGATTTCTCATCAAAAGAGTCATGATTGACCAAGGGAGTGAGGCTAAGATAATGTACCTGGAATTATATAAGGGTTTGGGTTTGAAAGTTGAGGATCTCACAAAATATGATACTCCGCTGGTGGGATTTGATGGAAAAATGGTAATTCTAGAGGGGCAGATCAGGCTCCCCGTGGCAACAGAGGGAAAAGAATTGTGAATTTCATAGTGGTGAATGCATTCTTGCCATACATGACAATCTTGGCACGACCATGGATCCATGCCATAGGAGCTATACCATCCACATTGCATTTGAAGGTAAAGTTTCCTGCCGAGTAAGAAATGTAGTAGTGAGGGGTGATCAAAAAGCAGCTTGGCAGTATTTGGTGGCCGCAATCAACCATGAGGTCAAGCAGAAAGAGCAGGCAAAGTTGGACCCATTATAACAATCATAGTTCCCCGAGGAATTTGGTGGGGCTAACAGTGTTGAGGAATTGATTGAGGTCTGTATATTACCTTATGAGGATAGGCATTTTCGGATAGGAAGGAGCCTTCCAACTGAGGATTATGTGAAGGTACTGTTATCACTGGTCCAAAATTTGGATATTTTTGCATGGAGTCTGTATAAGGTTCCCAGCATAGACCTAGAGTTCATAATGCACTGATTGAATGTGGACTCTCTGTTCCCCCCCCCCCCACCCAAAAAGCAAAAGCCGAGACGATCTGCAAAGCCTCACGTGGAGGCCGTGAAGGAGGAAGTGGAAAAGTTGAAGCAGGCTGAGGCTATAAAAGAAGTGTTATTCCTGGATTAGTTGTCTAACACTTTGGCAATAAAGGAGAAGAATGGGGAATGGAGGGTCCGCGTTGACTTTACTGACCTCATCAAAGCATGCGCTAAGGACCCTTTTCCCATCCTAAAGATAGACCAGTTAGTGGACGCCACGTATAGTCATCTGAGGATGAGCTTCCTGGACGCCTTCCAAGGATATCACGAAATTGCCCTGGCTCCTGAAGATCAAGAAAAAATATATTTCATCTCTCCTAAAGGTAATTGCCACAATACAGTCATGCCCTTTGGTTTGAAGAATATTGGGGCAACTTATTAGTGGATGGTTACTCGAATGTTCGGGTAGTAGATCGGTAAAACCGGGGAGATGTATATTGACGACATGGTAGTCAAGAGTAAGCTTGAGGAGCAGATTCCAAACCTACCCAAGATATTCAAGATATTAAGGCACCACAAGTTGTGCCTCAACACTGCCAAATGTGCATTCAGAGTAGGGTCTGAGAAGTTTCTCGGTTATATGATAACATGTAGAGAAATTAAGGTCAACCCCAATTAAATCAGGGCAATTCAATAGCTTAGTCCATCGAGTAACCTGAAGGAGGTGCAAAAGCTCACAAGGATGATAGCAGCCCTAAACCAATTTGTATCCAAATCAACTGATAGATTCAAGCCGTTCTTTTAGTTGCTCAGGAAGTGGAAAGGGTTCCAGTGGACCAAAGAATGCGATGATGCCATCTAGAGTTTGAAACTTTACCTAGCCCATCCTCCTATCCTATCTAACTCGAACTCGGTGAAGACTTATACATGTACCTAACAATGTCTAAGCATGCCGTAAGTGCGGTACTGATAAGAGTTCAAGACGGAGTGCAGAGACTAGTATATTATGTTAGCAAGACTTTGTTAGATTCGAAGACCCAATATTTACCTTTGGAAAATATGGCATTAGCCCTGGTACGTTCTACAAGGAAGCTACTACACTACTTCCAAGCCCACACAGTGTACATTTTAACCAAGTATCCCTTACAAGCTTTGTTGAGAATGTCAAATTTCACGGAGAGGACAGCTAAGTGGGGTACAAGGCTAGGATCTTTTAATGTCAAGTACAGGCCAAGAAACACTTTCAAGGGACAGGTGCTAGTAAATTTTGGAGCGAAGTTCACTCCACCTATTGATGATGCACATAGGGTCTGCCAGGTCTCAATTTGGCCTTGGAAAGTGTATGTGGATGGGGCGTCCAATGCTCACGGAGTTGGGATAGGTATAATGTTGGAGTCTCTTAAGGGTATAAAGTTCGAACACTCGCTCAAGTTGGGTTTCCAGATCTCGAACAATGAAGCTAAGTATAAAGCACTAGTGGCTGGACTCCGAGTAGCCAAGTTGCTAGAAGTTATGGAGTTGGAGATTTATTCAGATTCACGGTTGTTGGTAAGCCAAGTTGAGGCAAATTCGGAGGCAAGGGATTCAAGAATGGCGGATTACCTAAAGCTAGTGCATTCGCTGCGAGCATGTTTTGGTTTGGTGAAGGTATCGTGGGTTTCTAGGGGGTAGAACAGTCATGTAGATTCCTTAGCCACCCTAGCTTCATCCATAGGAAATTACATACCTCGAATAATCTCTGTGGAGTTATTGGAGTATTTGAGCATAGATCATTAGTGTTGTGTAGCTGCGACTTTGACTACCTCCCTGAGTTTGATGGACCCCATTATCTCATTCATCTCAGACAGAACACTCCCTATTGGGCAGAAGGAAGTCAAGAAGGTAAGAAGGAAATCAGCCAGGTTCTAGTTAAGAGGTTGTACTAACTATCATTTGGGAGCCCTTATCTGTTGTGTATGCACCCATAAGCCGTGAAATGGCTTCTTGCTGAGTTGCACAAGCGGGTTTGTGATAGCCACACCAGTGGTCGATTTTTGGCTCATTCTTGCAATGACACAGGGTTTTTGGTAGCCGCGAAGTATGTTAAGAAATGTGACCAATGTCAAAGGCAAACACCGAAAATCCACTAGCCCTAAGGAAATCTCAATCCGATCTTTATTCCATGGCCCTTCACCCAGTATGGGCTAGATATTATGGACCCATTCCCTTGAGCTACTGAGAATTGAAGGTTTGTGATAGTGGTAACCGATTACTTCTCCAAGTGGGTAGAAGCCGAGGCTTTGGCAAACATCCAAGACATCAATGTAAAGAATTTTATCTAAAAGAGCATTGTCACTTAGTTTGGAGTACCAGAGGCCCTAATCTTAGTCAACCGATTGCAATTCGATAGCAAGACGTTCAAAAAGTATTGCGGTGACCTGGGGATCAAAAACATATATTTGTCTCCAGCATATCCCCAAGGTAATGATCAGAATAAGGCTACGAACAAGGCTATTGTTAACAGACCGAAGAAGAGATTGGAGAGTGCCAAGGGAAAAAGGGCCGAAGAGTTACCTAACAAGCTGGGAGCCTACCAAACCATGCCTAGGAGATCCATAAGTGAAACCCCTTTCACCATGACTTTTGGGATAGAAGTAATAATACCCGTGGAGGTTGGCTTGTCAAACATAAGGATTGTATGTTTTTCCCCGAACATAAATGATATGGCCACGACCGAACAACTGGATCTCTTAGAGGAGAATAGAGAGATAGCATCTATTTGGTTGGCATATTACCAGAAGAAGTTATCTAAGGGGTACAATAGAAACGTGAGGCTGAGAGAATTCGTCGCAAGAGACCTTGTCTTGCGAAGGGTGCTGGGAAGTATAAGGGACTCAAGTTTAGAAAAACTAGTTCCAAATTGGAAAGGCCCATATCGAGTGACCGTTGTGGCTAGTGCTGAAGCTTACTACCTAGAGGATCTCGAGGAAAGGCTGCTCCCTCGGCCATGGAACATGAGCAATCTCAAGAAGTACTTTTATTGACTTGCTTGCAATTTTTACACATTAAACATCATTCTGAATTTATATTATCAGAAATTCAATTGTCCATAATCCTCTACGAATCAGTGTACTATTATTCTATTGAAGAGATATAAGTTCGGTCTAGAAAAAGACAACGAATAATAAAGATTTACTAAGGACGGAAGTATAGCTTCGGCCTGACTTTGGTCTCCGACTAGGTGGAAACCTGACGAAGGACATAAGCCTAACCTTAGCCTAACCTTGGTCACCGACTAGGTGGAAACTTAACAAAAAAAGAACAAAAGGAGTGAGAAGGCAAGGCAAATGCTTGAGACTCAAACACCATGCATATATACTTAGTTATTTGGAAAAGGCTAAGCTGATTAAACGCCAAACATTGTGCGAGCACCGTACATACATACTTGTTTGGTTCAAAAGATAGGAGTTGTCCCGTTCAAAGGCTGAGCATTATACATATGTACTTGGTTATTTTGAATGCTATAGTAAAACGCAAATAAATATGATTTGCGCAACAGATAGAAATTCAACCAAACATATTCAATGGACATGTAAGTAAAACAAAAGCCAACTGTTTAATTAAAAGTTCCTTATGAAGTACAAGGGAAATTAATATATATATATATATATATATATATATATATATATATATATATATATATATATATATATATATATATATATATATATATATATATATATATAATTTACTACAAAACCAACAAGCCCAGCCTAAGGGTTTAGCCTTTGTTTGGTAGCAAGGGGAGCAGGATTTGGGCTCGACCCGAATGCTTGGAGAGTAGGATTGTGGCCCTAGTCGGCCGGGAGGAGTGGATTCAATGGTTGCTTAGGTGACAACAGCCCTCGAGGGTTAAGCAATCGCAGGAGGATTCAGGTTCTCCACGATGACAACCTCGTCGTCAGAAGTATAAGCCACTATCTCCTCTAAGAGTTCCCCGAAAACTGGGGATATCATCCTGCTCTTTGACTAGACCTTCTTGGAGGACCTCTTCTACTAGTTAGTCCTTGAGCAATGGAATCTTGGGCAAGTCCTTATATGGGGATGTCTCGGGGAGAGGTATAGCATTAAGAAGAGGCACCCACTCCTTTTGGAATCCCGACAGTCTGGCCTCCTTAATAACCCTGGTCGCAGAACTCTCGACATTATTGAAACTAAGGTCGTACTAAGTTTGCTCGGCCTCCTCCAATTTCTTCTTCATGGCCGTGAGTTCCTCGCCCTTGGTCGTGATAACACTCAGTGCTTAAGCAAACTTGGTGTCAAACTCCTATGGCTTCCCTTTCAAAACCTCCAACTTGAGGTCGGCGAAGCCCGAATCCTCTCGATGACGGCTAACTTCTTCTCTGCCTATGTAACCTCTAGGGTTTTCTCTTAAAGGGTGGATTCGGTGACCTGCTTCAAGGTCTTTTCATTGTTTGCCTCTTTGACGGCCTTCATTAGCCAATCCTTTAGTAGGTGCACCCCCTATGCTGCTTGCCATCCGAGAAATAACAGTTAGTACAGAGATTGCAAGGCAATGACTACAGTAGAATTATTTGAAGAATGACTAAAGGAGAAAACTTACCACTATGGTGTGCCATTTGAGGTTGAGAACTGATAGGCCAAGAATGTATTGACCCCTTGTGATTAATTAATTAGTTAATTACCCAGGTTTATTAATTAATCAAATTAACATGCAATGTACGTGGCAACACAAAAAAATCACCAACTAAAGTATAATGCAGCAGAAAATAAAGTTGAAACGGTGATTTGTTTACGAATAGGGAAAACCTCTGAGGCAAAAACCCTACCGGGTGATTTTAAGGTCACTACTTCCGAGAATCCACTATTATCAAAACAAGCTGTTACAAGTAAAGGAATCTCAGTACCTTATACCAACCTACAATTGAACCCTTATCCTAATATCCAATTGGACTTGTTCTGTAGTGACAATCACTGCTTGTATTGTACGGCTCCTAGTACATGACTAACCAATAAATGCGCGGATCCCAATACTCGACTTAATCACCAACTTGAGAATAATGTTAGCTGCAAAGTTCTTAAATTCATCACATGATGAAGATCATGAATTTGCTTGGTCACAAAACCCTACGGTGTACAAACACAACAGCTTCTTTAAGATGAACTAGGGTAAACTAGGTTTCCGGTCACAATTTGTACGAACAACACTTTGCCTCACACTTGTGCAATTGTACTCTTTGTGACGGCCCTTAAAATAATCCTTATATATGTTTAGGGTTGTGAAAAAAGAAAACTCAAACACATACTCACAGATTGGATGAAAATCAGAACTGAAAATCTGTTTTTCATAAACCTCGATAAATACCCTATCTATCGAGCAACTGTCGAGTCTAGGGCTGAAGGAGCTTTTTAAACCTTGATAGATACTAGCTGTCGAGCTTTAATGACCAGCACTTCTTCACTTAATTCTTGGACAGACTTGCATGATTTTAACACTTGAACTTGAAATCTTGTTTCTTGAAGCATTAAACACATCTTAGATCTACCCAAATACAAGTAAAATATGTTTTGTCAAAGGATTAGCCAATTACATAAAATGTTGACATATGTTCCTAATATGAATCACATATGTCCTAACAATTTTCCCTTTTGGCAATCCGTGACAAAACCACAACAAAAAAATGAACATATGAGAGAAGTTATAAATCACTCAACTCATACTCACTTGTTGAATACAATAAAATCTATCCTAACACAAACTCTTGAAAAACTTTGCAAGAAGAGAGTTCATGGCAAAAAATATTTTAACAACGTGTATTTCTGAAACATTTTAAACAAAACTCATCAAGGCATCTTAGTGTGAGACAAAAATAAAAGATTGCATACAATATATAAGAAGCATGTGCATAAAGAGAGAAAATAAACAACACATGAAGAGATAGGTGAAAGAACTGTAATAACAACCTCAAATGTATATATATCATCAACAAGTACAAGGTTTGCTATCACAAAGTGATCATAAGATCAAAGGTACATGAACAAAGTATCTAAAAGAGAAAGAAAAGAAAAAGATACATAAGTCCTCACCACATCCCTCAAAAATATAAACACTCCTAACAAATATCTCCTATACTAAGCCTCCCCCATATAAGTATAACTACTCTCATATCCAAAACTACTCCCCATTTTTGTCACAAGTGACAAAGGGTAAGTATATAATCAAGTAGACATCTTATCATCACTGGGCGAGCTAGCACCATCGTCCTCATCAGCATCATCACTACCGGAGCCATCATCACTTTCATCCTCTAAAGCTGGTGGAGATGGAGAGGCAGCAAAGAAACCACCCATGACAGCCTGTTGTCGTGCGATACGACCAACACGGGTGTTCACCTTACACAACTCATCATTGAGAGTGTGAAGGCGAGCATCCACACGCACAAGCTGTGCCATGATGTCCTCAAGAGTCACCCTACTCGTGGAAGAAGAAGGAGCGGAGGTGGATGGAGTGGTAGAAGCTAGAGGAATCGCCATACCAGGCCGCCTTGATTGTAGCTGCGCCTTGCTCCATTTAATGGTAGCGGCATCTATGGCACACATGACTGAGAAGTGGTTTGACTCGGGATAGGAGACAAAAAATGGCAAATGATTCTCATGATAGCCGAAGGGAAAATGAGTTTATCACGGGTCGTTGTATCCCTATATACATCTATGAGGGAAAGAATGAAATGAGAGGGGAAATTTATAGTAAGATGCTCTAGAAAGGAAAGCAAAAATTGAGCACGGGGCTCTGTGATAGAGTTATAGTGAGACAAATGATGCAAAACAAAAGTCATCCCTATGTTAATGAACCTCAGACCTTTAGCAAAGGCCGAGCAAGGGGTGTACTGACGATCACAAAAAGAAGACATGAGCTCATCTTTGGACACAGTCCTCAAATGACCACAGCCAAGTTAGTCAGGATGCGCTACCCTCGAGACATGGAGCACCTTGGATATAATATACGGAGTGACCACAATGCGCGTACCTCGAACACGAGTGACAAAGAGAGGTACTGAATAATCAAATCCATGCATGTTGGAGTAAAACTTTTGTATGATCATGGAAGGGCAGGTGACCGGGACGCCACATAGTGACTCCCAACCTTTACTATGAATGACAGCGGGTAGGTTAGTATCAGAGAAGTCCGATAAAATGACTTGGCGTTCCGAATGAATGTCTCATCTAGAAAAGTTCTCTGAAAAGTCCTTGTGGGCTTTATCATCACAAAACCGAATATGGGAGGGGGTAGAATCAGAAGAGGAGGAAGCCCTAGAATGAAGAGGGTTTTAGGACAGAGTAGATTTTCGTTTAGGTGCCATAGAGCAACTAACCAAAAGAAGGAGAAAGGGAGAAAGAGAGACACGCAGAAAAGCACCAACACAATCAATATCAATATAAAGATAAATGAAGGTACGTATGCATGAAAATGCATGAACATATGACATGCAAACTTAAAAACATCATAGGCTCAGCCCAATCCAAACCTACCAGCACATAAAATTGCAACAAAGTAAACACACATCTAAAATGCATAAAACATTGTTATAATGCAAATGTGATGCAATGCATGATGATTTAAAACCACTTAAACAAGACCCATCCCAAAAATTTCACAAAAACTTCATCAATGTTGAAAAAATCCAAAATTTTTCAAAAATCCCATAAGTTAGGTAAGAAGACATGAAATGCATGGTAGAATAAGTGAAAAGATCATACCAGATGAAAGAAGATGATCTTTAGGCCGAAAAACTCTTGGGAAAGAAGTTTGGAGTGAGAGAGAGAGGTTTTGGGAGGTGAAGAGTCAACAGGAGTCGAGAGAGATCAAGAGAAATGAGAAAGAATTCGCGCAGATCCTATTTATAGAATCTCATAATTCTCGACAGATCGAGAGGTGTCGAGATTTAAAGGCTTGAAGAGATACGGCTATCGAGCAGCTATCTAGAGGTGTTCACAGCAAAAGGGGCTCGATGAATCGAGGAGCTATCGAGTATCTATCGAGGAGACAGAAACTTTCTCGATGGATCGAGGAGTTGTCGAGAAGCTATCGAGATTACGATAAAAAGAAGTTGAAGAGCTCGATAAATAGCCTAACTGTCGAGAGGTGTCGAGAAGTTGTCGAGATTGCTTTAAAAATAGTTTTTCAAGAAGAGAAAAACACAGACATGAATGCAATCAATCATGCAACTCAACCAAAGATCCAACCAACATTTGAAGCTCTCAAAAACATCTCTCATCTAAAAAAAATGCCATGCATTTAGATCCAAAACACACACACACACACACACACACACACACACAAACCAAGTCTAACTAACTTTATATTTAAAAAACAACCAAAACAGTTTAGTGGGTATACATTAACACATGAAAACCTTGTGATGGCCAAATCATATTGTACCTGCACATGTATCAAAAGTAGCAAAGAATATTGCATGTTATGTATGAAAAACATCACAAGATTGCATGAGTGTCTATATTTTATGACGATTTGAGATATGAGTAAATCAATTTTACTCACACACGATCATAACTGCTTGATGGGGACTATCACCTTCGAGGTACATCCTATAATTCTCACATCTCCTAGAATACACGCTTGCAATCATATTTTAAAGCATTTTGATTCTTTTTGCTTTAATTTTTCTTTGCATATTTTCTTTTAAGTATATCATGCATGGACATATAAAAGAAAGAAAAGAAATACTCAATTATGTTAAGTTTTTGATATTGCACTTTTGCTATGGCAAAGCATATCAATGTCATTCCATGACTGGCGGGCAACAGTGGTGAGATGGTTATCTATGCCTTTTTCTTAGAATTTTTTAGTCATTCCCGTCAAAAAGAGTGATACGAGTGTTAAGTACAAGAGATTACTTAATCTTACTCATCACAAACAAGAGCCATAAAGCTCACTTGCTTAGTTGTGCATAGAGATGCTCATCTAAGTTACAAGAGATACAAAATTTAGAAAATTTTGTTTCAATGGCCATTCAAGGTACACAAGTACCAATGTACACAAACACACATTGTTTTTGTATTTTTTTTCCCTTTTTAAATTTATTTTTAAAACAAAACAAAATAAAAACTAAACAACCAAACAAAAACAGAAAAACAATATGAAAGCATGAAAGAAAGATGCAAATGCATGAAAGCATGATTCCAAGATCAGATAAGAAATCAAGCAAAGAGAGTCCTACTTTAGATAGAAAGAATTAAAGCAGAGGACAACAGGAAAGACAATTAAGTCTTAAGCTCCTTTCTCACCCACATAGCACGAGTCTTTGGCTGTCAAAATGAAAAGGCACGTGTCTTAGTATGTCTACTAAAGAACATAGAAGAAGTAAGATTCTCCCGAAATTGAGTTAAAAAGCTCAAAACTTTTAATAACGCACCAAGAGTAGGTACGGAGCCTTTAGTCAAAGGATGAGACCTATTTGACACTTGCTTATGAGGAAACAACTTGAAACAATTAGGCCGAGTGTGACCGGAAGCACCACAATGGTGACAAACATGAGTAGTTTTCGAACTACTATACTTCCTAGAAGGAGGTCTAACCTTAGAGGTTAACAGAGACCTCAACTTAGGACAATTTGGCCTAATATGACCAACAATATGACAATGATGACAAATGGGGACAAATTCAGATTTTTCATTCAACTTAGGAGGAGTTTTAGACATAGGTTTAGAAACTTCAGCGTTAACATCATAATTTTCACCTTTGTTTATCCTAGCAATATTAGCCTTTAACTCTTCGTTATTCCTTTTAAATGGAGAAATATAAAAATCTTTTTCTTTTGAGTTAGGCTCAACAACAAGTTTGACACTAGTTAATTTTTCAACTTCAGTTTTTGATTCAACTAGTTGCTCTTCCAAACTCTTAATTTTGTCCACCTAAGATGTAATTTGATTTTTAAAATTCTCATTCAATTTATTGGCTTCATCCAATTTTGCAATCAAATCATCTTTTTCAAGCTTGACCTTTTTAAATTTAGCTTTTAATTTTGTAGAACATTTAAGAGATTTCATACAAAAATTATAAAACTTGCAATAAGCATCTTGAATATCATCATCATCATTCAACATAAGATCATGCAAATTAAAACAATTAAGAGTTTTCATGATAACAGTGGTCAATGGATCACACAAAAAAGATTAACCCTAAGCAAAGTGTGCCCGCACTGATCTCACTTGATAGGCCAAGAACGTATTGACCCATTGTGATTAATTAATTGATTAATTACTCAAATTTATTAATTAATCAAATTGACATGCAATGTACGTGGCAGCACAAACAAATCACCAACAAAAACCCCATTGGGTGATTTTAAGGTCACAACTCCTGAGAATCCACTATTATCAAAATAAGCGGTTACAAGTAAAGGAATCCTAGTACCTTATACCAATGTACAGTTGAAACTTACCCCAATACCCAATTAAACTTGTTTAGTAGTGACAATCTCTCCTTGTATTGCACGGCTTCCAGTATGTGACTAACCAATAGATGCACAGATCCCAGTACACGATGTGATCACCAACTTGAGAAGGATGTTGGTTGTAAAGTTCTTCAGTTCATCACCTGATGAAGATCATGAAGTTGCTTGGTCACAATACCCTATGGTGTACAAACATAGCAGTTTCTTCAAGATGAACTAGGGCAAACTAGGTTTCTGGTCACAATTTGCACGAACAACACATTACTTCACACTTGTGCAATTGTGCTCTTTGTGACTGTCGTTAAAATAATTCTTATATATGTTTAGGGTTGAAAGAAAAGAAAGACCAAACACATACTCATAGATTTGATGAAAATTAGAACTGAAATTTTTTTTTTCATAAACCTCGACAGAGACCCTATCTATCGAGTAATTGTCGAGCCTCGAGCTAAAATAGCTTTTTAAACCTCTAAAGATACTAGCTGTCAAGCTTTAATGACCAGCACTTCTTCACTTGATTATTGGAAAGACTTGCATGGCTTTAACACTTGAACTTGAAACCTTATTTCTTGAAGCATTAAACACATCCTAGATCTACCCAAATACAAGTAAAGTGCGTTTTGTTAAAAGATTAGCCAATTACATAAAATGTTGACATATGTTCCTAATATGAATCACATATGTCCTAACAAGAACAACATCCTCGTCTGTTGCATCCTCCCAAAAGTGCACATCCTCGGGAAGCATTATGGCCTTCCTAAGGCTATTAGCTACCTGACCACTATCGTCCCTCCTAAACATTCGCAGGGACACAATGGCAGGACAGGGCTTCCTGCCGAGCATGAACGAGTGTTGGAGGACTGGGGTTGATAGGGTGGAAGACGAAGCCTCGTCTATTCTAATGGTCAACAGGGGCTTGCCCTGCATGTCGACGGGGATGGTTTGTTGGGGTGCTATCGGGTAGGCTAAGACAAGAGTAGTTGGAGCATCGCGCTCCCTAAGTTAAACTCCTACCTTTCCCCCAGGCTATCGACGACCCTTTGCCTTTTCAACAATAAGGAGGAGCATGACCAAGGATCGGGAAGTCGGCCAAGGGGGAGGTGTTTATCCCACGGGAGCTTGGGCCCCGAGAAGGTAGTTGGTCAATTGGATGTCCTATAGATGGACCATATTCTCGTCCACCTTAGTTACATTGGACTCGTTTATGGGAGTGCGCTGAAATTCTATCTGAAAGACTAAATCTCCTAAAGCGTCACTAAGTGGCTCGAGGGAATCTGCTCTCCTTTTGTAAGGGCCTCATTCTCGAGCTTCATTTTTAGAAACAATAGGGAGCAACCCTTTCAACCGCATGTCTATATACATCAGCAATGGGTTCTTCGATTGAAAAGCAACTCCTGGATCCTGGAACCCAGTGTAGGAGGGAGTGCAGCCGAGGATGAGATGTAAAGCTTGTAATTGTCTGTTGGAGTGGACAAACACTTTTGAACGAAGGATCAAATTATGATCCCAAGCTTCAATGAAATTGATGTTTGGCTTAGTGTACCCATAATCTGCAATGACAGCCGAGAGAAAATGGTTAATGAAAAGAAAAGTGCATAACATATATAAAAGATAATGAAATACACACAAACTCTTAGGTTACAAACCTACCCTCAAAGGAGAGGTCGGGCATGTGAGCTCACCACCAAGCCATTCCCCGCTCACCTTTTTGAACTCCCCTTGGGAATTCCTAATAGAGTTCAAGAGGCAAGAGATCAACCTTATTTGGGGATCTCGGACTTTACGGTAATAACCATTCTTAAGGCTACCATAGAAACTATACAAAAAGTTAATGTTGTGATGGTTAAGTTTTAAGTTATACAACCTATTTAGTCAGCTAACATAGCCGAGCACCCTATAAAAATTGGGTAGACATTGGTTGCGGTTAAGCCCGTAAAACCTAAGGGTCCCTAACAACAACAAATCTAGTGGAAACCTCACCTCACCCTCTAGGATTGCCATTAAGGGGATAAATATCACCCTCGACACCCTTTTATCCTTTATATCCCTTTCCAGACAGTACTCAATATGTATGTCTCGGGGGATATTATATCAAGCCTTAAAGGCCTATACAACAGCATTAGTGTTAATTAGGTGGGCAAACCCCATTTTAAATGAAAGCTAAGGAGTGAGAAAGGTAGGGGTTAGGACACTTACAAAGGGAGAGACGTTCTCGGAGGGGAGAGTACTCTCGAGAAGAAGAAAGCTTGGGACTTTGGGGGGCTCAAAAATGAAATTTGAGTGAAAAATAGAATAAAGAAAGTAAATCAGAGGCAACTAAGGTGCTATTTATAGAGGGAGGGTAATTAATGCTTTGGGCGCCAAAATCACCAACCGCTTGACCCTTCAAGCTACACGCGCCTCGGTAACTAAACTGTCAAAAATTCTGACTGCAGACCTAGACAGCTGGCTTAATGCGTGCAAGAGGGGAAGGTTGTAAAATTTGATGCATTTATTGCCTAATGTTTTTCATCCCCGAGAGCCAACGGTTACATCAAGCATGATCTCCCATGTGCCAAGGAAATTGAATCATGATCCCACTCCCACAATTTGGAAATGGAATCATGGGGGGCTATTGTATGTACCAATAATGTTAGCCCATCCCCAAGTTTCAGGCTCGTACTTCCAATAGTCTCAGCCCATTTAGCCTGTTAGGTTAAACTCATCAAGCATCAAGCTAAGAGATGCCCGACCGAGCATTCAGACCAAGTATCCTAAGATTTTGCCATGGATTGAAGGTAATGCCTTGGGGAAATTTTTCTGCTGAGCATTATTCGGCGTCTGGTACAAGTTTCAATGAGGTCATGTCAGCAACAGGTGGTGGGTCTTATCTGGTCAGGAGTATTGGGAAGAAGGACCTACTAACGTGGGAAAAAACCCCCTCATCATGACAATCCCACTAAGGAAAGACTATAAATAAGGGGAGGAGGGGCAAGATGGGAAGGGTTAGAAAATTTTGGGAAGCGAAACACGAGAGTAGTGAGAAAAGACTTAACTCAAGGAGAAGGGATCCCTGCTCGGATTCTAGGGTAGAAGCTCGGCTATCTAGTGGTCATCTCGGTTGAGCTAAGAACTAGGGGGTTTGGTGTAAAAGAAACATTATTTCTCTTAGATACTTAAAGAAACACCTCTTGGACCTCCCATTGTGGGATAAGCCCAACCCAGAGTACAAGTAAATTGGAGGTCAAGGCATAAAAGCCCAAGGTTGTTGGGCAAGGACCACCTAATAGAAATCTTTCATGTGTCTGTGTGTGTTTATAGATTGGATATTTTCATTGTTGTCAAGTTATTTGAGAGTTTTTTTTCCTTGAGTTGCAATATTGTGACATGTAAGTGTGTTACAATGAGTATACTATTGCTAATCACACACGTGTGTATATATATATACATCATCCGTTTTTAATTCATACAAGGGATCTAATGGATCATGTTTCAATGATGTTGTAATGTCAGAGAATGAGAGTAGTCATATTTGATTATTCAAGGAAATATTGCAAACACTGCATTTGAATTAAATTTTTGTTTTCCTTTTTAAAAATGTTTTTTTAATTAATATTTGCTTGCTTTTATGTTTACGTAATTTTATTTTCATGGCTGATCAGGCTAATGATATTTGAGGGTATTTGTTGAGGAAGAGGATAATAATTTGTGATATTTGTTCAAAGTCCATAAAGATTTGGTTTCTGAGACTAATTTATAATTAGTTTTAGTAATAATTCACCAAATAAATTGATTGGTTAGAAATCTAAAAAATTAATTAGAAAAATAAAATTATTTAAAATTATTTACATTAAAAATATAGACGTTGAATGAATATTGCAATTTGATGTGAAATGGTGAATTTTCCATTACGTATGTGCATTGGGAATGATGTATGTATGGTGGAAAGTACAAAAAAATAAAAACAAGAAAATTTGTGGGGTTTGTTGTTTGATTTGACAACGGCATGTCTTGGAGATTCACAAAATTGATATGTCTCAGTTGAGTAGGCTAGATGGTTGCGTTAGGCTGAATTTTGCATTTGGTAATCTATTTGGGATTCATAATTATAAAAATTAAGATTTCTGGTGAAGTTTTTAATGTTTCATAATCTGGAAGTGACATATTAGAGCATCCACATCTCTTCAGCTAAAATTTTGTAAAATGAAAAAAAGTACAACTTTTACATATTTTTTGTAAAAAATCACCCACATCAGTGGGTGTATAAAAGTGCAAAAACGTGGAAACCCTTAAACGAGCTACAGTACCGTGTAAATATACACGAGTACTGTAGCTTGTGTATAGATTATTTTAATATTTTCGTTCGCTCCATTTTTCCTCTCTCTCTGCTCCGTTCTCAACGACCTCAACAAACTCAATATCAACACAGAGAAATTAACACAGAACAGCTCCTCAGTAACAAACTCAGACATACATTTGCTCCCAAAAAAAAAAAACACACGGATACACAAACTTTGGTCGGCGGAGCCGCGGATCGGAGCCGGGATCGGTGGTGCGTGAATCGGAGATCACGGCCGGGCTAGGCGTGGATCGGAGATCGCGCCGGGCTCGGCGTGGATCGGAGATCGCCGCGGGCTCGGCGGTGCGAGGATCGGAGATCGCGGCCGGGCTCGACGTGGATCGGAGATAGCCGCCGGGCTCGGCGTGGATCGGAGATCGCGCCGGGGCTCGGCGGTGCGAGGATCGAGAGATCGCGCCGGGCTCGGCGTGGATCGGAGATCGCCGCCGGGCTCGGCGTGGATCGAAGATCGCGCCGGGCTCGGCGGTGCGAGGATCGGAGATCGCGCTGGGCTCGGCGTGGATCGGAGATCGCGCTGGGCTCGGCGGTGCGAGGATCGGAGATCGCGCTGGGCTCGGCGTGGATCGGAGATCGCCGCTGGGCTCGGCGGTGCGAGATCGGAGATCGGAGTTGGAAGATGGGTAGAGAGAGAGAGAGAAAGAGAAATGAAGAGAAGGAGAGAGAGAGAGACATGAATCAGAAATGAAGAGAAGAATCACCAAAAAAAATAAACAGTAGGCGCGCGCGTGTTAGTTGAGAGATATAATTAAAAAAAGTGAGAAAATTATTATTTAATTAATAGAGGTAGTAGGATAGATGAACTGATGTGGGTGATTTGTAAAAATGAATGTGTAAAATTTTAAAAGGAGGTTTTTTGTGTAAAATAGATGAAATTTTTAGCTGATCTGGTGTGGTTGCTCTTAGATAATTTGTTGGTAGTGAAGAAGTTTTTGGAATCATAATCTACCTTTTTAAAAAATAATAAATGTTTTTATGTTTTTTTTTTGTGAGTGAATAGTAATATTTATTAGAATACACACGAAAATAGTAATACTAATATTTTAAACTGATTTTATAATATACTACATAACCAGAATATAATTATAAAAAGTTCTAACCTTTGTAGTTGAATGCTATTATACTTTGATTCAAGGTTTTATTATATATAGTTGAATGTACTAGCTCTACGAAAGCAATAGTGGGCATTGAATTGGGAGGTGAGGTTTTTTCCAAATGCTTCCCATTCTAATATTCAAACTTGGAACTTCATCCCCCAAACCATTTAAGAGTAATTGTAGAATTCAACTAATATCGTACTAAAATGGTAAGAAACAATAATAGATGCTCAGGCTGTAAGCTGGAATTTTGCTTATCTGAAACTATTGTCTCTGACTATAGTCCTTTCTAAATAATCCATACACTCTATATCAAAATCTGTCAGAGAAGCATATTAATATGCTCATAATTTGTCCAACATCGGACCTGTTGAGTTGGTGCAAGCCTAGCATATCCATAAAAATTTCCCATAAGTCAGAATTATATATCGTGGTGGTCAGTCTCACATTAATCATACAAAAACCTTCATTAATTGATCAAGGACCGGTCGCAGATTGTCCCATCGTATGATTAATGGGTAAGAATAGATGTTTATAATTTTAAAGTTAAGAATAGGGGGGGGCGGGGGGGGGGGGGTGGGCGAGAAAAATAAAAACTGGAAGGCTTTGGGCCTAACAGGCCCATAGCAAGACACAATCTATACCAAAGGGCCTTTGGGCCCATGTTAAGGCCCACCTTCTCGGGCTCTCCATGATAAACTATCTCGACCCAAATTGGGTGTTGGCCCGAGCTCAATTGTTGATTGCAGCTCGGTCCTTCTTGATTGACCCACCTACTATAACAAATTACTTCTTCACTGAATATGAATTTTCCAATTGGTTGCATTGTCCAATTACTTTTGTAGTTCCTATGAAATTACCGATTGTTGTAAAAACTTACGTTATTAAGAAATAATGAGTTTAATCACTTAACCATAATTCTAACACTTCTCTTCACTTGCCCTTACTTGTGAGTCTAAACTTCCCTTTAATAAGTGGGGCTCATTAAGTGGGAATTCAACATTTTAAATGGAAGGTAAAGTGAAGATACAGATCGAACTTAAGATCTCCTGCTCTGATACCATGTTAAAATACTGATTATTCTAAAAGTTTAAGTTATTAAGAAATTGTGAGTTTAATTAATTAATCATAATTCTAACAGTTACTACAATATCCTTGAAGTAAAATGGTTACATGTAAAAAATATGATAGATATAATAAAATGGATACACATTGAGATTAAGTTTTCCCCTTTTGCTCTGTTGAGAAATTTTTTCCCGGGTTTCTATTTTTGAAGGTTTTAACTTGAACGTTACAATTTTTTTGTTTTATTTGCTTTACATGATAAGTTCCATTAAGGAAATTTTTTATTTTTTGACTTCCTTTATTCTTTTGAAGGCTGAGCTCTAGTTATTTCCTGTTTATGAATCCCGTAGAAAAGGTTTCAAGGCGGAAAATAATTGAATCGAATCTTATACAAGGATCTAAAATGTGGCATTAGTAAAATGTGAATATGTGATGAATACTTGTTTGTTGTGTGTTAATAACAATTACTTTCTATTGGTGTGGGTGTGTTTTGAACACTTTGTCTTTTATTGTGAGTTTTACATTGATTTGGAACGAGCTAGTTCTTGTGTATCTAAGCCATTCAAAACTAAAATTGATATATTAAGATATGAGGTCTAGAGTAAACTTGAATCATTGTAGACATCCCATTTGGGCTAGGGGTTTGGTCACTCGCTTCATATTTTTATGCACATGTGCCTTGCTCTTTTTTACTTTGGGCGTTTGTTTTTTTTCTCTATTTTCCAACTCATTAAAACTTAGAAGAGCTGTTTGTGATCATTGGGATAACTTGTTGGAAGTTAGCTTGCTTTGTTAGCTAGCTTATTATTCCATCATTGCAGACGACTAAATTTCTTAGTTCGAAATAAATCAAACAAGTAAAATAGTTTCACAAATACGAATTTGTATTGATAAATGTGTGGTACAATTCTCTATAATTACAAAAGAGTGATCCTCTGATTCGATCTCCCTGAAAGATTTATTGATTGGAATTGTGGTAATGTGATTTTGATTTGAACACAAGATATCCTTCAATTTGGCTGAGAAATGGATTGAAGATCTTTGAAACGGAATTACAATGAATCTCTGGCTATGAGCTTGTTAGAAATTCTTTGTTCTTCGTGTTCTTCGTGTGTTCTTCGTGTTTAAAGGTTTGTGGTGGAAGTTCTTCGGTGCTTTAGAGGCTTGATTCCGTAGAGCTTCATTGATTTATGGTTTGTTGAGGTTTCTGGAGGCTTTTGAGCTTGATTCCAGTGAACTTTGAGATCTGGATGAGTAGTTTGGATGATTTTGCTTCGAATGTTGTCTGTATTCGAGGTTGAAGTTCTTGAAATTCTTGAAGGCTTTGGAGTTTGATTCCGGCAGAGCTTCTGGATTTCTGAACTCAAGATATCTTCTTCATTTTTTCTGTCCTGAATGTCTTAGGAATGCTTCTATTTATAAGAGTTTAGGGGTGTGTGAACGACACGTGGCGAAGTCTGATTGGTGACACTTGTCACAGCCTGATTGGTCCACTTATGTCATCGCTTACACGTGCTTGATTGCTTGTGTCATCGCTTACACGTGCAGGGCTACTTGTGTCATCGCTTACGCATGTTGATGCAGTTTCATGCCATTATTTCAATGACACTTGGCAAATTTCTATTGGAATCTGAATAGTGATGGCAAAACCTAGCAGCAGTACGTGGCGCTTTGTAATTGGTTGTATTTTGTGGACTTGGTAGTATGATGTATCAGCTTGTGATAGGTCGGGAATTTTCCCTCTCTACAAATGCCCTCTCGAGACTCGTTCATGCACACAGTTTTGGAGTGTGGTGAATGAATGAGTCTTGAAAGAAAATGGATTTTTTATTTTTTTATACTCGACTCTTCTAGTGAAATAGTTGAAGGTGGTGGAGCTTTTATCAGGATGAAGTAATTGCAGAAGAGTAGACCCACCCATATGAAAGGCTTTGATGAGACCGAGAAGGGGTCTGCCAGTATTTGAATGTGCTCGTGTGACCGAGCTTTCTCAATAGAGGTTAAGTCAAAGTAATTTCAGAAAAGTATTTTGGATCGTTGGTGGCGATCACAGGGTGTTGAAGATGGAGAAGATGTGAGAATGTTGGCTGGGTACAGCATGCAGAGCTCTGAAGCTAGCCTCTTATTTTTAAGGAATTTTGGTGAAGTTATATCTGAAGGGTATACTTCGGATTACAGAGAGAACATGTGGGAGTGTGGTTGAATGTGCTTGTGTTATCGCATCACTCTGGTTAAGTTGAGGTAATTTCAGAAGGGATTCTGGGCATGTTGTTGTTGATGGTGAAAAAGATGGTGATGAAGCAAAGTGAATGGGTGAGGCATATGACGCCATGGCCCTGACCCTGCATGTTGGGGACTCTCTGGCGTAGATTTATCTGAGAAGTACACCTTCAGATGTGGGACTGGCTGCATGCTGAATGAGGTCCGACGGCAAGTCGTTGAATGCGCATGTGTGACTGGACCATACTGACGGACATTAAGTTGAAGTAATTTCAGAAGTATATTTTCTGAAATTCTTCAAGCTGATCTTAAGTTGGAGTAATTCCAGAAAGTGTGCTTTGTGGTATCAGCAATGATGACCTTTGGACCCCATGCTGGTGGAAACAGGGAATGAGGCTTTGGTGACCATTCACCGACACCAAAGGCTAATTTCTGATGAGCTGGTACCTTGGAGGTCATCACAAGTGTTGGATGGGAGACAATTTGTAAGATACCCTAACACTTTTTACCATCTTCACCTGATGCAACTTTGTTGGGAAAGCACAACAAATGAAAGATGGAGCTAACTTGTAATCCTGGTTTTAGAGACCAGCCAAGCTGCTGTTTGTTCCGAACCACTGCTTCTAATGGAAGACCAAACAGTTGAAGAGAGACTACGGAAGCCCTGTTTTTAGGAATAGGTGTCTCTGCTGGACTTGGATTTCCTGGGCAACCAATTCCACGGAGGCATGGAAGGTCGATGCAGAACTTGTTATGAATAACTCTATGAACAAATGTGGTCATTATGTGAGGAAACAAAATTTGTTTGAATCCTAAAACAGTGATGATGTTGTGAGAAGGGTTACTACTGAACCATGAAGGGGTTGATTTCAAACTGATCATGAAGCGATCTTGGTTGCTAGGTATTGAGAATGACGAGACCATAGTGAGAACTGGCTGTGAGAAGGAGGATTTGAAAATTTGAAAGAAACAAATTTTCATTTCATCACTCAGTGTATGTGTTTTTTTTTCTTGATGGATTTATCAGATCCAGCCCTCCTATTTATAGCGAAGAGATGAAGAATGGTAGCTGGGTAGTTAAGAATGGCGGACAAGACTTTTTGGTGAGAACGGTGGATGGGAACGGTAGGCGCCGAATGGGAATGTTAGGTTGGAGACTGGTAGGCACCGACGAAAATAATAGGCTAAAGTAGTGACCCAATGTAATTTCAATTTTGAGACATACTTGTGAGAGTTCGTCTGTTTTTGAAAGGGGGGCCTTGATCAAGTCTGGAGGATAATTTTGAGGGAATCCAGACCAAATGGATGAATCTCAAATTATGATCTTGAGAGCTTAAATTTTGGACACCGCTAGTACTTTGGAGAAGCGGGTGTAGTTTCTAAGTCCAAAACAAATACCTAGATTTCAAAATCAAAATCTTTGCGAAAACCTGATAGGACAAGTTTTGCTTGAACATCTTGATCTTCGGTCAAAGTTTACATCAAAGCCAATAGTTGTAGAATCACACTATTTGAGAAATTTCAGATTCTCAAATAAATAAATAGACCCCAAAATTGGAAAGTACGCGAAAAATTGAGCAAGACAGGTCAATCTTAAAAATTTTGACTTTTGGTCAAAATTTGTGCAAAAGTCAATTTTTTTAGAAATTGGACTGTTGTGCAATTTTTGAGTCTCGATTGAAGAAACAGACCCCAAAATTGGAAAGTACGCGAAAAATTGAGTGGGACAGGTCCGTTTTGAAAATTTTGACTTTTTGGTCAAAGTTAAAGTCTTAATTTGTCAAAGTTTTTTTTTTTTTTTTTTTTTTTTTTTTTTTTTTTTTTTTTTTTTCAGGCGGTCTGGATCCGGGTCGGTTTTCGGGTCTAAGCGGGTCGAACCGGGCCGAGGAGGATGACGTCATCGACCTGGAGCGCATGTCACGCGTGGCGCGTGAGAGATCGCCGGCGCGTGGGCGCGCATGGACTCATCTAGCGGTGCGTGGGAGCGCGTGCAACTGAAGCTGGGATTTCCGGACCTTCTGGCGGCGCGTGGCAGCGTGTGGCAGCGTGTGGCTCATCGTTTGGGCTTGAAATTTTCACCTCTTGTAGTTATAAGGTCGTAGAAGACTGCTATATGGTCGGTTTTGTGAAATTGTGCACAGATTTACACAGTTTTGATGGACTAAACTAGTGGTCATCGCGATCTTGTGGCAGCGCGTGGTGGCGTGTGGTTGATCGTTTGGACCTAAAAATTTCAGGTTTTGTAGATCGAAGGCTGATAACTCTAATGGTGGTATCAGTTTTGTAAAATTGTTCTCAGATTTGCCCAGATTTGAATGAGAAACCCGCGGGTCACTGAGAATTTGTGGCCATGTGTGGCGGTGCGTGGCCGGGTATCTGGGCCTGAAACTTTCAGGTTTGGTGGATCGAAGGTTGTAGAAGACTCCTGTGAGGTTGGTTTTGTGAAATAAGGTCTGGATTTTCACAAATTCAGCTGAGAAAGTCGTGGGTCTTTGTTGACCTTATGGCCTTTTGGTCTAATTTTGTGGTGGCCGCCCTGACAAGATGTAGAAATTCTGGTGGCCGCCCTGACAGGCTGAAGAAATTCAGGCAGGCTGTGCGTTCATGGTAAGCATTGAATGTTGATTTTTTTTGGGTCATCTTTGTCAGAAAATTTTGAAAATGTGGAAGAGAAGCAAGCATTGTTGGACTTCTCCTTATTTGTTTAAAGTCCTCTGAAGATTGCATGCATTGTTGGACTTCTCTTTAGTTGTTTGAAATCCTCTGAAGATTTTTGTGGCCTCTTGTCAGAGGATTTTGAAATTTGGAAGAGAAGCTTTGATTGTTGGACTTTGTTACCTCTCTTTTTTTGTCTGTTATCTCAGAGGATTTCTATATAAAGGCATACGGGGTATGCATGAAGTTCTTCAAAGCATAATCTTCTGAGTAACGTAATACAAGTGTAGAGATTTTTTTTTAAAAAATTATTTATTTGTTATTATTATTATTTTTTTTCACTTTTTGACTGATTTTTTTTTTTTTTTTAGCGAATCATGATGCTTTATTTCAAGGATTCGAAAGTTGGACAAGAACCGGCCTTATTTATTTGTAAAGAGAAAGATGACAAGGATGCAAAGGCTACAACTTTGATTGTTCGTCCGCCCATAATTGGAAGATTTTCAGAGAGATGGGGCTGTAACTCTTATCCTCTCAATTTGCCAAAATGGTCGCAAGTTATTCACTCTGATGGCGGCTCTAATTTGGAGATAGTTACCCTTCTTGCTTCGCATCACAAAAATGTTGCCACATCAAAGCCGTACATCACTTTGGGACGAGAGATAATCGCAAAATGCGCCAATTGGGATCCTTCCTTTAGCACGAATGGAGGGTTTTCCTATTTTTTTTTCTTTATTGGGATTGGCTAGAAGATGTGCTTGGTCAGTGTAAGAACCTTCTTGATGCGGTCCACCTTTACAACGCTGTCTTTGCCTCTCTATTCACATATGATTATGATGAGAATCTCATGAAGGCGTTGTGTGAATGTTGGAGTCCGTCTACCAATACCCTCCACACCTCAGTTGGGGAAATTTCTATCACACCATGGGATCTTTCCATTCTTGGCGGACTTCCTTGCACCGGCTCATTTTATGATGAAGTGGTACCCAATGCACAAGAGCTAGATGGAACAAATGACGAAGGATGACCCTATCTACCGCACAGCTGCCGCTACCTTTTCATGGCGTATCATCACCTTCAAAACCGGATGAAAAGGCAAGGGAAAGTGAGTGTTCGTGACTGAATTACTTTTTGGTACAAAGGAAACAGCAAGTACCCAGCTCCCAGAAAACCAGCGAGACGGGCAACCATTCCCAAGTGGAGTCAGAATCCCTTTGGCGAGATAAACAAGCCTGGACCATGGTCTGATAAAGAACACGGGGTCTTTGCAGATCTTCAAATTGAGAGTGACTCAAAGGAGGAGACTTACCTATCGACACTTCTTTCCTGTTGGCTGTGCATATTTGTCTTTCCTAACAAGGATCTGAATAGCATCCGTCCCGGCACTTTCAAGATTGCTAGTTCTATGGCCAATGGTCGTTCATTTGGCCTTGCCCCCCCAGTACTGGCTAGCATTTATCGTGGGCTTAACACCATTTCTTCCTCTCCTACTCCGAGCAAGTCTGGAGCTAGTTTTGCTATTCATTATGTTTACGCCTGGGTGGGTCATTTTTTCAGAAGCAACCACATCGTTCATGCCAAACTATCCCATCCTTTAATGAAAATACTCCGGTGTAGGTTCTGCCTCTGTATTCAGTGAATTGTCCGCACGAAAGCAGATACGAACTGCCACTGACTTCTTTTGGAACATGACTGCTTTTAATAAAAGCTATGACCAGACATTCGTTGACAATGATTGTTTATCCATTCAGAGGTTCGACTACTTTATGAGCCTTCGTTCAGGGTACTTGACATTTCGATGTGAAGACCAACACATTGTAGAAGCATATAGCCCCCACAGATTCGGTCGGCGCTTTGAATTTCATCAAGACATTCCAAGTGACTTAAAGGAAGAAATTCATACAGGTTCTTTAAAAGATCTGTACCAATTCTACCAATCTTTCACTTGCCGCAACACAGATTCCAAGGTACTCATTCTGGCTTTTGCGTCAGACTTTGGAAGCCGGGTCAGACATAGCTACAAACGATGGTGGGAAGGAGTATGTAAAACTGATTTTACCAAAGGAACAAATTTACTAGTTGAAATTGCCTCCTCTGTTAAATCACTGACGTCCAACAAGCCTCAGAAGGGAAAGAGGGATCTTCAAGATTCAGACATTCCACAATCCTTGTCAAAGTTTGCACAAAGTCAAAGCATTAAAGGTTCGCTTGCTGTACCAGTTAGGGGTGCCATCGAAATTTTTGAAAAGGAGGTGTGTGATGACTTCGACCCCGGTTGGAAACATTCGAAGAATCCAATGAAAGGTGTTGATGCGGAGACTTCTACTAATCATGCACATTTTCTTACACATAGCCAGTCTTCTACCTCAAAGCCATCTACGAAGAGTTCGGATCTCAAGAGGCGTAAGTTTGCTGATGCTGGCACGTCATCCAAATTTTCGATTGAGACAGAAATGACACCTCTCTTATCCTTGCAACCAATTGACCCTCCAGAAGCCTCTATATTTCATGCCAAGGTGCATATTTCTTCCGTGCGTAGGACAGGAGCTTCTATGCTGGGAGATGTTCTTTTAAACAGGCTTTCGAATCTTTCTATAGACAATATCCTCCCACAAGCCGAAGCACATGAAATTTATAGTGAGATTGCAATTCTTGGAGTGGACCCTCAATACTTGCGCGAAAACATTGACAAATATTGCAAGGGTGTTGCAGACTACTTGAAGATGAAAGAATCTCTGAATACATGACCAACACCTGCTGTCCTAATTCAACGTGAGACTGAAGTTGAATCCCTCCTTGCTGAAGCATTGCATGAGAAGGCATCTTTGAAGACTGAGCTTGATACCGTTACTTTGAGGATGGCTAACTTGCAAACCGAGCTTGGCCAATTAGAACAATCATTGTCTCAAATCGAATCTCATCAAATTGAACAAGATGACGTTGTGCAAGCTTTGGAGGAACAACTTGAAGAAGTCAAATCCGCTCCCGTTCTTGAAGACCAAGATATGGAGGCTTTAGAGAAGATACGAACCTTGCTGGAAGATAGTCGTTCTAGTTTGAAAGACTTAAAATGGATTTCGTAATCTTTTGTATTTTAATTCCTTTCATACGTGTCATCATGCTTTCCCCTGTATCACTTTCCTTTAATCAATAAAGAAGACTTATTCCCTGCTCTTTTCTTTTCATGTTTTAACAATGAAACTATTTTTTTTTTGAGTGACTGAACTTAGCAAAAAGATACTAAGTTGCCTACGTACCCTTGAGAGGGATCAAGTCATTACGTAGTTCAATAAATTTTTTTGTTTTGTTTTTTTTGTTTTTTACAAAAAAGGGAGGGCTCACGTGTGTAATCCTCGCCCTACACTCCACGACATTTCATGGGTACCAATTGTGCAATAGTGGGTATCACCTCTGATCGAACCCGAAACCTTGGCCTCAAGGGTGACATGGGCATCCAACCACTACGCCACACTCACAAATGGTGACATAGAGTGAGATTAATTTCTCCTTATTTGTGCACTTTCAAAGGTAATAGGAAAACATCATGTACCCTTGTAGTGCTGCAGTGGGTAGTTTAAGCTCTTACCGAGGAGCAATTCTTGATTTTCAAGCATAGAAGCGTTTGAGGAACTTCCCATTGATGGGGCCGATCCTTACACCCTCCTGGTCAATCAACTTGTAAGCTCCATTAGTGTAGACTTCTTGTACAACATAAGGTCCATCCCATTTCGAGGTGAACTTACCGCCTGTACGATGAGTCATGATGATAGGTCTTCGAACAGCGAGGACTAAGTCACCAACTTGGAATGATCGTGGTTTAACTCTTTTATTGAATGCGATTGACAAACGAGCTTGATAGCACTCAAGGCGTTGTTGGGCCTCGAGCCTTTTCTCATCCAGTGCCTCCAACTCTTGTAACCTAAGCTTGGCATTTTCCTCTTTAGTTAACCCTTCTTGAATGGCGATCCGTAGTGATGGGATCTGGCGTTCTAAGGGAATGATAGCTTCTGCTCCATAAACGAGAGAATACGGGGTCGCTTGAGTAGGCGTTCGAAATGTTGTTCGATATGCCCATAATGCTTCTCCAATTCTTTCATGCCAATCTCGCTTAGTTTTGGATACCACTTTCTTTAACAAACTGCCAAGAGTTTTGTTAAAGGCTTCGGCTAATCCATTCGCTAGGGCATTGTACATAGAAGAATTGTACTGTTTGAATGCAAATTTCTCGCACAACTCTGTCATCAACCTATTCTGAAACGGTTTGCCATTATCGGTTATGATATATCGAGGGACACCATACCGATAGATCAAGTGAGTTCGGATAAAATTGACCACTGTCTCTTTCTTTACTTCCCTAAGAGGCACAGCTTCTGCCCATTTCGAGAAGTAATCAGTTGCAGCCAAGATGTACAAATGGCCGCCAGATGATTTTGGTAATGGTCCTATTGCGTCAAGCCCCCATGCATCAAAAGGCCAAGAAGCTACAGTTGGGTGTAGAGGTTCTGGTGGCTGATGGATGAAGTTTGCATGATATTGACAAGCTTCGCACTTCTTAGCATACTCCATGGAATCTTGCACCATCGTAGGCCAATAGTAACCCATTCGCTTGATCCTGTAGTGTAACTTAGGACCTGATTGGTGTGCACCACATATTCCAGAATGAGCTTCTTCTAAGGCTTGTTTAGCCTCTTCCTCTCCTAAGCAACGGAGAAACAAACCATCAAATGAACGGTGGTAGAGAGTTTCTTTATAGTAAATGAATCGAGCAGCCCTTCGCTGAACTTCGGTCTTGTGGTGTACATCATCTGGGAGTCTTCCATGTTGAAGGTACTCAATGATTGTTTGTCGCCAATCTTCCTTTTCGACAAGGCATACAGAGATGACGTTGGCTTGCTTTTCTTCTTTTTCTTCTTCAATCCCGGAAGGCACCACCCACCTTTGGGAAACAACAACTTTGGCGGTCTCTTCTTGGAATAATGCTAAGGTGGTAGCAATATTAGCTAAAGCATCAGCCTGTCTATTCTCCTTCCTTGGTATATGCTCCAATGTAATTGCCTCAAAATTTGTGAGCAACTTCTTTGCATATTTGCAATAAGGGACAAGGTCTTCTTTCTTGACATCATACTGCTCCAAGATTTGGTTGATAATTAATTTGGAATCCCCAAAGATCTCGAGTTGCGATATGCCGATTTCAATGGCCATTTGTAGACCAATGATCAATGCTTGATATTCGGCTACATTGTTAGAGCAAAGTTCGCTTAATGAGAACGAATATAGAAGTATTTGTCGTTGTGGAGAAATAAACACTACACCTGCCCCCGCTCCTTCTTGACGTGCATCCCCATCGAAAAACATCGTCCATGGTGGCATTACTTCAATGTAAAACACATCCTCATCTAGGAAATCATCAGAGAACTCCCAATCAGATGGAACTGGGTGATCAGCTAAGAAATCTGCCAATACTTGTCATTTGATAGCTTTTTGCGGAACATATGCAAGGTCGTATTGTTGCAGCAAGACTGCCCATCGAGCTATGCGACCCGAAAGCACTGGCCTGGAGAGGACATATTTAATCGGGTCCACCTTTGCTATCAAACGGACTATATGTGCTTGCATGTAGTGCTCCAGTTTGTCTACGGCAAAGAAAAGAGTGAGGCACATCTTTTCAATAGGAGAATAATTTAATTCAGCTCCATTGAGAGTCCGACTTAAATAATAAAGGGCTCTTTCTTTCCCTTCTTTATTTTCTTGTGTCATAAGAGCACCTAGAGACCTTTCTTGTGCCGCGATGTACAACACCAAAGGCTTTCCCGGGATAGGAGCACCTAAAACTGGAGGATTAAGCAAGTATCTTTTGATGCGTGCAAAAGCATTGCTACAAGCCTCATCCCATTGAAAGTGTGCATCCTTCTTCATTAATCTATTGAAAGGTTGACATCGACCTGCCAGGTTTGAAATAAATCGTTGTATGTAAGCTAGTTTTCCTTGCAAGCCTCTAAGTTCTCGCAGGTTCTTGGGCTCTGGCATTTTCTGGATAGCTTCAATTTTGGACTGGTCAATTTCAATACCGCGGTGCCTCACAATGAAACCAAGAAATTTCCCGGATGTTACACCGAAAGCACATTTGCGAGGGTTTATTTTAAGCTGATACTTTCTTAAGCGGTTGAACACGGATCGTAAATCTACCAGATGGTCTTCCCTCCTTTTTGATTTAACCACCAGATCATCGACATAACACTCCACGTACTTATGAAGTACATTATCAAAGATCTTTTGCATGGCTCGTTGATAAGTAGCACCAGCGTTCTTTAATCCAAAAGGCATCACTTTGTAACAGTAAATACCTTTAGGGGTACGAAAAGCTGTGAACTCTTCATCCTTAGGATTCATTCGAATTTGGTTGTAACCAGAAGAGCCATCCATGAAAGATAAGGCTTCATGACCAGTAATGGCGTCAACCATGATCTCAGTGATAGGCAACAGAAAATCATCCTTGGGACATACATTGTTCAGATCACAGAAGTTAACGCACACCCGAATTTGTCCATTCTTCTTTTTGACAGGGACGATATTAACGATCCACTCCGGATACTGTACTTCACGGATGAAGCCTGCCTCAATTAGCTTATTGACCTCAGTTTCTATTTGAGGGATAAGCTCCGGCCGAAAGCGTCTTTCAGCTTGTTTTATTGGGTGCACGCCCTTCTTTATTTCCAAATGGTGTAAAGCAATACTTGGATTGAGCCCAGGCATTTCTTTGTAAGTCCAAGCAAACACATCTTTATATTCTATCAGGAGCTGGAGGTATCCTTCTTCTTCTGCAGGAGTGAGAAGGGCACTGATGAAAGTTGGTCAAGGTTCTTCAGTAGTTCCTAAATTGATCTCTTTAAGTTCATCAACTGTAGCCTGTACTCCATCTTCCAAGGCTAGGGGAGCTTCATCAACCTCATTCTTTGCGGCTTCATCATCTGACAGTGTATCTTCTTCTACTGTAATGTGAAACAAGGATGATACTTCTTCATTTTGCTCATTGTGGACGAGTGACTAATTTGTGTGTACAATCGTTCGCCTTTTGACTTTGAGAGCTCCTTCAGTGCTGATATCCAAGATAAAGTTACGCTTCATGCGTGAAGGAATACTACTACGTATCTCATCATTAGTTTTCTCCTCCTTTTGGTCCTCAGAGTTTATTAAACTTTCAGAGCAAGTATCAATGGGCCTTTTTGTTGCCCCCAATCGATTAAAGACTGATCCACATGCAAAAGTGTCCAGACTTTGTATTAAACAAGCCGTATTCAACCTGTCGAACACTGTAATTCGTGACGATGAAGCCTTAATGCGATCGAATACTGAGATGCGTGATGAAGAGTGATCTTTTCTTTGATTCGGACTTTCATCAACCTCTACTGTTATGTATTGGGAACTTGAAGCATTGCTTCTTTTATTGATCCATATTTGAGCTGGTGGTTCTGGAGTATAACCTATTCCGGTCTTTGGGATAGGAATTTCATGCCCTTCAAGTCGCATTTTCCCTTGCGTTTTACTAAGACCATGCATCTTTTCTCCGGTGGCTTCTGGAATTAGTTTCCCTAGGCCGCTTTGTTTTGAGAAATCATAGCCTGCTTTGGCTAATAGCCTATATGCCTTTGGGTCAAACCATTCTTTCGTCCGTTTACTTGGTAGAATACCATGCTCTGTCAGACTTTGTGAAGACTTCACGAATCCATTTAGTGGCTTTGAGGGCAAAGGATTTGTGGATGAAGTTAAAGGCATTACATGATTTTCTTTCAACATGGCTACATCCTTCATTGTAAGCTTTGTAGGCGGTCTTCGCATGTCCATTGTAGATTGAAGGCATTCCGTGAATGGTGATTGTCCATTTTTGCGGCGTGACAATGGTACATAACGGAGGAATGGAGGGTTATTGGAAGGCGTAGAACTTTCATCCGCTCTCTCTGAATTGCTAGTAGACTCACTAGATTGTTTATTCCCATATCGTGGATCTTCCTTTGGGGAAGGAATATCCTTTCTAGTGATGAATTTAACATGCTTCTTTTCACCCTGCTTGCTTTTCATGGATAGGACTTCAACTGGGAGAACTTCATTAGGGATATCATCTTCTACATAAAACTTCGCGTCAGCAAAGTGAGCTTCAGTTTCAGAAAAAGGCTTCAAGTCGGCATCTACTTTCTTTATTCCACCTTGAAGATACTTGAAACATTGGTGCAAAGTTGACGGCACTATTCCATTCCCATGGATCCATGGACGTCCTAACAACATGTTGTAGGTTGTCTTGGCATCAATGACATGGAACAAAACATTGCTTGTCAATTCTCCAATAATTAACTCCAAGTGTATCATGCCGATGGCGCGTTGTCCTCCTTGGTTAAAACCTTGTATGACCAAGCGACTGTGTGATAATTCCTCCATAGCAAGACTAAGTCGTCTCATTGTCATTTTCGGTAGTATATTAATAGCTGAACCTCCATCAATGAGAATGCAATCAATCTTTTGTTCACGAGCATAACCAGAGACATAAAGTGGATGATTGTGAGGCTTAGGGCCTAACAATAGATCCTCGTTAGTGAAAGTCAAGTCTGGAGAGCATGCGAAACATTCCTGTGTTTGTTGAAGTGTATTGGTACAAGGAGTGTAAATCTTTGGCTCTTCAAGAGCTTGGATGATCCCTTCTTTCAGTGAGGTGGAGAATTGCGACGGTTCATCTTTATCAACCTGAGATTTGAGTTGTTCTAAAGACGACAAAGTCTCATTTGAACTATCATGATCAACACCTTTTTTTTTTTCATCAACTTCACAACGAGAGACCGTGTGAACAGCCTCCGCTGACTTGTTTTGAAAGAATTTTATGGGGAAAAATTCTTCCAATGTGACAAGACTTCGAAATTTTTGGGTTTGTGCAGAATCATCACACATTTTCATTCTTAGTCTTTCTTTTCTTTTATCATTCTTTCTTCTTGACTGCGGCTGAATTTGGTTTTGTGCTCTTCTGGACTCTTGGGTGATCAAATGAAGAGGGAATACTCGTCTCTTCTTCCATCTCTTACGAGTAACCAACGTCCAACCCTCTTCCTCATCCATTGTTGACTTTTTATCATCATTTGAGTTATAATCAGATGCTTTTTGTGAGAGCTGAACTTGAACAGGTTCCAAAGAACCAAATCGGATGAACGTGGTATTCGCCCTTTGCTTAGTAGTCGGAGACTTGCAACTAGGCGACCCGTAAGCAAATGTTACAAGGTTTGACTGAGCAACATCATTAACATCTAAGTCGATTTTCCTTTCCTTGGCTAGCTTCATGATGAGTTCTTTAAGAACAAAACATTTTTGGATCGGATGACTTATGATGCGATGATACCTACAATAGTTCGGGTCATCAACCTTTCCTATTTCTTCGGGTTGTTTGCATTCTGGCAATTCAATTAATTTCAAGTTAAGCAGTTGTTCTAGCATTTCGGGTATATCTGCATCAAGGAAAGGATACACCTTCTGTTCCCATTCCTTGAGTGATGAGTGACGCGTCTCGCGTCGTTGGCCTCCCTCAGGCCTCTTCTCGTTAGCCTTTACATTTCCCGTTGAAATTTTGACTGGGGCAGGGTTGACATTCATGGAGTGTTTGACATTACTTTTTGTATTCCTATCATTTCTCCTTATTTCTCGCCTTTCTTTTTTTTCTTCAGGTACGGGAGGTTTCATATTTTCATGGCAAGAGATACTCAATTCCATGTCATGCGCACAAGTTGCCAATTCTTCGAATGTTCGGGGCTTTACCCCTTGTAGGATGTACAGAAGTCCCCAATGCATGCCTTGGATGCACATTTCTACAGCAGATATTTCAGACAGTCTATCCTTACAATGTAAACTCAAAGAATGCCACTGACTGATGTAGTCAACAACGGGTTCGTCTTTCCACTGCTTAGTATTGGTAAGCTCCATCATGCTTACCATACGGCGCGTGCTGTAAAACCGGTTAAGGAATTCCCTTTCCAACTGATCCCAACTATCAATTGACTCAGGTTCCAAATCTATATACCAATCAAAGGCATTCCCTTTCAGAGAACGAACAAACTGCTTTACAAATAGGCCTCCTTGAGTCCCTGCATTCTCACAGGTTTCTACAAAGTGTGCAACGTGTTGCTTAGGGTTTCCCTTGCCATCGAATTGCAAGAACTTGGGGGGTTGATACCCATTTGGCATTCTCATATTGTCAATGCGCTTCGTATAAGGTTTTGAATATATGATAGAATGTGTAGAAGAACCTCCATATTGTGCTCGTATGGTGTTCGTTATCATGTCCTGCAATTGTTGGACAGATATCGAGGCCATTGAGGTGGAATGTCCTTGTTGAGAAGTGCCTTCACCTCCTTTTCCCTTATCACTCCTAGCGTTTTCTCCCTTCAAGGTAAAGCCAGGAGGGTGCTCAAGGTCTGGATTTGATTCACCCGAATCTTGGACTTCCAGTTTGTTCATCAGGGTTGCAATTTGGACGTCCTTATCTTCAAGTGCTTTTGTGAGAAGGGTGACCCTTTGTTCCATTTCAGCCATTTTTTTCTTCCACAGTAGAGGTGTTGGTCATCATTACTGGCATGACCTCTAGATATGATGGAGAAAACGATGAGACAGGATGAGTCAAAGGCATTTTGTTCCTTAGCCTTCTCATCACGGGTGAAGAGTTGATAGAAAAGGTCTTTGTTGGGGATGATTCATCATTGATCTCAAAATCCTTCGAGACAGATGAATCCTTAGCGGTGTCTTTCCTTTTTGCAAGAAAGTCTAGAGAGATGATATTATGAAGCTTGCTTTCTTTGGTTGATTGGGGTTGCGGTTGATCAAGAGCTTTAGATCGACTACGAGTGATTGGGTCGACATAATCATCCGCAACGGAAGCATCTATCACCGATTTTTGAGCATTCTTGTTAGAAGCCATCGAAGCTAGTAGCAGATCGAATTTCTTTTCTTTTGAAGGAGAAAGAGATGAGAGGCAGAGATGTCCCACTGGGTGTGCCAGAATTTGTAGACGACTAAATTTCTTAGTTCGAAATAAATCAAACAAGTAAAATATTTTCACAAATACGAATTTGTATTGATAAATGTGTGGTACAATTCTCTATAATTACAAAAGAGTGATCCTCTGATTCGATCTCCCTGAAAGATTTATTGATTGGAATTGTGGTAATGTGATTTTGATTTGAACACAAGATATCCTTCAATTTGGCTGAGGAATGGATCGAAAATCTTTGAAATGAAATTACAATGAATCTCTGGCTATGAGCTTGTTAGAAATTCTTTGTTCTTCGTGTTCTTCGTGTGTTCTTCGTGTTTGAAGGTTTGTGGTGGAAGTTCTTCGGTGCTTTAGAGGCTTGATTCCGTAGAGCTTCGTTGATTTATGGTTTGTTGAGGTTTCTGGAGGCTTTTGAGCTTGATTCCAGTGAACTTTGAGATCTGGACGAGTAGTTTGGATGATTTTGCTTCGAATGTTGTCTGTATTCGAGGTTGAAGTTCTTGAAATTCTTGAAGGCTTTGAAGTTTGATTTCGGCAGAGCTTCTAGATTTCTGAACTCAAGATATCTTCTTCCTTTTTTCTGTCCTGAATGTCTTAGGAATGCTTCTATTTATAGGAGTTTAGGGGTGGGTGAGCGACACGTGGCGAAGTCTGATTGGTGACACTTGTCACAGCCTAATTGGTTCGCTTATGTCATCGCTTACACGTGCTGGATTGCTTGTGTCATTGCTTACACGTGTAGGGCTGTTTGTGTCATCGCTTACGCATGCTGATGCAGTTTCATGCCATTATTTCAATGACACTTGGCAAATTTCTATTGGAATCTGAATAGTGATGGCAAAACCTAGCAGCAGTACGTGGCACTTTGTAATTGGTTGTATTTTGTGGACTTGGTAGTATGATGTGTCAGCTTGTGATAGGTCGGGAATTTTTCCTCTCTACAATCATATTATTAATACTTTTTATCTCAATCAGAATAATAGCACTATTCTTTTATTCTCTTGAAATTGTTCTTCCTCTCCCACATATTCTCTCTTTTGTGATTCGCAATTTTTGCTTAATCGATCTTAAAAAAAGATATTATTTGAAGGTTTTTCATAAACCTGGAAGTGCATCCAATATAAATTAAAGTTGATACTATAATTTGATTTTGGGGGGTTTTCCATAGGAATGATAATAGGTCGGGTTCGGAGCGGGTTTCTTTATGCCCGAATCCACCCCTGAAATCCAAATCTGCTCCGTTTAATAAACGGGTTTTTTTAACCCCCAAACTCGCCCCGTCAGGCCCCATGGGTCCCGCTAGATTTGCCACTTCAGGGCTCAATCTTAACTCCTTGAAGGGCCTAAACCATGGTCCAATTTAAAAATAAAAATAAAAAATCAATAGCATTTGACAGCAAAATCACATAAATTACAATAATTTTAATTCAGATTTCTCATTTTTCCTTTGAAAAACACAAACCCAAATACAAAAATCCTAAATACATAACCTTCAAAATACATTTGACAATGAAATAATACATAAAAATCACAAACCCAACACACCATAGTCCACTTTTGTTGTAGTGCTTTTACACCAACACAAAACAAGATCTTTTTACAACCTGAAAGATACCACTATTTTAGACCCTCCAAAACTCCAAAACAAAACCACAACACACCTAGAAAACCCAACAAAAATCCTTCCTTTTTCCAATCAAGGCGAGGTGAGGGAGGCAGAAAGAAGGGAGCAGCGTCTGTGGTGAGGTGGAGGAGTGAGCAGCGGGGTGAGGGAGGTAGGGAGGAGGGAGTGGCGAGGTGGAGTGAGCAGCGGGGTGAGAGGCAGGGAGGATGGACCGGTGAGTTGGAGGGAAGACTGGCGACGACGACGTGGAGGAGGGCGGCGCAGCAAGTGGGAGTAAGAGTAAGGGAGAGGGAGGCGGCTGGACTTGAGAATGAGTGATGAGGGATTAGGATTAGGGTTGGAAATATTAGTATTTATAGTTATGGTTTTTTTAATATAATATATGCATGTGGGTTGGGTTAAGGGTGGGTATGCTTAATACTTGCACCCAACCTGAACCCGCTTTGGATGGGTTTTTTAAAACCCAAACCCGCCCATTCACTTTGTGGATTGGGTTAGACGGGTCAGGCAATTTTTCCCATTCCTAGTTTTTCGGTCAAGAGAATTAGTCATATCGAGTTTTTCTCCGGGTTGTTGGGCTATTGGGAGTTTGGTTTGTGACCCGACCCAACTTGGAAGCATTACAGTTTTAAATGAGAGATTTTTTGAGACTTAGTTTATAGAGCAAAGACTTAATCCATTAATGTAGGCACATTGCTGAACCACATAAATTTTTTGCTATGTAATTGCTTTTTTTTGCACATTTTTCTCTCTATTTTTTGCCTCTTACAGATCTGGAAATAAGTTAAATTCCTAACATGGGTGACAAAAATCAACGTTTAAAGATAACGCATTTACGTTATTTTATAGCACTATGTGATCGTTCTTAAACTCTTATTTATTTTTTGTTCTTACTAATTATTTGGATTACTTTTTTTTCAATCAAAACTTGCCTATGCACTAAAATATTTCCAACACTTTCAACTTAAGAAGTCTTCTGTTTTCTGATTGTTGATAACAATGCAAAAAGTGCATTTTTCATCTTAAACTAGCTCTACACACAAGAATCGATGAATAGAATCATATATTGTATGTTTATCATGAAGTCATTTGACATATTAATAAAAGGGTTTTATTTTTTATAATCAAACTATCATTTTTTTTTCTCTCTCTGAATGGTCAATATTTAGATATATGCTATATAAATGCCATATAAAAAATAAAAAGAAGTTACTCATATGCTCTGTTATTGCATTACAGTGCAATTATATAACTTTGAATAAATAAAAAAATCTGAAGCTTTATATATGCCAAAAAGAAATATCTTAGTTTACTAAGCTTTCATACTATTATGGTCGAATTGTTAATTCTACATTATAATTTTACTAACTGTAAAACAGTGAAACGTGTTTTATCTTGTTTTGACAACCTCAAATTTGGGCCTGATAAGCTTTAAAGGTCTCTCTCTCTCTCTCTCTCTCTCTCTCTCTCTCTGTCTGTGTGTGTTTGCACTTGGTAGGACACTTTGAGCAGCATGCCAGAAAAGTTGGTTGACCTTGGGAAATGAAAATTGATTAGGAGAACGAGAATGCTTTCCTCCATGCAAAAGGAAAAAAAGAAAAGAAAAGCAGGAAGTTTAGACAAAGCTTCTCTCTTTGTGCAGTATCTATCACCATTGTCACCACACTTCCCACATGCATATGTGCTCCCACCTATAAAAGGAGGCTTGTGCCTAGTCTTTTGGCTCTAATAATTATGCTTGATGTTGCTTTGTGACCATCAACCTTTTGGATATTAAAAGTAATTAATAAATTAGCACAACCTCGTGTTAAGAGTCTTTAGTTGTTCCGACATTATAATAGATATTATACAAAGGATAGGTTCCTATTCCATTGAAGAAAAGTGTCTTTTTTTTCTAGGAAGGAACTTTCACTTACCTCGAAAAAGCTTACAGGAATTCATATGAAAAATATTTCCGATCCCAAATTTAGTTATACTTTCCAAACCAAGTTTTCCATTAAACCCCAAGCCCAAAGTGCAAGTTTATGGGCAAGCCCATTAGACTCTCTAAGCATAGGGATAGGAACGGGCCCTTTAGTGGAACAAACGGAAGCCCAAAGTGCAAGGTTATGGGCTAGCCCATTAGAGTCTATAGGGTGGGTTTTAAACCAAAACCCAAACCCTCCTCTTATTAGGGTGGGTTCACTTTACTTTTGGAAAAAGATCATATTTATTGACCTATTTTTGTTTACAAAATACACTGTATAAAAATATAGATGTATCTAGGAAAAGTGAAGCTTTAGAAAAATCTATATATTAGTTAGATATGAAAATAAACATCTAGACATAAATTATAGCTTAATCAAAGTAGCAGAAATTTACAAAAGTTTTGCTTGATATCTATCTAACAAGTACAACTATAAGCTTGTGAATAAAACCCTAATAGAAAAATATAATACAATGAATAGGTAATTTTATTGTGGATTTCTTGCATTCCAATAAACACCTAGCATTCACATGAGTGAATTGTATTTTTCAAATTGATTTATGTGTATACCACCGGGCCTTTCGGCCTAAGCGGTACCCGGTTCTCCTAGTGACCGTCAACTCAGAAGTTCTATCCTCTGCATAAACAATTACCCAACAAAAAAAAAAAAAAAAGATCTGTGTATATATTCTCATGCACGTGCATTAATGTATGTGACAATTGTAAATTTTTTCCTCCCTGAATCAAATCTTAGCTCCACCGTTGTTAATATGTTGAAGTTTGTAAATTATGTTGATTCTGTTTTGATCTTTGTTAAAAACCAAGTTGTTCCTGGCCCTGCAAATTTGATAGTACGAACTCCCCCTCTTCTTTCGTATTACTGAGACCAAGTTGCACAATTGCATTTAGAAAAGTTTTAGTTCCATCTACTATTGAGGAAGTTTTTCCATCACATTGGGATTCAAAGGCCAATTGAAGGATGTTCTGTTTCTCTTCTTTTCTTATTAATGAATTAAATTGAACGCAGAATCTTGTTTTGGAATTCTTAGAAATTTAAATTTTGGTAAGTGAAATTTGCCTTTAAACTCAGCAGGCGAGGGATGTGCATAAATTGGGTTAGAGAATTTTTTCTGTCCAAACCAGTCCTCGTTTGGGTCAGGTTGGGATTAAATATTTCATCTCTTCTAAAAAATAAATAAATGAAAGAAAGAAGGGATTTCCATCAGCGACTAAAGTTATTTTTTTATTATTAATTATAACTTGTCACATAATATGCTCAAATAATACTCCAAATTTAGAAATTTATCAAACTAATTCTTAAAATATCAACATAAATCAAAATTATCTATTAAAATAAATTTGTATAGACAGGTTGAAAAAACTGTCAACCCGAAACCAACCAACCTAAGACTAAAAAAAAATCAACCCAATTTAACCCATAAAAAAGAACCTGGGAATGCACACCCCTACTTAAACTCTTTACATGTTCCAATGCTTAAGTCTCTGAGGGTGTGCAAGAAGGAAAATTTCTCTCACACACATTCTTCCAGTTTGGTAGCAATTTAAAAAAAAAAAAAAAAATCTTAAAAGTCTAAAAAAATTGCTTTTATTATTCAAACAAGATTTTTTTTTTTTTTCCAAAAAAATTCTATTTGGAAAGATGTAATTCAAAATTTGTTTTTAGAAAAAAAAAAATTCTTGGTAACAATAATTAAAAAGTGTTCTTTATGCTAGGAGCTACTCTAAGACGTACAAACAACCATGCTATAGCAATTAAGCCATGGTAATGTACTTTAAAGGGAAATTTCAGAAATGTTAAGCAAGTTTAACCTGATCAGTGACAAAGGTTGAGATGGGTTCAACGCAATTGACAATAGTGAGAAATGATATTGCTTGTGTCATATGACCCAACTATTTGGAAAAAAAAAAAAAACATTGAAGAAGAAGAAGAGAAAATGAAAATGATTAAGACAGAAATAAAAGGCTAGTGGAAATTTTATATATCTTCTACAAACTATTTTGCACTAGTAATTTGTGTGAAAGTAAGATACTTAGAGTCTATTTAGTTTAGCATTTCAAACTCACATTTTTACATTTTAAACAACATTACACACTTTTTCACCCACACGTATTTCAAAAAACTACAAAAATCTTATCTCAAACTACTCTATCAAACACCCTCTTAAAATTCAGGAGTCTTGCTTGTGTGTTTTTACTTTTTTTTTTTTGGTTAAAGATGATTCTATTTACATTATTGTTAGTTCTACCCAACCTTGGGTGATGGAGGATGTCTTACATGTTAAAATATTAAAATGAAGAGAGTTTTGGCCCAAACATTTGGGCTCTACCTTACCTCAAAAAAGCTTTGCCCAATCTAACTTAGTTTAAGATCTTTGTTTAGCCTTCCACCCTATGGTTGTCATAAGATTTAGTAATAACGCTTTGCATCTTGATGGATTTCATAGAAACTCTTTTCACCCTAGCTTGTGGACTTGGTTTATTAAATAAACTTTATTGGAATTCAGGAATTTCAATTTTGCCTCTTCCTAGATGTCAATGGGTACAAATTTTTGTTGAAACCACAACTCAAACCTATAATTTTGAGTTGGACAGAAAAGAGAATATTACTAATGAAAATTAAGAGTATGGTACAATATCTAGTAAAGTATAGGATCAAACAATGTTTCTAACAGTTTAATTTTTCTATAGAATGATAAGCATTGTGGGGGAGATGGGCCTAAGAATATATATTTATATGCATAATGAGCCGAAGGCTCAAGCCGAGGACATTAAGCGGTTCGAGAATGAGTAAACATCTTACTAAGGGCTTGTGTTAATTTATAAAGAAGCAAGGTTTAATCGTGATCATCTGAGAAGTTGGTCCGAAGAGGAATGTCTCATCGGATCAGCTAGGCAGAGGTCGGAATGAGTTATCTGCCATCCAGAGGCAATGTCCCATGAGACTCTGTTGATAAGGATGTGCAACACATGGGTATAGGACAAAGGAAAACCATGAAATATCTAAGGAAAACCATGAAATATCTAAGGAAAAAACTGCTGTTATCGCATTAAATGCTCTGCAGCTAACTCTTTGACCACGTTAATGAAGAAGTGATGTCTGAGTAGCAGTGTTTAGACTTATAGTTATTTTCAAAGACTTCAGGAAGGTGCTAATGGGACAAGTATCCTGACTGGTAATCTGATCCATACGTGAAGGGTAGAGAGAAAAGAAAGGGAAGTATAAAAGAAAGAGGAAAGCCCAAGATAGGGGGATCGAGAGAGCAAGAAAGAAAACACTACAGATATAAGAACAATATCTGTAATCTGTCTTTAAAAAAGAGAAATATAAGATTCAGTGTCCTCGGCTTGAGTCCGATAATAATTTTCATTACACAAACTAACCCGTCTGTGTCATATTGTGATTTAGCTCATTGTTTTTGTTATCTGAACTCACTAAAATCTAAATTTCTAACCCACTCTGTACAAATTCATTGTATTGGGTTTTTTGGGTCTATTCCTTTCCTGTTTTTGGCCTTAGGTGCAAATTATGTCCTTACAAGCATCATTGTCATTTAGTTTCACTCTAAAATCATTTCATGAAACTACTGTAATTAAACCTATGACTTATTTTATTAGCTGACTAAAATTATCGTTCGTTTGTTCTTCTTTTTTTTTTGAAAGTGATTCGTTTGTTCTATTTTATATATATAAATATATATATATATATATATATATATATAAAGTTGACTAGACAACTTAAAATTAATTTAATCATTAACTTTAGTAGTGCATCTATGTTTTTATAGTGATTACACATATTTTATGCATATTCTATATTTATATAATATTAATAAATGTAGAAAGTTGGCACATGTCATTACAGTATGCTTTGAAAATGAACACATGTCATCATCGTATGCATCCACCAATCTTGGGATCCAACACAGTATAGTAATCCGTAGGTTTCAAACTTTATTACACCAATTCAATTACAATATATTTTTGTTTATATAATACTAATAAAGGTAGAAAGTCGGCACTTGTCATTATAATATGTTCTGAAAACGAACACATTATCGTCGTATGCGTTCACCAATTTTGGAATCCAACGCAGCATAGTAATCGGTAGGTTTCAAACTTTATTACATCAATACAATTACAATGGAACATAATCCAACAATTTACAGGAAAAAAATGTCATTGTTTTGGAACTAACAAAAGTTAAAAATCCTTATGATTTCCTTTGGAAAAAAAAAATGTTAGGTCTTGAAATTGGGAGCTTATAATTTGTTAATTTTGAAAGTGAATGTAATAATGATGTGCTAGATTATATCAAGAAGTAGATGAGTTTTTCTTTTCAGAAAGCATCTGAATGATAGAGGTAGCTAGAATTATGTAAATTAACACGCAGGGCTTTCTCCTGGAAATTGGTGACTGTAATAACTTGCTGGGACATTCATTTACAGTCTTACTTGATCCCTAATGGAGTGGGCTTTATTGTGTTCAAATCTATTTTCTTAATAATTATAACTAGAATAAAATTAGAAGCTTTCCTTCAAATACTATAATAACAACTTATTCTTTTTCGAATTTTTAGTTTAGTTGCTAAACAAGAATTGTCCATCTAGGTATGCATTATGTAACACTTGACTTTTGGTGCATATGCCCTAACTACTAGTTGGCATGAACTTTTGCTAATTAGTCATCGAACTGCTAAAGGAAGTTAGGGAAAAATTATTTACCAAGGTAAGGCTTTTAAACTTTCAACAAGTTCTTCTGAATTTTATTAGGGCTTGCAAAGCCCCAAAAAAAATGAAATACCCTTTACCCTAACTGTTTTGAGTGGATGTAAGAGGACTTCGCCTTTGATAATCTCCGCCAGTACTCTAGTAAAGTACGTACCACGACCTAGATAAGGTTTTGTTCTGTGAAATTTTTATTTGGGTCGTGGGCTTTGAAATTTGAATTGATATTGGACAAACATTGCTGTTTTGCCAACTTGAAGTGGACAAGTCATGCTATAATATGAATTCTCTGGGACCATATTATATTTACTAAATGGGAAAAAGTTAAGCTTAATCTAGTAGAGACTGCTTTTGTTACAATGCTGAATCTATTTCAGCTGTTCATGTTTTGATATATATATATATATATATATATATATATATATATATATATATATATATATATAAAATATTATTTAATAGCTAAGCTCAATTCAAATAGTGGCTCTAAAAACCTTTCAGTTTTTGATTGTCGTCAAGCTGACTTATGGTTTTGGTTTTCAAGTAGCATGTCCTACAAGTTTCCTTTACGATGATTATGCTCTTTCTTTTCTTTTCTTTTGAATACAGAAGGCTTTCTTTAAAAGTGATTCTTCTTCTCCATGAGATTTTAAGACATGGAAGGTTTAATCTCCGAAAAATTCCAGTAACAATGTAATATTGTATGGGCTATTTACATCAAAATTTAAAGTATTGAATTTGTTTAGACATTGTAATTAAACAATTGAACGGACTTAAACTTTTATAGTTGCATTGGTTGTGAATGGATTTGAACCCATGATTGAAGTGGGTATGTTTGTTCAGAAAAATCCAATATCGATCAAGGACAGGACTTTTGCACCACCATCTTTGCCTAGGCCTGGGTAAGTTAACCAACACATTGGAGCTGACACGTTGGATTCAAATCGAGGTAGTGTTAACTTGTTGCAATAATGCAGGTAATAGTATATTGAGTAGCCTGTATCAACATTCTTCTTTCTTTGATTCATTGGACTAATTTTATTGTATTTTATTCTGAAATTCAAACTTTTTGTAATATTTGTCAATGCAATCACTGGGCAAATTTAAAAACTTTAAGGAGTCATTATCGTTAACAACTTCCCTATTAGCATTTAACTTGTCCAATTGTCAATACACACTTGACAACCTATATATGAGAAGTTTGCCTATGGACACAATCATTTTTACACCCAATTTCACAATTTGTTAAGTTGTGCAATTATGAGTGTTCTATTTAAAGTAGTGGGTCGTACAAAACCGAAAATAATTGGGTGTATGATTGGCTGTGTGCCCAGAGTTTTTCATGTATGAGCTCTCTCTCTCTCTCTGTACACCTGTGAGCAACACTAGTTGACCTTGAGATGATTGACTTGGATGAAGGATTGCGTGTGTCTTTGGAGTCTATCCAATGAGAGCAAGGAAGAGTGTTAGCACAAGCTTCCCACCATCAACGCCAGCAGAATCTATATGTAATTTACAAAAGAGCATTTCTCACGGATTAATGTGTCACTCTCTACCCACCCTTGGCACCACACATCCCACTTGCATTTGCATATGCCCTCCCCACCGTAAAAAGATGAAGCCTCTTTGCCCTTTGGACTCTTTTGCCTCCATTAACTATTATTTTCTTCTGCTTTCTCTCCATCTACTAATTAATTATATCATTAAATAAATACAACCATCTTTTGGTAAACTCTTGGTTGTCCTGACTTTTAACATCAATAAAATAATGTGGGTTCCTATTCCATTCAATTAAAAAACAACTCTCATCCCACATGAACAAAGCTTTGGAGAATTCATTAAAAATTTCAGGAAAGAAAAAGAAAGAGTGAGAAAAGCCATGAAATGGTGCCCTCATGATAAGACGCATGCACAGGTCTCTCTCTCTCTCTCTCGCTCCCCCCTCATTTCATTTTGTTGAATTTTTCTGCTTTATTAGTCACATCTTTAGGCATTGAGGAAAGTTCTCATCTAAGGGTTGCGATGAAAAGCTCGTGGATATATAGTAATGACCTTGATTAGTGTTTAACAATTAAACTGCTTGGTCAAAGAAGTGACTAATCTCACCGTAGCTTAGATATAAAAATTTGAGGAGAAAACATGTCATGTATTTATTTTAAAATGTGAAAAGTTGTGCAATACATATCAAGGAGTCTATACTAAACTCCTTTAAATTTGGCCATAAGCTCTTCTATGCTAAATATTCATTAAACCATCATTAATGAGACAATAGAGCTATCTCTTTTTATTTTTCATACCATCTGCTGTCAAAATCTGAGGAGAGTACTTAATCTGCAATATACCCAAAAAGAGTAAGTTGAATTTAGGGTTTCTTGTAATTATTTATATAGTATAATTTAACCTAATAATACACCCGATTTAGAACTCAGTTAGCACACAGCCACACAATTTGTACTGATATAAATCTAATGCATTCCATGCAATCCTGACCTTTATCACATTTGCTATTAGTCTTTTTATCATGTTGCACGGAACTATTTGAAGTATATTTAGAAATTAATTAAATTATCCACATTGTTGAATTCTTTGTAAATTTGTGTGGAGAAATATTTTTGTATGCATGACTTCAATTTTCTTCATAGATGATTGAAAACCAATACGGTCGGCCAGCGGGCCAGGTACCCTTTTCGTGCTTTCAGGATAGATGTGTAAAGAAAAAAAAAAGTTCTAGATAATTTGACTAATTTAGAATTCCACAAAATGCGAAAGCTTATTATAGAATATATTTGACTTAGAGGGTTTTCTTCAAAAATTTTATAATGGCTTGCAAATTAAGTAGGGAAAATGTTAGTGGGAACTGTTTGGGGAGAGAGAGAGAGGAAAAAAGAGAAAGTCGTATTCTTGTAGAGAATGAGAGCATTTAGCTTAGAATGTGGGCTAGAGGGTTACTCTGAATTGTCCTAGCCAACAAAGTAACACATATATTTGACTTAGAATGCATTTGGATTCACGTTTTACTGCTGCGTTTTAAGTCTGTTGCGTTTTTAGTTTTTAGTTTTTTTTTTTTTCCCTCCAGCACGTGAACAGTAACAGGTACTGTTCATGCACATGGAGTTACTGTGCGGGAGACCAGAGGTACTATTCATGCACTATTCACGCACTGTTTATGGGACCCACAAACACTTTTTTAGAAAAAAAAAATTAAAAATGGGTCTCACAATACTATTCACACATTTAAAAATTATTTTGCTACAGTGTTTTCAGTTTTCAGTTTTCAGTTTTCAGCAATAAGTTCTATCCAAACAGACTCTTAGAGGGTTGCTTTGAATGCAGAAGAATGTGTCACTGGCTAGGACAACGATTTTTCCACATGGCAAAGTAACACATATATATTGTTTAGTTAGTCAGGTATTTAATGGGTGATCTATATATTGATATAAGACAATTGAAATGTAACACCATGTTTAAACATGTTAAAGCTGTTGATTGATCAAGTGATTGAAAGGGAGAAAAGAGTAAAGTGGAAGCAAGAATTTTATGTGATTCGGCCTAATGATCTATGTCTAAAGTGGGAAACTGTTGATTGCAACATCTTGTCTCATTTCTTCTATAAAAACATTAGCATCCCATAGGTGTTGGCCTCTTTGGCCTTGATATTTTTAACACCTCTTCTCAAATTTAAGGTGAAACCTTTGGTTTGGAAGGTCTTGAATGTATAACATGATCAGTTTGGAAACACGCAAGGAATATCATGATAGTGAATGACTACAATTAATGATGATCATTGACATCAATTGACAAAAAAGCTATGTTGACGGATGGAAGCATTGTGTGTTGTTGATGTTGGTAGTGCCTACAGAACATGTGGGTTCACATGGCACACTTAACCTCAAAAGGCTAGTGATCATGGTCAAGGGGTGATTAGAGATGCTTGCATGGTAGGTGAGGTTGAAAGAGCTAACTATGATAAAATGTTAAAGTTATTGAGTGATTAAAAGAAAGAAAAGAAAAAAAAAATTACACAGTTCAGTTTGATAGCCTATATTTATTAAAATTGTTGGGCCATGATAACTTTGACAAGATGATTACTATATTTCAATTCGACCTAAAAGTCATCTCCTTCTTACACAATTTCTAATGTCCAAATCCCTAATAGATGAAATAACTGCCTTCATCAACATAACAATGGGTAGTGTACTTGTACACGGAAATTTGACGTCTGCAGCATGCATGTTAACTCCAAAAACTTTTGGTCATATCCAATAGACCTAGATATCTTTTCACACACAGCCCTCTTGCTTTTGCTGAAGAAACATTTTTACATATATTGTCTACGCATTTTTTTAAATTGAGGGTCATTAATTATCATAATATGATTATATAAAAATAGGAGGTGTAAGAGCAAATTAAGGATTCAAATAGTTGTCCCACATCGGTGGGGTGTGTGTGTTTGGGTTTATAACTTGCTCTGCGTTACCAATTATTGCATGCAGTTTTGGTAATGACAGGTGAGTTTAATGAAGAAAAAAAAATCATGGGCGTGTCTCATATCGGTGGGGTGTGTGTGTGTTTAGATTTATAACTTGTTTTGTGTTACTAACTGTTGTATACAATTTTGGTAATGACGCGTGGGTTTAACGGAAAAAGAAAAAAGAAAAAAAAAAGTTGGAGCTGAAGTTTAGAGAGGAGAGCACTGAGGTCACGTGGAAGTCTAGAATGAATAAAATAACTCATCTCAGCTGGCTGCAAAAACCATTAATAAGACCTTTGCACATGCAAAAGTCATTGATGTTTGGGCCTCGTGAACCTCACGTGATCACGTGGCAAACTTTGGACAAAATAGCCTTTGGTCTTTTGGACCATGCGCCTGGTTCATATTAGAAACTCAATTGGGGGACCACGTGATGCACGTACGTACGTGCACTTGTACATGTACAAGCCCCATGCTGATTGTTAACTTCAAGTGCTCCTATGCTATACAATTTATCTATATGGAAAAAAGGTTTATTCAATAATTTATGTCTAGAATGGTGAACTAAGGAAAAATTATACTTAGCTCTAATAGTGCTATTCTAATTAAGTTATAATTCGTCTTTCACTGCCTTTAATACATGCAATTTGACTCCTTCCATGTCCATGTATCTATATTGCTATTTGAAGAGCCTCTTATAGCTGTTCTTGAGAAGTTTTAGTCTACTATAATTTGATAACTAAACTAGAAGTGCCCCTAAATAAAATGTCTCAATTCTCAACGTGAAAGTTGTGTGATAGCAATCCATGTATGACATTTCTTTGAATAAAAAAATAGAGGTGGACATTTTAGACCCCATTCCTAAAAGTATAAGAGCAAAAAAGTCTCGTCTTTTTACATCTACATATGTGCTTTAGCTCATTCTATAACGTAGCATATGTTAGAGCTAAAGCTTACACATGACCTTAAAAAGCCAACTTATATGGGAATAACCCTAAATAAAGTGATGGTTGCAAGCAAAGAAGAGGTGTCTAAAACCTCATTTAGCAGATCATCAAGTAGCATGCTTTGATGTTAACGCTATCAACTTTCAATATAAAAAGCAGGACTGGATATAGAGAGTAGAGTGGTTCAAACTTTTGCATGGAATGGGGACAGGCAAGCTTATCAAATTTTAATTTGAGCACCAACCATGGCTTTTAGTATAAATCCACCTTACTTACCCTGAGTGCTTTTCTTTTAATTATCGATCCAACCAAAAGTAAAGCCAATTTTAAGGATCACAACTCTCGGTGCTTTCTCTCGAAAAAGGCTTATATACAGGCAACTTTTATACGCGTTAAGCATATGGTAGTCGAGTGGTTTATGAAATCTGTGGATTTTGTCATTGTATCCATTTGCCTTTATTTTCTTAACACAGATTTTGCATACAAGTGTAAATTTAGCAGCATGAGTGTCTATTTTTGAATTTAGTAAATGTAGAACATCTGGTAGTGCAGGACTACACAACGCAAAATAAAGTTTAGGAATATATACTAATACCATCACATATGCTGATATTGTAAAATTTCCATATTTTTAACAACAAAGAACAATGATCATTTTTATGAACCAAGATGTAGCTAGCTGTTATCCCCTTTGGAGTGAATGCTTCATCGCATCCAAAGCAAGCGTTACTTTGAAGTCTTAGTACAAGAGTTTTGTGAATATGGTCAGATAGAAAATGCTGCAAAGGATGTGGAAGGTATCTGGAGATGAACTTCCATTCACAGAACAGAAGTAACCTTCATCCTATAGAGTAATTCTTAGGACTAATCTGATGGGAAATAATATACATTAATTAAATCGAAATTTGTAATACCCAATTATATATATATATATATATATATATATATATATATATATATATATATATAAATTTGAGTTACATACTTACATACACTAAAGGGATTAAATAGGTAAGACTGTACTGGTGATTGTGTCCCAAAGCTGTAAGTATGAACTAATAACAAAGAAAATTATCCGAATAAGTTAATTAGCTAATTGACCTTTGAAAGATTTGAATCACTAAAAGAAGTCCAAATACCAACAAAAAAAAAAACCCTTCTAATATGGACCCTGAAAGGGTATATATAAAAATATAACTTGGTGATCAAAACTGCTAACTAGATCTTCTTCCCTTACTTGGGTGTTTTTTCTTCGAAATGTAAAGAATTCTGGTTTTTTTACCCAATCATCGATGAAACTGAACTTATTAGTTGATATTAAAAAGTGCATATCGGAAATAACATGGAATGTCTTCACAAAGTTCCTCCAGAGAGTGAAAATGCTGTGTAGGTTCTACACCTAGGTTTTGCATATATCCTGACCAAGATAAATACAAAATATATATGTGACATCCTTACAACAGACTATCCCGTCATTTCGCATGAATTAAATAGAATTTCATCAAACAATACACTATGTGTATTGATTCTAATGATTCATTACACATTTTCAGCTGGTCACTTGGTCTGCAGCCTTTAAGGTAAGAAGTTAAAGTAGATAATGTAGACAAAAGCCTATACATTTGTACAACAAGCATAAGCTCCATTAGTATGCCCAAAATTCTAGGTTCACACTTCACATTAAAGCAAAGGGGGTGACTCTTAATGTAAAGTATAGTACACATTGAAGGGAGCATTGATGCCAAAGCTGCTAGATTTGTTGTACTCCATTGGATAAATGGATAAACATTAGAACCATGTGAACTGTGAAGCCCAAGAACATGTTCCTTCTCATTATTCAATTCTAATTCCCAACTAAAGCAACACCACATTTACTCTGTCTCTTAGTTAGGACCCTAATATAATATAAACTGTCTTCTCAGTAGGGTGACAGGCAGTATATCAATTGTTCACTGTTGTCCTAATGTGTTAAAATTGGCATTTCAAATAGAGGATTCCATTAAAATTGCACAATCTGTTCTGTTTGCAATTATGTAAGATAGTTAGCTTTTATACTTCTTCAGTTGTTTTACATTTTTGCCAATTTAAATGAATTTTTTTGTGTTTTTGGTTTCTCATAAATATAATATAGAAAAACAACAGTACCAGCAACAATAGTATTTATTTATAGAGTAAATAATTGAGGAGACCCAGCTTTCTAATTTGTCTTGACTCTTTGTAACAATTGAGTTATCAAAATTAGATCTATGCAAGTTGAGAAGATAGAGCCCACCCCATATGATAATAAAGCAAATATGAGGTCATTATCAGCCACAGGGGCTGCTCATTATCAGTGTAGTACCCACGATTTTCAATTAAATCAATTCAATTCAAAAACCAGGGAATCTATGCTGTAATGGGTGGGTTTAAACGACTTTATTTTTTATTTCCATAAAAATAATGTAGGGTCGCTTTGAAAAGAACAAGGAACATATATTTCACTACCATTAATTGAATATTATATAGTGTTTACAAGTTGGCTTTAGTTTTATTAAGCAATTTTCAAAAAGCTGGTTTGGTTGTGTTTGTCAATATGATGTTGATGAGTTAGGAGTCCTTTCAAAAGGTATACAATACAAGGTTGCAACTAGTGTAATTGTAGTCGCTTGCCCTGGAAAATTGTGCAACTCTTCGGCTTGTATAAGTTTAACTTTACAGGCCCAGCAATTTTAAGAAGCATATTGCTAAACAATTCTAAACAACAGCAATTCCTTAACCTTTTTTTTTTTTTTTTTTAATGTAAGTTTGATCGAAAATACCAAAGTGCTTACTGTTAAACTGCGTCCTGACAGACCAAGATAAGAGAGAGAGAGAGAGAGAGAGAGAGCATATAAGAGTAGTATTTGAATAACTTTGAAAGACGTACAAATTTACAAAACTTCGTGAAAAGAAATACACAGATTTCCTAAAATGGCAAGCTTGTAGAGGCTTAGAGTCTAGAGATGTCTAATGCTGGTCCAAATGTGTCTTGAGTTGTAACTGTTGATATCTCAAGTTGTATTTGAAGATCATTATTGAAGACCCAAAGGACTGTTAAAGAAAAGCTCAAGAATTTACTTTGTATGTTGCCTCGAGTGCAGCTTGATTAGCTCTGATACTATGAAAGAAAACATTTAGACCCCGACTGATTTCTTCTGATCCAAATCACTAACTTGATTAATTAAACTAATTATGCAGTGGATGTTAGTTAAGAGAATGATGGACACATATAGCTGTGTTAATTTATTTTCTGCCACTTTATTTAATTGCAATATGGTAAGTGAAATCCATTGCGTAACTAGTTTAATTAAACAAGTTGGTAATTTGGATAAATATTCTATTTGTTTTGTTGTAAAATATTTTCAAATTTACATTGAAAACATTTGCAAGTATTTGGTGTGATAGAATTGGTGCCTCCTAGCCATTGGGGTGCCGGCCCAAGCCACTAGTCAACAAAATTACCAGATGGGAGTGGAGAGCTACTGTGTTTTTATAAAAAAGTTTACCAAATTTTTTTAGTAAAAATTTCTACAAAATATTTTATGATAAAAAAAAAACATTTTCAAGTTTATCCAAATTTTACAATGTAACAAACACAGAAAAATGTTGAAATTATTTTCCTAAAAACATTTTATAATGAAACAAACAAAGTGTTAAAGAAATCAACTAAGGTCTATATTTTTTCATCTAATAATGAATTAGCCTTAAAATTAGATCTTGTAATTGTTTAGGAATTTGTACTTGACATCAAGGGTCTGTTCGGGATCCGCTTATTTTGCTGAAATTGAAAACTTTTTACTGAAAATACTGTAGATAAAGGTAAAAGTTAACTGAAATAGTATAATAGGACTCATGAATAGTATCAAAAAGTGCAATGGAGCTCATGAATAGTAGCAAAAATAAGTTAAATAATAAAATAAGCTGACTTTTTAAACTAGAGCCAGACACACACCAAATATGTTTGTTTAAATTTAATCTTGATGTTGACTTTATAGCAGAATTAATTAACTTTAACAAATTAATCAATTATGTAATTCTTGACAATCAGTTAAATTCCACAGAGTATATAAGCCACCAAACACAATGAAGCAATGAAGTAAAGTACACAACAATATGATGACAAAGTGGAAAACTCAAGGACAACAATCTAAGAGAAAAACCACAACGAGGGTTCCCAAACCCCCCAGAAGAAATTTAATAATAGAATCAAAGTTTACATAATTGAAATATACCCATAATTGTCAAAACATGAATCATATCGTGAATCAATTTTTAATTTTTTTGTATCATATATCATATCGTAAAATACACAATCACTTCACAAAATTAATAATATATATAATGCATATTCATTATAAATTCAAATTATTCTAAGTTTAAGACTAATTTAATCATCACTTATGTAATCATTTTTAAGAAATCTAACTAAATAACTCAAATTACCACATGTTTATAACATACACATTCAAATTGATTAAACTAAAAAACGATAATACATAACAAATGAGCCAAAATTATACTTTCTTTTCATCATCTTGTCTAATCAACTTAATCTAAGCCGAAGCTTAAAAAAAAAAAAAAAAAAAAAAAAAAAAAAAACTCCATCTAAGCCAATGTTATCATCATGTTTACCATCTTGCAAAATTAGTTCCTCATTGACATTTTTTTCTTCACCATCAACATTTACTATCTCTTCTTGTTATTTATTTTAATAACTTTTTCTTTATATTTATTCTTCACATTATAGTTTATAGACTCATTTCACTTTTCAAATACAAAAATGAAATGTCAAGTGTGTAATCCAAATTTTGTAGGAGAAAGAGAGATTAGGAAAAAAAACACATGAACATGTTATTTTATTGGGTTCAATCAAGTAGCTTTATAATTTTGTGATAAAAAAAGTCTAACAACTTGTTGGATTAAAGTAAAAATACAAATTTTAACAAAAATTCATTTTAAATGCACATGTCTATGTATCATACAATATGTATAATTTTATGATACAATTTATACGATACACATCTATATATTATATGATTCATGAGCACTTGTGATAAACTCTTATGATACTGAACTTTTTGTACACGATAAGATATGTATTGCATATCGTATAATATTGACAACTATAAATATACCCATGTTCCAAATTGATAAATCCAGTAGTGAATTACATGACTATAAGCAGCTCCAACCCAATTGGACTCTCTATTCTAAATTCCTTCCTACGAACTTCCCACTTGTCGCTCCAAGGACCACCTTGAATATTTGATCTCTGCTATGACACTACAGTGGCGGCTCTGTGACTTGAACTTCTGATCTCAACAATAAGATACAACTCAAAGAATATATCTTCTAATCTCATGGTTACATTGGATGGAGGCTAAGGTCCTCATCACGTAGAGTTTTTCGTGAGCCTTTTAAATTACTTAGCCAAATAAGCAGTACCATATGAACATAAATCATCATCAAAAGCATTTGTTTCATCAACAGTTTTTACAGCAATAGACTTTTGTTTACTAGTTTTGGGAAAATCTAGTTCATAGTCTGAAGTGATCCAACTAATTCCTTAACAAGAATAGTGTCAATGTCTTTGCTTTCAATGATAACTATCACCTTAGGTCTAAAGTCCTTTGTTAAAGATTTCAAAATCTTTCTAACAACTTTAGGATCATCATAAGTTTCTCCTACGTCATAAGTAGAATTTACAATGTCACTTAACTTGACATAAAATTCATCAAAAGATTCATCTTCTGGCATTTTTATGATTTCAAATTTTGTTGTCAATTGTTGAAGTTTATTTACTTTAACAGCTTTAGTTCCTTCATGTTATTTCAAGAATAGTCCAAGCAGTTTTAGCAACTTCAACCTTTAAGATCTTTTTAACTTGTTCAGATGAAACACCATTATAAACATGGCTTTGCTATTGTGATTTGCAACAAAAATTTGTGCGTCAGACCACTATTCAGTAGGAGTGGTCGGTTTAGTCTAGCTAGTCTCAATAGATACCCAAACTTTTTCATCAAAAGATTTGAGTACAGCTCTTATCCT